>NC_069500.1:685318991-685993991 GCF_027579735.1 Bombina bombina | reverse complement strand
ATATATTTTTAGCATTTTCTAGCCATTTAGAACTATATGTTAGTGAACCATCTGTACATTTCTCTGCATTGTTTTAATAAAATTCAAGTATATATTTACATAAGTGTATTAGACCTCTCTTAGCAGCTTTTTAGCGCACCTTATTCACTGTGTTTAGATTTATTGGTTTAAAGTATTATCAGGGATTATACTTTTTTAGGGCTGCCTAGCTAACGGCTAGATTTAGAGTTTTGTCGGTAAGGACCCGAAAAGCTAACGCTGGCTTTTTTCTGGCCGCACCATAAAAATAACTCTGGTATTGAGAATCCACATAAAGGCTGCGTTAGGTTCCAAAGAAGGAGCGTAGAGCATATTTAACGCAGCTTCAACTCTAGATACCAGAGTTGCTTACGCAAGCGGCCAGCCTCAAAAACGTGCTCGTGCACGATTCCCCCATAGAAAACAATGGGGCTGTTTGAGCTGAAAGAAAACCTAACACCTGCAAAAAAGCTGCGTTCAGCTCCTAACGCAGCCCCATTGTTTGCTATGGGGAAACACTTCCTACGTCTTCACCTAACACTTTAACATGTACCCCGAGTCTAAACACCCCTAACCTTACACTTATTAACCCCTAATCTGCCGCCCCCGCTATCGCTGACCCCTGCATATTATTATTAACCCCTAAGCTGCCGCTCCGTAAACCGCCGCTACTTATATTATCCCTATGTACCCCTAATCTGCTGCCCTAACATCGCCGACCCCTATATTATATTTATTAACCCCTAATCTGCCCCCCATAACGTCGCCTCCACCTGCCTACACTTATTAACCCCTAATCTGCCGACCGGACCTGAGCGCTACTATAATAAAGTTATTAACCCCTAATCCGCCTCACTAACCCTATAATAAATAGTATTAACCCCTAATCTGCCCTCCCTAACATCGCCGACACCTAACTTCAATTATTAACCCCTAATCTGCCGACTGGAGCTCACCGCTATTCTAATAAATGTATTAACCCCTAAAGCTAAGTCTAACCCTAACACTAACACCCCCCTAAGTTAAATATAATTTACATCTAACGAAATTAATTATCTCTTATTAAATAAATTATTCCTATTTAAAGCTAAATACTTACCTGTAAAATAAATCCTAATATAGCTACACTATAAATTATAATTATATTATAGCTATTTTAGGATTAATATTTATTTTACAGGTAACTTTGTAATTATTTTAACCAGGTACAATAGCTATTAAATAGTTAATAACTATTTAATAGTTACCTAGTTAAAATAATAACAAAATTACCTGTAAAATAAATCCTAACCTAAGTTACAATTAAACCTAACACTACACTATCAATAAATTAATTAAATAAAATACCTACAATTACCTACAATTAAACCTAACACTACACTATCAATAAATTAATTAAATACAATACCTACAAATAACTACAATGAAATAAACTAACTAAAGTACAAAAAATAAAAAAATATTTACAAACATAAGAAAAATATTACAACAATTTTAAACTAATTGCACCTACTCTAAGCCCCCTAATAAAATAACAAAGTCCCCCAAAATAAAAAAATGCCCTACCCTATTCTAAATTACTAAAGTTCAAAGCTCTTTTACCTTACCAGCCCTGAACAGGGCCCTTTACGGGGCATGCCCCAAGAAGTTCAGCTCTTTTGCCTGTTAAAAAATACATATAATACCCCCCCCAACATTACAACCCACCACCCACATACCCCTAATCTAACCCAAACCCCCCTTAAATAAACCTAACACTAAGCCCCTGAAGATCATCCTACCTTGTCTTCACCATACCAGGTTCACTGATCCGTCCTGGCTCCAAAATCTTCATCCAACCCAAGCGGGGGCTGGCGATCCATCTTCCGGCGGCTGAAGAGGTCCAGAAGAGGCTCCAAAGTCTTCATCCTATCCGGGAAGAAGAGTAGATCCGGACCGGCAACCATCATCTTCCAAGCGGCATCTTCTATCTTCATCCGATGAGGACCGGCTCCATCCTGAAGACCTCCACCGCGGACCCATCTTCATCCGGCGACGTCCAACTGAAGAATGACGGTTCCTTTAAGGGACGTCATCCAAGATGGCGTCCCTCGAATTCCGATTGGCTGATAGGATTCTATCAGCCAATCGGAATTAAGGTAGGAATATTCTGATTGGCTGATGGAATCAGCCAATCAGAATCAAGTTCAATCCGATTGGCTGATCCAATCAGCCAATCAGATTGAGCTCGCATTCTATTGGCTGTTCCGATCAGCCAATAGAATGCGAGCTCAATCTGATTGGCTGATTCAATCAGCCAATCAGATTTTTCCTACCTTAATTCCGATTGGTTGATAGAATCCTATCAGCCAATCGGAATTCGAGGGACGCCATCTTGGATGACGTCCCTTAAAGGAACCGTCATTCTTCAGTTGGACGTCGCCGGATGAAGATGGGTCCGCGGTGGAGGTCTTCAGGATGGAGCCGGTCCTCATCGGATGAAGATAGAAGATGCCGCTTGGAAGATGATGGTTGCCGGTCCGGATCTACTCTTCTTCCCGGATAGGATGAAGACTTTGGAGCCTCTTCTGGACCTCTTCAGCCGCCGGAAGATGGATCGCCAGCCCCCGCTTGGGTTGGATGAAGATTTTGGAGCCAGGACGGATCGGTGAACCTGGTATGGTGAAGACAAGGTAGGATGATCTTCAGGGGCTTAGTGTTAGGTTTATTTAAGGGGGGTTTGGGTTAGATTAGGGGTATGTGGGTGGTGGGTTGTAATGTTGGGGGGGGGTATTGTATGTTTTTTTTAACAGGCAAAAGAGCTGAACTTCTTGGGGCATGCCCCGCAAAGGGCCCTGTTCAGGGCTGGTAAGGTAAAAGAGCTTTGAACTTTAGTAATTTAGAATAGGGTAGGGCATTTTTTTATTTTGGGGGGCTTTGTTATTTTATTAGGGGGCTTAGAGTAGGTGTAATTAGTTTAAAATTGTTGTAATATTTTCCTTATGTTTGTAAATATTTTTTTATTTTTTGTAACTTAGTTTTTTTTTATTTTTTGTACTTTAGTTAGTTTATTTCATTGTAGTTATTTGTAGGTATTGTATTTAATTTATTTATTGATAGTGTAGTGTTAGGTTTAATTGTAGATAATTGTAGGTATTGTATTTAATTTATTTATTGATAGTGTAGTGTTAGGTTTAATTGTAGGTAATTGTAGGTATTTTATTTAATTAATTTATTGATAGTGTAGTGTTAGGTTTAATTGTAACGTAGGTTAGGATTTATTTTACAGGTAAATTTGTAATTATTTTAACTATTTTAGTTATTAAATAGTTCTTAACTATTTAATAGCTATTGTACCTGGTTAAAATAAATACAAAGTTACCTGTAAAATAAATATAAATCCTAAAATAGCTATAATATAATTATAATTTATGTTGTAGCTATATTAGGATTTATTTTACAGGTAAGTATTTAGCTTTAAATAGGAATAATTTATTTAATAAGAGTTAATTAATTTCGTTAGATTAAAATTATATTTAACTTAGGGGGTGTTAGTGTTAGGGTTAGACTTAGCTTTAGGGGTTAATACATTTATTAGAATAGCGGCGAGATTAAGTCGGCAGATTAGGGGTTAATAATTGAAGTTAGGTGTCGGCGATGTTAGGGAGGGCAGGTTAGGGGTTAATAAATATAATATAGGGGTCGGCGGTGTTAGGGGCAGCAGATTAGGGGTACATAGCTATAATGTAGCTGGCGGCTCTTTGTGGTCGGCAGATTAGGGGTTAATTATTGTAGGTAGGTGGCGGCGACGTTGTGGGGGCAGGTTAGGGGTTAATAAATATAATATAGGGGTCGGCGGTGTTAGGGGCAACAGATTAGGGGTACATAAGGATAACGTAGGTGGCGGTCGGCAGATTAGGGGTTAAAAAAATTTAATCGAGTTGCGGCGATGTGGGGGGACCTCGGTTTAGGGGTACATAGGTAGTTTATGGGTGTTAGTGTACTTTAGAGTACAGTAGTTAAGAGCTTTATGAACCGGCGTTAGCCCAGAAAGCTCTTAACTACTGACTTTTTTCTGCGGCTGGAGTTTTGTCGTTAGAATTCTAACGCTCACTTCAGACACGACTCTAAATACCGGAGTTAGAAAAATCCCATTGAAAAGATAGGATACGCAATTGACGTAAGGGGATCTGCGGTATGGAAAAGTCGCGGCTGAAAAGTGAGCGTTAGACCCTATTTTGAGTGACTCCAAATACCGGAGGTAGCCTAAAACCAGCGTTAGGAGCCTCTAACGCTGGTTTTCACGGCTACCGCCAAACTCCAAATCAAGGCCTAAGTTTTTACAGGGACTGTGTTTTTTTTTTTGTGTTTTTTTTTTTTTTTTTATTAAGGTTCAAATAAAGAGAAAGGATACATAATACAATTCCTTGCAAAATAAGTTACAAAGTTTCAAGTGAAATACCAGGTAACATAGGATGAGAGGAGTAATAAGGACAAGTAATCAAATAATTCAAAGCAAAGTTTCGTACAATTGCTGAACCTTTCTTATTGGATTCTTTTCTGATGAACTTTACACACAATAGATAGATAGTGGGACACTTTAGGACCTGTTGGCCCAGGAGAATTTGGAAAGTATACAACTACCAAATAGTTGAAGTGGTGTTCAAAATTGGTATCTGTAGTGATGTATTCTAGATCTATTATTGCGGTACAGACAAGAAAAACCACATTAATCGTCCTCCTTGGAGAGGGAGGCACATTTAGACAGTGGGTAAGGGGATATGGATATCTATTATGGGGGGGAGGTGGTAAGAATTGTTTATGTGAGTTAGAGGCGTCTGCGGGCCAATCTGGGGGGAGGTGCCGGCCGCACCAAAACAGAGTATTAGGTTCACAGGGGGAGAGGGAACAGAGTTTAGAATTTAGAATAGAGTATCGGCCTTTTAGCCTGTCAAGTGTAGAGGTGGCGTAACATTTAGATTTATGTAACAGTGATAACAAAAAACATACAGTAGAAAAACATATGAGGAAACTGTAATTTCACATTAACAACAACAATTAGATTATCAAGCAACATATAACCACACAACAATAATTGAGACTTGGCTTTTCTTCACATTGAGGACAACTCATGTTATACTGAACAGGTGAAACTGTGGGGTTCTGGGGATAGCATATAATGTGCCTGGGGGATAACTTTGGGTCTGCAATAGGAGACTAATACTTTAAGAATTACAGTTAGCCACCGAGTCATATGCGGTGAAGTAGGCTATTTGCAGCTGAGAGTAGGAAAACTAGAGAAGGCGGATGCCTACTATAGAGTATCACATGGTGTTATCTATGAGGTGATCAGTTTCCCTTTAAACCTGCCAGAACCATAGTTAATAGGCTAACAAGGAATGTGCTCCAGTTGGGCCCCCACCGGGCGCACAATACCTGTAAGTTAGTGCATCCGTGCCTATCAGAGGCAAGTTTCATGCTATTAGTCTATGGGATCGTGGCTATAATCTGTGGCAGAATTAAAACATGGGCTTCCCCTGAGCATAGTAATGTTGAGTATCAGACAGGCAGGGCGGTCCCAGCCAAAATGCATAGACACTGGTATGAGGATTATGAATAAACTGTGAAAAAAATAACAAAAAACAGAATCAAATAGAAATACTTATCGTCAAGAGTCCACCAGGATCAGCATACAAACACCAAGAGTCCAAGAAATGTGATAAAATTAAACTTAAACTGCAACATGCACAGAGATAATGTTCCCTAGGCTATGTTAAGAAAGGCAGTCTGCAACATAGAGCCTCAACTATATTTCCTGGGAAACTGGAGAGCCGGATCTGTGTCTTTGCGAAGAGATTGACCAGTCTTGACCCCCATGATGCTTCAGCGGGCCAGGGCCTCGGGTTGAAGGTGTTGACCAGTCTCTAATTCGAGAGGCCCCTGTAGCCTCTTGTCGGTCTGCGGAAATGGTGACAGACGGCCATTCTGCTGCCGAGGCACTTAGTTGGGATTGTCTAGGCTGCGGTTTTTCTTTTTTGGGAGGGATATAGATTCCACAGCTTGAGAAGCTCATATCCTCTGGTTGAGGTCTGTATAGTGAACATCTGATTGTCTCGAAATATCAGTAGTTTTATGGGGTAGCCCCATCTGTATCTCATTTTTCCGTAGTATGGATGTGATTTCGGCATAGGTTTCTCTCTTTTGCAATGTCCTTACAGAAAAATTTGCAGCTTTTTGAACTTGTCAGGAAGAGAAGGTTTCTGGAAGTGGGCCCTTTGGATTTTCTCTTTGTAAGTGAAATAGTGAAGCCGAACCGAACTATGGTATCTCTAGGTTGGTCATCTGAGAGACCTTTGGGCTTGAGTGAATGATGTGCTCGGTCCATCAGGGCTTCAGCTTCTGAGGCAGGGGGTGCTAGCACATGAAACAGTTCTTTTAGGTACAGTTGTAAGTCAGCCGCGGAGACAGACTCGGGGATACCTCGGATCCTCAGGTTATTCCGCCGAGATCTATCTTCCAAGTCGGCTATTTTATCATCAACAACTTCTAAATAATCTGTGAGGTTTTGCGTGTAGGTTTGCAGATTAGAGTGCTCTACAGCGGCATATTCCTGCCTTCTCTCTAGAGTGTCAATTCTTTAATTTGTTGAAGAGATCTCTTTTTTTAGTTCGGCCGTGGAGGCCGCCATTTGGGCTGTGAATGAGGCATGGTGCTTGTCCAGTAGGGACCTAAGAGAATCCATAATAAAAGAGGGAGTGACTGCCTCAGAAGGGGCTTGTTGGATGTTCTGAATAGCCGCTAATGCAAGTTCTGAGGTGTCAGATCTGGGGGAGTCTGGGGGTTCTGTATCACACTGGGGCAGCCCTCCTGAGGGTTCAAAGTGGTCCATCACAGTTTTTTTCGGCAAGAATGGTTGCTTGTTCTTTTTCCCTCTAGCTGACTGAGACATATTGAATGAAAGGGAAATTGAGACCGTGGGAGAGGGGGTCTTTGGAAGAAATGTGTGCAGATATGCTAGGACAGTTCCACTTAGAAAATAGTGAAGATCACTGCGTGGTAGACAGGCTTACACGGCCTAAAGAATTTTTATTCCATGTTAAGTGAGTGAAGTTCCTGGATAAACTAGAATTAACTCTGGCAAAAGGGGCTCCCGCCCGACAACTTCAGGTTTTGCAGGTTCAGGCCTTCTAAGATTAATAAGTCTCACTGTATTGGGGGCAGGCTTCAGGCACTCTCCCCGGGGAAATTGCCACCTCTGGGCCAGGCCGGAAAAAGGGTGGTGGGTATGACCTACTAGAGCTATGTACAGTAGGAAAGGGGTTGGGAGAGTGCACAACAGCTGAACTTTACAAACTGGTTGTGCAGGTACTATAAATATTCTTTAAGTATTGCAGCTATTCCAGACTGTGTGACAAGGGATGTGACAAGGTGCAGCTGTTGATGTTGTGCCTCTCTTGAGAATGTGTTTATGTGCAAGCAGAGGAGCAGAAGGCAATTGCTGTAAAGCACTAAGTGCAGATTAATATATTAGAAATGAGCTCCACGTGGCCTGCCGGTGGCTGGCTGGTGTTCAGGAGAATAGTTGTAGGCCGCTCATAAATCACTTTTGCTTTAACAGTTGAAAACCCCACTTTAACTGAGGGTCTTGAGAGAGTCTGACCTAAATAGCCCCCAAAAGCAAGCAGCAGCTTATTATAGTGAGAGCTAGACTATCATGCAGCCGTGCTGTATACAGAGTCTCTTAAGATGGCGTCTTCGCGCCACTGTACTTAAAATGTTAGTTTGTTTTTTTGGCACCAAGCCAGCAACCCAAGGACCATATGTTTTGCCCTAGAGGCACTGAAGTCTGCTTCGCTAAGTCGGTGTGCACAATTGCAGGGTAGAAAGGCAGAGACTATGGCTGCAGACCAAGATGCTGGTACTCACGTGTGGCTGGTCAGCGGCCGTCCCCAAGAAGTCTGCCCAAGCCTGTGTTTGCAAGGTGCGCTGCTCCCGCTGTATGGTCCAGAGGCGGTGAAGAAGATTGAGCTCCGGAGCGGATCCCCGACCCTCCGGAGCTGATGGCGTAAGTTAGGTCTGGTACTGTGGTGCGCAACTTAGCGTGGGCGACCCCGTAGCATGAAGGCTCTCTAGAGAATGGATGCAGGAGGGCTCCCGACGCTTTCACCTCTGCAGAGCTCGGAACTCCTGTCCTTGCGCCTGTGCTGTATGGCACCGTTTCAGCTGCGATGTCGTGAGGGAGACAGAGGTAGGCTGTGGAGCCGGAAGCTGAGTTTAGAGTGAGTCCTCTGATAGATGCGGTGTTTGTGTCTCGGGAGTTACCTTCCAGCACTATGGGAGACTGCCGAGCCGTGTATCTTGGGTGCCGACTTCAAACTTGGGTGCAGGGACAGGGAATAATGGTATAAGAACAAATTTGTTATCTCAAAACTTGGCCCTCTAGTTAACTCTAAGAAGGAGCTCCAGCTAGGTGCGACCGGCCATGATGGCAGTTGGCTCCGCCCCACCCCCAGGGACTGTGTTTTTAACCTCAAATGTTTGAACCCTTATAACATTTTTGAGCAATATTTATTTTTTTAATACTTTTTATTAGATAGTATTATTATGAGTGTAACTGTACTTTGTAATGTATTTTTGATGTGTTTTGTGACACTTTTTTGATTTGCAAAACAGTTAACCAGTGCTGTGAGGTCAATCTAACCCGATGCACAATAACTTCAACTGCGCTCAAGTGATCACATTTACTTTCAACTTGTAGTACGGGCAAAAAAACCTGACGAGCACAAACTTCCGTGCTAAACCTCTTATCGCGTAAATGTGGGTGCTCCACTAGTAATCTAGCCCATAATGCTATAATACATTTTCTTATTATTTTAGAAAAAAAATTTAAATGCTAAACTTCAGCCAAAATTTCAATTTAAAGTTTCAAGCATTTGAAAAATCAAGCTAATAATATCTGAGGATAAAACAATGGCTATACTCTGGTAAAGTATTTTTTATTTTTATTTTATATTGTTGATATCTAGACCAAAGAACCCTAAGTGCATAACTAATGGATTCTTATAGATTGACAGAGAGTATTGACTATGACTAATTGTTAATTTTATATAAAGTAAATAAATTATTTGTCTAATGTGCAGCCTGGATTAGACATGTAGTCACATTATTAAGCATTTTGCTTTATTCACATTTTGGTGACTATATATGACAGATGAATAAATGCTTCACAAGGTAAAATGAGAGCAATTCCCAATAATTACTTCAGGGATTAGTAAAGCCTAAAGGCTATACCAGAAACATTTTCTTTATTATTAACAGCAAATTAACCCAACAAATTATGTTCTACTACTTCAAAGGCCCAAGACTGTAAAAAAGCTTAATAAGAGTTACGTGGTCTGTACAGTGAGTTATTGTAAACAAGGTCTGTACAGTGAGTTATTGTAAACGAGGTTTGTACAGTGAATTATTGAAAACGTGGTCTGTACAGTGGGTTATGCAACTTTGGACTACATTTAAAACCCAGTCACTTAGCGGTTTCACAATGTACAGTGCAAGAACTGTTAAAATTCCATTTTAGAAGATGAGATCAGTTGCATCACCTTTCTTCTGATAGAAACTAATTTCTGCAGTGTTCTTCATTTCTGATGTAATTCTTGCAAAACTGTAAAATGGTACTTGCTCAATCAATGATTAGTAATATTGAAAAATAAAATACTTTTAAATTATTAAAAGTTATAATATAATAACTGAGCAATTATGTCCAGTATATCCATCATGCCTTTATACAAAGTGCTTTCATATTGTTTACCAGTTATCAGGATGGATTTGGATTACAATAAATTAATCTCACAAATGTAATTGACAATTTCCTTATTCACTGTACAAAGGAGTTAATTTCTGTTAAATCAACTGTAATGAAACAGACATTCTATGGGGCCGATTTATCATGCTGCAAATGCACCAGTTTCCCCGCATTTTCAGGAACTTTTCTAGTGAAAACTCATTTGTGGTTGTGGGCTTTTAGTGGTCAGATCCATTTACGATTGTGATCATTTTAAAAACATGCTTTCCAAATACACCTAAACTGAAACCTTGTTTTCAGGAGCAGATTGTGATTGAGGGCAAGGTGTATAACATCAACAAAGGTTTATTAGCTCTAAGTGGTTTGCACAAATTGCAACACATGCTTTTCAGTTCATGAAGATTTTTTTTTCCAGTAGTTATCATAATTAATGCACTATTTTTTGGTGTTTGTCTATGCTACATTTTCTTGGTAAGAATTTTATCACAATTAAAGTTAAGATTCATTTAATACTTAAAGTAGTATTAATTTAAAAATGTACTTCCCTGGACAAAGGTCATCAACAAGGTCTTCTGTAAATATTCTCCTAGCACTTTCAAGCTCCACCTCTTTACCTATTTATATGAAGGGTGTAGACTTGGGTGAGCTCAAAGGCAAAATTCAGGTTGCCTATTATTTTGATTGGTAGATTAAAGGGATACTAAACCCAATTTTTTATTTCATGATTCAGATAGAGCAAGAGATTTTAAGCACCTTTCTAATTTACTCCTATTATCAATTTTTCTTTGTTCTCATGTTATCTTTATTTGAAAAAGCAGTACTGTAAGCTTTAGAGCCGGACCATTTTTTGTTCAGCACCTGGGTAGCACTTGCTGATTTGTGGCTAAATGTAGCAAACCAATCAGCAAGCGCTACCGAGGTGCTGAACTAAAAATGGTCTGGCTCCTAACCTTTTATTACTGCTTTTTCAAATCAAGATAACATGAGAACAAAGAAAAATTGATAATAGGAGTAAATTAAAAAGTTGCTTAAAATTGCATGCTCTATCTGAATCATGAAAGAAAAAATTTGGGGTTAGTATCCCTTTAAGATTTCATTTTTTTTGTATTTTTTTATGGTCACACCTACTATGGATTATTATCAATATGATAACTCCATCATATCTTAAAGGGAATCTGTAGTAATCATTTTCATTATTGTAAGAATATATAGCCATACTTACACCATTTTGTCTCTACTCCTCCATTTTGTTTCAGCACCATTTTAAGATTAGTTAATTATAATGTAGTCTATTATGCTATGAGAAGAATATGCTGATTTTCATGTGCAACAATTTTATCTTAAGAATTTCTTCGGTGGCCTTGCTATGTCTTTGGCTGTATGCCCAGAACACTTATCTAAAAATGCTTGTCCACCAGTATCCTCCTTATTACTCATATATTTTACTATGGGTCTTTGTTCTAAGCTATACTGTCTAAAATGGTCTGACTATGATACGTCTTTGTTTAACCCCATATACTGTAACCATTTTCTATAAAAGTATGTTATACCTTATAATAAGCAGAACAATGATTAGACGTTACTTGCTGCCTGTCTGATTTCTGTTCCCTGCGATATCTCACCAGATGACCCATTTAGTTCCAGGTGAAGGTGTAGAATACTGATAAGTGTCAAGTGATACCCCCGGTCATAAGATAATGCCTAACAATTCTGGTGTCAGAAATGGGATTCACACAGGAGTAAGTAGATAAGTGTTTTTATTCTAATTTTCCCTCTGTGAATATGAACCCAAAGTCTGGCCGGTTTTAATACTATATAGAGGGGTACAGTCCCTCTATAGGAGAAAATACAAAGGGTTAAACTCTGCTAAGCAGGTTTGAGTCCTGCCGTTAAGCATGGGTTTGTGTCACACTGCAAATTATAGCATGAGTTAAAGTCTCACCTTATTTAAAGGGTTTAAATCCCTTTGTTTGCAAGTTAGAGTTTTGCTATAACAAGAGTTAAAGTATCTAATTTTAAGGGTTAAAGTCCCTTATTTAAGCATATAGTATAGTTTAGTTTAAATATCATTGGAGCTGAGTGGTTACTTGATGATGCTTATTGCTTAATTGTTTTTGCTTCACTGCTTTTTCATTTGTGCTGTGTTGTGCATAGGAATATTAAGTAATTGTGGTTACCATTATTGCTGCTTATATTTCATTGCTAATCTTATTGTGTTGTGAATGTGGGGTCTGTTCAAAGTAAAATGCAGGGCTTAGTGATAAGTGCTGTTGTTGCTTGTTGCATTCATGGAGAAAAGTACCTGACTCCCTGTACATAATGTTGAAATGTGACATGACAGGATGTATCTTGAAAAATAGCTTGGTATATAAAAACCCTTTCTTTTTGTTTTATGGTCTTTGCATAACCCCTTAATGACCACAGCACTTTTCCATTTTCTGTCCGTTTGGGACCAAGGCTATTTTTACATTTTTGCGGTGTTTGTGTTTAGCTGTAATTTTCCTCTTGCTCATTTACTGTACCCACACATTATATACCGTTTTTCTCGCCATTAAATGGACTTTCTAAGGATACCATTATTTTCATCATATCTTATAATTTACTATAAAAAAAATTATAAAATATAAGGAAAAAATGGAAAAAAAACACACTTTTTCTAACTTTGACCCCCAAAATCTGTTACATATCTACAACCACCAAAAAACACCCATGCTAAATAGTTTCTACATTTTGTCCTGAGTTTAGAAATACCCAATGTTTACATGTTCTTTACTTTTTTTGCAAGTTATAGGGCCATAAATACAAGTAGCACTTTGCTATTTCCAAACCATTTTTTTTTTTCAAAATTAGCGCTAGTTACATTAGAACACTGATATCTGTCAGGAATCCCTGAATATCCCTTGACATGTATATATTTTTTTTTAGTAGACATCCCAAAGTATTGATCTAGGCCAATTTTGGTATATTTCATACCACCATTTCACCGCCAAATGCGATCAAATACAAAAAATCGTTCACTTTTTCACAATTTTTTTCACAAACTTTCGGTTTCTCACTGAAATTATTTACAAACAGCTTGTGCAATTATGGCATAAATGGTTGTAAATTTTCTCTGGGATCCCCTTTGTTCAGAAATAGCAGACATATATGGGTTTGGCGTTGCTTTTTGGTAATTAGAAGGCCGCTAAATGCCACTGCGCACCACACGTGTATTATGCCCAGCAGTTAAGGGGTTAATTAGGGAGCTTTTAGGGAGCTTGTAGGGTTAATTTTAGCTTTAGTGTAGTGTAGTAGACGACCCCAAGTATTGATCTAGGCCCATTTTGGTATATTTCATGCCACCATTTCACCGCCAAATGCGATCAAATTAAAAAAAACTTTACATTTTTAACAATTTTAGGTTTCTCACTGAAATCATTTACAAACAGCTTGTGCAATTATGGCACAAATGTTTGTAAATGCTTCTCTGGGATCCCCTTTGTTCAGAAATAGCAGACATATATGGCTTTGGCGTTGCTTTCTGGTAATTAGAAGGCCGCTAAATGCTGCTGTGCCTCACACGTGTATTATAGCTAGCAGGGAAGGGGTTAATTAGGGAGTTTGTAGGGAGCTTGCAGGGTTAATTTTAGCTTTAGTGTAGACATCAGCCTCCCACCTGACACATCCCACCCCTGATCCCTCCCAAACAGCTCCCTTCCCTCCCCCACCCCACAATTGTCCCCACCATCTTAAGTACTGGCAGAAAGTCTGCCAGTTCTAAAATAAAAGGGTATTTAAAAATAATAAAAATTTTTTTTTTTACCATATTTACATATGCTACTGTGTAGGATCCCCCCTTAGCCCCCAACCTCCCTGATCCCCCCAAAACCGCTCTCTAACCCTCCCCTCTGCCTTATTGGGGGCCATCTTTTACCATATTTATATATGCTACTGTGTAGGATCCCCCCTTAGCCCCCAACCTCCCTGATCCCCCCAAAACCGCTCTCTAACCCTCCCCTCTGCCTTATTGGGGGCCATCTGTCTGCCAGTACCCAGTTTGCAAAAAAATATGTTTTTTTTTATTTTTTGCCCAGTTTTTCTGTAGTGTAGTTTCCCCCTCGCCACAGACCAACCCCACCACCTAACTGATTGTATTTTTTACATCTGATTTGTTTATTTTTACTTTTTTTTTTTCATTTTCCAACACTTTTTTTTCTGTGTGTAGCGGTTCCCACCCGCTCCCTCCCCGTGCACGCGCCCGCCCCCACCCTCCCGTGCACGTGCGCACGTCAGTGCGCGCCCCCTGGCATCCCCGCCCACGATCCCGCCCCCTCCACATCACGAGGGCCATCGATGGCTGCCACCCGTGTCCCGGTCCGGCTCCCACCCACCAACGCAGTAAGCCACCGATCTCCGGTGCAGAGAGGGCCACAGAGTGGCTCTCTCTGCACCGGATGGCTTAAAAAGGTTATTGCAGGATGCCTCCATATCGAGGCATCACTGCAATAACTGGAAAGCAGCTGGAAGCGAGCAGGATCGCTTCCAGCTGCTTTCCACACCGTGGACGTGCAGGGTACGTCCTCAGGCGTTAACTGCCTTTTTTTGAGGACGTACCCTGCACGTCCTCGGTCGTTAAGGGGTTACTGAAACTGAGAAACTTTTCTGTAATTTATGTGTAAGAAGTGTTTGTCTGTCTGATGTTTCACTGTGTCTTGTGTTACGTGTAAAAGGTTTACTCCCCACTAAATATCTGAGGATTTATTATCCTGTCTAAAAATAATGTGTTAAAGTCCTAAATTGCTGGGATATGGCCAATCTTAGCAATTTCGGACAATCTTAAATACATTTTAAATTTGGTGGAGAGTTCATCTTTTTGTGTTTCTAATGTCTCTGGTATGTTTGAAAAATATATTTTCCTTAAGAGATAGAATGTTAATAAAATGTGTTTCCTGTGTCACTAAAAGTTTGATGTATGTTAAAATTGCTTAAGAATAAATGTTGGAAGTGAATTCAGTGAAATATTTACGGTATGCAAGTTGATATGAGTCTGTGTCTTTCTTACAATTGTTGCAAGCTGATTGTGGTGCTTGTTTTATCTGTGTTCTCTTACTGGTAATTAATCAAACTAAAGCTGTTAACTGTGTGTGTATCAGTGTTTCTTAGCTAGTAAATATGTAATGATTTGCTTGAAGTGTTGTTGCTGTAACTTGATTTTAAAGTCATATGTATGTTCTTAATTCTGTGTGCTAATAATAGCTTTTTTAATTTTAAGTGATATTTGTTTTATGCATGTAAGGACTGATGAGAGATTTAGTGTGTTTCTACCTGTTTGAGGCATATAAAATATATTGTTTTTGCAAGAGAACTAACTAAGGAACTTGTAAGTGTGATGATGTGCGTGATTTTAGTTCTGGTAAATACAAGAGAGTTTTTCTGGCAAGTGATTAATAGGTTGATTTTAGTATGTTGTTATGTGGATATGTGCAAGATTTATGCAAGGAGTTTGTGGAAAAGAGAAAAGAGAAAAGAAAGACTATAAGCTGTATGTTATTAAATTTATCTAAAGTATTTGGGTATGTTTCTTTTGCAAGTAGAGTAATTCAGTAGAGTTGTTTATAATTTTAATATAACTGGTAACATATTGTTGTGTGATATTATTTATGCTGTGATGGTTTGGTTGTTTGTTTTAAATTGTGTGTTTTAAATTGTGTGTAAGAATTAGTGTAAGTTTCCTAGTGACTATGACTTTTCCTAGTGATATGAGTCTGTGTCTTTCTTACAATTGTTGCAAGCTGATCGTGGTGCTTGTTTTATCTGTGTTCTCTTACTGGTAATTAATCAAACTAAAGCTGTTAACTGTGTGTGTATCAGTGTTTCGTAGCTAGTAAATATGTAATGATTTGCTTGAAGTGTTGTTGCTGTAACTTGATTTTAAAGTCATATGTATGTTCTTAATTCTGTGTGCTAATAATAGCTTTTTTAATTTTAAGTGATATTTGTTTTATGCATGTAAGGACTGATGAGAGATTTAGTGTGTTTCTACCTGTTTGAGGCATATAAAATATATTGTTTTTGCAAGAGAACTAACTAAGGAACTTGTAAGTGTGATGATGTGCGTGATTTTAGTTCTGGTAAATACAAGAGAGTTTTTCTGGCAAGTGATTAATAGGTTGATTTTAGTATGTTGTTATGTGGATATGTGCAAGATTTATGCAAGGAGTTTGTGGAAAAGAGAAAAGAAAGACTATAAGCTGTATGTTATTAAATTTATCTAAAGTATTTGGGTATGTTTCTTTTGAAAGTAGAGTAATTCAGTAGAGTTGTTTATAATTTTAATATAACTGGTAACATATTGTTGTGTGATATTATTTATGCTGTGATGGTTTGGTTGTTTGTTTTAAATTGTGTGTTTTAAATTGTGTGTAAGAATTAGTGTAAGTTTCCTAGTGACTTTAGAAATTAATATGAGAGAGAGCTCTCATTTAAATATATACAGGTCATGATACACTAAAGAAGTAGAATTTTAATGGTAAATAAGACTAAACATGGCTAGGTTATATATGTAATATACATATGATTAGTGATGTCGCAAACCTAAAAATTTGGGTTCGCGAACTGCGAACGAGAACTCCCGCAAAAGTTCGCAAACTGGGCGAACCCCCATAGACTTCAATGGGCAGGCGAATTTTAAAACCCACAGGTACTCTTTCTGGCCACAATAGTGATGGGAAAGTTGTTTCAAGGTGACTAACACCTGGACTGTGGCGTGCCGGAGGGGGATCCATGGCAAGACTCCCATGGAAAATTACATAGTTGATTCAGAGTCTGGTTTTAATCCATAAAGGGCATAAATCACCTAACATTCCTAAATTGTTTGGAATAACGTGCTTTAAAACATCAGGTATGATGTTGTATCGATCAGGTAGTGTAAGGGTTACGTCCACTTCACAGTGACAGGCCAAACTCCTGCAGCGGGTACAACATCATCATCACACCGTACGTGTGTAATGCTGCCTGACTGAGACATATCCCTGTTATCTACATCCTCTGGCAATAATGGTTGCGCATCACTCATTTCTTCCAACTGATGTGTAAATAACTCCTCTGACAGATCAAGTGAAGCGGCTGTGGTGCTAGTGTTGGTGGTGGCAGCAGGTGGGCGAGTGGTAACTTGAGAGGTGCTGCCCGAACATAAGCTGGAGGAGGATGGTGCGTCAAGGTTCGGAGTGGAAGCTATAGAAGATTGGGTGTCCTGTGTTAAAAAGTCAACTATGTCCTCAGAACTTTTCGAGTTCATGGTACATGGCCTCTGAAGACTGGGCATTATTCTAGGGCCAAAGGGAATCACAGCACCACAACCACGACGGCACCTGCGGAGTGGCCTGCCTCTGCTTGTCATTTTGCCACTGGGTGCCACTGGGCAAGTGGGCACAGTATATGCTGTGAGCCTGACACAAAAAAGCAGACTGATGTTTCACAGTCCAAAAAGTTTTTTTTTTTTTAAATGTACACTTACACTACTATTAAACAAGATATGAGTGGTGGCACTGGGCAAGTGGGCACAGTATACGCTGTGAGCCTGGCACACATGCTGGCAGGCAGGCAACTGCAATTAGATTACACTAGCAGACTGATGTTTCACAGTCAAAAAAGTTTTTTTTTTAAATTTACACTATTGTTACACATGGAGCGCGATCCAATAAAGATCGTAGTTTGTGGCGCAAGCGAGGGAACACCCGCCGCCCGCAGTTTCAGCTCGCAACTCGAGCTATCCTATATACGGCGCCATCAGAGGCTAAAGTGCCGTAAGTCGGACAAACCAGCGATGTCCAGAAATCTGCGCAAGCATAAATTTCTGGAGTCGCCAGTGACTTACGGCACTTTAGAAACTGCCGGCGCCTACAAAACCTGACTAAATTTATAAAATCACCCGTACTGTCTAACACTCCTCCCTAACATAGCCCGTAATGTCTAACTCTCTATCTGCTATCCCCCCTCACTATCCTAATAATAAAATATGTATTAACCCCTAAACCACCGCTCCCGGATCCCGCCGCCAGCTATATTAAATCTATAACCCCCTAATGTGAGCCCCTACCCCGCCGCCATCTATCTTACCTACCCTCTAAAGTGAGCCCCCTACTCCGCCGCCATCTATCTTACCTACCCCCTAAAGTGAGCCCCTAGCCCGCCGCCATCTATCTTACCTACCCCCTAAAGTGAGCCCCTACCGCGCCGCCATCTATCTTACCTACCTCCTAAAGTGAGCCCCTTACACCGCCGCCATCTATTTTAAAAATATTAACCCCTAATTTAATCCCCCTACACTGCCGCCAGCTATATTAACTATATTAACCCTAATTATATTAGGGTTAATATAGTTAATATAGTTATTATATTATATATATTAACTATATCAACCCTAATTATATTAGGGTTAATATAGTTAATATAGTTATTATATTATATATATTAACTATATCAACCCTAATTATATTAGGGTTAATATAGTTAATATCGTTATTATATTATATATATATATATATATATTAAGTATAATAACCCTATCTAACTCTAACATCCCTAACTAAATTCTTATTAAAATAGATCTAATTAATATTAATATTATTAATTAAAATATTCCTATTTAAATCTAAATACTTAACTATAAAATAAACCCTAAGATAGCTACAATGTAATTAATAATTACATTGTAGCTATTTTAGGGTTTATATTTATTTTACAGGTAACTTGGTATTTATTTTAACTAGGTAAAATAGCTATTAAATAGTTAATAACTATTTAATAGCTACCTAGTTAAAATAATTACCAATTTACCTGTAAAATAAATCCTAACCTAAGTTACAAATACACCTACACTATCAATAAATTAAATTAACTACAAATATCTAAACTAAAATACAATTAAATAAACTACACTAAATTACAAAAAAAAAATCAAACACTAAATTACAAAAAATAAAAAAAATATTACAAGATTTTTAAGCTAATTACACCTATTCTAAGCCCCCTAATAAAATAATAAAGCCCCCCCAAATAAAAAAATTTCCCTGCCCTATTCTAAATTAAAAAAGTTCACAGCTCTTTTACCTTACCAGCCCTTAAAAGGGCCTTTTGCGGGGCATGCCCCAAAGAAAACAGCTCTTTTGCCTGTAAAAAATAACACAATACCACCCCCCAACATTACAACCCACCACCCACATACCCCTATTCTAAACCCACCCAAACCCCCCTTAAAAAAACCTAACACTACCCCCCTGAATATCTCCCTACCTTGTCTTCACCCAGCCGGGTAGAACTCTTCATCCGATCCGGGCGATGTCCAATCAAGCGACAGTGAAGTCTTCTTCCATACAGGTGATGTCTTCAATCAAGCTGCAGTGAAGTCTTCTTCCATCCGGCGATGTCTTCTTCCATCCGGCGATGTCTTCAAGCAAAGCGGCATCTTCAATCTTCTTTCTTCGCTCCTCCGCCGTGGAGCATCCATCCGGCATGAAGACTAAACGAGGAATGAGGTACCTTTAAATGACGCCATCCAAGATGGCGTCCGTCGAACTCCGATTGGCTAGGATAGGATTGGTTCAGCCAATCGAATTGAACTTGAATCTGATTGGCTGATTCAATCAGCCAATCAGATTTTTCTACCTTAATTCCGATTGGCTGATAGAATCCTATCAGCCAATCGGAATTCGACAGACGCCATCTTGGATGACGTCATTTAAAGGTACCTCATTCCTCGTTTAGTCTTCGTACCGGATGGATGCTCCGCAGCGGAGGAGCGAAGAAAGAAGATTGAAGATGCCGCTTTGCTTGAAGACATCGCAGGATGGAAGAAGACTTCACTGCCGCTTGATTGAAGACATCGCCGGATGGAAGAAGACTTCACTGCAGCTTGATTGAAGACATCGCCCGGATGGAAGAAGACTTCTCTGCCGCTTGATTGGACATCGCCCGGATCGGATGAAGAGTTCTGCCCGGCTGGGTGAAGACAAGGTAGGGAGATATTCAGGGGGGTAGTGTTAGGTTTTTTAAGGGGGGTTTGGGTGGGTTTAGAATAGGGGTATGTGGGTGGTGGGTTGTAATGTTGGGGGGTGGTACTGTGTTTTTTTTTACAGGCAAAAGAGCTGTTTTCTTTGGGGCATGCCCCGCAAAAGGCCCTTTTAAGGGCTGGTAAGGTAAAAGAACTGTGAACTTTTTTAATTTAGAATAGGGCAGGGAATTTTTTTTATTTTGGGGGGCTTTATTATTTTATTAGGGGGCTTAGAATAGGTGTAATTAGCTTAAAAATCTTGTAATATTTTTTTTATTTTTTGTAATTTAGTGTTTTTTTTTTGTAATTTAGTTTAGTTTATTTAATTGTATTTTAGTTTAGATATTTGTAGTTTATTTAATTTATTGATAGTGTAGGTGTATTTGTAACTTAGGTTAGGATTTTTTTTACAGGTAAATTGGTAATTATTTTAACTAGGTAGCTATTAAATAGTTATTAACTTTAATAGCTATTGTACCTAGTTAAAATAAATACCAAGTTACCTGTAAAATAAATATAAACCCTAAAATAGCTATGATGTAATTATTAATTACATTGTAGCTATCTTAGGCCTAGATTTGGAGTTTGGCGGTAGCCGTGAAAACCAGCGTTAGAGGCTCCTAACGCTGGTTTTAGGCTACCGCCGGTATTTGGAGTCAGTCAAAAAAGGGTCTAACGCTCATTTTTCAGCCGCGACTTTTCCATACCGCATATCCCATTACGTCAATTGCGTATCCTATCTTTTCAATGGGATCTTTCTACCTCCGGTATTTAGAGTCGTGGCTGAAGTGAGCGTTAGAATTCTAACGACAAAACTCCAGCCGCAGAAAAAAGTCAGTAGTTAAGAGCTTTCTGGGCTAACGCCGGTTCATAAATCTCTTAACTACTGTGCTCTAAAGTACACTAACACCCATAAACTACCTATGTACCCCTAAACCGAGGTCCCCCCACATCGCCGCCACTCGATTAAATTTTTTTAACCCCTAATCTGCCGACCGCCACCTACGTTATCCTTATGTACCCCTAATCTGCTGCCCCTAACACCGCCGACCCCTATATTATATTTATTAACCCCTAATCTGCCCCCCACAACGTCGCCGCCAGCTACCTACACTTATTAACCCCTAATCTGCCGAGCGGATCTCACCGCTACTATAATAAAGTTGTTAACCCCTAATCCGCCTCACTCCCGCCTCAATAACCCTATAATAAATAGTATTAACCCCTAATCTGCCCTCCCTAACATCGCCGACACCTAACTTAAATTATTAACCCCTAATCTGCCGACCGAATCTCGCTGCTATTCTAATAAATGGATTAACCCCTAAAGCTAAGTCTAACCCTAACACTAACACCCCCCTAAATTAAATATAATTTAAATCTAACGAAATAAATTAACTCCTATTAAATAAATTATTCCTATTTAAAGCTAAATACTTACCTGTAAAATAAATCCTAATATAGCTACAATATAAATTATAATTATATTATAGCTATTTTAGGATTAATATTTATTTTACAGGTAACTTTGTAATTATTTTAACCAGGTACAATAGCTATTAAATAGTTAAGAACTATTTAATAGTTAAAATAGTTAAAATAATTACAAAATTACCTGTAAAATAAATCCTAACCTAAGTTACAATTAAACCTAACACTACACTATCAATAAATTAATTAAATAAAATACCTACAATTACCTACAATTAAACCTAACACTACACTATCAATACATTAATTAAATACAATATCTACAAATAAATACAATTAAATAAACTAACTAAAGTACAAAAAATAAAAAAGAACTAAGTTACAAAAAATAAAAAAATATTTACAAACATAAGAAAAATATTACAACAATTTTAAACTTATTATACCTACTCTAAGCCCCCTAATAAAATAACAAAGCCCCCCAAAATAAAAAATGCCCTACCCTATTCTAAATTACTAAAGTTCAAAGCTCTTTTACCTTACCAGCCCTGAACAGGGCCCTTTGCGGGGCATGCCCCAAAGAATTCAGCTCTTTTGCCTGTAAAAAAACACATACAATACCCCCCCCAACATTACAACCCACCACCCACATACCCCTAATCTAACCCAAACCCCCCTTAAATAAACCTAACACTAAGCCCCTGAAGATCTTCCTACCTTGTCTTCACCATGCCAGGTATGACCATCCGTTCCAGGCTCCGATATCTTCATCTAAGCCCAAGCAGGGGCTAGACATCCATCATCCGACGGCTGAAGAAGTCCAGAAGAGGCTCCAAAGTCTTCATCCTATCCGGGAAGAAGAGTAGATCCGGACCGGCAACCATCTTCTTCCAAGCGGCATCTTCTATCTTCATCCGATGAGGACCGGCTCCATCTTGAAGACATCCACCGCGGACCCATCTTCTTCCGACGACGACTTCCCAACGAATGACGGTTCCTTTAAGGGACGTCATCCAAGATGGCGTCCCTCGAATTCCGATTGGCTGATAGGATTCTATCAGCCAATCGGAATTAAGGTAGGAAAATTCTGATTGGCTGATGGAATCAGCCAATCAGATTGAGCTTGCATTCTATTGGCTGATCGGAACAGCCAATAGAATGCGAGCTCAATCTGATTGGCTGATTGAATCAGCCAATCGGATTGAACTCGATTCTGATTGGCTGATTCCATCAGCCATTCAGAATTTTCCTACCTTAATTCTGATTGGCTGATAGAATCCTATCAGCCAATCGGAATTCGAGGGACGCCATCTTGGATGACGTCCCTTAAAGGAACCGTCATTCGTCGGGAAGTCGTCGTCGGAAGAAGATGGGTCCGCGGTGGATGTCTTCAAGATGGAGCTGGTCCTCATCGGATGAAGATAGAAGATGCCGCTTGGAAGAAGATGGTTGACGGTCCGGATCTACTCTTCTTCCCGGATAGGATGAAGACTTTGGAGCCTCTTCTGGACTTCAGCCGTTGGATGATGGATGTCTAGCCCCCGCTTGGGCTTAGATGAAGATATCGGTGCCTGGAACGGACGGTCATACCTGGCATGGTGAAGACAAGGTACGATGATCTTCAGGGGCTTAGTGTTAGGTTTATTTAAGGGGGGTTTGGGTTAGATTAGGGGTATGTGGGTGGTGGGTTGTAATGTTGGGGGGGGTATTGTATGTTTTTTTTACAGGCAAAAGAGCTGAATTCTTTGGGGCATGCCCCACAAAGGGCCCTGTTCAGGGCTGGTAAGGTAAAAGAGCTTTGAACTTTAGTAATTTAGAATAGGGTAGGGCATTTTTTATTTTGGGGGGCTTTGTTATTTTATTAGGGGGCTTAGAGTAGGTGTAATTAGTTTAAAATTGTTGTAATATTTTTCTTTTGTTTGTAAATATTTTTTTATTTTTTGTAACTTAGTTCTTTTTTTTTTTTTTTTTTTTTTTTGAAAATATTTTTTTATTGAAGTTAAAGCATATATCATCACAACAAGGACTCGCCCTAAGGCCAAAGTTAGAACAAAGAAAATAAGACATTGTCTATACAGAGGTATTATTAAGTAAGTAATATGCATATGTATTTCAAATCTGGAAATGAAGATAGACAGTATCTTTGGCGAGATAAAATAGAACTTCATTTTATATTATCAGCGTATGAGCTCCACATTCTAGTAGTATTTTACCTAAGACCAAAATATTAGCCTGTGGAGATTTATCATGAGTATCAGCCACTCTTGGGCCGAGCTATGTAGGGGGAAGGGGGATATTCAGCGGGTAAGCACCGCTATGCGCATAGGGAAAGGAGGTGGGGGGACGAAGCCATGTATAAATGTAAGTAATATAGGGTGCCCAGAGTGGGCTTAGAAGTGCCCAATCGCAGAGATCCTATGTTAATGGGGTTTAAGTATTGTCAACGTGCCTTACAATATATATGGGACTAAGTAGGGAAGTTACCAAGGTCTTCTGTAGTTACATATATGCTAAGGAGTAGATGGGTTGCAGGAGGGTAGTTTTAGGTTGCAAGATTTATGTGTCTATGTGAGATGGAGCAGATGCTTTATTGTCTGGGCTATTAGCTGTTGTCTTGGGTATAAATATCCAGTTATTGGCATATGTCAAAACTTATGTGGTGTCGTGTAGCAGACAATCCATTTAACCTAAACAGACATTGTATAGCATAAGAATTGTATATCAATTGGCCAACATAAACAGATAACTGTAGGTCCTAAAATAGAATTGAGTCTATAAAACACTATACAAAGAATAAAGCATGTTTAAACATAAGAAAGTTACCTCTAAAACAATAAGGAGCTGCGGACCTGTGCTACGTGTGAATATGAATATGACCTATACAATTCTTGGTAGGAGCTAATATTAGGATAAGAAGTGATTCAGTAATGCATAGTACTAGGTTGAATATGGACCAGGATGCTAAGGAACACCTAAATATAGATTTATAGGCACATAGTATCTAAGGGTCAGATAATCCTAACCAGGTCAAGTAAGTGCTATATTTAGCAGTACATATACAAACCAGACTCGTGAAGCATACTCTGATGAGAATAATAGTGCAATCATCCCATAACGTTAGAGCTACCTATATCATAGGTAACATAGCATCTCACATCTCTATCACAGTAGATAATACACAAGTAAGACAGGCCAGCCAGTAATAAGATGGCCATAGAACATTCTGAGGGAATATTTGTTCATATCTCTACCTTCATATACTAACACATTTATATGGCTACAGGCCTATATTATGAGGAGTTTAAAGCCAGCAAAGGAGTAATATCTAGATATATAAACAGGGATTCTCTTGCGTGGCCAAAGTATCTCTTAGCTCTATGAGGGGATTGGACTAAGCTATTGTAAATATGGAATTTTACGGTACACCTATATGTAATTGTGAGGCTTTTAAACTATGAGATTATTCACTAGTCTGAAGAAAGTGTAACTGGAGACATCAGGCTATAAAAATGAATGCTAAATGGAATAGACTGTCCTCCACGGTGTGGAGGCAGCAAAGTAAACATTACTAAGGGTTAACTTTATATTGAAGAAGCCTGTATTATGCCCTAAAATCGGCAGGGAGACACCTGTATAACTGACAGTGAGTTAAAACAGATACACTGGCAGCTATATTTATCTGTGAACTGTCCTGTCTTATAACCAGAGAATGGGACAATAAAACCTAGCTTGCAGGCATAACGTACAAACTAAAGCACAAAATAAAGACTTTTGAACATATCGCATATAAAACTACAACAATAAATACAATGAGCAGCAGGAGTATCTGTGCGACTAATAAACAGCCTATTAACATGACATATATACCGTTTCAATGGATGGGTAAATGAATTATCTAAAGGAAAGAGCAAAGCTTTATTAACAGACCCCTATCTTGGAACCTATAGGGATCAAACATATAGTTATATATCTGCCAACAGTCTCAGATCGCCATGAGTTACTTTAGAGGAAGTCTAACACGCAAACCTTGTGCGTGTAGAGTGACATGTCCTTCAGTATGGATTTAACCCACTCCGGATCTGCGCTTTAGCCTATTTCTGAGGAGTTGCAGGGACTGATATAATGATCTTTTCAGGTAAGTTGTAGTTTTGTGGCATATAAGGTTGACTGCGCAGTGTAATATTGAGGACAGAGATGCAGTAGGCTTACCGGATATTAAGGGAGCAAAACCATCATTTATAAAGCAGAAAGCTCCGGTTAGCACCAACTGCAGGAGTCCCAGATCATCCAAGGGGCAAGTGTTGTGCTGAATGGTTTCAGGCCAGATCGGGAGAGAGTCTGGGTAATCATGAACATGAGGTTCATGTTGGTTTCTCGAGACAGAGGCCGCATCGGTATCTGCTCTCCGCTGTAGCTGTCCGGCTCCTATGGCAATCCAGGTGCTGGAGCTTGTAAGATCGCGGTCTCTCCCAGGCATCACTTCATAGTAGACTATGTTAGCGAGAGGAGCTTGTGGTGTCGGGGGCTGCAGAATCTCCACTGACAGCGCAGCAGGAGTTCCCTCTATTGTCGGGTCATCATAGCCCCTGGTGATAGCAGCTGCGTTCTGGATTTGAGCAGCAGCCTCCATATTAGCGTTAGGGTAGTCAGGCCGCGGGAGCCGATGATGCTGGACTAAGTCACACTGAGGCAAGGTCTGTTGAAGTAAGTCCTTTCTCATTATCTGATCTGGAGTATCGCTAGTCACTCCCGCCATTGCCGCCGTCAATGAGTTAGATATGTCTGAAAAGCAGTTATCCATCTGTCGAATCAAACCCTGTAGTAGAGACTGTAGCATCTCCTGGGTTCCCTCTGTATGAGCCATTGGTATTAAATAGTCAATAGGTAGGATTGGGGTAATAGTTAGAGGTTTCACACCGGGAGAGGGCGGCTAGGATCTTACGTGCGTAGGCCTCACTGTCCTGGCTCAGGCTATATATTCAATAAAATCCAGAAAGTCAGGTAATTTCGTGGGCAGTAAGCATTTATGTAAATGATTAAACCACTTATTCTCATATATGTTGGCCAGTTTTCAGAAAAAGTTAAAGTATATGAGATCCTCAACTGGAGCTGAGTAAATTTGCGTCCTCTCCCGGTGGTGCTTGGCCACGCCCCCCCTCTTTTTTATTTTTTGTACTTTAGTTAGTTTATTTAATTGTATTTATTTGTAGATATTGTATTTAATTAATGTATTGATAGTGTAGTGTTAGGTTTAATTGTAGGTAATTGTAGGTATTTTATTTAATTAATTTATTGATAGTGTAGTGTTAGGTTTAATTGTAACTTAGGTTAGGATTTATTTTACAGGTAATTTTGTAATTATTTTAACTATTTTAGCTATTAAATAGTTCTTAACTATTTAATAGCTATTGTACCTGGTTAAAATAAATACAAAATTACCTGTAAAATAAATATTAATCCTAAAATAGCTATAATATAATTATAATTTATATTGTAGCTATATTAGGATTTATTTTACAGGTAAGTATTTAGCTTTAAATAGGAATAATTTATTTAATAAGAGTTAATTTATTTCGTTAGATTTAAATTATATTTAAGTTAGGGGGGTGTTAGTGTTAGGGTTAGACTTTAGTTAGTGTTAGGGTTAGACTAGCTTTAGGGGTTAATACATTTATTAGAATAGCGGTGAGCTCCAGTCGGCAGATTAGGGGTTAATGTTTGAAGTTAGGTGTCGGCGATGTTAGGGAGGGCAGATTAGGGGTTAATACTATTTATTATAGGGCTAGTGAGGCGGATTAGGGGTTAATAACTTTATTATAATAGCGGTGCGGTCCGGTCAGCAGATTAGGGGTTAATAAGTGTAGGCAGGTGGAGGCGACATTGTGGGGGGCAGATTAGGGGTTAATAAATATAATATAGGGGTCGGCGGTGTTAGGGGCAGCAGATTAGGGGTACATAGGGATAATGTAAGTAGCGGCGGTTTACGGAGCGGCAGATTAGGAGTTAAAAATAATATGCAGGGGTCAGCGATAGCGGGGGCGGCAGAATAGGGGTTAATAAGTGTAAGGTTAGGGGTGTTTAGACTCGGGGTACATGTTAGGGTGTTAGGTGCAGACGTAGGAAGTGTTTCCCCATAGCAAACAATGGGGCTGCGTTAGGAGCTGAACGCAGCTTTTTTGCAGGTGTTAGGTTTTTTTTCAGCTCAAACAGCCCCATTGTTTCCTATGGGGGAATCGTGCACGAGCACGTTTTAGAGGCTGGCCGCGTCCGTAAGCAACTCTGGTATCGAGAGTTGAAGTTGCGTTAAATATGCTCTACGCTCCTTTTTTGGAGCCTAACGCAGCCATTCTGTGGACTCTCAATACCAGAGTTTTTTTAAAGGTGCGGCGTTAGCTACGCGGGTCTTTACCGACAAAACTCTAAATCTAGCCGTTAGGGTTTATTTTATAGGTAAGTATTTAGATTTAAATAGGAATGTTTTAATTAATAATATTAATATTAATTAGATCTATTTTAATAAGAATTTAGTTAGGGATGTTACAGTTAGATAGGGTTATTATACTTAATATATATAATATAATAACGATATTAACTATATTAACCCTAATATAATTAGGGTTGATATAGTTAATATATATATAATATAATAACTATATTAACTATATTAACCCTAATATAATTTGGGTTGATATAGTTAATATAACTATATTAACTATATTAACCCTAATATAATTAGCGTTAATATAGTTAATATAGCTGGCGGCGGTGTAGGGGGATTAAATTAGGGGTTAATATTTTTAAAATAGATGGCCGCGCTGTAAGGGGCTCACTTTAGGGGGTAGGTAAGATAGATGGCGAGGGGGTAGGTAAGATAGATGGTGGCGGGGTAGGGGCTCACTTTAGGGGGTAGGTAAGATAGATGGCGGCGGGGTAGGGGGCTCACTTTAGGGGGTAGGTAAGATAGATGGCGGTGGGGTAAGGGGCTCACTTTAGGGGATAGGTACGATAGATGGTGGTGGGGTAGGGGCTCACTTTAGGGGGTAGGTAAGATAGATGGTGGTGGGGTAGGGGCTCACTTTAGGGGGTAGGTAAGATAGATGGCGGCGGGGTAGGGGGCTCACTTTAGGGGGTAGGTACGATAGATGGTGGTGGGGTAGGGGGCTCACTTTAGGGGGTAGGTAAGATAGATGGTGGTGGGGTAGGGGCTCACTTTAGGGGGTAGGTAAGATAGATGGCGGCGGGGTAGGGGCTCACTTTAGGGGGTAGGTACGATAGATGGCGGCGGGCTAGGGGCTCACTTTAGGGGGTAGGTAAGATAGATGGTGGCAGGGTAGGGGCTCACTTTAGGGGGTAGGTAAGGTAGATGGCGGAGGGGTAGGGGGCTCACTTTAGGGGGTAGGTAAGGTAGATGGCGGCGGGGTAGGGGGCTCACTTTAGGGGGTAGGTAAGATAGATGGCGGCGGTGTAAGGGACTCACATTAGGGGGTATGTAATGTAGCTTGCGACGGTGTAGGAGGATCACATTAGGGGGTTATACTTTTAATGTAGGTGACGGAGGGGTCCGGGAGCGGCGGTTTAGGGGTTAAATACTTTATTAGGGATTGCAGCGGGGATCGCGGTTTACAGGTAGATAGACATTGCGCATGTGTTAGGTGTTAGGTTTATTTAGCAGCTAGTTTAGGGAGTTACGGGGCTCCAAAAGACAGCGTAAGGCTTGCTATGGCTGCATTTTGTGGCGAGGTGAAAATGGAGTAAGATTTCTCCATTTTTGCCACGTAAGTCCTTACGCTGTATATTTTATACCAAACTGCGCTGGTTTGGTATACCTGCCTATGGCCCAAAAAACTACGGGCGAAGGCAGAAATATACTGGCGTAACTTCTAGGTTATGCCGTATATAGGATACCAAACCAGCGCAAATTTTCACGTCGCCGGCTTTTGTGGGCGACGCTGCATATTGGATCAGGCCCCAGATATGAGTGGTGGCACTGGGCAAGTAGGCCTTGCACACACGCTGGCAGGCAGGCAACTGCAATTAGATCACACAAGCAGACTGATGTTTCACAGTCAAAAAAGTTTTTTTTTTTAAATTTACACTACTGTTACACCAGATATGAGTGGTGGCACTGGGCAAGTGGGTCTGGCACACACGCTGGCAGGCAGGCAACTGCAATTAGATTACACAAGCAGACTGATGTTTCACAGTCAAAAAAGTTTTTTTTTTTTTAAATTTACACTACTGTTACACCAGATATGAGTGGTGGCACTGGGCAAGTGGGCACAGTATACGCTGTGAGCCTGGCACACACGCTGGCAGGCAGGCAACTGCAATTAGATTACACTAGCAGACTGATGTTTCACAGTCAAAACAGTTTTTTTTTAAATTTACACTACTGTTACACCAGATATGAGTGGTGGCACTGGGCAAGTGGCTTGGCAGGCAGGCAACTGCAATTAGATTACACAGGAAAAAAAAAACAGACTGATGTTCTAGCCCTAAAAAGGGCTTTTTGGGGTGCTGTCCTTACAGCAGAGATCAGATGAGTCCTTCAGGACTGTAGTGGACACTAAATACACTAGCCTAGCTATCAATTTCCCTATTAAATCAGCAGCAGCTACACTGTCCCTCCTCTCACTAAGAATGCAGCTTCCAAATGAATCTAAAATGGATGCTGTCCAGGAGGTAGGAGGGTCTGGGAGGGAGTGTCTGCTGCTGATTGGCTGGAATGTGTCTTCTGACTGTGAGGTAGAGGGTCAAAGTATTACTCAATGATGACGAATAGGGGGCGGATCGAACATGCTATGTTCGCCCGCCGTGGCGAACGCGAACATGCTATGTTCACCAGGAACTATTCGCCGGCGAACTATTCGCAACATCACTACATATGATAAATGGTCAGCCCCAAGAGACAGTACACTGTAAAATTGTTTTTATATTAATGTATTTTTAATGATTTGTTATACCAGCTGTATAGTATCAAATGTAGGAGAAATTGCATTTTTAGGTTTATTTGTATATATGAATTAGCTGGTTTTGTGCTTTTAAACCATAGCCTATAACAATGGTTTGAATTTCAGCTAATAGCATATCTCATTAGGTTCCTTATCTTATATTTGTCTGGAAAACCAAAGCTCAATACTTAGACAGAACAATGGGAAATTATTGTATTACTTAACTATTCTGTACCCCACTGAGAGTGTAATTTCTTCTTCTGACTGTGTTTACTTAGGCTATTCAATTGCTGAGTCTGCAGTATAAAACTTTTATTGTAGGTGGCTATACCACAGGCTAAATCATCTATTTCAAATGCCAAAATAGGAGTAAAGGAGCTACTTGTAAACAATTAAATACACTCCATCAGGTAAAATGGATCATTGGGAACAATTTAAAGGGGAGAAAATGTTTGGGTAAATTGACGTTTTAATCTATTAGTGTAAATTATTATTATTTTCAGAAATTTAATTTTGTTGTATACAATTGTTATATTTAGTCAGAGAACTGCAAACAATGTTCAATATCAAATTGTATAGAAAAAATAAACAAACTAAAATAATTGTGTATTTATAAAAATCATGATTATATTAAAGCATAGCATAGCATGTAACAGCTATGTGGCTGGTTACTGCGCCAATAGACTGGGTTCTGAAGCTTTTCACAAATTATTTGTGCCAAACATGGTTCTTTAACAGCGGGTTTTGCATGCGAACAGGAGCCATAGAGCAGTGACAGTGCCCTTATTATCTCTCCTTTACCAGAATATAGTATTGTGTGTTCTATTTGTCAATTCATGGTTAGAGATTCTATTTGTAACAAACTAGAGTTTATAAGTTTTCTAAAGTGATTGCATTATTAGCATGGTCACAGTAGAATTGTCAAAACCAGGGCATGAAAGGTTTTTATAGGATTTTAATTATTTGTAGTGTTTTGTTAGAATGTAGTATTTCTAAGTGCTGTGTTTCAGTGAGTGTAAGTATATGTGTTTGTTTTCAGGTTGATTTGTTAAAAGTTTGTGCCAGCTGTTCATGTTTTGTTTTGCGTAGATGGCAGTTGGTTTTAAAGCGTTTTCTAAGAGAATGTTTTTATTTTTTAGGAAGCGTGCTGTATGAATGGAATAGATATTGAGGTATATATGATTTTGCCTGATTTGAAGGATACTATCTCTTTTAGGAGTACATGAATTGTCTTTTAGCTTGCTGTCATATTGTGTTTGTGTGCCATACAGTGTGTTTAATGTGGGAGGAAAAAGGGGGAGTATCTTGATGTGTATCTTTATTTAAGTGATTTATTTATGGGATTTAAGTGAGTTTTTCTTAAGTAAGAAAATGAACCTAAAATGGTCAGACAAGTTATTAACAAATTATTTGTATTTGCAAGATGTGATCATGGAGCTGTATACATAAAAAAAAAACACAAACTAAATTATTTCTGAGTTTTCCATATTAAGGTAAATCTGTAAAGATAAAATTCCATAGTGCACTCTCCAAAAGATTGAAGATTCAATGCAAGTAAAAATGTAAATAAAGAAATGCCTGGTGCCTAGGTGAAGAAAAAAAAAGAAGAAAAAATACCTTTTTCGAAGATAGTTTAACCACCATACTGCAGTAAACATTGCTGAACTATCTTTTTGATCCATTCTTTGCATTGCAAGCTGGTACCAGCCCCAGAACTGGACTCTGGGTAATCTATGACTGTTTCCTATTATGTGTGTCTTCAGAACATAAAGACTATCCTTCTCTTGACTGTGCCTTGACTGTTGGAGTTGTGTACCTGTTACAGTGTTACAGAGTCATCCACAGCTAAATTAGGGGAGTATTGTTTTAATTTGTTTACTTATATTGCTTGTTTTGTATTCTCTTGTAATTGTGTTATTTTTATTGACAATATTAGTTATAAGAAGTCATATAGCTTTGTCTGTAGAGAAGAATGCCCTTTTTGTATTAGTACACATTTTTAATTTATGTACTTAAACAAAGTAACCTTCCAGATAAGTGTAACTCTAAACCTTGCAGTATTGTAATCTATAGTATGGCCCACTGAGTATAGAGAATATGTTTGCACCTTTATAGTTTAAAGAAAATGCTGCAATATCTCAGAATATTCTAGACTCCTCACCATTGTAGAACACAGAAGGGTCCCCCATGTTTCTATACCATCCCTTAATATTTAAGCGAAGAAGAAATATGTGTCTTACAATGGAGAACGGTATGAGAATAGGAAGTTTTTGTAGGAATTTCCCATTGCAATCATTCCTTGTCAAACTACTCGAAATAAAAAGATTGAGCACACATCTCAGCTAGAAATTTATATCAACTATACAGAAAAATATGAGTTTTGGGAGTAGTATAATTATAATGATGGTATATTTTCTACTTACAAAGGCCTAGATTTGGAGTTTGGCGTTAGCCGTGAAAACCAGCGTTAGAGGCTCCTAACGCTGGTTTTAGGCTACCTCCAGTATTTGGAGTCACTCAAAATAGGGTCTAATGCTCACTTTTCAGCCGCGACTTTTCCATACCGCAGATCCCCTTACGTAAATTGCGTATCCTATCTTTTCAATGGGATCTTTCTAACTCCGGTATTTAGAGTCGTGTCTGAAGTGAGCGTTAGAACTCTAACGAAAAAAAACTACAGCCGCAGGAAAAAAGTCAGTAGTTAAGAGCTTTCTGGGCTAACGCCGGTTTATAAAGCTCTTAACTACTGTACTCTAAAGTACACTAACACCCATAAACTACCTATGTACCCCTAAACCGAGGTCCCCCCACATCGCCGACACTCGATAAATTTTTTTAACCCCTAATCTGCCGACCGCCACCTACGTTATACTTATGTACCCCTAATCTGCTGCCCCTAACACCGCCGACCCCTATATTATATTTATTAACCCCTAACCTGCCCCCCACAACGTCGCAGTCAGCTACCTACAATAATTAACCCCTAATCTGCCGACCGCAAAGCACCGCCACCTACGTTATACTTATGTACCCCTAATCTGCTGCCCCTAACACCGCCGACCCCTATATTATATTTATTAACCCCTAATCTGCCCCCTCAACGTCGCCTCCACCTGCCTACACTTATTAACCCCTAATCTGCCGAGCGGACCGCACCGCTATTATTATAAAGTTATTAACCCCTAATCCGCCTCACTAACCCTATAATAAATAGTATTAACCCCTAATCTGCCCTCCCTAACATCGCCGACACCTAACTTCAAACATTAACCCCTAATCTGCCGACTGGAGCTCACCGCTATTCTAATAAATGTATTAACCCCTAAAGCTAAGTCTAACCCTAACACTAACACCCCCCTAAGTTAAATATAATTTAAATCTAACGAAATAAATTAACTCTTATTAAATAAATTATTCCTATTTAAAGCTAAATACTTACCTGTAAAATAAATCCTAATATAGCTACAATATAAATTATAATTATATTATAGCTATTTTAGGATTAATATTTATTTTACATGTAACTTTGTATTTATTTTAACCAGGTACAATAGCTATTAAATAGTTAAGAACTATTTAATAGCTAAAATAGTTAAAATAATTACAAAATTACCTGTAAAATAAATCCTAACCTAAGTTACAATTAAACCTAACACTACACTATCAATAAATTAATTAAATAAACTACCTACAATTACCTACAATTAACCTAACACTACACTATCAATAAATTAATTAAATACAATTCCTACAAATAAATACAATTAAATAAACTAGCTAAAGTACAAAAAATAAAAAAGAACTAAGTTACAAAAAATAAAAAAATATTTACAAACATAAGAAAAATATTACAACAATTTTAAACTAATTACACCTACTCTAAGCCCCCTAATAAAATAACAAAGCCCCCCCAAATAAAAAAATGCCCTACCCTATTCTAAATTACTAAAGTTCAAAGCTCTTTTACCTTACCAGCCCTGAACAGAGCCCTTTGCGGGGCATGCCCCAAGAAGTTCAGCTCTTTTGCCTGTAAAAAAAAACATACAATACCCAAGCCCCCCAACATTACAACCCACCACCCACATACCCCTAATCTAACCCAAACTCCCCTTAAATAAACCTAACACTAAGCCCCTGAAGATCTTCCTACCTTGTCTTCACCTCACCGGGTTCACCAATCTGTCCAGAAGAGCTCCTCCGATGTCCTGATCCAAGCGCAAGCGGGGGGCTGAAGAGGTCCATGATCCGGCTGAAGTCTTCATCCAAGCGGGGCAGAAGAGGTCTTCCATCCGATTGAAGTCTTCATCCAAGCGGCATCCATCCGGAGCGGAGCGGCAGCATCCTGAAGACCTCCGACGCGGAACATCCATCCTGGCCGACGACTGAACGACGAATGACGGTTCCTTTAAATGACGTCATCCAAGATGGCGTCCCTCGAATTCCGATTGGCTGAAAGGATTCTATCAGCCAATCGGAATTCGAGGGACGCCATCTTGGATGATGTCATTTAAAGGAACCGTCATTCGTCGTTCAGTCGTCGGCCAGGATGGATGTTCCGCGTCGGAGGTCTTCAGGATGCTGCCGCTCCGCTCCGGATGGATGCCGCTTGGATGAAGACTTCAATCGGATGGAAGACCTCTTCTGCCCCGCTTGGATGAAGACTTCAGCCGGATCATGGACCTCTTCAGCCCCCCGCTTGGGCTTGGATCAGGACATCGGAGGAGCTCTTCTGGACAGATCGGTGAACCCGGTGAGGTGAAGACAAGGTAGAAAGATCTTCAGGGGCTTAGTGTTAGGTTTATTTAAGGGGGGTTTGGGTTAGATTAGGGGTATGTGGGTGGTGGGTTGTAATGTTGGGGGGCTTGGGTATTGTATGTTTTTTTTTACAGGCAAAAGAGCTGAACTTCTTGGGGCATGCCCCGCAAAGGGCCCTGTTCAGGGCTGGTAAGGTAAAAGAGCTTTGAACTTTAGTAATTTAGAATAGGGTAGGGCATTTTTTTATTTTGGGGGGGCTTTGTTATTTTATTAGGGGGCTTAGAGTAGGTGTAATTAGTTTAAAATTGTTGTAATATTTTTCTTATGTTTGTAAATATTTTTTTATTTTTTGTAACTTAGTTCTTTTTTATTTTTTGTACTTTAGCTAGTTTATTTAATTGTATTTATTTGTAGGAATTGTATTTAATTAATGTATTGATAGTGTAGTGTTAGGGTAATTGTAGGTAGTTTATTTAATTAATTTATTGATAGTGTAGTGTTAGGTTTAATTGTAACTTAGGATAGGATTTATTTTACAGGTAATTTTGTAATTATTTTAACTATTTTAGCTATTAAATAGTTCTTAACTATTTAATAGCTATTGTACCTGGTTAAAATAAATACAAAGTTACCTGTAAAATAAATATTAATCCTAAAATAGCTATAATATAATTATAATTTATATTGTAGCTATATTAGGATTTATTTTACAGGTAAGTATTTAGCTTTAAATAGGAATAATTTATTTAATAAGAGTTAAAGGGACATTAAACACTTTGAGATGGTAATATAAAATTATAAATTGTATATATATAAAACAACTCTGCAATATACTTTCATTATTTATTTTGTCCTCTTTGCCTGTAATTCCATTCTGAAATTGTGAGCTTTTCAGTTCCTGTTAGAAATGGAAGTGCAGAACACTGTTCTATTCCATACAGCCATTGGCTGCACACTCTAGTGACCTATTTATAACTGTCCCTAATTGGCCACAGCATAGAAGGTAACACAAGTTACAACATGGCAGCTCCCAGTGTTTTATAGACACAAACATTTTACACTTATTTTGTCACTTTTTAAACAACTAATGAAACTTTAAAAAAATACATCTACATGTTAGTCATGGACTAATCTTTTCTTTGAATGTATCATTCTATCTAGCATGTATTTAGTGTTTAATGTCCCTTTAATTAATTTCGTTAGATTTAAATTATATTTAACTTAGGGGGGTGTTAGTGTTAGGGTTAGACTTAGCTTTAGGGGTTAATACATTTATTAGAATAGCGGTGAGCTCCAGTCGGCAGATTAGGGGTTAATGTTTGAAGTTAGGTGTCTGCGATGTTAGGGAGGGCAGATTAGGGGTTAATACTATTTATTATAGGTTTAGTGAGGCGGATTAGGGGTTAATAACTTTATAATAATAGCGGTGCGGTCCGGTCGGCAGATTAGGGGTTAATAAGTGTAGGCAGGTGGAGGCGACGTTGTGGGGGGCAGATTAGGGGTTAATAAATATATAGGGGTCGGCGATGTTAGGGCAGCAGATTAGGGGTACATAGGGATAATGTAAGTAGCGGCGGTTTACGGAGCGGCAGATTAGGGGTTAATAATAATATGCAGGGGTCAGCGATAGCGGGGGCGGCAGAATAGGGGTTAATAAGTGTAAGGTTAGGGGTGTTTAGACTCGGGGTACATATTAGAGTGTTAGGTGCAGACGTAGGAAGTGTTTCCGCATAGCAAACAATGGGGCTGCGTTAGGAGCTGAACGCGGCTTTTTTGCAGGTGTTAGGTTTTTTTTCAGCTCAAACAGCTCCATTGTTTCCTATGGGGGAATCGTGCACAAGCATGTTTTTGAGGCTGGCCGCTTGCGTAAGCAACTCTGGTATCGAGAGTTGAAGCTGCGTTAAATATGCTCTACGCTCCTTTTTTGGAGCCTAACGCAGCCTTTATGTGGACTCTCAATACCAGAGTTATTTTTATGGTGCGGCCAGAAAAAAGCCGGCGTTAGCTACGCGGGTCCTTACCGACAAAACTCCAAATCTAGGCCAATGGCTCTTATTGGATCTGTGTTATGAAAGCATATTTATTTTTCCCTTTATTAACTGGTATGATTTCTGCTATTTGAGTTTTGTAATTCTATTTGTCAGCAAAGGGAATTATCTTACCATAAAGATGTATTTACCTTTAAAAAGATTGTGTAGTTTTAATAATGTTATGAATGTATTCTTTCCTCATACAGGAGCGTGAGAGAATTTAGGTTGCATAAAATAATTAGTAAATTAGTAGTGTTTATATCAGATGAGACAGCTGATTCTACTAAGATCATATTTGGAGAATTACAAACATTACATATAGTAGCTTTGCAGAATAAAGCAACACTAGGTTATTTTTATATTTTTAGTAGTTCAAAGAGAACGTGTAAAGAAATTAATTTTTTTCTTTTTTTTTTATTGACTATTTTACTCTTCATTTTTGTTGCAGGGCAGGCCTAAGTTACTTAGCATAGCCATACAGCCTCTTGTTAAAGTCTTGCAGTTTTTACTTGCTTAGTATTCATGTTTAAGGTATCATTTAAATTGGATAGAGTAGCTGTGAGTTATTCTCTGTAAAAGTATAATAAATGTATTTAGCTTGTATTATATACCCACAATGTTTCCCTGGGTTACATAATATAGGATAAGTTAAGGAATTAAAGGAAATTGGGATGCTTACAAAAAGTGAAGACATTTTGTTGGGCATAATTTTGATTGTATCAGGGTGTGTGATCATCTTGTGCTGTTTTGTTTCCTTCTTAAACTCCTTCTGACTCGAGTGTCTGTTGCTATGGGGATCCACCTGTTTCCCTTGTCTACCCCATGAACAAACCATCGTACTTCCAGCATGTATCTGCAGATGGACACTTTCCCATGTGCAAAGCACCCCTACTGCAAATGCACTATGGTATTGAAGCAGAGTGTCTGAGGGAGGACCAAGACTGTTCTTAAAGTGACCATAGGCCACCAAGAGATACTTATGCTGTTCCCATGTTAAGTTTCACTGTGGAGAGTGTACAGAGCAGGGAAATGTTGATGCTATTTGGGGATGCTAGCTATGCAGGTTGAGACGTAAAGATGTAGTGTTGTTTGGGGGTAGATAGGGGGCTGGTTGGGCCTTTGTGCAGATACACCAGTAGTTTGTGGATGCTAGGGGGTAGACAGAGAGTATTGGAGAGACTGAACCTATGTGCAGTGTCAAATGGTGCCCTATTGGCCTATTCAGTTTTTATTTATTTTTTATTTAATATTTTTATTGAGGAGCTCCAAGATACAAAAGACAAGCATACACAAAAGTATACATTTGAGATAGTTACAAACAATCTACTTGTGTGATAACTGCAAGATTATAGATATTATACAAGATTCATTGTTGAGCATGTTGTTAATTGTCCTCATTTTTCTAATACAAGTAATGCGGATCACTCTTGGATCCTTGTTGATATTTTAAAACCCCCATATTGGACACAACTACAGCAATGCCGAACAGGTTACATTTAGGGAATCCCATTCAATACCACTGTCGAAAGTATATTAGCAATAACATCTCTGTGCATACTGTGCGACAAATAATTATTGTGAAAACTAGTGCTTCATTATATGAATGAGGAATAAAACATATTGCTAAACAGATTAAACTTAGTTAAACAAACTGGAAAAGGTTTTGAGTGCAAGTGCGTGAGGAACTTGGATCGGTTGTTCTTATACAAAAATATTTTGCTTTTGCTGCGTATGGGCCCCCTTTTCAGTTGGTCAGTAGTGGGAGTCAATTTTAATGGGGGTCCTGGATCAATGTTCCTCACTACCCATCTCATATTGTCTGTATTGTGAGTGTTACCTTTTCGCTTGTAGAAAGCTTCTGGTCGATATCCGGAGAGTTTATTAAAATCTGATCCGGGTGTCACTAAGGATGGATGTTGTTTTTGAGATCTAGCTATGTCCACTTGGGAGTCCCCCATCGACCTCCCCTAGGACCTGTTTAATGAGTTGCTACTTTCCATCTGTAGTAGCTCAATCATTAAGTCTGGGCTATATCCATCTGCAGCTGGATATCCAGATAGGTGTTTTCCTCCGGATTTTTTACACAAGAGTTGCGCCACTTTTCCAGTTGTAATGTATCTTGTGATGGCTTATGCCGTATGGCAGGTGTAGTTTCTGGGTGTTGAGGCCTTCTTTGTTGGGGACTTATGGTGGGAAGGTTCTCCCCCATTGGTTCAACGGATGCCAGTTTTATGAAGCCCTCTTCTGTGCAGCGGCTTAATAGGTAGTCTAGTGGTGCAGATGTGATGAGACCTTAAAATAATGCTTCAAGTCTTTGCCAGTGAGTATTGTGTCCACCTTTTAGACCTGTTTCATCAGCAGTTGCCATTTTGGTTGTAATATGATTATGCCTCTTTCTCTGATGATATTTTCTCACTGCCCTGGGGTTTTTCGTTTCGTATTAATAATGTGGGACAGATCCCTGTTGAGGTGTTGGTGTTATCGAGGGGGGTGGCACCGTCTTCTGTTTGCTGCCGCTCCAGACCCTTGTCGTCTGAGTCTGAGCTTTAATTTCAAGAATTACAGCATTAAATCAGTTGAATGAACTCCACTCTGAAGTGTGGCTTCCTGAAATAAAAGAAATATGATTTTGCTGTGGATTAATCTCTTTTAATCGGCAGATTAATAGAGGCTCAGTTGGAGTTCCAAAGAGTGAGATCGTTCACGATCGCTGTTCAGACACGCCTCCGGCCTATTCAGTTTTTAAATGTTGTTTAACTATTATAGCAGTAAGTGTGAATTAATTTCTCTACAGTATTCTCTCACAAATTCATGTTATAACGTAGTATTAGGCTTACATTCGCCTAGATTTAGAGTTTGGCGTTAGCCGTCAAAAGCAGCGTTAAGGGCTCCTAACGCTGCTTTTTACCGCCCGCTGGTATTTAGAGTCAGTCAGGAAAGGGTCTAACGCTCACTTCCAAGCCGCGACTTTTCCATACTGCAGATCCCCTTACACCAATTGCGTATCCTATCTTTTCAATGGGATCTTCCTAACGCCGGTATTTAGAGTCTTGACTGAAGTGAGCGGTAGAGCCTCTACCGACAAGACTCCATCCACAGGAAAAAGTCAGTAGTTAAGAGCTTTCTGGGCTAACGCCGGTTTATAAAGCTCTTACCTACTGTGCTCTAAAGTACACTAACACCCATAAACTACCTATGTACCTCTAAACTGAGGTCCCCCCACATCGCCGCCACTCTAATAAAAAATTTTAACCCCTAATCTGCCGACCTCACACCGCTGCCACCTACATTATACCTATGTACCCCTAATCTGCTGCCCCTAACATCGCCGATACCTGCATAATATTTATTAACCCCTAATCTGCCCCCCCACGTCGCCGCTACCTACCTACACTTATTAACCCCTAATCTGCCGACCGGAGCTCGCCGCTACTCTAATAAATGTATTAACCCCTAAACCGCCTCACTCCCGCCTCAAAAACCCTATAATAAATAGTATTAACCCCTAATCTGCCCTCCCTAACATCGCCGACACCTAACTTCTATTATTAACCCCTAATCTGCCGACCGGACCTCGCCGCTACTCTAATAAATGTATTAACCCCTATAGCTAAGTCTAACCCTAACCCACTAAGTTAAATATAATTTTATTCTAACGAAATAAATTAACTCTTATTAAATAAAGTATTCCTATTTAAAGCTAAATACTTACCTGTAAAATAAACCCTAATATAGCTACAATATAACGAATAATTATATTGTAGCTATTTTAGAATTTATATTTATTTTACAGGCAACTTTGTATTTATTTTAACTAGGTACAATATCTATTAAATAGTTATTTACTATTTAATAGCAACCTAGTTAAGATAATTACAAAATTACCTGTAAAATAAATCCTAACCTAAGTTACAATTAAACCTAACACTACACTATCAATAAATAAATTAAATCAATTAACTACAAGTACCTACAATTAAATAAACTAAACTAGATTACAAAAAAACAAAACACTAAATTACAAAAAATAAAAAAAGATTACAAGAATTTTAAGCTAATTACACCTACTCTAAGCCCCCTAATAAAATAACAAAGCCCCCCAAAATAAAAAAAATAGCTATTTAATAGCTATTGTACCTAGTTAAAATAAATACAAAGTTGCCTGTAAAATAAATATAAATTCTAAAATAGCTACAATGTAATTATTCGTTATATTGTAGCTATATTAGGGTTTATTTTACAGGTAAGTATTTAGTTTTAAATAGGAATACTTTATTTAATAAGAGTTAATTTATTTCGTTAGATTAAAATTATATTTAATTTAGGGGGGTGTTAGGGTTAGGGTTAGACTTAGCTTTAGGGGTTAATACATTTATTAGAGTAGCGGCGAGGTCCGGTCAGCAGATTAGGGGTTAATACTTGAAGTTAGGTGTCGGCGATGTTAGGGAGGGCAGATTAGGGGTTAATACTATTTATTATAGGTGCAAAACAGAATGAGAAGCAGTCTGCCAGGAACGAACAACAGCATCAATAGCTTGTTCTATGGCCCGGTTGCCACCTGGTAGTAGCTTCTTTCTGCCCAATTGTGCTTTTCACAGAGGAAAACTTTCCTGTAGTATATCAGTCTGATCCTGCCGACATGGTCAGTCCAGCCCCGAAATACCAGGCAATTCTCCTCTGAACAAGGAACATGACAACCCCAAATATATTTATTATAGGGTTTTTGAGGCGGGAGTGAAGCGGTTTAGGGGTTAATACATTTATTAGAGTAGCGGCGAGGTCTGGTCGGCAGATTAGGGGTTAATAAGTGTAGGTAGGTAGCGGCGACGCTGGGGGGGGGGGCAGATTAGAGGTTAATAAATATAATATAGGTGTCAGCGATGTTAGGGGCAGCAGATTAGGGGTACATAGGGATAATGTAGGTTGCGGCGGTGTACGGAGCGGCAGATTAGGGGTTAATAAGTGTAAGATTAGGGGTGTTTAGACTCAGGGTTCATGTTAGGGTGTTAGGTGCAGACTTAGAAAGTGTTTCCCCATAGGAAACAATGAGGCTGCGTTAGGAGCTTAACGCTGCTTTTTTGCAGGTGTTAGGTTTTTTTTCAGCCCAAACTGCCCCATTGTTTCCTATGGGGGAATCGTGCATGAGCACGTTTTTCCAGCTAGCCGCTACCATAAGCAACGCTGGTATTGAGAGTTGAAGTGGCAGTAAATATGCCTTTACGCTCCCTTTTTGGAGCCTAACGCAGCCCTTCAGAGAACTCTCAATACCAGTGTTGTTTAAAAGGTGCGGGTGAAAAAAAAGGAGCGTTAGCTACGCGGGTCTTTACCGACAAAACTCTAAATCTAGCCGATTGTTATTAATAGATTTACTAATTTTCTGTGGCTTTTATATAGTTGTTTAATTTTCATAGCATGTTATTCTGTTAGAATTAAATGGGAGAATGTAAGAATATATAACCTTACTGACACCAATTTGTCTCTACTCCTCCATTTTGTTTCATCACAATTTTAAGATTAGTTCATTATAATGTAGTCTATTATGCTATTATGCTGATGTTAGTTTTCACGTGCAACAATTTTATCTCAAAATTTCTTTGTTGGCCTTGCTATGTCTTTGGCAGTATCCAGGGCCGGCTCAAGAAATTGTGCTGCCTGGGTCCGAGAATGCAATGACTCCCCCTCCAGTAGTAACATTATTGATTAGTATATCAACCTACTAGCCTGGTCGCTGTCCTTACTAAGGCTGTCTACCTGCATGCCACCAATGCTTATGCACAATTGTGCAATAAGTGGGAAGGAAGTTGCACTTTTCCCACCTTTGATGTCACCCTTGACCGATTTTGTGTCTTTGTACATAATGGTCTGAGTCTGACAGTGGCTAAGTAACTGAAGTGCTGCCCCTTGTCAAGTGCTGCCTGGGTCCCTTGGACCCACTTGGTCCCATGGTTGAGCCGGCCCTGGCAGTATCCCTGGAAACACTTTATCTAAAACTGTTTGTCCACCAGTATCCTCCTTAATTGTCATATATTTTACTAGGGTCTTTGTTCTAAGCTATACTGTGTAAAATGGTCTGACTATGATTCGTCATCGTTTAACCCCATATACTGTAACCATTTTCTATAAAAGTATGTTATGCCTTATAATAAACAGAACAGTGATTAGACTTTACTTGCTTCCTGTCTGATTTCTGTTCCTGAGATATCTCGCCAGGTGACCCATTCAGTTCCTGGTGAAGGTGTAGAATACTGCTACGTGTCAAGTGATACTCCTGGTCATAAGATAACACCTAACTATTATTTAATAAACAGTTTTTAGTTTTTTTTGTTTTTTTTTTAATACATGTTCCTGTTCTCCCTGAAAACCCAAATGTTAATGTTTTTAGTCTTAGAGAGACATTGGATTTCCTCCTTTCAGCCAGTAAATATTACTAAGAAGTACACAACATGTAGTTGTATTCATATTAAGTTAAAAGGCTTTAATCTGACGGAAAATACTTTCAGAATGACTTCTTGCTGCATAGAACAAGTTCTACTGACAAAGATACTGGCGTCCCACAAATACCTTCAAAAGTTACAAAACAAACAAATTAAAAATGAAAAATGTACATCATCTATAAAACAGTCTACTCTAAAATACTGTTGTTAACTGACAGTCATCAATCTCGTTGCTCATCGGCTTATTCGCAGCTTTCTTGCTAGCCTGTCACTAAGCACCCACACTATACTATACTGTTTTACCCCCTATACCGATGCTCCCGGAGCCCCCGCACCTAAATAAAGTTATTAACCCCTAAACCGCCGCTCCTGGACCCCTCCGCAACTATAATAAATATATGAACCCCTAAACTGCCACTCCTGGACCCCGCTGCAACTAAAATAAATATATGAACCCCTAAACCGCCGCTCCCGGACCCCGCTGCCACCTACATTACACCTATTAACCTCTAATCTTCCACCCCCTATACCGTCGCCATCTACATAAAGTTATTAACCCCTATCCTGCCGATCCCGGACCCCACCGCAAATAAATTAATTGTTTAACCCCGAAACTGCCGCACCCGGAGCCCGCCGCCACCTACATTACATTTATTAACCCCTATCCTGACCCCCCCTACACCGCCGCCACCTACAGTTCATTGATTAACCCCTAATCTACCCCCCTACACCGCCACCACTATATTAAATGAATTAACCCCTAAATCTAAGTCTAACTCTAACACCCCCTAACTTAAATATTATTTAAATTAATCTAAATAAATTTTCCTATAATTAAATAAATTAATCCTATTTAAAACTAAATACTTACCTATTAAATAAACCCTAAGATAGCTACAATATAACTATTAGTTACATTGTAGCTATTTTAGGGTTTATTTTTATTTTACAGGCAACTTTGTATTTCTTTTAACTAGGTACAATAGCTATTAAATAGTTATTAACTATTTAATAGCTACCTAGCTAAAATAAATACAAAATTACCTGTAAAATAAATCCTAACCTAAGTTACAATTACACCTAACACTACACTATCATTAAATAAATTAAATGAATTAACTACAATTACCTAACATTAAATAAAATTAACTAAAAATAACTAAAGTACATAAAAAACAAACTCTAAATTACAGAAAATAAAAAAATACAAGAAGTTTAAACTAATTACACCTAATCTAAGCCCCCTAATAAAATAAAAAAGCCCCCCAAAATAATAAAATTCCCTACCCTATACTAAATTACAAATAGCCCTTAAAGGGCCTTTTGCGGGGCATTGCCCCAAAGTAATCAGCTCTTTTACCTGTAAAAAAAGAAATACAACCCCCCCAACATTAAAACCCACCACCCACACACCCAACCCTACTCTAAAACCCACCCAAACCCCCCTTAAAAAAACCTAACACTACCCCCTTGAAGATCACCCTACCATGAGACGTCTTCACCCAGCCAGGCACAAGTCTTCATCTGATCCGGCCAGAAATCTTCCTCGAATCCGGGCAGAAGAGGTCCTCCAAGCGGCAGAAGTCTTTATCCAAGCGGCATCTTCTATCTTCAATCAACCGGAGCGGAGCGGGTCCATCTTCAATCCAGCCGACGCAGAGCCAGTTCAATCCGATTGGCTCATCCAATCAGCCAATAGAATGCGAGGTCAATCGCATTCTATTGGCTGATTGGATCAGCCAATTGGATTGAACTTCAATCCGATTGGCTGATTACATCAGCCAATCAGATTTTTCCTACCTTAATTCCGATTGGCTGATAGAATCCTATCAGCCAATCGGAATTCAAGGGACGCCATCTTGGATGATGTCATTTAAAGGAACCTTCATTCAGTGTTAAGGCGGCGTTTGAAGAGGATGGCTCAGCGTCGGCTGGATCGAAGATGGACCCGCACCGCTCCGGTTGATTGAAGATAGAAGATGCCGCTTGGATAAAGACTTCTGCCGCTTGGAGGACCTCTTCTGCCTGGATTCGAGGAAGATTTCTGGCCGGATCGGATGAAGACTTGTGCCCGGCTGGGTGAAGACGTCTCAAGGTAGGGTGATCTTCAAGGGGGTAGTGTTAGTTTTTTTTAAGGGGGGTTTGGGTGGGTTTTAGAGTAGGGTTGGGTTTGTGGGTGGTCGGTTTTAATGTTGGGGGGTTGTATTTCTTTTTTTTACAGGTAAAAGAGCTGATTACTTTGGGGCAATGCCCTGCAAAAGGCCCTTTTAAGGGCTATTTGTAATTTAGTATAGGGTAGGGAATTTATTATTATTTATTATTTTGGGAGGCTTTTTTATTTTATTAGGGGGCTTAGATTAGGTGTAATTAGTTTAAACTTCTTGTATTTTTTTTTATTTTCTGTAATTTAGAGTTTGTTTTTTATGTACTTTAGTTATTTTTAGTTAATTTTATTTAATGTTAGGTAATTGTAGTTAATTAATTTAATTTATTTAATGATAGTGTAGTGTTAGGTGTAATTGTAACTTAGGTTAGGATTTATTTTACAGGTAATTTTGTATTTATTTTAGCTAGGTAGCTATTAAATAGTTAATAACTATTTAATAGCTATTGTACCTAGTTAAAAGAAATACAAAGTTGCCTGTAAAATAAAAATAAACCCTAAAATAGCTACAATGTAACTAATAGTTATATTGTAGCTATCTTACGGCTAGATTTAGAGTTCGGCGGTAGATGGGTTGTTAACGCCACGCGTGTTTTATGTCTAACGCACGGCATTGTTTGACTCCGGTATTTAGAGTACAAATAAGACCATCTAACGATGCTCCTAACACGTGTATGTCACACGCGTAATCCTGCCCGCGTTAGACAGTCTCCCATAGAGATCAATGGGAAAGGCAAAAAATTGCTTTTTTCACCTAACACTCGATCTCGCGAGAATACGCACAGCTCGGTCATATGACGCATACCACATCATGCACAACAATAACACACCGCAAATGTCACAACAACAATCAATCAACAAAGCACACAAGCATTACACATTCACAAGTGGGGGGATTTGAAATAAAATTATATACGGGGAATACGCATATACTTTAAGATGCGGAAAATCGCAAAATAACAACAAGGAATAAAAAATATATACATACACTAGAAAAATATTCGCATTCAATATCACTATATATTAGGACAAACATACATATACAACACTTCAATAATACCACACCATCGCAAATTCACATTTAAAAAGAATACTATTGGACAATGTTAGAGCAAACGACCACTATGACATCATCGCATTCTACACATTCCACAAATAATAACTCAAAATGAGCATGCGCAAATTTACACACCTAATACACATTGCAATAATACTAATTGCTAATAAAGCACACATGAACACAATTTACAACGCAAATCGGTACATCTTTAAACATTTACACAGGGTATATAAGCAACACACAAGCAGGGCTTCTTTGACTGTGTTGCTGGTGGGTCTTTGGAGATTGGAGGTTTAAGATTAGAGAGTTGGTGCATTATTGTGAGTGAGTGAGTGAGTTAGTGTTAGCGTGAGAGTCAGTTGTTAGTGTTATCGTGAGTTAGTGGGAGTGGGAGAGAGTCTGTTAGTGGGAGCGTGAGTGAGTTAGTGGGAGTGGGAGTTGTTAGTGAGAGTTGTTAGTGGGAGCGTCAGTTAGTGGTAGTTAGTGAGCGTTAGTGGGAGTGTTTGTTAGTGAGAATTAGTAGTAGTGTGAGTTAGCGAGCGAGTGATTTTTCTGTACACTTAACACATTTACACGCAAACACATTCAATACATACATACACTTATCAATAACACTACATACACTCCATACCCCATACCCCCTCATACTACACTCCATACCCCATTCCTTGTAGTCCCATTCCCTTTCATCCCATTTACTCTTATCCCATACCCCATACCCATCCCATACCCATCCCCTAGTTACATTTAGTTTACATATCCTCCTTTTAGTCTTCTTCTTCTTTTGGTTTATTTAAATACTCCTTACCCTCTTTGTTTTTTTTTACATCCCTCTCACACTTTAAGCAGTTTTTTTGTCTTTTTAGTTCTTTCATTTCATCACACTCACTTTTTGTTTGATTATTTGGGGTTTAGTTTAGGGAACAGATGGAGGCCAGGCAGGGGACAGGTAGAGGGGGGAGGAGAGGGAGGGGGAGAGGAACAGGGCAGGAAGGGGAGCAGGAAGGGGGGCAGGAAGCGGGGGTGGAAGCGGTGGGTGGACCCAGCCACTTGGTTCAAGATGACCAAGTGGCTGGGCCCAGTGGCGGTCAGAGTAGGGCTTCACAGTCCGGGAAACAGAGGGCATCGTCACAGGGGAAGGCCAAGGCGACTAGGGAGGCGAGGTTTTCGATGGAGGAGAAGGAGGCCCTCGTAGAGGCCTATATGGCCAGGCATAGGAGGCTGCAGCACCAGAAGACAACCCCGACTGACAAGAGGAGGCTCTGGAATGAGATAAGAAATGCAGTCAATGCAGTGGGTGGCCGGAACAGAGATCTGGATTCGATAAAACATCGCTACCAGGACTGTAAAATGGATCTCAAGAAAAAGTTAAGCCTGGAGGCCCGACATGCCGCAGGAACCGGTGGCGGACCTGCCCTGGAAATAGAGTACTGCCGATGGGAGGAAATGTTGCGGCCCAGCATCTCCGAGGTGGAAGTAGTCGGTATCGGAGGAATTGATACTGGGAACCTGCCACTCTCATCTGACGGTAAGCTCATTGAACAATAAATTCACATACAAATGTATTTCAAGGGACACTATACGCAAACCTTTACTTTCATGATTGAGGTAGCGAATACAATTTGACAAAACATTCAAATGTACTTATATTACCTAATTTGAATCCTTCTTGAGATATATTTTAATGAAGAAATAGCCATGCACACGGTGAAAAAATCACAGGAGGCAGCTATATTCAGCTAACAATCAGCATCTTATAAGCATATTTATATATGCTTTTCAGCAAAGAATATCCAGAGAATGAAGCTAATTAGATAAGAAAAGTACATTAGAAAGTTGATAATAAATGTATGCTTCTAAATCATGAAAGATAAAACATTGGGTTTCATGTCCCTTTAAGGATCAGATTAATGCTATAACGTTGTTTACACGCATTCAATTACTTTGCGGTTACATCAGTATCTAGGCTATAGGTTAGGTGTGCATTTAAACAGACTGAAAACAAACGCAAAAACATACACATTGACCACAGATATCACAAACACGGTTTAGAAAAAGCGGAAATCGTATTGATTGTTTGTTAGATTTCAAAGTGGATTAATGATTCTGCATTTGTAATTGTATCGTAAGCTAAGTCATTTAAAGCTTGATTTGCAAATATGCTAATATATACATTTTTTTATTTTCTTTTTAAATATACAGAGTCTGGGGAGGAGGCAGCACAGGAAACACAGCCTCATGCATCTCCCCGGGATGAGAGTGGTGGGGAGGAATTTCCACTTCGGAGGGAAGAGGCCCCCCGTGACGAAGAGCGCACGGGAGCTGATGAAGAGGCCCCGGAAGCAGAGGAGGAGCCCGCGGAACCAGAGGACCCTCAAGGACCCGCACACCGCCGTGCATGGGCACCCCGCCGTGCACGGGTACCCCGCCAAGCACAACAAGAGGAAATAGCGGAGGTGCAGGTTCTATTGGACTACATAGACCAGATGCGTAACTCCCACATACAAAATATCGAAGGCCGATCTCGAATTCTTGATGGACAAAATCAAATAATTGAAGGCCAAAACCAAATAATAAACATACTGAATAGAATCGAACAAGGCCAAAACCGAATCATTAATCTGCACCAAGAGATGTTCAATTTTTTCCGGGAGGCGCATGCTGGTCTACCTCCTGGTCCGCCTCTTGCTGCTGGGCCTCTTGCTGCTGGGCCTCTTGCTGCTGGGCCTCCTCATGCCGGCCCATCTACTCCTGCCGGGCCATCTCCTCCTCTTCAGCCATCTCCTCCTCTTCAGCCATCTTCTCCTCCTCAGCCATCTTCTCCTCCTCAGCCATCTTCTCCTCCTCAGCCATCTTCTCCTCCTCAGCCATCTTCTCCTCCTCACCTTGGTCGTCCCAGTACTCTTCCTTCCACTCTTCCCACAACATCTCCAAAGAGAACTCTTCGGAGTCGGCAGTTGCCCCTCCCAGAGCCTCAGCCCCGTGGGAAGAGGGGAAGGAAGAGGAAGTAAGTATTTGTTTTCATCTTTAATGTTTTTTTTATTTAATGTGTAATGGATAGGTATGTGATGATGTGGTTTTCATACACTTGTGGACCACACTCTGTATATAATCTACTTCTATGGGACCGGGTCCATGGAGGCAGATTGTTTGCAGAGTGTGGGTTATAAGTGTGTGAAAACCACATCATCACATACCTATCCTTGTTCATGATATTAATTTGTTTCTGTGATGTGATGTCCAAACTGTTTCCCGAATCGCAAACAAAATTACCATTACAATTATCCATGATGGCATATTACTGTTTGAATGCCAATAACACAGCTTAAAGGGACAGTCAGAAAATTATTAATTACAAAGAAAACACTGTATTACGCATTATCAAGTTGGAAACAACAAAACATGGAGAAATACGTGTGACTTATGTGCTTAACCTTGTATCTATGACTATGAAAAATGACCACTTATTTGTTGTTCAGACATAACAACATTTTAGATATCAATGATCAATACATGGTAAATAATATGCTATATGAGCACAAGGTTTTACATATACAAATGCTATCCAAATGCCCTCTAGTGGTCAAATTGTATAATGATTACATGCACTCTTCAAGCTCGAAGAAATGAGCACACGAACCTCATAGGTTTAGCTAGCAAATTAAAATAAACACAGACAAATGATTAATTGGTGAGAAACCTTTGATATCATTGATATGACAAAATTGACTTTTAGAATAATGAAAAACATTATTTGTTTTCTAAACTGTCCCTTTAACAAAATTACATATGCTAACACATATTTGAAGCTTGTTGGTATATCTACATGTACTTGTTCAAAAAATAAATATTGAAATCACATTTATATTGACGTGTTAAATAAAGTCTATTTTCTTAAAGAGACATTATTGTGTTAATTTTTTATTGGAAAGACATTTGTTTGAACAATGAATATGGTTTAAAGTCCTTTTAGGAGTGGGGGGGTGAAAATATGCTACCAATAATATATTTGAAGATTAAACAATGTGGAACTCATACATGATACAAAAATCAACATTTGCATTAAAGGGACAGTATACTATATTTTTAACAGAACTGTATGTAATAGACACTACTACAAACAACAAGATTAACATATACTGATATCAATATTACAAAGCTTCAAACACTTTCAAAGAAAATCGGGTTAGCTCTATTGAAAATATAGATGAACCCCCATTACAACCGTAAAACAAGACAATACCCCATCATTAACATATGAAAAGACCCTTTACACAAACAAGAGAAAGCTGGAGATGGTACTCACATGAAACTCAGAGGCTTTGCGAGGATTCTCAAAATTACTTACATTTTCTTAGAACAGAAGAAAAATGAAACGTATTTGTTAAACAATGGACTATCTAACTAGAGACAAAATAAAAGCTTTTGATTTATAATGTGAGTGTCTAATGAACCTTTAATAAAATATACAACGAAATTACATTTAGAAGAAGTCGCCATCATATATTTAGCATATGATAAAGATAAATGCATATTGATTACTTTATTCTAACACAATAGCGCATATTTATTAATTAGATATCTTTAACATTAAACACAACAGTCATTTTTCTGAAAAAGGAACATTGTTGACAAACATATTAAACAACATGGACTATAGAGATTTGCACTTGCCTCGAAATATCATATGCATGAAAACATTTTGCTTTCGTTCGTTTATTCAACCAGACATCCAGCAAAAGAGAATGTGGTGGTCTTTATCAGCTACGGGTCAACAATGTAACATGATGCAAATAATACATATTCGCAAGGTTTTTAAAATTGGCTGCAGTCACAAACGTTTTTAACGTGCACAAACAAATATTGCGGGACTACGTAATCCAATCAGACGTTTTTTTACCTTTGCATATGACGTCTTAACATGGCGCTTCCTTGATCACGTAAGAACGCCATCCAATAAAAGGCACATTCTTGATCACGTAAGAACGCCAAAAAAAAAAGGCAAATCCTTGATCGCGTCAAAACGCAATCCAATAAAAGGCACATTCTTGATCACGTAAGAACGTCAGTCAATGCAAGGAATCATTGGACAGCCTGGCAGGTGACGTCTTAAGCAACATGGCGCATCCGAGATCGCTGAAAAACCGCAGACAATACAAGGACTCAGTGACATCTTGGCATATCACTAAGAAACGTATTTATATTTTAGGAACTAGTATGTGTCTAGATTGCTATCTAGGAATGTCACCAAATCATGAATCATCTTTTCGGACTTGACTGTCCCTTGAACTATAGCTATGGTGTATATCTTTAACATTTAAAAGATACACATGAGAAATACATATGCCATTGATGTTTTAAGATATGTTTGGATTGTTTTGGAATAACAATAGTTATACATGGATTGATTAAACGTTTCATTTATTCAAGTTTAATTATGGTCAGCCTACCTATAGCCATATATGGGAGGAGAAGTATTTTGTTAACATATTTGTTAACAAATATTCATCATCTAAATTATTTGCATTACACACAGAGATTTATTTGGTTACACTTTTACAATAAGATAGAATTGAAAATGAAATACATGTGCTGTCAACATTACAATAAGATTGTTTATTAATAAGATTATATGTCCTTGTTCATGTAAAAAGGACAAAAACGCTTTAGAAATGGAAATACATTCATTAACAATTGTGCTCACCATCACTTAAAGGGACATGATTTTGTTTTTAAAAAGAGGATACACATAGACAATACTATTTCAATAAAATGAACACTTTACAGGGATTATATCATTGTATCAATACTCAGATCATTTGTTAAAGGTGCATCAATTCATGCAGAGTTTCTAAATACACACATGGATCTGAACATTGAAATATACATATATACACAAATAACAATCTATATATACATATATAAAACAATTACTATGCTAATCATAATCATGCAATGATAAAGCTAAGAGAAAAATATATAAAGACAAATAATAAGATTACATTGGAGATGTTAATCTTAAAGTCATTTACAATTGTCTTACATATATGATTTTATTCTAAAAAATATTTTTGGTAGGTCCCTTTAAGGATCAACAACATAAACTAGAGCTTTCAAAAAATAACATAAAGAATGAGGACAAAGATTCGTGCAATGACATGTCTTTTATTAGTATGTAAGAAAACATCAACAACGTTTATAAATAATCTTGTAAAAATAAGGAATATATGAGCCATATGACAAGGTAACACAGTGCATCACAGTCCATGAAGAGAGTTGCCAAGGGCCAGCATAGGCCCATTGGAGACATATGACCAGGTAACACAGTGCATCACAGTCCATGAAAAGAGTTGCCAAGGGCCAGCATAGCCCCATTGGAGACATATGACAAGGTAACACAGTGCATCACAGTCCATGAAGAGAGTTGCCAAGGGCCACCATAGCCCCATTGGAGACATATGACAAGGTAACACAGTGCATCACAGTCCATGAAGAGAGTTGCCAAGGGCCAGCATAGCCCCATTGGAGACATATGACAAGGTAACACAGTGCATCACAGTCCATGAAGAGAGTTGCCAAGGGCCAGCATAGCCCCATTGGAGACATATGACAAGGTAACACAGTGCATCACAGTCCATGAAGAGAGTTGCCAAGGGCCAGCATAGCCCCATTGGAGACATATGACAAGGTAACACAGTGCATCACAGTCCATGAAGAGAGTTGCCAAGGGCCAGCATAGCCCCATTGGAGACATATGACAAGGTAACACATTGCATCACAGTCCATGAAGAGAGTTGCCAAGGGCCAGCATAGCCCCATTGGAGACATATGACAAGGTAACACAGTGCATCACAGTCCATGAAGAGAGTTGCCAAGGGCCACCATAGCCCCATTGGAGACATATGACAAGGTAACACAGTGCATCACAGTCCATGAAGAGAGTTGCCAAGGGCCACCATAGCCCCATTGGAGACATATGACAAGGTAACACAGTGCATCACAGTCCATGAAGAGAGTTGCCAAGGGCCACCATAGCCCCATTGGAGACATATGACAAGGTAAAAGAGTGCATCACAGTCCATGAAGAGAGTTGCCAAGGGCCACCATAGCCCCATTGGAGACATATGACAAGGTAACACAGTGCATCACAGTCCATGAAGAGAGTTGCCAAGGGCCACTATAGCCCCATTGGAGACATATGACAAGGTAACACAGTGCATCACAGTCCATGAAGAGAGTTGCCAAGGGCCACCATAGCCCCATTGGAGACATATGACAAGGTAAAAGAGTGCAACAGGCACAACAAAAAACTTTTAAAAAGGCCAAATGTCAACAATAAAACAAAAAAATCAACATGTGGACGGAGGATTCTTATCTGCCACCTTGGAGCATCTCCAGATCCTCCACTTACTGGTCATCCTCTTCATCGTCCTGTGCATGTCCAGCTCCAGATTCAGGCCTTGAACTTAATCGCATAATTGCACGCAGAGTCAAGTCCTGAACCCGGAGCTGGGCCTGCATGGTGTCGTTCATCCCTCTCAGGACAGCTGCGTTCCTCAACACGGCCTGCTCTACTCTTGCTATACCTTCTAGCATGAGCCATGCTGAGTCACAGCCTAAAATAAAGAATACATGAAATATTAAGGATAATTACACAACAGACGAAAAAAATAGAAAAGATACATTGTCATCATAAAGACAAATAATTCTTTACATCAATTAGTTTAAATTTATTCTTTACACATGAATTAGGTTATTCAGACAGACAGAAATCATTAAAGGGACAGTTTACTCAAACATGTTGTCCCCTTTAATTGGTTTTAGATGATCCACTTATACAGCTTGAGTGTATCAAATCTTGTTAAAGGATTTACATTGTACTTACATTAGCAATTTAAATATTTCAATTATACTGTGGTAGGCACACCTATCCTTAAACATTTTGGCATTGAGGACAAGCTGTGTAAACATAGCAACCTGAAGAAATTACATTCCCACTGGGTTAGACAAGAGATAATGTATCAACATTTGTACATTAATTGTTGGATCCAAGTAGTGGTGATTGGTATATGTAGTGATATCCAATTAAAGGGACACTGAACCTAAATATTTAATTGACTGATTCAGATAGAGCATGACATTACAAATCTTTAAAACTTACACATATTCTTTAAATGTTTGAATTCTATAGCTAGATTTTGAATGCAAGAATGTTGCTTTTTAGGGCAGCCAATATTTGTTTATCAACTTTGTTTTTCCCTGCTGGTTGATGGATACATTCATCCAACAATAAAGAAATGATGGCCACAATTATTTTATTGTTTAAAATAATTATAGGCATTTCTTTGTTTCAATAAAGATATCAAGAGAATGAAGAATAATTCATAAGAGTAGTAAATTATAAATTTGATTAACATTGCATGCTCTATTTGAATCACAATAGAAAATATTTACCTTCACTGTACCTTTAAGTATCTTATAACGTGGATTTTGAATGATACTTACAGCTGTGCCTGGGAAGGACAATCCGACACCCAGGACAATGAAGGTTGAGACAGGGGGGAGGGATGGGATTGGCTTGGGGAGGGATGGGTTTGGCTTGGGGAGGGGTGAGCTGCCGCTCCAGGGTAGGCCATACAGCTGGGGAGTGGGGAGTTGGGGTCTGGGCAGCTGTACGGGCCATAATACGGGGAGAGCGGCGAAGGGGGTTGTAGGGGCGTTTTTGGGGAGGGACAGGAAATGATAAATGGGAAGGGCCGGCAGGGGTCTGGGCATGGGCAGGAGTCTGGTCATGGGCAGGGGTCTGGGTCTGGGTCTGTGCAGGGGTCTGGGCATGGTCAGGGGTCTGGGCAGGGGTCTGGGCATGGGGAGGGGTCTGTGACTGGGCAGGGGCAGAAACCAGATGACCAGAAGTGGTGGATCCATCTGAAAATTTAATAAATATATATTAACATCTCATACATCATGAAATCAAATCAACGCATTTCAAATTGATTATGTTTTCAATATACTTCGAAGTGTGTTTGAATTTGTAAACAATTATGAAATGAGGATATGGTATGCATATAGGCACTCAGATGAATATCAATTACTGTCTGTACAATTATAACATTATTATTGTGTTTTGGCCTGGAATATGCATGTGACATAATGATGGCATGAATTTTAAATATTTTCAATTCAAAATTTTTCATGCTGCCTGATATAGAAAGGGGGCAGTAGTGTATTTGAACAGACAAATAATATTCCTTTTTAAAGTGCAAAAGCTGTAGACTTTGAATGTCTTCAATGAAATTATTTCAAATAAAGCAACATGTTGGAAACATGATAGATATATTTCACATACCATTAGACTCCAAGGCAGCCTCTTCCTCCTCCGTCACATATGTTAAATCAATCTCTGTAAAACATAACATGTTGTGTACACGTTAACAACAGATATTATAACATATGTTACTGTTGTTCAAAGACACACATCAATGTTGCATTAAAGATATACACACACAAAGTTATGATTTACATCATTTTGATGGAGCATACAAATTACATTAGATTTGTTATTCTCAATGATTCATATTTTCGATGTATTGTTTGGATTAATTTAAAAATCATAAAAGCATAGTACATAGAACATTTAAGATTTCTCATGTGTGTATCACTTGATGACTGTTGTCAAAAAATAACATGGAAACAAACATATGCTATACATCTTCTGAATAACAAATGTGTAGACTAATAAAGTTTAAATTAGTAATCGTTCAATATTAAAAGAAAATTAATATATAATCCGAAGAGAAAATTATATGTTTGTTTCAAATGTTATGCTTCATCAGAATCATGCTCATAATATTGATTACCAATACACCTTCAATTACATATAAATGAGTCAATGGACTTACCAGGAGACCGCAAAGGCGGCTCTATGTCACTGCTGGATTCCTGTGGGCTCACCACACCAACTCTCTCTATGAATGATATAGATATATATTAGGAAACACATTTGGGATATCACTAAATCACATCTGTCTCGAATTTTAAGATTAATCAACTTGAAAATGTGAAGAATAGAGCAGTCATTAAACCAGAAAATGCTTGATTGAATCAAGGGGATTCTGTTAAAAATTCTGTATTGAACATATGTTTAATTTCAGACTATATTAGACATCAAACTCATCTCATACGATGCTATTGCATATCTAAATATACCCATTGATCAATGTTCGTAAAAGAATACACACAAACCACATTTTGAAGAGCAGCTGTTGACAAATCTAAACAAACACATGTGGCACATCGAGCCATTTGTGCAATGTACAGTAATCTTGTTTAGGACACAACACATATTTATCACAATACAAAACCAAATTGATTAGTACAAATATGTAATCATGGTGCTGTTAGAGTATGCTGATATCTATAAAGTAACTCCAACAGTGAATATGTGAATTATATATCAATATTGTTTAATCCAAAGAATGTAAAGATGAATTAATCTATTTTTTCTTAAAGGGACACTGACATGATTAATTTAAATCATTGATTTCTCTGTTCAAACTGTTCTAAATGATTTAACATTGACTCCTATTATAATTTGAATGTTGCTACATTTTAATCTTAAAGGCAGATAAGCAATATTGGATTCAATAAATATTGTTTGTTGAAGGTATCCACCAATCATCAATCAAAACCCAGGTTGGTCAACCAAAATTGAGATGCAGATAAACGTACATTCTTGATTTTAAAATACATTTAGCAATAGAAGATTTCACATATGATGATAGTATTATATTTAAATGTTTATTAATATTGCATACTCTATCTGAATGACAACATTAATAATTGTAGCTCAGTATCCCTTTAATATAAAATTATATTAATTTGACAATGTTGGTGTTAATGAATTCTCTACTCCATATGTTGATGTAATGAATGGGATTGAGCATGCAATTCAAATCTAATATGTTATTTAAGGATATCCGAAGAATTATTTAATTTCCATCTATTAAAGGGACATTACATATAAATATTGAACAATGTGGATTTAGTATGTAATGTTCTGTCCATGTTTCTAAGACAAATGTCAATTAAAATGAGACATACCATACTGTGACAAGCCCTGCCTTAAGGATCCAGCAGCAACATCCATATCTGTAATATATTAAATGAGGATTGCATATCATTAATACAAATCATGCCATGTTTAAAATCTTTACATTATTAGCAAATCAATTTCAAACTATTAATCCTTTGTTAGTCCCATGAGTTAATTGTTTCCTCAATTAAATTCATGATAAATATATCCTGTACTCTTATTTTCAATCAGTTGTGTTGTTTACTGTAGCTTTAATTATTTATTGTTGTTATTTCATTCTCATCAATTGATGGGCATATGTTATAATTTATTTTTATGTATAATATTGAAAATAAGAATACTGTATTCTTCACATATATAATAATTCACATTTCATTTTGACCAACATGTGTAAAGCAATGCCACTTACAGCAAAGCCATGTTAACGTGGATGCGCAATTCCATTTTCGCGATCATTGCGCAATTATTCCAAGCGGAATTACGCATCCGTCATTTGACCAACATGTGTAAAGCAATGCCACTTACAGCAAAGCCATGTTAACGTGGATGGGCAATTCCATGTTCGCGATCATTGCGCAATGATTCCAAGCGGAATTACGCATCCGTCATTTGACCAACATGTGTAAAGCAATGCCACTTACAGCAAAGCCATGTTAACGTGGATGCGCAATTCCATGTTCGCGATCATTGCGCAATGATTCCAAGCGGAATTACGCATCCATCATTTGACCAACATGTGTAAAGCAATGCCACTTACAGCAAAGCCATGTTAACGTGGATGCGAAATTCCATGTTCGCGATCATTGCGCAATGATTCCAAGCGGAATTACGCATCCGTCATTTGACCAACATGTGTAAAGCAATGCCACTTACAGCAAAGCCATGTTAACGTGGATGCGCAATTCCATTTTCGCGATCATTGCGCAATGATTCCAAGCGGAATTACGCATCCGTCATTTGACCAACATGTGTAAAGCAATGCCACTTACAGCAAAGCCATGTTAACGTGGATGCGCAATTCCATTTTCGCGATCATTGCGCAATGATTCCAAGCGGAATTACGCATCCGTCATTTGACCAACATGTGTAAAGCAATGGCACTTACAGCAAAGTCATGTTAACGTGGATGCGCAATTCCATGTTCGCGATCATTGCGCAATGATTCCAAGCAGAATTACGCATCCGTCATTTGACCAACATGTGTAAAGCAATGCCACTTACAGCAAAGCCATGTTAACGTGGATGCGAAATTCCATGTTCGCGATCATTGCGCAATGATTCCAAGCGGAATTACGCATCCGTCATTTGACCAACATGTGTAAAGCAATGCCACTTACAGCAAAGCCATGTTAACGTGGATGCGAAATTCCATTTTCGCTCTGTGACGCATATTCTGTAGAGCGCAAGACACATCATTCCTATTTCATGTATCACTAATCTAAAATCAGATATCTAAACATCATATGTAGTGTATGTTGTGAGATCTGTATAGGTTTAGTATCTGACTATATACACATTTTTTGATAAAAATAACAAATATTAAGTTATTATATGAAGTTGGATAATTACCTTGTTCAGATTCTCCATCTCCTCCCAGGCCACCGGACGGAGAAGCAGCTGCCCTGGCCCCCGCGTCAGGACTTTCAGATCCCGCAGCTGGGAGGGAAGAAGAGGAGGCCGAGGATGGCGAGGATCGAAATCTTTTGGGGACCCGGAGATTGAGGAGCTCGCATAAAGTCACCTCATAAGGGAGTAGGTACAGTTTCCGCGGGGCCTCTCTTTTGCCACCTCTTTTACGGGCTTGTACCCAGTCCCTTATGAGGTTGACTTTTTTGGTTAACCGCAACCTCATATCTCCGAATCTCCTCATGATCTGATCCTGGGTCCTCTGGACGTCACACACCAATCTAACCGCATTGGTGATAGACTCCCAGAGGGCCTTCTTAACGTGCGCATCTGTCAACCTCCTCTTGTTCCCAAACAGCTGGGGATAAAAGTCCTTGACGGCGTGGACCAGTGCAGCGCTCTCCTCCTTGGTGAACCTGGGAGCTGACATGCCTGCTGGGTTGTATAATAAATCCCGGTATATTAGAATGACAATATATACTGCCTGCAGGCATTAGAGAACTGACAAAGATTTCAACGTGTAATGGACTTTTATATGGTGAAGTAAACATGAGATGCACCATGGGACAAGTTATCTGTACATCTGATTGGATAAAGGTTTGAAATATTGTTAGAATGTCTGTGAGACCATCCTGACTCAAGTTGTGTTTGTGTGATGAACTCTGATTGGCCGTTCATTAATGTTTCATATCTTATTAACTTCCTTACACATACCTCATGGTGGTGCTGTTACTTCATTTTTCATGTAGACTTATTAGTAACTCATGGGCCTGTCATGCGGATATGTGTGACGCAGATTTAATATCCGTGATCCGTTAAATATTAATGATTAAATTCTCTTTAAAATATAATACTGTCACATTATTAAATGTTGTAGACATTTCTCAGTTTAATAACGGTCTTTTTCTTTAATACAAATACACATTTAATATTGTATGTCTTTATTGTTCATAAAATAAATTTGTTGACTTATTGTGAAGTATTGACATTGCTCTATTAAATGTATTTCATAATGCACATTGATTGTGTGCTATTGCGTGACATTAGACTAATGTTTAAAGATGCTAATCTGGTGTTTCAAGATGCGTTTCCCACGCAATATTTCTTAATGATCAAATTCAGGTTATAAGGTCAGTAACTTGGATAATCTGTTTATAAATGGTAAACTACAGGTTTGTTTGTTATTAGCAAATAAACCTCGAGCTTGTATTTGTCGGAAGTGCTCATATATGTTATTTTGCAATGGCGTCTTTATTTTTAAATAGACATTACAAACAAACAATTGTATCAAATGATCTGTAGAGATAGAAGATTGTTTAGACTTTAAAATGTAAATCAATTGATCTTAGTATTTATATATCCTCAACAGAAGAAATTTAAATGCACATGGTTGAGCCAATCACATAAGGCATCTCTGTGCATCCACCAATCTTTATCTACTGAGCCTATCTCGATATGCTTTTCAAGCAAAGTATGTCAAGATAGGAAGAGAAGTAAATACACTATTTAAATTTCTTAAAGGGACACTGTCCAAACAAATTTAGCGTTGGTGATTCAGATTGAGCATGAAATGTTAAGCAACTTTATAATTTAATCCGATTCTCAAATGTTAACAGTTATCTTTCTTTGCAAATCAATAATGATATTTTAGATTACGGACAATTGTTTCAAAAAACAAGGGTTGTCCTTGATGATTGTTGGATAAATTAATCCAACCAAAAAAAAAAAGTTCGGTCCAGAGTACTGAAGCAAATAAATTATCTATTTAATGCCTTTTTTTTAAAGTAATGATAGCAACATCACAAGGAGCATTCATAAAACGAGACAATTTTTAAAGTTGCTTAAAATAGAATACTCATTCATAATGTATAAATCATTAATTTTTTAACCGTCTCCCTTTAAGTATATTTTGATTTCATGTCCCTTTAAAGAAACATTTCACAATAATGCTTAAAATATCAGAAACCTAGGCACCTTCCTTTTGCTAAATTAGTATAACATATGAGTAAAGCATATTTAGAATAACTTCTGGATTGTTTTACACACTGACTGAAATATATTTTGTAAAGGAGGTATTTTGGAGACTTCAGCTTAGAGGGACATTAAGCTATATGTTATGTATGCATTTTGTATAAGATTAGAATATTTGAACAACTTAATATGTTTTGTTATTCAATCATTAGATTGTAATTATATATATTCTTGGATTAAATACATATCTACATAGGATATTTTGATGCTGATTGTTGGTTGCACATAGATGCCTTATATAATTGACTAAGATATGTGCATTGATGTATTTTTTTAAAAGTATATTTAAAGACTGAATGTAATTCTATATTACTTTATAAATATGTTTAAATTCTTTTATGATTTTTTTAAAAATCTATACACAATATACTTTGTGAATGTCCCTTTAAGGACCAAAACATTTTGAATGTTGATTTAACATTGTCAAAATAAACTAAAGGGGAATTAAAATTATATATAGATATTTGATGTCTAACCCAAGAGGTAAGATTTTAAAAACTACATAATATTAATAGCTATAGTTAAATGACTCCACTAGAAAATTACATCGATTAACCTGGCATCCAATAACTAGCTTGTGAAAAATATCAAGTTAAATGACCTACCATTTATAAAAGTAAAAATTTGAATAATTTCGAAAATAATGTTTTGAGATACCTAAGGAAGATACAAGATCTTATAAAATTAATTTTACATTCAACAACACTGTCACTTTAATGTAATTGAACCACTTCCCCTTCTTAAAAGTGTAAAAAAAATTTTTTTGTGACATTGACTACATATCCCAAATTATTTTAACATCTAATCATTTCTAAAGAAAAGCATCGATGGATCTCACTCCCCAATGAATGTTAAAAAAGATAGTTTAATGTAATATTCTCGGAATCAGTTGATTTTCTAAAATTAATGCATTATTTGATCTTATGCATGTGCTTGTCAAATAGCCAACTACCAGTCATGGGAGTCAAACTTTTTTTTATTGACAGATTATATGGATATTTATTATAATCTGTTCAAAAGAATGTATTTAATAATAAAATGTTTATTATTAACATTTAAAAAAAATTAAAAGGTTATGAAAAATAAAAATATTCCTGGAAGTCATCAGATGCCAATCTGAAATTAAAAAATAAAAATTGAACAAAGTTAATACACACGTTGTCAAATATTCATAAAATACATTTACAATCATCTTGTTTCTATGCTCTAACTTTGTTCAACATTTGGTAAAGATATTTATTAAATTGCTTTTAAAAAAAAAAAAAAAAAAACATACACCATTATATTGTGGAATAAAAATTAAATTGAAATATCCAAATTTCTAATTATACATAATAATGTATATCACATTTCAACAATATATGTATGCTGAACATAAATGTAATATTTCATGTCCATTCAAATACCTCTATATCAACTATAATATGTATTCCTTTTTCTGATTGTGATCCCTAAATATCTAATGATGAAATAAGTATGACTAATGTATGTAAGCTAACAATAATCAACATTCTTCCTGTGATTCTTAACTAGCATGCACCAACCTGGATAATACATGGTCTTTGAAAGTCAATTCAGGGGTAAACAGTTGATCTTCAATAGGTGTCTTATTCATCAGTTCATTAAATAGAGGACTGGGAAATCCCATCTAAAAAAGTAAAATCATCTAAGTGTCTGATTGTGATCCCTAAATATCTAATTAAGAACTAAATATGACTAATGTATGTAAGCTACTAATATTCAACAGTCTTCACTAGCATGCATTGGTACACCAACCTGGATAATGCATGGTCTTTAAAAGTCAATTCAGGGGTAAACAAGTTGATCTTCAATAGGTGTCTTATTCATCAGTTCATTAAATAGAGGACTGGGAAATCCCATCTAAAAAAGTAAAATCATCTAAGTGTGTGATTGTGATCCCTAAATATCTAATTAAGAACTAAATATGACTAATGTATGTAAGCTACTAATATTCAACAGTCTTCACTAGCATGCATTGGTACACTAACCTGGATAATGCATGGTCTTTAAAAGTCAATTCAGGGGTAAACAAGTTGATCTTCAATAGGTGTCTTATTCATCAGTTCATTAAATAGAGGACTGGGAAATACCATCTAAAAATTAGAAAATCATCTAAGTGTCTCCAATAGGATGCCTCCACAGCCTTATTCTATCAAATAGTTGGCACTTACCATGTGAACATGTCTTTGTATGGTTTTCAAGGTCAGCAGATTTGAAAGATAATGCCAGACATGATCCCATTGGTATACTTCAATTTCAATCTTGGCTTTTTCCACTGTCAGTCTGGGCAATCTTCACTGTCAGGCTTCTAATTCTTCCCTTTCAGTCTTTAGATTAAGTCAGCTCCCTAATGGCATAAAGAGTTTATTCAAAATTACTACAAGTGTGTGAATCATTTCTGTAGCCCTCTCCCACCCCCATTTCATAAGAAATTTCTTTCACTAGCTTACTAAGCGTGTGTAGCATCTTGTGTTATGTTCTATCAAATGTGAAGATGAGTCATATTGAGCAGAACAAACCTCTAATGTGTGACATTGAACCATAGTCATGCTAGAGGATCCCTTTCTGAATATTTACATTTTAAGTAATGTGTAAACTAAATACTAGTTAATAAAATGTATGCCATATGATGTATTTGTGTACAATTCATGCCAGCAACAGTCAAGACATTTATACTTACCAGCTGATGTCCTCTTTAAAAACCAGGTGGCAAAGACTCGCTACAGGACCCAATGGCCAGAGCATCACCTATATTAATAAATGAAACACATTTTTAGCATTTGATGAACAATCCTAACATGTTTTCACAATTCTCTACTTGTCATTTCCCTAGAGTTCACATCTATTGATAATACTCCAGTCTAACTTCTATTCTTTACCGTCTAAAGTTGCGGTTGATGATGTCTGCTCTGACATTGAGCCCCTCGTCCCGGAATGGCCCCTCTAGAACAGGATCATCCTCCTCATCTCTGAGGAGGTCTCTGTCCGGCCAGACGGCCTGCAGCATCCCAGCCCGCTGTGCAATATTATGCAGGACGCTACAGGCTACAACGATCTTAGCCACCTTCTTTGGGTTGTACTGGAGGGCTCCTCCCGACCTGTCCAGGCACCTGAACCTCATCTTCAGGAGCCCGAACATCCGTTCAACCACCGCCCTGGTTCTCTTATGAGCCCTATTGTAGCGCTCCTCAGACACATCAGTCGGGCTACGCAAGGGGGTAATGAGCCAAGGCCGGCTCATGTACCCAGAATCACCTATAAATTATGAACAGAACATAATTCTAACAGAATCCTCAAAATAGTATTTGTAGTACAATAAAAAGTTTTGTCCACGATAATCCATTAACAAATGTTTTTTACATTTAAAATATCTAGTTCAATATTATTCTCTATCATCCCATTTCAGCTAAGACATGCTACATATGCGTATTTCTCCTAAACCAGACCTTGTGTAAAATGGAAACGAAATGGTTACATTGCATTCTCTATCTGAGCATTTAAGGTAAGACATGCTACATATCTGCATTGAACGAAAAGTAGACATTAGCGGAAAGAGACAATGACATGGTTAAATTGCATTAGCTAATATGTTCCCATTTCAGCTAAGACATGCTACATATGCGTATTTCTACTAAATCAAGCCTTGTGTAAAATGCTAACTACATGGTTACATTACATTCTCTATCTGAGCATTTAAGGTAAGACATGCTACATATCTGCATTGAACGAAAAGTAGACATTAGCGGAAAGAGACAATGACATGGTTAAATTGCATTAGCTATGTTCACATTTCATCTAAGACATGCTACATATGCGTATTTCTCCTAAATCAAGCCTTGTGTAAAATGCTAACTACATGGTTACATTACATTCTCTATCTGAGCATTTAAGGTAAGAAATGCTACATATCTGCATTGAACTAAAAGTAGACATTAGCGGAAAGAGACAATGACATGGTTAAATTGCATTAGCTAATATGTTCCCATTTCATCTAAGACATGCTACATATGCGTATTTCTCCTAAATCAAGCCTTGTGGAAAATGCTAACTACATGGTTACATTACATTCTCTATCTGAGCATTTAAGGTAAGACATGCTAAATATCTGCATTGAACTAAAAGTAGACATTAGCGGAAAGAGACAATGACATGGTTAAATTGCATTAGCTAATATGTTCCCATTTCAGCTAAGACATGCTACATATGCGTATTTCTCCTAAATCAAGCCTTGTGTAAAATGCTAACTACATGGTTACATTACATTCTCTATCTGAGCATTTAAGGTAAGAAATGCTACATATCTGCATTGAACTAAAAGTAGACATTAGCGGAAAGAGACAATGACATGGTTAAATTGCATTAGCTAATATGTTCCCATTTCATCTAAGACATGCTACATATGCGTATTTCTCCTAAATCAAGCCTTGTGTAAAATGCTAACTACATGGTTACATTACATTCTCTATCTGAGCATTTAAGGTAAGACATGCTACATATCTGCATTGAACGAAAAGTAGACATTAGCGGAAAGAGACAATGACATGGTTAAATTGCATTAGATAATATGTTCCCATTTCATCTAAGGCATGCTACATATGCGTATTTCTCCTAAATCAAGCCTTGTGGAAAATGCTAACTACATGGTTACATTACATTCTCTATCTGAGCATTTAAGGTAAGACATGCTACATATCTGCATTGAACGAAAAGTAGACATTAGCGGGGGGAAAATATATGGTTAAATTGCATCCTATAGCTGAACATTACGCTAACATTTTAAAAATACAGTTGCAATTGTCAAACGAATTAAATATGTTGTGCACAAATACTCACCAACGAGATAACCAGGGGGCATTTGTCTTTCCTCAAACTGTCTCCACAGGGACGACAGAGAGAGGATGCGGGCATCATGACAAGCCCCTCCAAAATTCGCACACACATGCATAATCCTCATCTGTGCGTCACAAACATACTGCACGTTGAGGCTATGAAAATGTTTGCGATTTCTGAAGGGCAAGTCATCAATTGGAGCACGCAGCGCAATGTGGGTACAATCTATGGCTCCCAAGACATTGGGCATTTGAGCAATATCAAAGAATTCCCGCTTCAGACGCCTCCAATCACCATCATTCTGTGGGAATCCTATGTATTGCTTACTGATACGTACCATGGCGTCCAGAAAGTTATCAAACACCCCAGAGAATGTACCTTGAGCCAGGCCATGCATGTACAGTTCTCCGGATTGAAAACTCCCAGAGGCCAGGACGTATAGACAGCTTAGCATCTTACTCATGGCGGGAACAGCAGTCCTTATTCTTATACATGGCTCCAAATGAGGTTTAAGAAGATCGTAAAGGCCAATGATCTGTTCGCGATCGAGCCGATACTTATCATAAACCTCAAAGTCGCTCATGTTTTCCAAGGTGGGTCTCACCCTGTAGACACGAGGACCTCGAACCAGACGATCCCTTCGTCTCGGTCTGAGCCGCCGAGGCTGCCTGATTCGATCAACAGCTAGTTCGCCAATAGCAGCACCAGCAGTGTCTACCATGTCATCGTCATCCATCTTTCAAAACAGCGTAACAAGGTATGCACTTGATCTGATGTGGATCACAAGTGATGCATTGGCCATGTTGTTTGGGGGATTTATAGTACAATTAGTCCAATGGTAGTGAGTTTGTAATGTTTGCTGATTGTATTCACCTGTTTGTATGTGAGCAGCGCGAATGCTTTCACAGTGGGCGTTTATTTGTTGTTTGCTGAAATGTTATTTTCAAAAAATGAATCTCAATGTGAAAGTGTCAAATATCCCACATACAGTGCATGTTTGTAATGTTTGATCATATGCGTAATCAATATTTATTAAACGCGATCTTATAGTAACAAGCACACGTCCAGGCTAACATGAATGAAAGTGCATAGTTGTGTATAATGTGCATCGAATGTGATCGATCAATGTTGCTGCAATATTGTTTGTAAACGATAAAGTAACATCTGCCATCTGTAGTATTATATATATAAGTGATTGTTGAGATGTCAATATTTTATGCGTCCCTTTCAAATCGCAATAATAATTCCGAACTTCCCGTCTGCCATCTGTAGTATTGTATATATAAGTGATTGCCGAGATGTCAATATTGTACGCGTCCCTTTCAAATCGCAATAATAATTCCGAACTTCCTGTCTGCCATCTGTAGTATTGTATATATAAGTGATTGCCGAGCTGTCAATATTGTATGCGTCCCATTAAAATCGCAATAATAATTCCGAACTTCCCGTCTGCCATCTGTAGTATTGTATATATAAGTGATTGCCGAGCTGTCAATATTGTATGCGTCCCATTAAAATCGCAATAATAATTCCGAACTTCCCGTCTGCCATCTGTAGTATTGTATATATAAGTGATTGCCGAGCTGTCAATATTGTATGCGTCCCTTTAAAATCGCAATAATAATTCTGAACTTCCCGTCTGCCATCTGTAGTATTGTATATATAAGTGATTGCCGAGCTGTAAATATTGTATGCGTCCCTTTCAAATCGCACTAATACTGAATAACTTCCGGCTGTCATCTGTAGTATTGTATATATAAGTGATTGCCGAGCTGTCAATATTGTATGCGTCCCTTTAAAATCGCAATAATAATTCTGAACTTCCCGTCTGCCATCTGTAGTATTGTATATATAAGTGATTGCCGAGCTGTAAATATTGTATGCGTCCCTTTCAAATCGCACTAATACTGAATAACTTCCGGCTGTCATCTGTAGTATTGTATATATAAGTGATTGCCGAGCTGTCAATACTGTATGCGTCCCTTTAAAATCGCAATAATAATTCCGAACTTCCCGTCTGCCATCTGTAGTATTGTATATATAAGTGATTGCCGAGCTGTCAATATTGTATGCGTCCCATTCAAATGGCACTAATACTGAATAACTTCCGGCTGTCATCTGTAGTATTATATATATAAGTGATTGCCGAACTGTCAATATTGTATGCGTCCCTTTAAAATGGCACTAATACTGAATAACTTCCGGCTGTCATCTGTAGTATTATATATATAAGTGATTTGCGATCTGACAATATTTATTAATTGTCCCATTCAAATCTCCCTAATAATGGTGTTCCAAACAGTTCTTTACGTATATGTTGTATTGTAGTATTGAGTGTTAAAGTTCCGAAAGGGGCGGAACAGTGGTGAATCTGTGATGTGTATGGTTGAATCTTCTAATGACGTCATGATATTCTTAACCTGCCTATGTAGTTCTGAAATCCTCATTGTGTTGTTGTATTGTGCTACATTGTTATTGTGTGCTGAATAAAATCTAAATGTGTGCTTTGTGGTTGCGTGATGGGTGATGCGTGTTATATACATATACGTATATATTGTGATTGTGTCCCACATATGCTGACTTCTATATAGCGGTGTGGCATTGTTGTTCCTTCCCATAAAGTGACATCTGAAATCTGGTGTAATGATGTTGTTCTTGTACGTAATTCCTAATGGTATATTGTGAGTGAATCATGATGTTAAAAGTACAGTAAAATCCATATGTTGTGTTTTGTGATTCCTCGAGAGAATGTAATGTGTTTTTCCCCCATCATTTGAATGCACATGTATGAGTGAATGTTAAAAGTAATGTATGTGCATCCATGAGTGATCATGTGTTAAGCCTATGTAGATATGCTGTTGCTGCAAGCATATGAGTTGAATAAATGAAATGCAATAATAAAGGTAAATGAGAGGTGTTTCCCATTGTGTACTGTTTGTGAATCCTGAAAATTTTACATTTTTTTTGTGTCCGTTTAAATGTAAAAAATTTAAAAAAAAAGTTTGTTACTAGTGATGTTGATTTGTAGTTGATGTAATATAAAAGTCTGAAACAATTTAATGGTGTTGTGAATATTGAAACAGTAAAATCCATAAATCCACCATAGGGAAATAGTCATTTCTTGATCTATTTATCATAGCTGTGTCTAACGCATGAAATCATGTCTTTTCTAGCGCTGGTATTTGGAGTTTTTCTGTCTACGCTATTTGCGTGCGTTAGGAAAATGAGGGTTTCGCGTGCACGAGCACATCTTCCCAATAGAAGTCAATGGAGGCTCTAAAATTTGTGCTTGTTTTTTTTCTAAGACTGGTTTTCCTCGTAAAGTGAATGACGTCATGAGCTTGTGTGAAAAAGTAACTAAATCATGTTCTTTTTGTGATAAATAAATATTTTGAGTATGTCATGTGGTGTATATTGTTTGTATGCATCGATGAGTGTATGTTTGTGATAATGTTATTAGTTAGATGTAGTTATATGAGGGTCTTTTCCCGTGTGTCAATGTAAGTCAATGGGAAAATGGATTTGTGTTGTTTTTTTTCTAACACCCGAGATCTCGCAACTTTAATCCTTTGTATTTTGATGAAAAATTATTAAATCTTAAAAATAAATATAGTGTAGTGTTTGTATGAGTGTAAGTGTACTTTGTGTAATATTTGTTTTGTGATTCGTGGATGTTTTTTTGTCGGTATATGTTTACTACTGGGTCTGAGGTGGCGGTAGAAATGTGAGCGTTAGGTGTTTTTTGAGTGTCGGTAACTGAACTCTAAATACCGGAGTACGTAAGAAACCCGCGTTAGGAGCCTCTAACGCTGGTTTTCACGGCTAACGCCGAACTCTAAATCTAGGCCTTAGGGTTTATTGTATAGGTAAGTATTTAGTTTTAAATAGGATTAATTTATTTAATTATGGGAATATTTATTTTGGTTAATTTAAATAATATTTAAGTTAAGGGGGTGTTAGGGTTAGGGTTAGACTTAGGTTTAGGGGTTAATTCATCTAATATAGTGGCGGCAGTGTAGGGGGGTAGATTAGGGGTTAATCAATGAACTGTAGGTGGCGGCGGTGTAGGGGGGGGCAGGATAGGGGTTAATAAATGTAATGTAGGTGGCGGCGAGCTCCGGGTATGGCGGTTTAGGGGTTAAACAATTAATTTATTTGCGGCGGGGTCCGGGATCGGCAGGATAGGGGTTAATAACTTTATGTAGGTGGCGGCGGTATAGGGGGCAGCAGATTAGGGGTTTATAGGTATAATGTAGGTGGCTGCAGGGTCCGGGAGCGGCGGTTTAGAGGTTAATACATTTATTATAGTTGCGGCGGGGCCCGGTAGCGGCGGTTTAGGGGTTAAACATTTTATTTAGTTGCGGTGGGGTCTGGGAGCGGCGGTTATGGGGTTAATCATAATGTAGGTGGCGGTGGTGTAGGGGGGAAGATTAGGGGTGTTTAAACTCGGGGGACATGTTAGGGTGTTAGGTGTAGACTTTTACCATAGAAATCAATGGGATATCGGGCAGCAGCGAACATGAGCTCTCGCTGCTGTCAGACTCCCATTGATTCCTATGGGATCCGCCGCCTCCAGGGCGGCGGATTGAACACCAGGTACGCTGGGCCGGAATAGTGGCGAGCGTACCTGGTTGTTATTTGATAACTTCCAAAGTAGTCAGATTGTGCCGAACTTGGGTTTGGAACATCTGGAGTGACGTAACCATCGATCTGTGTCGGACTGAGTCCGGTGGATCGTAGGTTACGTCACTAGATTCTACTTTTGCCGGTCTGTAGGGCTTGATAACTATGGTGAATCAGCCTTGCCACAAATACGCTGCAGAATTCCAGCGTATTTGCGGTTGACGGCTTGATAACTAGAGGCCATGATCTTGAGGTGAACTAAATTACATATGATATGAAAATAAAAATCACAATATTACAATATAATATCTATTATTATTATTATTATCAGGTATTTATAAAGCGCCAACAGATTACGCAGCGCTATACAAGTAATAGTAAAACATTACAAGGATGCATTACTAACAAACAAGTACAGTATTGGGGTACATTACAGTTGTAGGTGTAATGAGTTATACAAAAGGAGAGGAATGCCCTGCCCTTGAGCACAATCTAGATGTTAATTTAAGACAGGAACTGTAAATATATAAATAACAACACATTTACATTATTATATCAACACAAACCTCCCATCTTTTCCTATGCACTAATATTGTCAAACTCTACTAATGTAAAATTTTTATTGTACGAATAACTTAGAATACTCTTGAACTTCCGTCACTGGCTCATGACATAAAATAGAGGGAAACATGCCTCTTGGACTCATATTTTAACCTAATGTTTAGAAAAATATCTGGAATGGTTATGGAAAAAATAACATATTTTCTAACTCATAAAATTTGCATGCAATATTTATACGTCAGCACATTGTAGTTTCTTAATATAGTTCAACACATGTCTGGAAGCAGAATAATGAACCTTTATACTTATGTGCTGTAGACAGTGATGTCTCACATACACTGCTTTAGGGCTCTCAAGTGATAGATAAAATAGATTTGTAATAATATTGAAAACAATAAACAGACAAATGATATCATCTGGACAGCAAATCTCAAAAATCCCCTGCACATATTTGTAGCTAAACAAGTAGTGCTTTAGAATAAACAAATGTAAGAATCACCCGTTGAGACTGCATATTAATGACATAGGGTATTAACCTCTATACTATATGCATATAAACCCTGTTATTAAATAAGCCATCTTAAAACAGAAACTATAAATATATAGTGTTGTTCACACAGTAGTTTGACAAACCCTTGGGGGGGAGTGAGTAAGGCACCAGCCCCATGCACTGTGAATGAACTGCTTATACTAGGTATTCCAGCTATTACAATGGGTTATTGCATCTTTGCTTTTTTTGTGGTACCTGTTGGCAGTGCTAAATCCCACACTCCTACTTCAAGTTTAATCTTTTTATTGTCTGCCGAAGTGATCTGTCAGTTCCTTAGAGGCAGGTCTTCACAGGCTTGCAGTAGCTTCACCTGGGGTCACAGTGAAGTGAATGATTATTTATTTTTTGTATTGCACGTTTAGATTTGGTTTTGTTTTGCTGTGGTTTATTTTATGTAGCTCTAAGAGGGAGGGCCTAAGTCTCAAGAACAGTAAATTGGCTTTACATTGGCCCATCCTGTAACTTAATATGTACCTACTATTATTTACTTTCCAGTTCTCATCACCTTATCACAACTGTGACACAAAAATGTGTCTAAAAATATTTGACCTTTAACCTTATAATTAAAAGGGTAACCAAACCGTTTAAAAAGGTAGATATTCTTCCCTAATTGACAACTCTGATTTCTCCCTGAACACAATTGATCCACCAATCCATCAAATTCCTCAACATAACTGTTCACCATATCTTAAATGATGAATCAATTTGTTCCCAATCGCAACTCCAAGAAAAGGGATTCCCCTGGGCATCAAACTGGTATACGTATGGACGCCTACAGTGATCTCACAAACCACAGACCCTCATTAAACATGATACAATCCTTAACCAACTTGAAAAAATTATATGTATCCACTTCCTCGCTTAACCATTCACTATCTATTCTATATAAACTAGTAAAACAACCTCCCCCAGGATCCTTGCCAATCTAAATAGAAAATTGGGAAAGATAGCTCTGGATTATTATAGATTATACGAAATAACCTCAATTAGCTTCCAAGCTCCACATCCATCTCCACATCAATTTTAGAAAAAAATTATAAAATACTTTATGGATGGTATCTGACAACCAGATGGCTACATAAGCTGTTCCCTAACTCTAGCAACCGTTGTTGGTGATGTGGTCATGTAAACTGTGGAATGGGACACATGTGGTGGTGGTGCTCCCAAGTAATCCAATATTTGTACTCATTATTCAGGAAATGGAAGGGATCTTCCAAGCCACCTTCCACAGGGACTCCTCCATATGGTTACCAAACAATATTCCAAAATTTGCCGTAAACACTACTATAAGCTTTTCCAAATTTTGATAAATAGTGCAAAATCCCTCATCACTCTATATTGGAAATCTAAAGACATCCCCACCTGAAAGATGTGGAGGAATAAACCACTGAGTTAATTAAGTTGGAAGAATACAGCCCCCACAACATAGGGAACAAAGAAATCCTTATAGACATACAACTACTCCAGGAGCAATACCTAAGTCCCAAACAGCTCAGACCAACACAAACCCCGCCACATAATAATGACTATTACCTCTCTGTTTCCGTAAAACTTAAGACTCACTCAGCACAGCCAAAACTTCATGTTAGTTTGTCACTTAACTGAATGGGTAGATTGATAAAATATGCAAATAGAAACACTTGATAAGCTTACACTTCTACGTAGTATTTGTTTATAACATAGTTTTGTTTTTCTTTTAATGTATTATATTTTCATTTAAAACTTCTGTATTATACTTACTTGTATACCGCTTTGTTACATGCATTGAACTTTGTAACTTTTACATTTCTTCTAATAAAGAGAGATTCTTATAAAAAAAAAAAGTAGATTTCTCTTGTAAGGTGTATCCAGTCCACGGATTCATCCTTTACTTGTGGGATATTCTCCTTCCCTACAGGAAGTGGCAAAGAGCGCACACAGCAGAACTGTCCATATAGCTCCCCCTCTAGCTCCACCCCCCAGTCATTCTCTTTGCCAGCTCTAAGCACTAGGGTCTCTCTCGGGAGGGTAAAGTGAATGTGGTGTTAGAATTGTAGTTTTTATTATCTTCAATCAAAAGTTTGTTATTTTAAATGGTACCGGTTTGTACTATTTACTCTCTAGCAGAAAAGTGATGAAGATTTCTGCTGAGAGGAAGATGATTTTAGCATGTTGTAACTAAAATCCACTGCTGTTCCCACACAGGACTGAGGAGTACCAGAAAACTTCAGTTGGGGGGAACGGTTTGCAGGGTAGACTGCAATAAGGTATGTTCAGTCATTTATTTCTAGACAAGACTGAGATAATGCTAGAAGAGACTGACAATATCCCCATGAGGGGAGGGTAAGATATGCTCACAGACTTAGTAAGGAATTGAATGCTTACATAAAGGGCTAATTATGCTGGTTGACACTAATTCAGGGCAATCCATTGCTTTTTAAGAAAATATAGTTTGTAAGACACTTTGAAAGTCCTTTTGGGTTCTTTCTGGGGTTATTATCCACATGGCTATTGTTTTTTATTCACTTAGAAGTGATTTATTAGGCCTCACAGCTCCGGAGTTGAGTGGGAGGGGCCTAATTTTGCGCCTCAGATGCGCAGTTAGAATTGAATGGAAGTTCATGCTGCTTCATATGGAAGGTCCTGCTGCTGTTTGAGGGCCTGATATTCCCCCAAATCTGATCCCTAAGGGCAGGTAGGGCCACAGCAGTGCAGTGGCAAGGTGCTGTAGTAATTTTAACCGGTTGTTGGCTTTAGGCTGCTCCAGTTTGGGCATTAAGGGGTTAATCGTTTTGCTTGCTAGTGGTGCAATCTTACTAAGGCTTTAGGTACATACTGTGAAAATTTCATAAAGATTACTGCATTTTTCACTGTTTTGCAAAATTGTGTGCCTTTTTTATCTCTTAAAGGCTCAGTAACGTTTTTTCAAATCTAGTTCTTTCAGTTCTTCAAGGGGTTCCGTTTGAACCTTTACATTCCATAGATATTAAGTTGCTATCTTGAAAAGTTTTGTTTTTGGTAGCTATCTCTTCTGCTCGAAGAGTCTCAGAGTTATCTGCCTTACAGTGTGATTCACCTTACCTGGTATTCCACGCAGATAAGGTAGTTTTGCGTACCAAACCTGGTTTTCTTCCTAAAGTTGTTTCTAACAAGAATATTAACAAGGAAATTGTTGTTCCTTCTCTGTGTCCTAACCCTGCTTCGAAGAAGGAACGTCTGTTACACAATCTTGATGTGGTTCGTGCTTTAAAGTTCTACTTACAAGCAACTAAGGATTTCAGACAAACATCTTCCTTTGTTATCTATTCCGGTAAGAGGAGAGGTCAGAAGGCGACCGCTACCTCTCTTTCCTTTTGGCTGAAAAGCATCATCCGTTTGGCCTATGAGACTGCTGGCCAGCAGCCTCCTGAAACAATTACTGCTCATTCTACCAGAGAAGTGGCTTCCACATGGGCTTTTAAAAATGAGGCTTCTGTTGAACAGATTTGTAAGGCAGCAACTTGGTCTTCGCTGCATACTTTTTCCAAATTAGATACTTTTGCTTCTTCAGAGGCTATTTTTGGGAGAAAGGTTTTACAAGCAGTGGTGTCTTCCGTTTAGGGTACCTGTCTTGTTCCCTCCCTTCATCCGTGTCCTAAAGCTTTGGTATTGGTATCCCACAAGTAAAGGATGAATCCGTGGACTGGATACACCTTACAAGAGAAAACAGAATTTATGCTTACCTGATAAATTACTTTCTCTTGTGGTGTATCCAGTCCATGGCCCGCCCTGGCGATTAAGTCAGGTAATCATTTTTTTTTTTAAACTACAGTCACCACTGCACCCTATGGTTTCTCCTTTTTCTTCCTAACCTTCGATCGAATGACTGGGGGGTGGAGCTAGAGGGGGAGCTATATGGACAGCTCTGCTGTGTGCTCTCTTTGCCACTTCCTGTAGGGAAGGAGAATATCCCGCAAGTAAAGGATGGCTCTGTGGACTGGATACACCACAAGAGAAAGTAATTTATCAGGTAAGCATAAATTCTGTTTTTTTAAGTCTTTTGCTAATTGTCAATAATAAATGCTCTTCAAATGCTCTTACTAGGGGTCCCACAAATTTGTCTTGGTCAGGCTCCTGTAAATGCTAACGCCAAGATTACGAATGGTGCGCTTACTGTAGTGCAAGTGCGATATCGATTTTTTTAGGCTCCTTAGAGGGTCTTCGGCCTCTCTAGCCTCACCAGTCCTTATGTCATTAAATACTATTTTATAACATAAAGGCTGAAGATTCTCTAGGGAGCCTAAGAAAAAACTATATTGCACTTGCGCTACAGTTAGAGCACCACTCGTAATCTAGGCGTAAGGGAGGTTCTGGTGATTGGGGATTAAATATATATAAGTTAATTACTTATTGCAATTTACAGGATAGTGCAAAGTGATAGAAACGTCACCAAATTGCGAAGATCCTTCATTTGATTTGCTTAACTCAAATCGTACCTTGAAAGCTGAGTATCTCGTTAAGAATTGTAACCTACATTTCTATATGCAAAGGCAAGACACATACATGCATAGTATAGTGCTCAATAAAATAAGTATTTTAAAAGTTTATTGAATGTAGGCTTTAACAGAACATAATGGAATTATAACTTTAACAGAACATATGGAAATTATATCAATATTTTAAATGGAAAACTTGCAGCAAAATGTTATAATATTTTTTTGTAACTTTCCCAGAAAAAAAAATATTTCAAGGGACATGAAATCCAAAATTTTCCTTCCATGATTCAGGTAGAACATACAATTTTAAACAACTTTCCAATTTACTTCTATTATAATTTTTGGTTCATTCTATTGGTATCGTTTTTTTGAAGGAGCAGCAATGCACTACTATGAACTAGCTGAACACATTGGTAAGCCAAAAATAAGAGGTATATATGTGCAGCCACCAATTAGCAGCTAGCTTGGAGCTCCTAAGCCTACCTAAGTATGTTTTTGAAGAAAGGATACTAAAAGTACAAAGCAAATTAGTTAACAGCAGTAAATTGATTGTCACTATTATTAATGGTGTCTTCATAACCTTTAAAACAGGATCAGATACTCGTGAATTCAAAAGGACCCTTTTGCAATCCTTTTCCATCCTCACCTAGGCCCGGACTGGCCATAGGGCAAATGCCCGGTGGGCCACTGGTCCCCTTAGCCCGCACACCTCTTAATTTTAACCCACACTGCACACTCTGCTTTGCTGTGGTCCACAGCACTGTCAATTTTTTTTTCTTAAATTCCTATTGGGTCCTGCTAATACCACGTGAGGTAAGTCATCACGATCACGTTACAAAATTCCACCCAATACCAACCTGCAGCGCACGTGTGAATCTGACTCCCGTTACCTGCAGTCAGAAGTTTTTTGGTGCACGTGACTGCACAACGTACCGGCCGCCAATCCGACTTCAATACATTGCTCTGCTTGATGTGCAGGCAGCTAACCTAACTCGAAAACGTTCTTGAGAGACACTACCACTGATGGGAAAAGTAGGTGACTGTGCATGGGGTTAGTAGCTCTAAAAGCAGGGTGGAGGCCGGTGCTTGGTTTTTAATACCCATGCACAGTGCACTTATAATGCCATTATAATAGGTATTACACCACTCAGCTGCCAATAACACTATTCTCAGTGTAATCATCATAGCATAGCAAAGCAAGGTAATGTTTATGTCAGTCATGCAGCTATCATAATGACTAAAGGCACAAGAAGCATGTGATCTAATGTTCTCGGTTCAATGCTTGAGGCCACATTTCTGCATATCACAAGTTCACTAAGTCATCTGTCACAGATGCTGCTGCTGGGGGTTGGGGAATGTGGAGGGACAGTATTAATATAGACCTTGTGACATCCCAGTGTGTGTGTGTTGTGTGCATGCATGTATGTGAATGCTGTGTAGTGTGTGTGTGTGTGTGTGTTGTGTGCCTGCATGTATGTGAATGCTGTGTAGTGTGTGTGTGTTGTGTGCTTGCATTTATGTAAATGCTGTGTAGTGTGTGTGTGTTGTGTGCCTGCATGTATGTAAATGCTGTGTAGTGTGTGTGTGTGTTGTGTGCCGGCATGTATATGAATGCTGTGTAGTGTGTGTGTGTTGTGTGCCTGCATGTATATGAATGCTGTGTAGTGTGTGTGTGTTGTGTGCCTGCATCATGTGACACCCCTGTATCATGTGACAGACATCAGCCAATAACAGACCATTATACGCATACCCCGTGAGCTTGTGCACATGCTCTGTAGAATCTTGTTCCCCAGAAAGTGTGTACATAAAAAGACTGAGCAAAATTTGTTAATGGAAGTAATTTATAAATTGTCTTAAAACTGCATGTGCTTTCTGAATCATAAAAGTTTGTTTTGACTTTAGTGTCCCTTTAAAGGGACACTCAGGTTAAATTAAATTTTCATGATTTGGATACAGTATGTAATTTTAAACAACTTTCCAATTTACTTCCATTAAAAAAAATGTGCAGTGTCTTTTATATTTACACTTTTTGAGTCACCAGATCCTACTGAGCATGTGCAAGAATTCACAGACTATACGTATATGCATTTGTGATTGGCTGATTGCTATCACATGGTACAAGGGGAGTGGAAATATACATAACTTTGAAATTTGTTATAAAAAAATCTACTACTCATTTGAAGTTCAGACTAAGTGCTATTGCATTGTCTTGTTATCTTGCATTTGTTGATTATGCAAATCTAATGTGTTGACTGGTCCTTTAATTGAACTCTTTAATAGAATCGGTCATTGTGAACATGAGTTTAATTGTGATCACTTGAAAAACACTGACCAGTTCGACTTGAAAGCAAAAAAAAAAAAAAAAAAAAAAAAGATTTCGGGAGCAGATTCACCAATAGATTGTGATTGTTCCCAGAATGTATAAATCGTGACCAAGAGGTCAAAATTCATAGGGTTCCTTATTTATCTATTGTAAATAAAAAAAAGTCTTGTATCCTTCTCCATTAAATTCTAAGGAGAATTTTTATGGTACCACCAGTATCCAAACTTTACCACCTCAATGGAAACTAGGCTTAGTTGCTATCGTGGTTCCATTGAGGTGGTAAAGTTTGGAAAGGGGTGGTAATATAACAATTCTTCATAGACTTTAATAGAGATAAATGTTTTTATTACCAGTTTCCATACTTTACCACTTTATTGGAAAGAAGTCTAAACTGGAAGTAATTTTAACTGTTGCCACTTTGTGACGTGTTATTGGACACACAATGGATATCAAGTGTATCTTTTGTATTGCTTGACAAGAGAATAAGGGTTAGTTTGTATACAGCTTTTATATATGATGTGCATATTTTTTATGGTGTATATATATATATATATATATATATATATATTATTTTATAACATAAGCCGTATACTATATTATATTTGGTCATAAACACTCGTGCATAAGTGCGCTGCTAGGTTGGTGTTTTGATCATGGATAAGTGAGTGGATAAAAGACAGGGAGCAAAGAGAAGTAGTAAATGGATCACTCTCAGTTTGGACAAAGGTAACAGTGTAGTCCCTTAGGGATCAGTACTGGGTCCTGTTTTTTATTTTATTTTTATTAGTGACTTGGTGGAAGGCTTAAATAGCAACATCTCTATTTTTGCAGATGATACAAAGTTGTGTAAGATCATTAGGTCAGGGCAGGATGAACTTACTTTACAAGGGGATTGACAAAAATTAGAAGAATGGGCAGGTAAATGGAAAATACTATTTAATACCGAAGAATGTAAGGTTCTACATTTTGGAAGTAAAAATAAACAGGCAACCTATTATTTAAATGAGACTAGACTTAGCCAAACAGAGGAGGAAAGGGATTTGGGAGTATTTATAGATAACAAGCTAAAGATGGGTGCACAATGCAGAGCAGCGACTTCTAAGGCTAATAAGATACTACCATGTATTATAAGAGGCATTGATGCAAGGGAGGAAAGCATCATTTTTTCACTATATAAATCTCTGGTAAGACCTCACATTGAGTATGGAGCGCAGATCTGGGGACCAATCTCAAAAACATACATTGCAGACTTGGAAAATGTTCAGAGAAGGGCCCCAAAACTAATAAGGGGAATGGAGAATTTAAGCTATGTGGAGAAGTTAACCATACTGGATCTGTTTTCTCTAGAAAAAATGTGTTTGAATATATTTATATAAAGTTATCATGTCACCTCTCAATTTCCCATATACAGAGATGGCAGAATCTCTGTTTATTCCAAAAACATAGTTTGTGACAAGATGACAGAATTTAAGGCTGCAGAAAAGGAGATTTAATCTCCAGCAACATAATGTTTTTTTCACTGTAAGAGAAATCAAAATGCGAAACTCATTACCTAAGCAGTTAGTAAATTCCAATAACTTAGATACATTTAAACATGGTTTAGTTACATTTCTGGCTAGAAACAGAATTTGGGGATATGATTGGCTTGTGTTAAATGGGTCACTTTTTTAATCGGATTAATTTAAGCTCAACTGGTGCTTTTATTGTAAGTATATTATGATTTGTATAGGTTGAACTCGATGGACTTCTGTCTTCTGTCTTTTTTCAACCTCATCTACTATGTTAAATAAACTTAAGAAAAGAAGAGATTTGTAGTGACCTAATAAGTAACTACACAAGAGACAGGGATATCAGCATTTTCATTTTTATTTGGTTATAATAACCTTAGCAATCATCCCCATTTGGGAAAAAAACCACACAGTGCAATAAAGTTCATGCAAGCCTATACCAGATAGAGACCCTGATACTTGGCTAAGCATAAGAACCACATCCAGAAAATGCACGGTAAAGCTAAGGTCATTCAGTCCTAGGACATCAGTTTGCAACATTCACACATAGATCAAGCACTTAAAAAACCAAATTGACAAACAACACCTCTAACAGCGGATGGCAGTGCAGAATCTGCACTAATTGGCCATCATGTTAACCCATGAGGATCTATGTTTGCTAAAAAGGTAGTTAAATTAGCCATATAGAAATTTACATAAAGATTAATAAGCTTATGGCTATCAATTTATAAGTGCATAGTTAAAGCTCAACTTTCCCCAGAGTTCATGTGTTTTACTGCATCCCTAAACTTCCTAAAAACTTAAGAGACCCTCCTGGTCGTCCCATAATTTCTGGGATTGGAAGCATCACAGAGAACCTGGGGAACTACGTGGATAAATTCTTGCAACCTTTTCTCACTACTCTTACATCCTATGTAAAGGATACCAGTGACCTCCTCAGAAAAATTGATGGTCTGGCAGTAGAACATGACACCCTAATGGTGTCATTAGATGTCGAAGGACTCTACTCATCTATACCCCATGAGGTGGGAGTAAGAGTGGCAAGACATTTTCTTGAAAGTAGAGGTCCTGGGTATTATAAACATACTGAATTTGTTTTAAATTTGTTTTAACAAACAATGTCTTTCTTTTTGACCAGAATTGGCCATCATGTTAACCCATGAGGATCTATGTTTGTCTAAATGTATCTATGTCTAAATTTATGACTCAGCCCTATTAAATTAAATTAAAACAGCCTACTCCCCACACTTGCTGTATTTAACTTTTAGCCTAAGTTGTCTAGTGGATACTTATTCTAACTTAAGGGGACACTCAGCTTAAATTACATTTTCATGATTCAGATACAGCATGTAATTTTAAGCAACTTTCCAATTTACTTCCATTAAAAAAAATGTGCACAGTCTTTTATATTTACAATTTTTGAGTCACTAGATCCTACTGAGCATGTGCAAGAATTCACAGACTATACGTATATGCATTTGTGATTGGCTGATTGCTATCACATGGTACAAGGGGAGTGGAAATATACATAACTTTGAAATTTGTTATAAAAAAATCTACTACTCATTTGAAGTTCAGACTAAGTGCTATTGCATTGTCTTGTTATCTTGCATTTGTTGATTATGCAAATCTAATGTGTTGACTGGTCCTTTAACTATTGGGTGAGTTTATGGCTGTATAGCATTATTTACTATCGGCTAGATTTAGAGTTTGGCGGTAGCCGTGAAAACCAGCGTTAGAGGCTCCTAACGCTGCTTTTAGGCTACCGCCGGTATTTGGAGTCAGTGATTAAAGGGTCTAACGCTCACTTTTCAGCCGCGACTTTTCCATACCGCAGATCCCCTTACGTCAATTGCGTATCCTATCTTTTCAATGGGATCTTTCTAACTCCGGTATTTAGAGTCGTTTCTGAAGTGAGCGTTAGAGCTCTAACGACAAAACTCCAGCCGCAGGAAAATAGCAGGAGTTAAGAGCTTTCTGGGCTAACGCCGGTTTATAAAGCTCTTAACTACTGTGCTCTAAAGTACACTAACACCCATAAACTACCTATGTACCCCTAAACCGAGGTCCCCCCACATCGCCACCACTCGATTACATTTTTTTAACCCCTAATCTTCCGACCGCCACCTACGTTATACTTAAGTACCCCTAATCTGCTGCCCCTAACACCGCCGACCCCTATATTATATTTATTAACCCCTAACCTGCCCCCCACAACGTCGCCGCCAGCTACTTACAATAATTAACCCCTAATCTGCCGACCGCAAAGCGCCGCCACCAGCGTTATCCTTATGTACCCCTAATCTGCTGCCCCTAACACCGCTGACCCCTATATTATATTTATTAACCCCTAATCTGCCCCCCTCAACGTCGCCGACACCTGCCTACACTTATTAACCCCTAATCTGCCGAGCGGACCTGAGCGATACTATAATAAAGTTATTAACCCCTAATCCGCCTCACTAACCCTATCATAAATAGTATTAACCCCTAATCTGCCCTCCCTAACATCGCCGACACCTAACTTCAATTATTAACCCCTAATCTGACAACCGGAGCTCACCGCTACTATAATAAATGGATTAACCCCTAAAGCTAAATCTAACCCTAACACCCCCCTAACTTAAATATAATTTAAATCTTACAAAATAAATTAACTCTTATTAAATAAATTATTCCTATTTAAAGCTAAATACTTACCTGTAAAATAAACCCTAATATAGCTACAATATAAATTATAATTATATTATAGCTATTTTAGGATTAATATTTATTTTACAGGCAACTTTGTAATTATTTTAACCAGGTACAATAGCTATTAAATAGTTAAGAACTATTTAATAGTTACCTAGTTAAAATAATAACAAATTTACCTGTAAAATAAATCCTAACCTAAGTTATAATTAAACCTAACACTACCCTATCAATAAATTAATTAAATAAACTACCTACAATTACCTACAATTAACCTAACACTACACTATCAATAAATAAATTAAATACAATTGCTACAAATAACTACAATTACATAAACTAACTAAAGTACAAAAAATAAAAAAGAACTAAGTTACAAAAAATAAAAAAATATTTACAAACATAAGAAAAATATTACAACAATTTTAAACTAATTACACCTACTCTAAGCCCCCTAATAAAATAACAAAGACCCCCAAAATAACAAAATGCCCTACCCTATTCTAAATTAATAAATGTAAAAGCTCTTTTACCTTACCAGCCCTGAACAGGGCCCTTTGCGGGGCATGCCCCAAGAAAATCAGCTCTTTTGAATGTAAAAAAAAACATACAATACCCCCCCCCAACATTACAACCCACCACCCACATACCCCTAATCTAACCCAAACCCCCCTTAAATAAACCTAACACTAAGCCCCTGAAGATCTTCCTACCTTGTCTTCACCATCCAGGTATCACCGATCCGTCCTGGCTCCAAAATCTTCATCCAACCCAAGCGGGGGTTGGCGATCCATCATCCGGTGGCTGAAGAGGTCCAGAAGAGGCTCCAAAGTCTTCCTCCTATCCGGCAAGAAGAGGACATCCGGACCGGCAAACATCTTCTCCAAGCGGCATCTTCGATCTTCTTGCATCCGGTGCGGAGCGGGTCCATCTTGAAGCAGCCGACGCGGATCCATCCTCTTCTTCCGTTGTCTCTCGATGAATGACGGTTCCTTTAAGGGACGTCATCCAAGATGGCGTCCCTTGAATTCCGATTGGCTGATAGGATTCTAGAAAATGATCGGAACAGCCAATAGAATGTGAGCTCAATCTGATTGGCTGATTGGATCAGCCAATCGGATTGAACTTGATTCTGATTGGCTGATTCCATCAGCCAATCAGAATTTTCCTACCTTAATTCCGATTGGCTGATAGAATCCTATCAGCCAATCGGAATTCAAGGGACGCCATCTTGGATGACGTCCCTTAAAGGAACCGTCATTCGTCGGGAGACAACGGAAGAAGAGGATGGATCCGCGTCGGCTGCTTCAAGATGGACCCGCTCCGCACCGGATGCAAGAAGATCGAAGATGCCGCTTGGAGAAGATGTTTGCCGTTCCGGATGTCCTCTTCTTGCCGGATAGGAGGAAGACTTTGGAGCCTCTTCTGGACCTCTTCAGCCACCGGATGATGGATCGCCAACCCCCGCTTGGGTTGGATGAAGATTTTGGAGCCAGGACGGATCGGTGATACCTGGGTGGTGAAGACAAGGTAGGAAGATCTTCAGGGGCTTAGTGTTAGGTTTATTTAAGGGGGGTTTGGGTTAGATTAGGGGTATGTGGGTGGTGGGTTGTAATGTTGGGGGGGGGGGTATTGTATGTTTTTTTTTACAGGCAAAAGAGCTGATTTTCTTGGGGCATGCCCCGCAAAGGGCCCTGTTCAGGGCTGGTAAGGTAAAAGAGCTTTTAAATTTATTAATTTAGAATAGGGTAGGGCATTTTGTTATTTTGGGGGTCTTTGTTATTTTATTAGGGGGCTTAGAGTAGGTGTAATTAGTTTAAAATTGTTGTAATATTTTTCTTATGTTTGTAAATATATTTTTATTTTTTGTAACTTAGTTCTTTTTTATGTTTTGTACTTTAGCTAGTTTATGTAATTGTAGTTATTTGTAGCAATTGTATTTAATTTATTTATTGATAGTGTAGTGTTAGGTTAATTGTAGGTAATTGTAGGTATTTTATTTAATTAATTTATTGATAGGGTAGTGTTAGGTTTAATTATAACTTAGGTTAGGATTTATTTTACAGGTAAATTTGTTATTATTTTAACTAGGTAACTATTAAATAGTTCTTAACTATTTAATAGCTATTGTACCTGGTTAAAATAATTACAAAGTTGCCTGTAAAATAAATATTAATCCTAAAATAGCTATAATATAATTATAATTTATATTGTAGCTATATTAGGATTTATTTTACAGGTAAGTATTTAGCTTTAAATAGGAATAAGTTATTTAATAAGAGTTAATTTATTTCGTTAGATTTAAATTATATTTAACTTAGGGGGTTGTTAGTGTTAGGGTTAGACTTAGCTTTAGGGGTTAATACATTTATTAGAATAGCGGTGAGGTCCGGTCGTCAGATTAGGGGTTAATAATTGAAGTTAGGTGTCGGCGATGTTAGGGAGGGCAGATTAGGGGTTAATACTATTTATGATAGGGTTAGTGAGGCGGATTAGGGGTTAATTACTTTATTATAGTAGCGCTCAGGTCCGCTCGGCAGATTAGGGGTTAATAAGTGTAGGCAGGTGTTGGTGACGTTGAGGGGGGCAGATTAGGGGTTAATAAATATAATACAGGGGTCGGCGGTGTTAGGGGCAGCAGATTAGGGGTACATAGGGATAATGTAAGTTGCGGCGGTTTACGGAGCGGAAGATTAGGGGTTAATAATATAATGCAGGGGTCAGCGATAGCGGGGGCGGCAGATTAGGGGTTAATACATGTAAGGGTAGGGGTGTTTAGACTCGGGGTACATGTTAGGGTGTTAGGTGCAGACGTAGGAAGTGTTTCCCCATAGGAAACAATGGGGCTGCGTTAGGAGCTGAACGCTGCTTTTTTGCAGGTGTTAGGTTTTTTTTCAGCTCAAACAGCCCCATTGTTTCCTATGGGAGAATCGTGCACGAGCACGTTTTTGAGGCTGGCCGCGTCCGTAAGCAACTCTGGTATCGAGAGTTGCATTTGCGGTAAAAATGCTCTACGCTCCTTTTTTGGAGCCTAACGCAGCATTTGTTTGAACTCTCGATACCAGAGTTAATTTTATGGTGCGGCCAGAAAAAAGCCCGCGGAGCGTTAACAGCCCTTCTACCGCCAAACTCCAAATCTAGGCCTATATTAATAGTTGCTAATTAATTATTATTCATCACAGTGCTCTATTTGTGACTGCTTAGCTTGTATTTGGTATAAGATTCTGCATTTGTCCCTTTTTTTTCTTTACTGATTGTTGCAGCCTCTGTTGACTGGTTTGTAATATTTACAGATGTTAAAATAACTACTAATATTAATACATTCGCATTTTGCAGCTTCTGGGTAAGCTGTCCACACTTTGAAGTTCAATATGGCTTTTGAGGTCTCAGATGAACAATGGGAGGTAGAACTTGGTGAGTCCCTTCTTAATAACACTCCACTAGATGGTGATGTCACTGCAAATATTTTCAGTGCTTTTAAGAAATATCGTAATCTAGTGACAAAGCAAATTAGAATGAGAGCTGAGAAATTTAGTTTGGAGAACTATATTAAACTTAAAATAATACCAAGGGGTCTTCGTCTGCACCTTGATCCAGGTATGCATATGAGAAATGATGAGGAAGATAATTTCATGGAGGATTGGAACAACAGGCTTTCTGATTGTTCTTTAGACCTCATGCAGAGAATGGTGAATAAAGATATAATTAAATTCAACAAGATTAAAATTGAAATTGATGAGGCATTGAAGTTAGTAAATAGTTTTGAAGGTGATTCAAAATTTTCTAAGCTTAATGAAGAGACTAAGGCCTAGATTTGGAGTTCGGCGGTAGCCGTCAAAACCAGCGTTAGAGGCTCCTAACGCTGGTTTTGGCCGCCCGCTGGTATTTGGAGTCAGTGATTAAAGGGTCTAACGCTCACTTTTCAGCCGCGACTTTTCTATACCGCAGATCCCCCTACGCCATTTGCGTGGCCTATCTTTTCAATGGGATCTTTCTAACGCTGGTATTTAGAGTCGTTTCTGAAGTGAGCGTTAGAGCTCTAACGACAAGATTCCAGCCGCCTGAAAATAGCAGGAGTTAAGAGCTTTCTGGCTAACGCCGGTTTATAAAGCTCTTAACTACTGTACCCTAAAGTACACTAACACCCATAAACTACCTATGTACCCCTAAACCGAGGTCCCCCCACATCGCCGCCACTCGATTTAAATTTTTAACCCCTAATCTGCCGACCGCCACCTACGTTATACTTATGTACCCCTAATCTGCTGCCCCTAACCCCGCCGACCCCTATATTATATTTCTTAACCCCTAACTTGCCCCCCACAACGTCGCCGCCAGCTACTTAAAATAATTAACCCCTAATCTTCACACCGCAAATCGCCGCCACCTACGTTATCCCTATGTACCCCTAATCTGCTGCCCCTAACATCGCCGACCCCTATATTATATTTATTAACCCCTAATCTGCCCCCCTCAACGTCGCCGACACCTGCCTACACTTATTAACCCCTAATCTGCCGAGCGGACCTGAGCGCTACTATAATAAATGTATTAACCCCTAATCCGCCTCACTAACCCTATCATAAATAGTATTAACCCCTAATCTGCCCTCCCTAACATCGCCGACACATAACTTCAATTATTAACCCCTAATCTGCCGACCGGAGCTCACCGCTATTCTAATAAATGTATTAACCCCTAAAGCTAAGTCTAACCCTAACACTAACACCCCCCTAAGTTAAATATAATTTTTATCTAACGAAATAAATTAACTCTTATTAAATAAATTATTCCTATTTAAAGCTAAATACTTACCTGTAAAATAAATCCTAATATAGCTACAATATAAATTATAATTATATTATAGCTATTTTAGGATTAATATTTATTTTACAGGCAACTTTGTAATTATTTTAACCAGGTACAATAGCTATTAAATAGTTAAGAACTATTTAATAGTTACCTAGTTAAAATAATAACAAATTTACCTGTAAAATAAATCCTAACCTAAGATATAATTAAACCTAACACTAGACTATCAATAAAATAATTAAATAAACTACCTACAATTACCTACAATTAACCTAACACTACACTATCAATAAATTAATTAAACACAATTCCTACAAATAAATACAATTAAATAAACTAGCTAAAGTACAAAAAATAAAAAAGAACTAAGTTACAGAAAATAAAAAAATATTTACAAACATAATAAAAATATTACAACAATTTTAAACTAATTACACCTACTCTAAGCCCCCTAATAAAATAACAAAGCCCCCCAAAATAAAAAATTCCCTACCCTATTCTAAATTAAAAAAGTTACAAGCTCTTTTACCTTACCAGCCCTGAACAGGGCCCTTTGCGGGGCATGCCCCAAGAATTTCAGCTCTTTTGCCTGTAAAAGAATAAATACAATACCCCCCCCCCCAACATTACAACCCACCACCCACATACCCCTAATCTAACCCAAACCCCCCTTAAATAAACCTAACACTAAGCCCCTGAAGATCTTCCTACCTTGTCTTCACCATACCAGGTTCACCGATCCGTCCTGAAGAGCTCCTCTGATGTCCTGATCCAAGCCCAAGCGGGGGCTGAAGAGGTCCATGATCCGGTCAAAGTCTTCATCCAAGCGGGGCAGAAGAGGATCTTCCATCCGATTGAAGTCATCATCCAGGCGGCATCTTCTATGGTCTTCCATCCGGAGCGAAGCGGCAGGATCCTGAAGACCTCCAGCGCGGAACATCCATCCGGACCGACGACTGAACGACGAATGACTGTTCCTTTAAGGGACGTCATCCAAGATGGCATCCCTCGAATTCCGATTGGCTGATAGGATTCTATCAGCCAATCGGAATTAAGGTAGGAATTTTCTGATTGGCTGATGGAATCAGCCAATCAGAATCAAGTTCAATCCGATTGGCTGATCCAATCAGCCAATCAGATTGAGCTCGCATTCTATTGGCTGTTCCGATCAGCCAATAGAATGCAAGCTAAATCTGATTGGCTGATTGGATCGGCCAATCGGATTGAACTAGATTCTGATTGGCTGATTCCATCAGCCAATCAGAAAATTCCTACCTTAATTCCGATTGGCTGATAGAATCCTATCAGCCAATCGGAATTCGAGGGACGCCATCTTGGATGACGTCCCTTAAAGGAACAGTCATTCGTCGTTCAGTCGTCGGTCCGGATGGATGTTCCGCGCTGAAGGTCTTCAGGATCCTGCCGCTTCGCTCCGGATGGAAGACCATAGAAGATGCCGCCTGGATGATGACTTCAATCGGATGGAAGATCCTCTTCTGCCCCGCTTGGATGAAGACTTTGACCGGATCATGGACCTCTTCAGCCCCCGCTTGGGCTTGGATCAGGACATCGGAGGAGCTCTTCAGGACGGATCGGTGAACCTGGTATGGTGAAGACAAGGTAGGAAGATCTTCAGGGGCTTAGTGTTAGGTTTATTTAAGGGGGGTTTGGGTTAGATTAGGGGTATGTGGGTGGTGGGTTGTAATGTTGGGGGGGGGGGGTATTGTATTTATTCTTTTACAGGCAAAAGAGCTGAAATTCTTGGGGCATGCCCCGCAAAGGGCCCTGTTCAGGGCTGGTAAGGTAAAAGAGCTTGTAACTTTTTTAATTTAGAATAGGGTAGGGAATTTTTTATTTTGGGGGGCTTTGTTATTTTATTAGGGGGCTTAGAGTAGGTGTAATTAGTTTAAAATTGTTGTAATATTTTTATTATGTTTGTAAATATTTTTTTATTTTCTGTAACTTAGTTCTTTTTTATTTTTTGTACTTTAGCTAGTTTATTTAATTGTATTTATTTGTAGGAATTGTGTTTAATTAATTTATTGATAGTGTAGTGTTAGGTTAATTGTAGGTAATTGTAGGTAGTTTATTTAATTATTTTATTGATAGTCTAGTGTTAGGTTTAATTATATCTTAGGTTAGGATTTATTTTACAGGTAAATTTGTTATTATTTTAACTAGGTAACTATTAAATAGTTCTTAACTATTTAATAGCTATTGTACCTGGTTAAAATAATTACAAAGTTGCCTGTAAAATAAATATAAATCCTAAAATAGCTATAATATAATTATAATTTATATTGTAGCTATATTAGGATTTATTTTACAGGTAAGTATTTAGCTTTAAATAGGAATCATTTATTTAATAAGAGTTAATTTATTTCGTTAGATAAAAATTATATTTAACTTAGGGGGGTGTTAGTGTTAGGGTTAGACTTAGCTTTAGGGGTTAATACATTTATTAGAATAGCGGTGAGCTCCGGTCGGCAGATTAGGGGTTAATAATTGAAGTTAGGTGTCGGCGATGTTAGGGAGGGCAGATTAGGGGTTAATACTATTTATGATAGGGTTAGTGAGGCGGGTTAGGGGTTCATAACTTTATTATAGTAGCGCTCAGGTCCGCTCGGCAGATTAGGGGTTAATAAGTGTAGGCAGGTGTCGGCGACGTTGAGGGGGGCAGATTAGGGGTTAATAAATATAATATAGGGGTCAGCGATGTTAGGGCAGCAGATTAGGGGTACATAGGGATAAGTAGGTGGCGGCGGTTTACGGAGCGGCAGATTAGGGGTTAAAAAAAATATGCAGGGGTCAGCGATAGCGGGGGCGGCAGATTAGGGGTTAATAAGTGTAAGGGTAGGGGTGTTTAGACTCGGGGTACATGTTAGAGTGTTAGGTGCAGACGTAGGAAGTGTTTCCCCATAGGAAACAATGGGGCTGCGTTAGGAGCTGAACGCTGCTTTTTTGCAGGTGTTAGGTTTTTTTTCAGCTCAAACAGTCCCATTGTTTCCTATGGGAGAATCGTGCACGAGCACGTTTTGGAGGCCGGCCGCGTCCGTAAGCAACTCTGGTATCGAGAGTTGCATTTGCGGTAAAAATGCTCTACGCTCCTTTTTTGGAGCCTAACGCAGCATTTGTTTGAACTCTCGATACCAGAGTTAATTTTATGGTGCGGCCAGAAAAAAGCCCGCGGAGCGTTAACAGCCCTTTTACCGCCGAACTCCAAATCTAGGCCCTAGGATGCTGTTTCTAAGTTACAACAGGAAATTAAACAACGAAAGTGTAGAAAATTAGGACGTGATCAGGATGATTACAAAAAGAATCAGGTTTATACCTATTTCCTTAACAGAAATTCATATGACTCAGGTACCGATTGTTTGGACATTGAAAGTGAGCAAAAGTAAAAAAACGAGGCAACAGGTATGCACGTAAAAAAGAAAGGAAACGTGGAGGAAGGAAAAGGAGTAGAAACAAAAACCAGACTCTACAGGGAGTGCAGAATTATTAGGCAAATTAGTATTTTGACCACATCATCCTCTTTATGCATGTTGTCTTACTCCAAGCTGTATAGGCTCGAAAGCCTACTACCAATTAAGCATATTAGGTGACGTGCATCTCTGTAATGAGAAGGGGTGTGGTCTAATGACATCAACACCCTATATCAGGTGTGCATAATTATTAGGCAACTTCCTTTCCTTTGGCAAAATGGGTCAAAAGAAGGACTTGACAGGCTCAGAAAAGTCAAAAATAGTGAGATATCTTGCAGAGGGATGCAGCACTCTTAAAATTGCAAAGCTTCTGAAGCGTGATCATCGAACAATCAAGCGTTTCATTCAAAATAGTCAACAGGGTCGCAAGAAGCGTGTGGAAAAACCAAGGCGCAAAATAACTGCCCATGAACTGAGAAAAGTCAAGCGTGCAGCTGCCAAGATGCCACTTGCCACCAATTTGGCCATATTTCAGAGCTGCAACATCACTGGAGTGCCCAAAAGCACAAGGTGTGCAATACTCAGAGACATGGCCAAGGTAAGAAAGGCTGAAAGACGACCACCACTGAACAAGACACACAAGCTGAAACGTCAAGACTGGGCCAAGAAATATCTCAAGACTGATTTTTCTAAGGTTTTATGGACTGATGAAATGAGAGTGAGTCTTGATGGGCGAGATGGATGGGCCCGTGGCTGGATTGGTAAAGGGCAGAGAGCTCCAGTCCGACTCAGACGCCAGCAAGGTGGAGGTGGAGTACTGGTTTGGGCTGGTATCATAAAAGATGAGCTTGTGGGGCCTTTTCGGGTTGAGGATGGAGTCAAACTCAACTCCCAGTCCTACTGCCAGTTTCTGGAAGACACCTTCTTCAAGCAGTGGTACAGGAAGAAGTCTGCATCCTTCAAGAAAAACATGATTTTCATGCAGGACAATGCTCCATCACACGCGTCCAAGTACTCCACAGCGTGGCTGGCAAGAAAGGGTATAAAAGAAGAAAAATCTAATGACATGGCCGCCTTGTTTACCTGATCTGAACCCCATTGAGAACCTGTGGTCCATCCTCAAATGTGAGATTTACAAGGAGGGAAAACAGTACACCTCTCTGAACAGTGTCTGGGAGGCTGTGGTTGCTGCTGCACGCAATGTTGATGGTGAACAGATCAAAACACTGACAGAATCCATGGATGGCAGGCTTTTGAGTGTCCTTGCAAAGAAAGGTGGCTATATTGGTCACTGATTTGTTTTTGTTTTGTTTTTGAATGTCAGAAATGTATATTTGTGAATGTTGAGATGTTATATTGGTTTCACTGGTAAAAATAAATAATTGAAATGGGTATATATTTGTTTTTTGTTAAGTTGCCTAATAATTATGCACAGTAATAGTCACCTGCACACACAGATATCCCCCTAAAATAGCTATAACTAAAAACAAACTAAAAACTACTTCCAAAACTATTCAGCTTTGATATTAATGAGTTTTTTGGGTTCATTGAGAACATGGTTGTTGTTCAATAATAAAATTAATCCTCAAAAATACAACTTGCCTAATAATTCTGCACTCCCTGTATGGAGGGACAGATATCCAGAACAAGGGGGAGATTCCAGAGGAGAGGAAGAGGGATGAGGAGAGGTATGGAGAAAATGAGGACACGGAGGGATTACAGAGGGGACTTTTAGGTGATCCACCCTCCAATAAGAGTGATGAGTTACAAATTGTAAACCTTTCCTCATGCCCACTCAACACTGCACATGTTAAATTACTGAAAAAAGGTCTTTCCTATTGCCCAACAAACAGATTGGACAAATTTATGGTTATAAAGGATTTACACCTTTTTGCCTGAAAAGTGGTACTTTCACATGTCATGAAGGTTAAAACCACCACTGATGTTCATGAGGGGGCTAATACCGTGACTTTAGATAAGGAAGATTGTGCAGCTGTTGAAGGCTTGGTGAGCCTACTTAATGATGAAATCCCCCTGGATGAATCCCCTATTGACAACCCTCCTTTTATACAGGAGGTCAGAATCATTCCTGAGTTGGTGGTCAATTCAGGTTTAAAATGGAAGTCTGAGTATATGCCTGCTTTGGCCTTGGTACCAGCAGTCCAACTGTTTGTAAGGGAGGTTGAAAAAGAGATAAATAAAATCTGTTTTGATAAAATCTCCAGGGATAACCTAAGGAAGGATGAAAGAAAGGCATTGTTTGACTTAACTAATCAAAAAGGTTTAATCATCAAGCAGGCGGATAAGGGGGGCAACCTGGTAATAATGGATGAGGTAAAATATGTTAACGAGGTGAAACGACAACTCAGAAATAAGGAGCAGTATCTCCTGTTGCCAGGTTGTCCCATCAAATCCATACAGGCTGAACTGTTACACCTGCTTAATGATGCTAGAAAAGAAGGTATTATTAATAAAAAGGAATGGAATCACCTTTACACAAAGTTCCCCAGAGTTCCTGTGTTTTACTGTATCCCTAAACTTCATAAAAATTTAAGAGACCCTCCTGGTCGTCCCATAATTTCTGGGATTGGAAGCATCACAGAGAACCTGGGGAACTACGTGGATAAATTCTTGCAACCTTTTCTCACTACTCTTGCATCCTATGTAAAGGATACCAGTGACCTGCTCAGAAAAATTGATGGTCTGGCAGTAGAACATGACACCCTAATGGTGTCATTAGATGTCGAATAACTCTACTCATCTATACCCCATGAGGTGGGAGTAAGAGCGGCAAGACATTTTCTTGAAAGTGGAGGTCCTGGGTATAATAAACATACTGAATTTGTTTTAAATCTGTTAAAATTTGTTTTAACAAACAACGTCTTTCTTTTTGACCAGAAATTTTATAAGCAAATAAGGGGAACGGCAATGGGGGCCACTTGTGCCCCATCTTATGCTTGCCTCCATCTTGGCCTATGGAAAAGCCAAGTGGTCTTTGGCGATTTGCAAGATTGGCTGGATGATCACATCCTAATTTGGCTTCGTTATGTGGATGACGTGTTCCTCCTTTGGAGGGGCATGGAAGAGTCTTTGAAAGAATTTGTAAAAATACTCAATGTCAATGAATTCAATATTCTTTTGACTCTTGACTACAGCATAAGCGAATTAACCTTTTGGATGTAAAAATCAAAAAGGAAGGTAATTTGTTGGCAACAGAAATATATCGCAAGGACACGGCAACCAACAATATTTTGGAAGCCTCTAGCCACCATCCTAAGTCTCTAATTAGAGCTATATCGGTTGGGCAGTTTCTCCGTTTAAGGAGAAATTGCTCAAGTCTGAATAAGTATAATCAACATGCTAGGGAGATGTTTAGCAGGTTTGAAAAAAAGAGGTTACTCCAAACGTAATTTAAATTTTGCTTTGAATAGAGCAAGAAAAGAAAACAGAGATGACTTGCTCTATCAGTTTAAGGACAAACCAAGAGACCAAACAATCCGCTTTGTTACGGAATTTAACTGTCATTGGGAAAAGATACGTTGCATCCTAAAAGAAAAATGGCAATTCCTACAAGCTGATGAAGCTGTTTCTAAGCTTGTAGGGGTACAACCTTCTTTGGTAGCTAGACAAGCTCCTAACTTAAAGGATAAACTTGTCAAAAGCTTCTATGTAAAGAGTCCAAATTCCAATGACTGGTTAGGTGAACATAGAAAAGTTAAAGGATGCTTCCAATGTGGACATTGTGTCCCTCCTTCTCAACAGGAGGGATTACGTTTCCCATAAAGCAGTTTATAAACTGTAAAACAGAGAATGTTATCTACCTCCTTTCCTGCAGTTGCCCGATTTTCTATGTAGGTAAGACTAGACGTATGTTGAAGGACAGAGTGTCCGAACATAGGGATGATATAAAGGCAACTAAGGACGGTGACATAAAAAGTGGGGTAGCTCTGCATTTTCTAATACATCACAACTCGAATGTAACAGACCTAAAAGTCATAGGTATAGAGACCTGTTCCCTATTTGGCAGAGGAGGGGACATTGATAATATACTTCTCAAAAAGGAAGCAGCATGGATGTATAAACTACAAACATTGGCCCCAAAGGGACTTAATGAGAAGTTTGAGTTTGCTGCTTTCCTGTAATTGTCTGTGATGTATAACACATCCCTTTACTGACTTGTGGACAGTTTGCTGTGAGGCACAACATGAGGATGTGTTTCAAGTTGTCTTAAATAATGTTAAGGATAAGTATGGAAAAAATTGGGACAAGACTAGTTTAAAATTATGACAGCAATTATTTGGCCTGTCATGATATTTAAATGTTTTTCTATATTTCTAACTGAACATCTAAACTAGTTTAAGGCTATCCATAAGAAACCGCGTAAATTGTATATATATGGTTTTTAAAATAATTTTGTGCTGGTATTTAAAATATAGTTGTCCTAAATAAACTGGAAACTATGAGTTAATCAACTTACCGGAATTATAAATAAATGCACTTTATCATTTTATTTTATGTTAAATGCAATTATGTAGCAAGTATTTTTGTTAATGTCTATTTTTTCACCCTTCCTCATAATCAAATGAATGTAGCCTAAACGGATTGACCCATTGGTTGTTTTCACAAATGTTCATCCAATCAGTGTGAATCACGACTGGTAAATACCAAGGTCTGTCTATGTCCTTTATCCATTTGCCTTGAGGAAACCCCATGACGTAGAGGTCACATGGGGGTGAAACGCGCGTTGGCAGTGACGTGCACAGAGCAGGCCGCTCTGTCCTGGAACAAACAAGTTTGCAAATAAACTGAAACAATTGGAAACAAAGTTGGCAGTTTAAAAGTCTAGCCAAGCGATTTGGATACACGACAACTGGTCTTTTGCCCTAGAGGATTGCCTCAACAAAGATCGTGATCTTGCCGCATTAGAGGGAAGGAATTCTACCCCTCTGAAGACGTAACTATATGGCGTTTTGTTCATCAGGCATATGTTACACTTGTACTCTGGACGATTCTCACTTATAATACTACAAGTTCGGAGGAAATACATCACATTGCCTGATATGTGGTTTATTAAGATGATTATCATGACAACAGTTAACCAATGTAAATAATAACTGTTAGTTTGTTTTCATTGTAGTGATACTGCAATTACTGTTGTATTTGTATCTATCATTCACCAAGCTGTACCATTATGACCTACGTTTAGGAGGACTGAGCATAGATCCTCTACTGTTCATTTTCATGACACCATATCCTTCACATTTGTTAGGGGTGCCCTCTGAAATAGGTGTTGCTCGGTTTCCCTTGGGTCCCATGTTATTGATCTCCAGTTGAGCTTTAACTATGCACTTATAAATTGATAGCCATAAGCTTATTAATCTTTATGTAAATTTCAGTAATAAATCAAGCACCAATATTAAAGTACTCTTAAGGAATGATTATAAACATACAAAATAATAAAAGAATAATAGTTTATATATGTGTATATATAAACATATATGTATGTGTATATATGTACATATATATATATACAAACTGTGTAGTCCAGTAAAAATGGTTTTGTGCAATATCCAGCAAAGTCCAATGGGTAGTTCCCAGGGTTAGGTAGCTCCCAGGGTTAGGTATGATGAGCGATGGGTCCAGAAAAGGTAGGCTGCTCCTCCAGGGTGTTGTGCCAAAAACACAGATGGTAGATCTAAGAAGAAATAGAGGGCGCCACATGGTGCAGATCATATAACAATGGAACAAAGCAGCAATAGGAACATAAGAATCCTACTCACAGATTATGAAGCACAAAAGTGCAGTATTTGCAGGCCGGAACCATATGTCGTCCGGTAGACTACAGTAAGAAGATGTCGCCAACAGGGGTCCTCGTCTCGCCAGGGAGAGTCCAGGGATACCAAAGGTGATATGATGAAAGCAGATCAATGTGCCAAAGATCCAACTGCAGGTCCAGACACACTTTATGGAGTGCAAAGGATAATATTTGGATGAAGCCAATAAAAAGATAGTAGGCAGCAAATGGAGAGTTTAAAAAAAATAAAAAATGTATTAACAATAAAAACAACAGCAACGCGTTTCTCAGTGTATCACACTGTTTCATCAGGCTATACAAACATACTCTCAGCTGCCATATTTAAAACAAGTAGAGGCCAATCAATGATCAGAAAAAATTCACACCCCTAATGGGGCATACCAATATGCAAATAGTGAAGTCAGTAATATAGAGGTTTGTTTATACAAAGTAAATATATATTAATATAAATCATGCAAATAATCATATTCATGAACAGCTAATTATTCATATTTAAATAATATAATATAAAGCATTGCTTAATTTAATTTAAATATATGGAAATATACAAATATTATAAACCCTTAAGTCAAACAAAAATGGTATAGGCTTATCTTGCACGAAAATATATTTCTGTTCAGTAATATTGTAATAATATGTACTACTGGTCTATTAGTTAAGAGATATAAAGTACATCCTAATACTTTTAAAAATAAAAAATGAGCAATTTTAAACGTATATAAAATCCGTGTTGCTGTTGCAACAGATAAGTACGTGGTGCGGGGGGTGGACAAACCCCAGGATTTTATTGTACAATTGATATCTTATATTTTAGAACACAATTATTTTGTCTATCAAGACGAATACTATTTACAGATACTAGGTACTGCCATGGGGACCAGGTTCGCTCCTAGTTTCGCCAACCTCTTTATGGGGTTGTTTGAAGAGAGGTATATATATATAGATCTGCCTATGGAGCGAACCTGGTCTTCTATGGCAGATACATAGACGATCTGTTGTTTTTATGGAGGGGAAATGTTACGTCTGCTGAATCTTTTGTCACACATCTTTACTTTAATAGGATGGGCCTTACCTTCTCTAGTAATATTGAACACCAATCAGTAGTATTTTTGGATCTATGTTTATCTTTTTCCAATGATAATAAAATTATCACGACTACACATTTTAAAACTGTAGATTGCAATAGTTATCTCCACTATAGAAGCAATCACTACAATCCATGGCTTAACAATATCCCATATGGGCAGTTTAAAAGGATACGCAGAAACTGTAGCCATATTGAGAATTTTGAACAACAAAGCATTATTCTGAAAAACAGATTTAGAGAAAAAGGATATCCCCAACAAATAATTGACACTGGGTATGAAAGAGCTAAATTTGACAACAGAGATTCTTATTTTTTGCATAAACCAAAAAACAATAAAAAAGAAAATGATAGTAACATTACAATAGCCAATCACTCTAACCCATTATTTATCACCCAATATAGTGTTAATCATATCAAGATAAAACGTATTATCAAGAAACATTGGGATTTGGTAAAAAAAGACCCAATTTTAGGAAAACTAGTAGATTCTGAACCTAAGTGTGTCTTTAGACGAGCCCCTACACTAAAAAGTGTTTTATCACCTAGTAAGGTTGTAGTCCACAAACTCAACAGAGGAAGAAATCCGCATATACAAACTAAAAAGAACGAAATTGGGAAGTGTCCCTTGAAAAAATGTAATATGTGTAAATACACCTCACCTGGGACAAAAACTTTTTCATCCAGTGTTACCAAAAAATCATATAATATTCATCAATTTCTGACATGCACCTCTACCTACGTAATTTACTTGTTAACCTGCAATCTTTGTGGGATCCAATATTTGGGTCGCACTTGTAGGCTGATACGGAATAGATGGAATGAGCATCTAAGAAATATTAAAAATAAACTCCAAAACCATAGTGTCCCTAGACATTGTAATATACATAATAGGATAACTAATACATTTAACATTTGTCCACTCGAGATGATCCCACATTCTCATCTGTATAATAGATTCAATAGGTTGAGACAGAGGGAAACTTATTGGATCTATAAATTGAGAACCTTATTTCCCTCCGGTCTCAACCTCAACATGGATCTAGCAGCATTCTGATTTTTACATTGGATTTCATTTCCCATGTTATTAATGGGAACCCTATTGGTTGGCATGAACTTATTATTTATAGGCACCTTACCAATAACACTGATGCCATATTTGGCTTTTGTATATGTTATGTATGTTATGGCCCCTCTCTTATATACATGTTTACACATATGTGTATGTATTCATACATATATAATCATTGATATTGATTTATTGGGTTGCCATTTCCACTACATATTTGCTGGATCCCCTATATCCACGTTTTCCATTTTTCTTATATACTTACTAATGATAGTTGCCATTGTAACTTTCAACCCTACATGCCCATATTCATTACACTTCACATCTTGTCATTTTCTCCCAGCTATTGAGTCATAATTATACCAATAGATTATAGATCCAACTGTTATTTGAGCCCTTATGGTATCTTGTTTATTATATTATTTTAATAGGATCTGTATATGGACATATCCTATGATCGGCAGTCCTCTCCTATATTGCCACTTTAATCACTTCATACTGAATCCCACTCCTGTGTAATAGACAGTTTCCACTTTAGGATTAGTTAGTTCTTATATATATACACTATTATCATGTACATAGAAATATCTCAATGTATATGATATTTAATTAATTTTATATATTGTTATCATATTACACGATCCGGATATATCCGGCGCATTTTTTCTACACCTACATCACTTTGATTATATGTCCATACCTTCTTATACACGTGGTTGTTATATTATTAATATCCCTTATCCTGTTCCCTTATTACTCCCTTATCACATCTTATGTATGAATGCCCATTTTTATTTAATTTACACTTTTGTGTATACACAGTAATTTTAATAATATCCGTTCCCCCGTGGGTGTTTTTTAAATTCCCATATCACATCCCATTGTCTTTCTGCTCATACCATTTATTTTTCACTTTATATTGTATTCTTGGTAAATTACCCATACATTAATTTTATCTCCTCACGGCCCTTATCCCCCTTACTGTCTATCGACACTATGGGAATTTACCACATGTTATCTTGATCACTAATATAGATCTTAGTAGATAAGCCTCAGTGATTGGCTGCGGTAACTTCCCCTAGTTATAAATCACGCCTTTATGTTTATATGACACACGCACGCCACTGGCTGATCATCACACACCATTTTAGGTCATTCCTAGTGGACCAGCCAAGTGATTGGCTGCTATACCTCTCTAGGTTAGAACCCACGCCTTCATGTTTATGTAATATATGCATGCCATTGGCCGATTATTACACACACCCCTCCCTTGTCTGGACTTACGTCCCTTTGTATATTTGTTACTCGCCATATTATTTTCTTTAGACACTCGGGTTAATACCAAGTTCTGCACTACCTTTATCTCAGACATATCAATATTTAATTTCATGGCCAGTAAACTTAGTGTTGGCTTTTTATTATTATTATTTTTTTCGCGATGGGTCACATCTATATGCAGCTTAATTAGCCATGCCCCCTACTGACATCACTCTCTCTACACACTATTGTTACTATGGAAACAGGGAACGTTCATGTGCAAATAACATATTTGTTTTTTATAAACATTATCGAATCTCTGTTGTCAGTATGTCTGTTGACAATAGTCTTTTTAACTTATACTCCCCAACTGTGGTACTAGGGAATTTGTTTGATCGATTCACCACCATTAGAGTTTGCATCACCTATCCTGGGGTTTGCCCACCCCCCCCCCCCAGCACCACGTACTTATCTGTTGTTTTTATTGTTAATACATTTTTAATTTTTTTAAACTCTCCATTTGCTGCCTACTATCTTTTTATTGGCTTCATCCAAATATTATCCTTGGCACTCCATAAAGTGTGTCTGGACCTGCAGTTGGATCTTTGGCACATTGATCTGCTTTCATCATATCACCTTTGGTATCCCTGGACTCTCCCTGGCGAGACGAGGACCCCTGTTGGCGACATCTTCTTACTGTAGTCTACCGGACGACGTATGGTTCCGGCCTGCGAATACTGCACTTTTGTGCTTCATAATCTGTGAGTAGGATTCTTATGTTCCTATTGCTGCTTTGTTCCATTGTTATATGATCTGCACCATGTGGCACCCTCTATCTATTTCTTTTTAGCAAACATATATCCTCATGGGTTAACATGATGGCCAATTAGTGCAGATTCTGCACTGACATCCGCTGTTAGAGGTGTTGTTTGTCGATTTGGTTTTTTAAGTGCTTGATCTATGTGTGAATGTTGCAAACTGATGTCCTAGGACTGAATGACCTTAGCTTTACCGTACATTTCTGGATGTGGTTCTTATGCTTAGCCAGGTATCAGGGTCTCTATCTGGTATAGGCTTGCATGAACTTTATTGCACTGTGTGGTTTTTTTCCCAAATGGGGATGATTGCTAAGGTTATTATAACCAAATAAAAAAGAAAATGCTGATATCCCTGTCTCTTGTGTAGTTACTTATTAGGTCACTACAAATCTCTTCTTTTCTTAAGTTTATTCAATATACATTTTAAGGGTCTGCATTTTCAAACCTTTAAACAGGTTTAGCTTTGTCTAAATTTATGACTCAGCCCTATTAAATTAAAACAGCCTACTCCCCACACTTGCTGTATTTAATCATCTACTATGTTACTATGTATTTATTACATATGTATGTTGAATTTGGCTGCAACAAAATACAAAATTGAACATAAATACAACAACAATGCAGCAGATGCTGGCCTGTGTGTCATTGGCCAACAGGTTTGGACTTGAACTCACTCTTCCCCACTGTATTTCATTACCTGGGTAGAGAAACACTTATTAGTGTAATACTAGAATGTTTTAAATAGTATTTTGTGTTTCAACTGTGTGTGTTTTTTGTGCTAAATCGCAAATTATAGCTTCTAGAGGGTGTTTGAACAGTACATATTTTATTTTTATATGTGTGGAAAGTTTGTTATAAAAAATCAGAGACAGGACATAACTCAGTGAAAAAGGCTCAATAATAAAATGAAATAGGAAACAATACAGTAAGGATCTTAGCTACATAGACATTGTGCATAATGAGTTAGTTAAAGGGACATTATACACTAGATTTTTCTTTGCATAAATGTTTTGTAGATGATCCATTTATATAGCCTAAACATTTTTTTTTTTTTAAATGTATAGTTTTGCTTATTTTTAAATAAAATTGCACTGATTTTCAGTTTCCTAACCAAGCTCCAAAGTTTTAGAAGTATACTGATGTATACCTACTCCAGCTTGCTCCTGTTTGTGTAAAGAGTCTTTTAATGTGGAGAAGAAGGGGGAGTGTCTGCTGTTTTTGCTATACAACCACTTTCAGTGGGCGTTCCAGCTAACCTTTTCAACAGAGTGAAACTGGGAGCTTCTAAGTAAGTTTTTAAACAGTTTTATACTGCATTTTGATATCAGTATCTGTGCATATTATTCTTGATAGTAGTGTCTATTACATGCAGTTATATGAAAATTGGTGTATACTGTCCCTTTCAGTTCAAGGAGCTTGGGTGTAATATGAGTCTCAATGTACACATTTTGTAATCTCATTTGGACTTTTCGGATAACCTTTGAGCTATAAGTGGGGAACAAATAAAAAGGTTCCACCAAGATGTTAAGGACATGGAAAAGAGTTACCAGGGATGCTGGGATGTTAGAATAATGACATACAGTGGTGAACCTATTCAACAAAGAGCCCTGGGGCAAAGTTTTTTTTGGGCCCAAAAATAACTTGATAGTTAGCAATAATAATACACATGCTGCTATGTATAATGATTTTGAGGATAAATAGATAGACAGGCAGGCATACAGCCAGACAAATAGATAGAGATAGATGATAGGTAGATGAATCGATGATAGATAGTGAATAGATAGAGATCGATGATAGGTAGATGATAGATAGATAGATGATAGATAGAGCTGCACAAATGGTAGTTCTGCCCCTGACTGCGGATTACTTCTGGAGGATTCACAGAGATGCGATTTGTGTCATGCCACAAAATGCAGTTTTGAATTAAAAAACAAGAAGTAATAAAAACTAACACATTTGATTGTAAATAATTATTTTTTTTAATTAATTTATAATTTTTGCTAAATTTGTACCTGTTTTATACAAAAATGTGACGTGATAGAAAAAAAAAATATTTATTATGTTTGTGAGTGTAAATGAAAATATCAATTCATTTTTCAAACAATCTTTTGAAGTTTCATTTAGCAGGCCTGTGTGTTTTTTTTATGTTAGAAATGATTTAGACACAGAGGGGAAATGAAGGAAAAGTGTATATTTTCAAAGAAAATTGTTTCTTTTGTGAAGCAATGTTTTTACGTAATAGTGACAAATTGGATACATTTTTTTAATATTATGTACAAAATCTCATTAAAATCACATGAAAAAATAATTTATCCATTATACACCTGTGTAATACTTAAATGATTATTCCATATTCTTTTTAAAAGGTTGGATTTGTATATGTAGTGCTCAATCTTAAAGGGATATAAACCCCCAAAAAATTAGTTTGTGATTCAGACAGAGCACACAATTTAAAAAAAAAAAAAAAATTTCCAGTTTACTCCTATTTTCTTGCTTTGCTATGGTATTCTATATTTAAAGGGACAATGAACCCACATTTTTTCTTTCCGTATTCAGATCCGCATGACATTTTAAGCAACTTTCTAATTTACTCCTATTATCAAATTTTCTCCCTTCTCTTGGTATCTTTATTTGAAATGCAAAAGTGTAAGTTTAGATGCCGGCCCATTTTTGGTGAAAAACCTGGGTTGTCCTTGCTGATTGGTGGATAAATTCATCCACCAATAAAAAAGTGCTGTCCAGAGTACTGAACCAAGAAAAAAACTTAGATGCCTTCTTTTTTAAATAAAGAAAGCAAGAGACCGAAGAAACATTGATAATAGGAGTAAATTAGAAAGTTGCTTAAAATTGCATGCTCTATCTGAATCACAAAGAAAAAAATTGGGTTCAGTTTCCCTTTAAAATATACTTTGGTAGATGTCTGGAGCACTACATGGCAGGAAATAGTGCTGCTACCTAGTGCTCTTGCAAATGGATAACATTCTTGCAAAACTGCTGCCATATATTGCTCCAGACATGGCCAGGGTCCTGAGCTTTTTTCAACAAAAAATTAAAACGCCTAGATTTAGAGTTTTGCGGTAGATGGGGTGCGTTAGCTACGCGTGGTTTATGTCTAACGCACTGAGGCCTAGATTTGGAGTTTGGCGTTAGCCGTGAAAACCAGCGTTAGAGGCTCCTAACGCTGGTTTTAAGAGCAAGTTTTCTCTGTGAAAAAAATCACAAAAAGACAAAGGCGCCTCCTAGTGTAATACAGTTGGTGAAAGAGATTTGATAGGTAATCAAAAAGGTACTCACAAGTGGAGCAGCACCCAATTGTGCTAAATCAAACAGACTGGGATCTCACAGTGTCCCAGCTCACTGACACTGCAAGGAAACTGGTTTCTCCAATGTCTTGCCGGACTGACAGAGCTCAGACTCTCACAAAGAGGTTTACATAAAACCAAATTTTATTAATAAAATAAAAATCTCAGTGTCTCATGACACTAGATATTAAAAGAACAAGCAACGCGTTTCTCAGACTGCTGTCTGTTTCATCAGGCTTCTATTGATACAATGAGAGTACTGGCTTAAATAAAAACATATGACCAATCCCAGTTCATTAACACCTGACACACCCAACCAGGTGTACTAAGACCTAATTGGTCTCAATATAACCACTGACATAATAAACAAAATAGAATAACAATCTCTAAACATCTAAAAACATTTTAAAAAATTAATCATGAGAATGAGTATATATACATACACACACATAAATACATATATACATATACATATATATATATATATATATATATACACATACACACATACACATATACATATATACACACATACACACACATATATACACATAAGGGTTAACATAATGAGTCTATCCAATCTTGTGAACAAGGTCTTATCATAGACATATATATTCCTTTAAAATAAAATTACTAAAACTTGACCCACATTACCTCTGTATTAAAACTGTAAAAACAACAGTCAAAATAAAATGTTAAAATACAATATATTTGTCAAAACGGAACCTATGTGCATTCTATGCTTAATTACAGATATGTATATAAATAGAAAGATATTAAGCAATGTGTGCATTATAATAATCTTATTTCCATTATTGCCTCTAATTATGACTTTTGACATATGTTTTTAAAAATACCTTTTTTCATTCAGATCAGCAATGTACAATTTGCTCTAAGTTTGTCTGATCCTAAGAGTGATTTACTTCCTGACACATGGTTTACTTCCTTATACATCATAAGTCACAGGGCCACTGAGGACCTATCATCAATTGTTAAGGGATGACCACAAAGCCAATCAGGGCTAGGCTAATACAGCCCACATGCATAGCATAGTTGTTATGTTTAGAAGGGGACAGCCTAATATGGGAAGAGTCCACAACCTGAGCCTACAAAAAAAAATGTTAATTAATAAAAAATTGATTATACTATGTTCTTATTTATACAAATATGCGGCTGCTAGTGAGATACTATTAGACTCTAATATACATGTTGTTCTAAAAATAAGACCAAAAAGTGAAAGAAATGTGATAATAGTACAGGGCAATAAACTATAATGTGTGCAAATAACAGAGTAGATTTGCAACTTATAGAACTGTGATTTATAATGTGTGAGATTCAGTGCTAATAAATGTAACTAGACTTACTGAAAAATAGTCTAAATGTGTAAATGTGTTTACATGTGAAAAAAAAAAAAAAAAATCCGGGTAGAGTCCACAACCTGGACCTACATTGCATTATTATTTTGAAAAACTATCCTTTTGAGTATTCTAATAGATATAAAAGATATAAAAGTGTATTTAGAAGTATATTGACATTGAACAGTTGTGAAAATATAACTGTGAAAATATATAGTATATCATATATATGATTAAAGTGTTTAGCAGTGAAATTAATGAAACTAGTAAAATACTAGTATCTATTATAAATGTGTTATATAGGTAACAGCAGAACTAAAAAAATAAAAAAAAATAATAAATAAAATAATAAATATGTGGTTACGTGAAAGTGGATTATTAAAACAAACTAATATAAATATGATGGTTACCTAAAAGTGTGTGGTTTGTGACCCTATTTAAAAAAAAAAAAAAAAAAAAAAAAAAAAAATTGGCCAGTATAGCAAACCATATAATAATTTCAATTTCATAAGGGGCAAAATAAACCCTAGCAATTATATATGTACTAATGTACACACAACTTCAAAGAACCGTGCATACAGGCATTCCAACAAGCACATATAAACATATACACTGTTACTAAACATATAACCAAATACTCACATAAGAAGTATACGATACATCCATACCTAAGAGCATATACAATAACTTACATGGAACATAAACAAAACATCCATACCCAAGTATATATACACATACATACATATAAACATACACACATATATTTACACAACATGCGGATGTATATGTAGATGAAGAACCCGAATATGACATGTATATATAGTGTGAATATTATTTCTTGCAAGGTTGTTGCATGCAATAAAGAAAATAATAAGGCACATGTTCACAAGATGTACAATATTCACACTATATATACATGTCATATTCGGGTTCTTCATCTACATATACATCCGCATGTTGTGTAAATATATGTGTGTATGTTTATATGTATGTATGTGTATATATACTTGGGTATGGATGTTTTGTTTATGTTCCATGTAAGTTATTGTATATGCTCTTAGGTATGGATGTATCGTATACTTCTTATGTGAGTATTTGGTTATATGTTTAGTAACAGTGTATATGTTTATATGTGCTTGTTGGAATGCCTGTATGCACGGTTCTTTGAAGTTGTGTGTACATTAGTACATATATAATTGCTAGGGTTTATTTTGCCCCTTATGAAATTGAAATTATTATATGGTTTGCTATACTGGCCAATTTTTTTTTTTTTTTTTTTTTTTTTAAATAGGGTCACAAACCACACACTTTTAGGTAACCATCATATTTATATTAGTTTGTTTTAATAATCCACTTTCACGTAACCACATATTTATTATTTTATTTATTATTTTTTTTTATTTTTTTAGTTCTGCTGTTACCTATATAACACATTTATAATAGATACTAGTATTTTACTAGTTTCATTAATTTCACTGCTAAACACTTTAATCATATATATGATATACTATATATTTTCACAGTTATATTTTCACAACTGTTCAATGTCAATATACTTCTAAATACACTTTTATATCTTTTATATCTATTAGAATACTCAAAAGGATAGTTTTTCAAAATAATAATGCAATGTAGGTCCAGGTTGTGGACTCTACCCGGATTTTTTTTTTTTTTTTTTTCACATGTAAACACATTTACACATTTAGACTATTTTTCAGTAAGTCTAGTTACATTTATTAGCACTGAATCTCACACATTATAAATCACAGTTCTATAAGTTGCAAATCTACTCTGTTATTTGCACACATTATAGTTTATTGCCCTGTATTATTATCACATTTCTTTCACTTTTTGGTCTTATTTTTAGAACAACATGTATATTAGAGTCTAATAGTATCTCACTAGCAGCCGCATATTTGTATAAATAAGAACATAGTATAATCAATTTTTTATTAATTAACATTTTTTTTTGTAGGCTCAGGTTGTGGACTCTTCCCATATTAGGCTGTCCCCTTCTAAACATAACAACTATGCTATGCATGTGGGCTGTATTAGCCTAGCCCTGATTGGCTTTGTGGTCATCCCTTAACAATTGATGATAGGTCCTCAGTGGCCCTGTGACTTATGATGTATAAGGAAGTAAACCATGTGTCAGGAAGTAAATCACTCTTAGGATCAGACAAACTTAGAGCAAATTGTACATTGCTGATCTGAATGAAAAAAGGTATTTTTAAAAACATATGTCAAAAGTCATAATTAGAGGCAATAATGGAAATAAGATTATTATAATGCACACATTGCTTAATATCTTTCTATTTATATACATATCTGTAATTAAGCATAGAATGCACATAGGTTCCGTTTTGACAAATATATTGTATTTTAACATTTTATTTTGACTGTTGTTTTTACAGTTTTAATACAGAGGTAATGTGGGTCAAGTTTTAGTAATTTTATTTTAAAGGAATATATATGTCTATGATAAGACCTTGTTCACAAGATTGGATAGACTCATTATGTTAACCCTTATGTGTATATATGTGTGTGTATGTGTGTATATATGTATATGTGTATGTGTGTATGTGTATATATATATATATATATATATATATATATATATATATATATATATATATATATATATATGTATATATGTATTTATGTGTGTGTATGTATATATACTCATTCTCATGATTAATTTTTTAAAATGTTTTTAGATGTTTAGAGATTGTTATTCTATTTTGTTTATTATGTCAGTGGTTATATTGAGACCAATTAGGTCTTAGTACACCTGGTTGGGTGTGTCAGGTGTTAATGAACTGGGATTGGTCATATGTTTTTATTTAAGCCAGTACTCTCATTGTATCAATAGAAGCCTGATGAAACAGACAGCAGTCTGAGAAACGCGTTGCTTGTTCTTTTAATATCTAGTGTCATGAGACACTGAGATTTTTATTTTATTAATAAAATTTGGTTTTATGTAAACCTCTTTGTGAGAGTCTGAGCTCTGTCAGTCCGGCAAGACATTGGAGAAACCAGTTTCCTTGCAGTGTCAGTGAGCTGGGACACTGTGAGATCCCAGTCTGTTTGATTTAGCACAATTGGGTGCTGCTCCACTTGTGAGTACCTTTTTGATTACCTATCAAATCTCTTTCACCAACTGTATTACACTAGGAGGCGCCTTTGTCTTTTTGTGATTTTTTTCACAGAGAAAACTTGCTCTTAGATCCTGATTTCCCTGACAAAGCAGCTGACTCCAGTCATCATCTGTGTTCCTGATCATTGATCATCCTGGTATTTGATCACATTCATCATTAGGGACTATTCCCACCCCAATTGGGACATTTACCATCTATATAACATTGCAGAAGAAGACAGCATTTCCAGATAAGAACCTTTCAGGAATTTCTTATTACTGTATTTGTTATTATTTGTGTTGTATCCTATGTTTCTCATAGTCCCATATTTATAAGAATTGTTTCATTTTTGTTTACATTATTCCGTATAGTATATTTTATTATAGTTATTATATGTAATATCTTGTTCTCTTCTCTCTTAGCCTATTTACATAATAATCATATAAGGTCCTGTGCGCCCCCTAGTAGTAACACACCCTTAGTGTTACTGATTGTTTCTTTTAACGCTGGTTTTAGGCTACCGCCGATATTTGGAGTCAGTGATTAAAGGGTCTAACGCTCACTTTTCAGCCGCGACTTTTCCATACCGCAGATCCCCTTACGTCAATTGCGTATCCTATCTTTTCAATGGGATCTTTCTAACGCCGGTATCAGATTGAGCTCGCATTCTATTGGCTGTTCCGATCAGCCAATAGAATGCGAGCTCAATCTGATTGGCTGATTGGATCAGCCAATAGGATTAAACTTGATTCTGATTGGCTGATTCCATCAGCCAATCAGAATATTCCTACCTTAATTCCGATTGGCTGATAGAATCCTATCAGCCAATCGGAATTCGAGGGACGCCATCTTGGATGACGTCCCGTAAAGGAACCGTCATTCGTCGGGAGACGCCGGAAGAAGAGGATGGATCCGCGTCGGCTGCTTCAAGATGGACCCGCTCCGCACCGGATGGAAGAAGATCGAAGATGCCGCTTGGATGAAGATGTTTGCCGGTCCGGATGTCCTCTTCTTGCCGGATAGGAGGAAGACTTTGGAGCCTCTTCTGGACCTCTTCAGCACCGGATGCCAGGACGGATCGGTGATACCTGGATGGTGAAGACAAGGTAGGAAGATCTTCAGGGGCTTAGTGTTAGGTTTATTTAAGGGGGGTTTGGGTTAGATTAGGGGTATGTGGGTGGTGGGTTGTAATGTTGGGGGGGGTATTGTATGGTTTTTTTTACAGGCAAAAGAGCTGATTTTCTTGGGGCATGCCCCGCAAAGGGCCCTGTTCAGGGCTGGTAAGGTAAAAGAGCTTTTAACTCTATTAATTTAGAATAGGGTAGGGCATTTTTTTATTTTGGGGGTCTTTGTTATTTTATTAGGGGGCTTGGAGTAGGTGTAATTAGTTTAAAATTGTTGTAATATTTTTCTTATGTTTGTAAATATTTTTTTATTTTTTGTAACTTAGTTCTTTTTTATTTTTTGTACTTTAGTTAGTTTATGTAATTGTAGTTATTTGTAGCAATTGTATTTAATTTATTTATTGATAGTGTAGTGTTAGGTTTAATTATAACTTAGGTTAGGATTTATTTTACAGGTAATTTTGTTATTATTTTAACTAGGTAACTATTAAATAGTTCTTAACTATTTAATAGCTATTGTACCTGGTTAAAATAATTACAAAGTTGCCTGTAAAATAAATATTAATCCTAAAATAGCTATAATATAATTATAATTTATATTGTAGCTATATTAGGATGTATTTTACAGGTAAGTATTTAGCTTTAAATAGGAATAATTTATTTAATAAGAGTTAATTAATTTTGTTAGATTTAAATTATATTTAAGTTAGGGGGGTGTTAGTATTAGGGTTAGACTTAGCTTTAGGGGTTAATCCATTTATTATAGTAGCGATGAGCTCCGGTCGTCAGATTAGGGGTTAATAATTGAAGTTAGGTGTCGGCGATGTTAGGGAGGGCAGATTAGGGGTTAATACTATTTATGATAGGGTTAGTGAGGCGGATTAGGGGTTAATAACTTTATTATAGTAGCGCTCAGGTCCGCTCGGCAGATTAGGGGTTAATTATTGTAAGTAGCTGGCGGCGACGTTGTGGGGGGCAGGTTAGGGGTTAATAAATATAATATAGGGGTCAGCGGTGTTAGGGGCAGCAGATTAGGGGTACATAGGGATAATGTAAGTTGCGGCGGTTTACGGAGCGGAAGATTAGGGGTTAATAATATAATGCAGGGGTCAGCGATAGCGGGGGCGGCAGATTAGGGGTTAATAAGTGTAAGGGTAGGGGTGTTTAGACTCGGGGTACATGTTAGAGTGTTAGGTGCAGACGTAGGAAGTGTTTCCCCATAGGAAACAATGGGGCTGCGTTAGGAGCTGAACACTGCTTTTTTGCAGGTGTTAGGTTTTTTTTCAGCTCAAACAGCCCCATTTTTTCCTATGGGAGAATCGTGCACGAGCACGTTTTTGAGGCTGGCCGCATCCGTAAGCAACTCTGGTATCGAGAGTTGCATTTGCGGTAAAAATGCTCTACGCTCCTTTTTTGGAGCCTAACGCAGCATTTTTTGGGACTCTCGATACCAGAGTTAATTTTATGGTGCGGCCAGAAAAAAGCCCGCGTAGCGTTAACAGCCCATCTACCGCCAAACTCCAAATCTAGGCCTGAGTTTTTTAACGCGGGTATTTAGAGTTGAAAAAAAACCTTATAACGATACTCCCGCCCGCGTTAGACAGTCTCCCATAGAGATCAATGGAAAAGCAAACAAACATGCTTTTTTCACCTAACACTCGATCTCGCGAGAAATACGCAAAGCTCGGTCATATGACGCATACCACATAATGCACAACAATAACACGCCGCAAATGTCACAACAACAATCACTAAACAAAGCACATAAGATTACACATTCAGAAGCGGGGGGAAATTTAATAAAATAAAATACAGGGAATACGCATATTATTTAAGATGCGGAAATACGGAAAATAACAACAAGGAAAAAATAAAAAATAATCATACACTAGCAAAATACTCGCATTCAAAATTACTATATATTAGGACAAACATACATATACAACACTTCACTAATACCACACCATCGCAAATTAACATTTAAACATAATTGTTATAGAAAACGAGCACTATGACATCATCGCATTCTACACATTCCACAAATACTAACTCCAAATGATCATGCGCAAATTCACACAACTAGTACACATTGCACAAATACTAATTGCTAACAAAGCACACCTGAACACAATTTACAACGCAAACCGGTACATCATTAAACATTTACACAGGGTATATAAGCACCACACAAGCATGGCTTTTTTGACTGTGTTGATGGTGGGTTTTTGAAGATTGGAGCTTAGAGATTTGGTGCATTATTGTGAGTCAGTGTTATCGTGAGTGAGTTAGTGGTAGTGTGAGTTATTGAGAGTTAGTGGTAGTGTGAGTTATTGAGAGTTAGTGGTAGTGTGAGTTAGAGAGTTAGTGGTAGTGTGAGTTAGAGAGTTAGTGGTAGTGTGAGAGAGTCAGTTAGTGGTAGTGTGAGTTAGAGAGTTAGTGGTAGTGTGAGTTAGAGAGTTAGTGGTAGTGTGAGTTAGTGAGCGACAGTTGGTTTGGGTGAGTGTGCGAGTGCTTTTTCTGTACACTTAACACATTTACACGCAAACACATTCAATACATACATACACTTATCAATAACACTACATACACTCCATACCCCATACCCTCTCATACTACACTCCATACCCCATTCCCTGTAGTCCCATTCCCTGTAATCCCATTTACTCTTATCCCATACCCCATCCCCATCCCATCCCCTAGTTACATTTAGTTTACATATCCTCCTTTTAGTCTTCTTCTTCATTTTCTTTATTTAAATACTCTTTACCCTCTTTTATTTATATCCCTTTCACACTTTCAGCACTTTTTTCGTCTTTTTAGTTCTTTATTTTGACCCCCTTTCATTTGATCACACTCACTTTTGGTTTGCTTATTTGGGGTTTAGTTTAGGGAAGAGATGGAGGGCAGGCAGGGGAGAGGTAGAGGGGGGAGGAGAGGGAGGGGGAGAGGAACAGGGCAGGAAGGGGGGCAGAAGGGGGGCAGGAAGCGGGGGTGGAAGCGGTGGGTGGACCCAGCCACTTGGTTCAAGATGAACAAGTGGCTGGGCCCAGTGGCGGACAGAGTAGGGCTTCACAGTCCGGGAAACAGAGGGCATCGTCACAGGGGAAGGCCAAGGCGACTAGGGAGGCGAGGTTTTCTATGGAGGAGAAGGAGGCCCTCGTAGAAGCCTATATGGGCAGGTATAGGAGGCTGCAGCATCAGAAGACCACCCGACTGAGAAGAGGAGGCTCTGGCAGGAGATAAGGAATGCAGTGGGTGGACGGAACAGAGATATGGACTCTATTAAACATCGTTACCGGGACTGCAAGATGGATCTTAAGAAAAAGTTAAGCCGGGAGTCCCAACATGCCGCAGGAACCGGTGGCGGCCCTGCACTGGAAATCGATTACTGTCGATGGGAGGAAATGTTGCGTCCCAGCATCTCCGAGGTGGATATAGTCGGTATCGGAGGAATTGATACCGGGAACCTGCCACTCTCATCTGACGGTAAGCTCATTTCAGAAGAAATTAACATACGAATGTATTTCAAGGGAAACTATACGCAAACATTTCCTTTCATGATTAAAGTAGAGAATACAATTTTAAACAACATTCCAATTTACATATATTACCTAATTAGCTTCATTCTTTAGATATACTTTAATGAAGAAATAGCCATGCACACGGTGAACCAATCACAGGAGGCAGCTATATGCAGCTACCAATCAGCAGCTTCTAAGCATATCTAGATATGCTTTTCATCAAAGAATATCCAGAGAATGAAGCAAATTAGATAAGAAAAGTAAATTAGAAAGTTGATTATAATTGTATGCTTCTAAATCATGAAAGATAAAACATTGGGTTTCATGTCCCTTTAAGGATCAGATTAATGCTATTACGTTGTTTACACGCATTCACAATTACTTTGCGGTTACATCAGTATCTAGGCTATAGGTTAGGTGTGCATTTAAACAGACTGAAAACAAACGCTAAAACATTCAGATTGACCACAGATATCACAAACACGGTTTAGAAAATGCGGACATCGTATTGATTGTTAGATTTCAAAGTGGATTAATGAGGCTGAGTAATTTAAAGCTTTATTTGGAAATATGCTAATATATACATTTCTTTCTTTTTCAAATATACAGAGTCTGGGGAGGAGGCAGCACAGCAACTACAGGCTCCTCCTTTTCCCCGGGATGAGAGTGGTGGGGATGAATCTCCACCTCGGAGGGAAGAGGCCCCCCTTGACGAAGAGGCCCCGGAAGCAGAGGAAGAGGCCGCGGAAGCAGAGGCCCCTCAAGGACCAGCAGGCCGCCGTGCACCAGCAGGCCGCCGTGCACGGGCACCCCGCCGTGTCCAACAAGAGGAAATAGCGGAGGTGCGGGTTCTACTAGACTACATTGACCAGATGCGTAACTCCCGGATCCAAAATATAGAAGGCAGAAATAGAATTATTGAAGGCCAAAACAAAATCATTGAAGGCCAAACACAAATCATACACCTCCTTACTCGAATAGAAGAAGGCCAAAACAGAACCTTTCGACTCCAACAAGAGATGTTTAATTTCTTCCGGGAGGCGCATGCTGGTCTGCCTCCTGCTGGTCTGCCTCCTGCTGGGCCTCCTGCTCCTGGGCCGCCACCTGCTGGGCCTCCTGCTCCTGGGCCGCCATCTGCTGGTCCATCTTTTCCTGCCAGTCCATCTGCTCCTGCCGGGCCATCTGCTCCTGCCGGGCCATCTGCTCCTGCCGGGCCATCTGCTCCTGCCGGGCCATCTGCTCCTGCCGGGCCATCTCCTCCTGCCGGGCCATCTCCTCCTGCCAGGCCATCTCCTCCTCCTCACCTTGGTCGTCCCAGTACTCTTCCTTCCACTCTTCCCACAACATCTCCAATGAGAACTCGTCAGAGTCGGCAGTTGGCCCTCCCAGAGCCTCAGCCCGTGGGAAGAGGGGAAGGAAGAGGAAGTAAGTATTTGTTTTCATGTTTAATTATTTTATATTTAATGTGTAATGGATAGGTATGTGATGATGTTGTTTTCATACACTTGTGGACCACACTCTGTATATAATCTACTTCTATGGGACCGGGTCCATGGAGGCAGATTGTTTGCAGAGTGTGGGTTATAAGTGTGTGAAAACCACATCATCACATACCTATCCTTGTTCATGATATTGATTGGTTTCTGTGATGTGATGTCCAAACTGTTTCCCGAATCGCAAACAAAATTACCATTACAATTATCCATGATGGCATATTACTGTTTGAATGACAATAACACAGCTTAAAGGGACAGTCAGAACATTATTGATTACAAAGAAAACACTGTATTACGCATTATCAAGTTTGAAACAACAAAACATGGAGAAATACGTGTGACTTATGTGCTTACCCTTGAATCTATGCCTATGAAAAATGACCACTTATTTGTTGTTCTGACATAACAACATTTTACACAATCAATGATCAATACATGGTAAATATGCTATATGAGCTCAAGGTTTTATATATACAAATGCTATCAAAATGCCCTCTAGTGGTCAAATTGCATTCTGATTACATGCACTCTTCAAGCTCTAAGAAATGATCACACGAACCTCATAGGTTTAGCTAGCAAATAAAAATAAACACAGAAAAATGATTAATTGGTGTGCAAACTTTGATATCATTGCTATAACAAAATTGTCTTTTTTAATAATGCAAAACATTTTGTTTTCTAGACTGTCCCTTTAACAAAATTACATATGCTAACATATAATATTTGGTGATTGTTGGTATATCTACATGTACTTGTTCAAACAAGAAATATTGAAAAAAAAAATTATATTGACGTGTTAAATAAAGTCTATTTTCTTAAAGAGACATTATTGTGTTTATTTTTTTTTTTATAAAGACATTTGTTTTAACAATGAATATGGTTTAAAGTCCTTTTAGGAGTGAAAAAAAAATGCTAACAATAATATATTTGGAGATTAACCAATGTGGAACTCATACATGATACAAAAATCAACATTTGCATTAAAGGGACAGTATACAATCTTTTTAACAGAACTGCATGTAATAGACACTACTAGAAACAACAAGATTAACACATACTGATATCAATATTAAAAAGCTTTAAACACTTTCAAAGAAAATCGGGTTATCTCTATTGAAAAGATAGATGGAAACACCATTACAATCGTAAAACAAGACAATAGCCCATCATTAACATATGAAAAGACCCTTTACACAAACAGGAGAAAGCTGGAGATGGTACTCATGTGAAACTTTGAGGCTTGGCGAGGAGTCTGAAAATTACTTCAATTTTATTTGAACAGAAGCAAAAGTAGACGTGTATTTGGTAAACAATGGACAATATAACTAGAGACAAAATAAAATATTTTGGTTTTTAACCCCTTAATGACCGGACCATTTTTCAATTTTCTTACCCTTAATGACAATGGCTATTTTTACATTTCTGCAGTGTTTGTGTTTAGCTGTAATTTCCCTCTTACTCATTTACTGTACCCACACATATTATATACCGTTTATATATGCCATTAAATGGACTTTCTAAAGATACCATTATTTTCATCATGTCTTATAATTTACTAAAAAAAAAAATAATAAAATATGAGGAAAAAATGGAAAAAAACACACTTTTTCTAACTTTGACCCCCAAAATATGTTACACATCTACAATCACCAAAAAACACCCATGCTAAATAGTTTCTAAATTTTGTCCTGAGTTTAGAAATACCCAATGTTTACACGTTCTTTGCTTTTTTTGCAATTTATGGGGCAATAAATACAAGTAGCACTTCGCTATTTCCAAACCACTTTTTTTCAAAATTATTTAATTTTTAGAAGACAACCCAAAGTATTGATCTAGGCCCATTTTGGTATATTTCATGCCACCATTTCACCACCAAATGCGATAAAAAAAAAAAAAAGTTCACTTTTTCACAAAATTTGTCACAAACTTTAGGTTTCCCACTGAAATTATTTACAAACAGCTTCTGCAATTATGGCACAAATGGTTGTAAATGCTTCTCTGGGATCCCCTTTTTTCAGAAATAGCAGACTTATATGGCTTTGGGGTTGCTTTTTGGTAATTAGAAGGCCGCTAAATGCCGCTGCGCACCACACGTGTTTTATGCCCAGGAGTGAAGGGGTTAATTAGGGAGCTTGTAGGGTTAATTTTAGCTTTAGTGTAGTGTAGTAGACAACCCCAAGTATTGATCTAGGCCCATTTTGGTATATTTTATGCCACCATTTCACCGCCAAATGCGAGCAAATAAAAAAAAAAAACTTTACATTTTTCACAATTTTAGGTTTCTCACTGAAATTATTTACAAACTGCTTGAGCAATTATGACATAAATTGTTGTAAAAGCTTCTCTGGGATCCCCTTTGTTCAGAAATAGCAGACTTATATGGCTTTGGCGTTGCTTTTTGGTAATTAGAAGGCCGCTAAATGCTGCTGCGCACCACACGTTAATTATGCCCAGCAGTGAAGGGGTTAAATTAGGTAGCTTGTAGGGAGCTTGCAGGGTTAATTTTAGAGATCAGCCTCCCACCTGACACATCGCACCCCCTGATCCCTCCCAAACAGCTCTCTTCCCTCCCCCACCCCACAATTGTTCCTGCCATCTTAAGTACTGGCAGAAAGTCTGCCAGTACTAAATAAAAGAGGTTTTTTTTTTTTTTAAATAAAAATAATAAAGTATTTTAGCTGGGATGGACCCCTGCCTTAGCCCCAACCTCCCTGATCCCCCCTCCAGCTCTCTAACCCTCTCCCCTACCTAATTACCGCCATCTTGGGTACTGGCAGCTGTCTGCCAGTACCCAGTTTGGCCCCAAAAACCCCCCAAAAAGTATTTTTATTTTATTTTTTACTTAAAAAACTATTTCTGTAGTGTAGCAGCCCCCCAAAATACCCCCACCCCCTCCCAGATCCTTTTATATTTTTTTTTTTAAAAATTCCCTTTTTTTTCCCCTTTCTGCCCTCATTCATTGGTGTCAGTGTGGCTAATGGGTGCACGTGCACACTCGCGCATCGTGCACGCGCATATGCACACTCGCGCATCGTGCACGCGCACGCGCACCCTCACACCCGGCACTATCACTACCACACCCGGCACTATCGCTACCGGTGCAGAGAGGGCCACAGAGTGGCTCTCTCTGCATCGGAGGCTTGTAAAGTGGTATTGCAGGATGCCTCCATATCGAGGCATCACTGCAATACCCTCAGAGCTGCTGGAAGCATTTGTGATCGCTTCCAGCACTCTGTTAGACAACTGACGTACCAGGTACGTCCATTGTCATTAACTGCTTGTTAATGCATGACGTACCTGGTACGTCAGTTGTCATTAAGGGGTTAATGTGAGTGTCTAATGAACCTCTAATAAAATATACAACGAAATTACATTTAGAAGAAGTCGGCATCATATATTTAGCATATGATAAAGATAAATGCATATTGATTACTTTATTATAATACAATAGCGCATATTTATGAATTAGATATCTTTAACATTAAACACAACAGTCATTTTTCATAAAAAGGAACATATTGTTGACAAACATATTAAACAACATGGACTATAGAGATTTGCACTTGCCTCGAAATATCTTATGCATGAAAACATTTTGCTTTCATTCGTTTATTCAACCAGACATCCAGCAAAAGAGAATGTGGTGGTCTTTATCAGCTATGGGTCAACAATGTAACATGATGCACACAATCCATATTCGCCATGGTTTTAAACTTGTCTTCTCATTCACAAACGTGTGTAACGTGCACAACAAATATTGCGGGACTACGTAATACAATCATACGTTTTTTTTACACCTTTGCATGTGACGTCTTAATTAACATGGCGCTTCCTTGATCACATAAGAGCGCAATCCAATAAAAGGCGCATTCTTGATCACGTAAGAACGCAATCCAATAAAAGGCGCATCCTTGATCGCGTGAAAACGCCATCCAATAAAAGGCGCATCCTTGATCTCGTAAAAACGTCAGTCAATACAAGGAATCATTGGACAGCCTGGCAGGTGACATCTTAAGCAACATGGCGCATCCGAGATCGCTGAAAAACCGCAGCCAATACAAGGACTCAGTTGACAGCTTGACATATCAATAAGAAACGTATTTATAACTTCCGGTTGGGGGAAGGAGAGCGTGCACGCTGCAAGGTCTCTCCACCAGGCTCACGGGGCCTAACAACAACTCCCCACATCAGAGGACGCCTTTGCCGGCTAACACCGGCCTGGATAACGGACCATTCGGTCCCAGATGCGGAAGTCATTATCTGCCTAAGAAAAGCTTTGTGGCAGAAGCTGCTTTGCCTACCTATCTATACAAACGGAGAACTAAAGCTAAAGCTGTAGCATTGACCTCTCACCTGGATGAGATGGTACCACAACGAGGAAGTATTGGCGGCAGTGTAAAGATACTAAGCCACTGGGCCACTGAGTAACCCGGACAAGCGGAGGGCCGAAAAGAGAACATAGGCCTGGTTTGCGGCCTGGTTTGCAACCCGGCGTGGGATGCCGGCAGAGTCGGCCCGAGGAGCAGTCGAGGACAGTGTCTGCGACGCGGCAGAAAGTGGAGACACCGCGGAGGTGAGCTGCACCTGAGGGCCTGGGGCTGACACAGCTTGTGGCGGCCTCGGAACAAACTGAGAGGAGAGTGATCGAGGGTGACAGCACTGGTACTACATAGAGTGGAGACGCCGTGGAGGCAAAATACACCTGAGGGCTCCTGGCATACATGGCCTGCAACGGGACCGGAGGAACCAGAGAGGAGGTGTGATCGAGAGCGGCATTAAGGGCCCGGCATAAAAGGGAGACACCGCGGAGGTGAATGGCACCAGAGGTCCTCCTGGGTAACACAGAACGTGGCAGCCCAGGAGGGAGCAAATAAATAGAAAGAAGCGGAGACAAGACACAGCCTAAGCAAGCAAGGCACACGGAGGGTATATATGTGCCATATAATAAAGTAACTGGCAATATCCTGCTACCCCAGGGGCAAGCAATTGAGGAGTACCCAGTAGCAAACAAGCTAGTAACCCCACAGAGAAAGGAAGGTCCGGACTGACAACTGGATATAAATAAGAAAGAGAAGGTACTTTTTATTTGTCATTTCTTTTTGTCTATACAGCTGCCTACTTGAAAGGGGTGTCTGCTGCTGAAGGGTCTAAAAAGGCTAAAATTTGCATCGCTATCCAATACTACCCTTAGCTGGGGACAGAAACTACACAGGAGTGGACTACAATACGAGCCTAAGATAAGTAACTTTGTAATATTTCTGGACACTGTGAGGAATTGCCTGGTCTGGGAGAAGTATTTTCCTTTTTTCTTGTTGTTTTTTTTGGTGTTACTGTTCCCCACAAATATTAGTAACATACAGAGTCTAGGCCAACACAGGAACAGTGATACCTGAATACGGACAAATATGTGCCATATGTGAGCATGATTTAAAATCTTGGAATATAAATGTTCTATATAGTGTAACAGGGTTCAAGACAACAAAATAGTTTGCTGAAGCTGGGATAGAAAGATTGGGGATGTTGTTTTTTGTGCTTGAGGCTTTACAAGAAAAAGAGGGTAATTTGTGATGCTTGATGATAGTATTGAATATATACTGTTTAACTATTTGCATATAATCTTAGGAGTTCTCCACTTTCTGATATTACAAAAATTGTCTGTACATTCTAGCTCTGATAAAATCGCATCAAAAGAGGTTGTAGGAAATTCAGAATCAACAAGGGCTGGCGTTTTTCACACCTCACAGAAGCTGAATCCAGCATTTAAATAGTTTTCTTCTTTTGTTTTTTCTTTTCTTTTCTACACCTGCACTGATAGGGCAGGGTAACATACACCTCACTCTGTGGTGTTTAAATTCACAGGTATAAGTTTTTCTTTTGAGTTTTCTGTTTTTCTCGTTCACACACAACACGTCTATATGTGTGTATGTGCATACATATGTACATATACACCTTCTGATTCACTTTACTAGTTTGATAAATTAATAATACCCACACAGACAGGGTATAAATAGGGAAAGTATACTTGCACAAACACATGGATAGATATATCACACAAGCAAAAAAATCGCCAGCAATGCCAGTTAAACGCGATAAGAAAGGAGCAAAAAATTTAGAACTAGAAACTAGTATGGAGCCACAATTAGTACAACCTGATAAACAGGAGACACAGATACTCATGCAACAAATTACTGATTTAATAATGCCACAATTTAATGCTATTAAAAATGATATTTCTGGCCTCGCGGAGGAGGTTAGGCAATTTTCAAAGAGGATAGCGGAGGTAGAATTAAGAGTCTCAGATTTAGAGGACCAGGCAGGATTACAAGATAAGAAAGTTTTTGTGATTTGTGATCGCTTCCAGCACTCTGTTAGACAACTGACGTACCAGGTACGTCCATTGTCATTAACTGCTTGTTAATGCATGACGTACCTGGTACGTCAGTTGTCATTAAGGGGTTAATGTGAGTGTCTAATGAACCTCTAATAAAATATACAACGAAATTACATTTAGAAGAAGTCGGCATCATATATTTAGCATATGATAAAGATAAATGCATATTGATTACTTTATTATAATACAATAGCGCATATTTATGAATTAGATATCTTTAACATTAAACACAACAGTCATTTTTCATAAAAAGGAACATATTGTTGACAAACATATTAAACAACATGGACTATAGAGATTTGCACTTGCCTCGAAATATCTTATGCATGAAAACATTTTGCTTTCATTCGTTTATTCAACCAGACATCCAGCAAAAGAGAATGTGGTGGTCTTTATCAGCTATGGGTCAACAATGTAACATGATGCACACAATCCATATTCGCCATGGTTTTAAACTTGTCTTCTCATTCACAAACGTGTGTAACGTGCACAACAAATATTGCGGGACTACGTAATACAATCATACGTTTTTTTTACACCTTTGCATGTGACGTCTTAATTAACATGGCGCTTCCTTGATCACATAAGAGCGCAATCCAATAAAAGGCGCAGTCTTGATCACGTAAGAACGCAATCCAATAAAAGGCGCATCCTTGATCGCGTGAAAACGCCATCCAATAAAAGGCGCATCCTTGATCTCGTAAAAACGTCAGTCAATACAAGGAATCATTGGACAGCCTGGCAGGTGACATCTTAAGCAACATGGCGCATCCGAGATCGCTGAAAAACCGCAGCCAATACAAGGACTCAGTTGACAGCTTGACATATCAATAAGAAACGTATTTATAACTTCCGGTTGGGGGAAGGAGAGCGTGCACGCTGCAAGGTCTCTCCACCAGGCTCACGGGGCCTAACAACAACTCCCCACATCAGAGGACGCCTTTGCCGGCTAACACCGGCCTGGATAACGGACCATTCGGTCCCAGATGCGGAAGTCATTATCTGCCTAAGAAAAGCTTTGTGGCAGAAGCTGCTTTGCCTACCTATCTATACAAACGGAGAACTAAAGCTAAAGCTGTAGCATTGACCTCTCACCTGGATGAGATGGTACCACAACGAGGAAGTATTGGCGGCAGTGTAAAGATACTAAGCCACTGGGCCACTGAGTAACCCGGACAAGCGGAGGGCCGAAAAGAGAACATAGGCCTGGTTTGCGGCCTGGTTTGCAACCCGGCGTGGGACGCCGGCAGAGTCGGCCCGAGGAGCAGTCGAGGACAGTGTCTGCGACGCGGCAGAAAGTGGAGACACCGCGGAGGTGAGCTGCACCTGAGGGCCTGGGGCTGACACAGCTTGTGGCGGCCTCGGAACAAACTGAGAGGAGAGTGATCGAGGGTGACAGCACTGGTACTACATAGAGTGGAGACGCCGTGGAGGCAAAATACACCTGAGGGCTCCTGGCATACATGGCCTGCAACGGGACCGGAGGAACCAGAGAGGAGGTGTGATCGAGAGCGGCATTAAGGGCCCGGCATAAAAGGGAGACACCGCGGAGGTGAATGGCACCAGAGGTCCTCCTGGGTAACACAGAACGTGGCAGCCCAGGAGGGAGCAAATAAATAGAAAGAAGCGGAGACAAGACACAGCCTAAGCAAGCAAGGCACACGGAGGGTATATATGTGCCATATAATAAAGTAACTGGCAATATCCTGCTACCCCAGGGGCAAGCAATTGAGGAGTACCCAGTAGCAAACAAGCTAGTAACCCCACAGAGAAAGGAAGGTCCGGACTGACAACTGGATATAAATAAGAAAGAGAAGGTACTTTTTATTTGTCATTTCTTTTTGTCTATACAGCTGCCTACTTGAAAGGGGTGTCTGCTGCTGAAGGGTCTAAAAAGGCTAAAATTTGCATCGCTATCCAATACTACCCTTAGCTGGGGACAGAAACTACACAGGAGTGGACTACAATACGAGCCTAAGATAAGTAACTTTGTAATATTTCTGGACACTGTGAGGAATTGCCTGGTCTGGGAGAAGTATTTTCCTTTTTTCTTGTTGTTTTTTTTGGTGTTACTGTTCCCCACAAATATTAGTAACATACAGAGTCTAGGCCAACACAGGAACAGTGATACCTGAATACGGACAAATATGTGCCATATGTGAGCATGATTTAAAATCTTGGAATATAAATGTTCTATATAGTGTAACAGGGTTCAAGACAACAAAATAGTTTGCTGAAGCTGGGATAGAAAGATTGGGGATGTTGTTTTTTGTGCTTGAGGCTTTACAAGAAAAAGAGGGTAATTTGTGATGCTTGATGATAGTATTGAATATATACTGTTTAACTATTTGCATATAATCTTAGGAGTTCTCCACTTTCTGATATTACAAAAATTGTCTGTACATTCTAGCTCTGATAAAATCGCATCAAAAGAGGTTGTAGGAAATTCAGAATCAACAAGGGCTGGCGTTTTTCACACCTCACAGAAGCTGAATCCAGCATTTAAATAGTTTTCTTCTTTTGTTTTTTCTTTTCTTTTCTACACCTGCACTGATAGGGCAGGGTAACATACACCTCACTCTGTGGTGTTTAAATTCACAGGTATAAGTTTTTCTTTTGAGTTTTCTGTTTTTCTCGTTCACACACAACACGTCTATATGTGTGTATGTGCATACATATGTACATATACACCTTCTGATTCACTTTACTAGTTTGATAAATTAATAATACCCACACAGACAGGGTATAAATAGGGAAAGTACACTTGCACAAACACATGGATAGATATATCACACAAGCAAAAAAATCGCCAGCAATGCCAGTTAAACGCGATAAGAAAGGAGCAAAAAATTTAGAACTAGAAACTAGTATGGAGCCACAATTAGTACAACCTGATAAACAGGAGACACAGATACTCATGCAACAAATTACTGATTTAATAATGCCACAATTTAATGCTATTAAAAATGATATTTCTGGCCTCGCGGAGGAGGTTAGGCAATTTTCAAAGAGGATAGCGGAGGTAGAATTAAGAGTCTCAGATTTAGAGGACCAGGCAGGATTACAAGATAAGAAAGTTAAAGCCCAGGAATTAACAATAATAAAACTCCAAGCTAAAGTGGAGGAACTAGAAGACCAGTCACGCAGGAATAACATAAAATTAGTGGGTTTGCCAGAATCCATTATGCCCCAGGACTTAAATAAATCTGCCTCGCAAGAACTGCCAACATTATTAGGCCTGCAAATTACAGATTCATTATTCATGGTAGAAAGGGCACATAGATTAGGATCTCTCAAAATGGGCAATGAAAGTACAATTAAACCAAGACCTATCATGATAAAATATCTGAATTTCCAAGCGAAGGTTATAATAATGAGACAATTTAAGCAGAAGAATATGCTAATGGTAGGTCAGAATAGGATACTTCTGTTTCAAGATTACTCAGTGGAAACACAAATGAAACGCAGGGAAATGTCCCCTTACTGCACAACCCTAATTCAGAGAGGTGTACAGGCGAGGCTTATATATCCAGCTAAAATCTATCTGAAAGTTAATAATGAAAATGTGTTATTGAAAACGGCAAAAGAAGCTAAAGATTTTATTAGTACACTATAGCTGATATTATAGGTTCAGAGGATGTGCCCCGTCTAAACTTTGCAATGCATGACAGCAATAATAACTGTATAAGGGCCATTGTAAGGGCTCTACTTGCTCCAGATTATAAATGTATTGAATATATGAAGGTAGATGTACAGAGATATGGTATGCAGAGTAAAGAGTTTTTATTGTTTGTACAGGTTTCTGTTTTTTTTTTTTTCTCTTCTTGTGTTGTGCTATCTGATATTAATTCAGTTTTATAGTTTAAAATAGTTAATATTCTATCATGGAATGTTGGGGGAATAACCTCCCCAGCAAAAAGGAGTATAATTTTAAAGTTGCTAAAAAAAAATAAACCAGATATTGCTCTTATACAAGAGACGCATCTGCAAGATGCAGAGATTGTTAAACTTAAATGTAATTGGGTAGGTGAGATAGTATCTGCACCTGGACCGAAACGCAAGAGAGGGGTCGCAATATTATTTGCAAGAAATTTTATGTACAAAATTGTTAATCAAATACAGGATCCAGAGGGGAGATACATCATAGTTGAAGTAGAACACGGTAATACACACCTAGTAATTTGTAATATATATGGCCCAAATGAGTTAGATCCAGTGTTCTGGGAAAATATATATGTCAAACTATTTCCATATATCAATAAAAATCTGATCGTTGCCGGGGATTTTAACATGACAACTAGTCCAACTTTGGATAGAATTAGACAGGGCCATTCCCAGATAGGCAGGAAAGCGGAAGAAAAATTATTCGCCTCTTTTCGTAACAAGCTGAATCTTTTTGATATTTGGCGAATAAAAAACCCAGATATAAGCGCATTTACATGTGAGTCGAAGACACATAAAGCGATGTCTCGGATAGATCTGTTTCTAATAAGTGAAGCTATGTTTTCACTTGACCTTACTCCTATGATCCAGGATATACTAATCTCAGATCACGCAATTGTTGGTCTGGAGATAGACGGGATTAGGAAGCAGAAGAGCAGTGTTAATAATTTTTACTTCCCCAGATTCTTAGTTCAGGATAGTGACTTTAATAGGTTTTTAATAAAAAAATGGAAACTATACTATGAGGAAAACAAAAATTACTATCATAAGATTGAAATATTTTGGGAGGCTGCCAAGGCAGTACTCCGGGGAGAAATAAAGGCCTATATGGTCAAATGGAGGAAAAAAACCACAGCAATGGATGTGCAGTTGGCAAACCAACTAAAAAATAAGTATAAAGCTTATATTAGTACGCCTAATGAGAAAAACTGGGTTGACTATTCAAAGGCAAAGATAGAAAGAGAGAACTTTCTGAAAATAAAAATAGCTAAACAGGAAAAAAAAATGAATGCTTTTTTCACCAGCCATCATGGAAGGTCAGCTAAAGTATTATCTAAAATAATGAAGAACAGACAGGTTGAGAAAAGATATCTAACCTCAATTAAAATTGGGGAGACAAGATACACAACTGCGAGTAAAATAAGACAGGCAATGTATGAATATTACAAGGAAATTAATATGGCAGGAGCATGTGATAAAAAGATAAAAGAACAGTTTTGGGGAAAAGTTACTCTACCAAAAATAGACCCAGATGAATTATTGGAATTAAATTTGCCAATAACAGAAGAGGAAATCATGAAAGGAATAGGAAAGGCCAAACTGAATAAGTCTCCAGGCCCAGATCAAATTCCAGTGGAATTTTATAGAATCCTGAAAAATGAGCTTCCTGGTACCCTAGGTGATCTCTTCAATCAGTACTATAGGGATAATGTTTCAGGTTCTGATTTGTTTTCTGCATCCACAGTCACATTAATATATAAAAAAGGTAAAGACCCAGAAAATCCAAATGCATATAGACCAATATCACTATTAAACAACGATTATAAACTTCTCACATCAATAATTGCAGACAGATTAAAAAAATACATAAATAAGCTGATCCACCAAGATCAATCAGGGTTTATGCCAGGGAGAAATGTTTCAAAAAATATAAGAAAAGTTTTAATGACTTTAGATCATTATTGGTATGAAACTAAGGCTAAAGGAAAAAAATGTGAAAATGATGTTGCCCTAATAACATTAGATGCTGAAAAAGCTTTTGATTTAATTAATTGGGACCACCTGTTTACTACTCTATCACAATTTGGCTTAACAGGGAATTTTTATAATTTTGTGAAACTGATTTACAATACTCCATACTCCTGCCTTCAAATAAATGGTCAACTGTCGCCAAAAATAAGGTTAACAAATGGAACAAGACAAGGGTGCCCGTTATCACCCTTATTATTTAATTTGTCACTAGAACCATTTGCCATAAGACTGAGACAAAGCTTACCCGGGGTAAAAGTAGGAGATGGCAGGGTGTCTCTGGCACTATATGCGGACGACATAATACTCTTCTTGCCTAGAACATCTCAAACTATACCAGTATTATTAGAACTAATAGAGGAATTTAGTGCGTTTTCTGGCTATAAGGTCAACCAGGGTAAATCAGAAATACTTTGGGTTAGAAAACCCTGTGGGCAGCAGAGTAAGCACCCCTTTCACGAAGTAGAACAAATTAAATACCTGGGTATCAATGTAAGCAGTAATCCAGGATTATGGTATAGCTTAAATTTTTCAAAGTTCTTTCAAGAAAGTAAGAGGCTTCTAGATGGATGGAGACCACTTCCCATAGCTCTATCAGCCAAAATCACGATATTGAAGACTTTTTTATTTCCTCGTCTATTGTACTTATTGCAAAATCTACCTATGTCTCTCAAAAATACTGATTTGAAGAATTATGAAAAAGAATGTAACTCCTTTCTATGGGGAAAGGGGAGGGTCAGATTAGCTAAAAGATTGTTGTATCTTGACAAAGAGACTGGGGGATATGGCCTGCCTAATATTAAATTATATAACCAGGTTACTATGGTAAAACTAGCTGCTGACTGGATCACACAAACAAGTCAATTTTCCTCGCCAGAGATAGAAGAAAGTTTAATAAAACCCCTGTCCTTAAAAAATATACTACACATCCCATTTTCTAAACTACCTCCAAAAATCCGAAATCTGAGAATGATAAGTAACATAGTAAAGGCATGGCAAAAATTTTGTAATATTCTCAAACTTAATTATAAGGTATCCAAATATCTTACGTTTCTGGGACATATTGATTTTGGACCTGGATTGAATTATGGAATATTTCATAGTTGGAGAAATGCAGGTTTGGAGTATGTAATACAATTATTAGATAAAAGAACAGGGCTGATAAAATCTTTTTCCCAAATTCAAGTAGAATTTGGTCTACCGAGACATCACTTTTTTGGTTATCTTCAGGCCAGACAATTTTTCAATCATTTAACGAATAATCAAGATAGCAGTTGGGAGTTAGGAATAGTTGGAGTAGGTATCCAAATTTATAGGGCAGGTTTTTTCTCAATCGCAACATGGTATAAAATGATTATGAAAAACCTAGGTAAGACACATTTAGAGAATCTGCAGAATAAATGGCAAAAGATTCTGCCAGAAATTACAGAAATAAATATCAAACAAAGTATAGAAATAGTTGGAGATAAGTATATGCGGTGGAAGGAAACACATAGCTACATTATAAACAATGCATATATTACTCCTAAATTATTAGCGAAATGGGATAAAAATTCTAAAGGAGATTGCTTCCACTGCCATGCACCACAGGCAGATATTACACATTGTTTCTGGCATTGCCCCAAGATTCTACAATACTGGAAAAAGGTGGCATATTGGGTAAATAGATTTTTAACACAACGTTTTTCCCCTACGCTTACTTCAATACTTTTTTTTGTATTACCGAATCAATTTAAGAAAGAAGAACATGCGCTTATAACGACTATAATACAAGTAGCTCGGAATTTAATACTACAGTATTGGAAAGCTCAAAAATACCCCAGCGTAGCAGAGTTTAGTCAGAAGGTGATTGGGCAGCTGATATGTGAACAACTAAACATAGAACCCGGCAACGTGAATCAGTTTAAAGCCTTCTTCACAAAATGGAGGAAGGTCATTAAGAGTCAGATAGCTGAGTTTATAGAGGAAATAATGAAACCTTTCTTTAAAGCAGGATACATAAGTAGGGATGATTTATAAATTTGACGATATATAAAGGCCCTGTTCAGGGATTGATAGTAAATCGATAGTAAGTCCCTGATAGGAAGCTGCACTTACAGAAGAGCATAACATAATTTTTTTTATTTTTTTTTTCTCTTCTCTCTTCTTCTCTCTCTTTTCTTTCTATGCGTTGTTTTGTCTTGTCCCTTTGGGCCAGTAATGTCTGATCTTGATTTGTGCTTTGTTAATTGAATTAGTGGCCAGTCCTACATGTATTTTAATTTAAGGTTGTGAAAAGCCCCAATTCAAGTGATAAGAGTGTAATATATTAGTTAGTTGATTATTAATCCTGTTTCATTTTTGTCTCGTTTTTCTGGGTTCAGAAGAAACGAGGATATAAGATATTACTTGTATGGTATATATGACAAACGATTTGCATTTGTTTCTCTTTTATGTTGCATTGCTCTAATTGTCATATGAACTGTTTGCTTGAATTGGTATATAAAAAAAAAAAAAAAAAACGTATTTATATTTTAGTAACTAGTATGTGTCTATATTGCTATCTAGGAATGTCACGATAGATAATGAAATACTGTGATCTATAAAATATAATACATTATCGAAAAGAAGGAGATATTTCATTAGAAGCAGAGGATTTATAACTAAACTATTTAGCAAGCAGCATGTTTTAATTACAAATTAAATCAATATTGGTTACACGATTATGTACGACATTGCAATTTGAAATATATTGTTACAATAAATGTAAATATTTGGATTTTTGTGTTTCCTGTCCCTTTAAAAGAAAATTAATGCTAGGAGATGCATTAGTAAAATAGGGATGTGCTAGATATTATATGTTAAAGGGACAGTCAACCCCAGAAATTGATTTTTAACAAATATAGCTAATCCCTTTATTACACATTACTCATTTTTGAACAACAAACAGTTATATATTAATATACATTTTACTTCTGTTATTATCTTGTATCTAAGCTTCTGATGACTGCCCCATTATTTAGGTTCTTTTGACAGACATGCAGTTTAGCCAATCAATGCTCACTCCTAGGTCACTTTACGTGCATGATCTCAATGTTATCTATATGAAACATGTGAACTAATGCCTTATAGTAGTCAATATTTTTACAACATTAGAGGCAGTCTTCAAGGTCGAAGAACTTAGCATATGAACCTCCTCTGTTTACCTTTCAAATAACTATAACAAGAGAACAAAGCTAAATGTTGAATAAAAGATAATTAGGAATTTGGGTAAACTCGCATGCCCTATTTAAATCATGAATCATCTTTTCGGACTTGACTGTCCCTTTAACTATAGCTATGGTGTATATCTTTAACATTTAAAAGATACACATGAGAAATACATATGCCATTGATGTTTTAAGATATGTTTAGATTGTTTTGGAATAACAATAATGACACATGTATTGATCAAACGTGTAATTTATTCAAGTTGAAATATGGTCAGCCTACCTATAGCTATATATGGGAGGAGAAGTATTTTTTACAAATATTTAGAAAAACATATTCCTCATCTAAAATATGCGCATTACACACAGATATTGATTTGGTTACACTACTACAATAAGATAGAATTGAAAATGAAATACATGTGCTGTCAACATTACAATAAGATTGTTTATTAATAAGATTATATGTCCTTGTTCATGTAAAAAGGACAAAAACGCTTTAGAAATGGAAATCCATTCATTAACAATTGTGCTCAGCATCACTTAAAGGGACATGATTTTGTTTTGTAAAAAGAGGATACACAGAGACAATACTATTTCAATAAAATGAACACTTTACAGGGATTATATAATTGTATCAATCCTCAGATCATTTGTTAAAGGTGCATCAATTCACGCAGAGTTTATAAATACACACATGGCTGTGAAATTTGCAATATACATATATATATACACAAATAACAATCTATATATACATATATAAAAGAATTACTATGCTAATCATAATCATGCAATGATAAAGCTTTACGAAAAATATATAAAGACAAATAATAAAATTAAATTGGAGATGTTAATCTTAAAGTCATTTACAATTGTATTACATATATGATTCAGGAAACACCATTATTTTTGCTAAGGTCCCTTTAAGGATTAACCAGATAAACTAGAGATTTCAATCAATGACATGAATAAAGAGGACAAAGAATCGTGGAATGACATGTCTTTTATTAGTATGTCAGAAAACATCAACAACGTTTATAAATAATCTTTTAAAGATAAGGTAAATTGGAGCCATATGACAAGGTAACAGAGTGCATCACAGTCCATGAAGAGAGTTGCCAAGGGCCAGCATAGCCCCATTGGAGCCATATGACAAGGTAACAGAGTGCATCACAGTCCATGAAGAGAGTAGCCAAGGGCCAGCATAGCCCCATTGGAGCCATATGACAAGGTAACAGAGTGCATCACAGTCCATGAAGAGAGTAGCCAAGGGCCAGCATAGCCCCATTGGAGCCATATGACAAGGTAACAGAGTGCATCACAGTCCATGAAGAGAGTAGCCAAGGGCCAGCATAGCCCCATTGGAGCCATATGACAAGGTAACAGAGTGCATCACAGTCCATGAAGAGAGTAGCCAAGGGCCAGCATAGCCCCATTGGAGCCATATGGCAAGGTAACAGAGTGCATCACAGTCCATGAAGAGAGTTGCCAAGGGCCAGCATAGCCCCATTGGAGCCATATGACAAGGTAACAAAGTGTATCACAGTCCATGAAGAGAGTAGCCAAGGGCCAGCATAGCCCCATTGGAGCCATATGACAAGGTAACAGAGTGCATCACAGTCCATGAAGAGAGTTGCCAAGGGCCAGCATAGCCCCATTGGAGCCATATGGCAAGGTAACAGAGTGCATCACAGTCCATGAAGAGAGTTGCCAAGGGCCAGCATAGCCCCATTGGAGCCATATGACAAGGTAACAGAGTGCATCACAGTCCATGAAGAGAGTTGCCAAGGGCCAGCATAGCCCCATTTGAGCCATATGACAAGGTACAAGAGTGCAACAGGCACAACAATAATAAAAAAAGGCCAAATGGCAACCATAAAAAACATCAACATGTGGACGGAGGATTCTTATCTGCGCCCTTGGAGCATCTCCGGATCCTCCACTTACTGGTCATCCCCTTCATCGTCCTGTGCCTGTCCAGCTACAGATTCAAGCATTGAATTCCACCGCCTCATCTGACGTAGAGTCAAATGCTGAACCTGTAGCTGGGCCTGCATGGTGTCGCTCATCCCTCTCAGGACAGCTGCGTTCCTCAACACGGCCTGCTCTACGCGGGCTAGACCTTCTAGCGTGAGCCATGTTGAGTCACAGCCTAAAATAAAGAAAAAATTAAATATTAATGATAATTACAACAGAACAAAAAATAAGCAAAGAGACATTGTCATCATAAAGAAAAATAATTCTTTAAATTAATTTGTTGAAATTGATTATTTACACATGAAATATGTTATTCAGACAGACCTAAACCATTAAAGGGACATTTTACTTCAACATGTTGTCCCCTTTAATTGGTTTTTGATGATCCACTTTTACAGCTTGAGTGTCTAAAATCTTGAAAAAGGATTTACATTGTACTTACATTAGCAATTTAAATATTTTAGTTATACTGTGGTAGGCACACCTATCCTTAAACATGTTGGCGTTGAGGACAAGCTGTGTAAACATAGCAACCAGAAGAAATTACATTCCCACTGGGTTATACAAGAGATAATGTATGAACATTTGTCCATAAATTGTTGGATCCAAGTAGTGGTGATTGGTATATGTAGTGATATAAAATTAAAGGGACACTAAACCAAAATATTTTAGTTACTGATTCAGATAGAGCATGACATTAAAAAGAATTATTCATTTACTCCTATTCTTTAAATGTTAGAATTCTCTAGCTATATTTTAAATGCAAGATAGTAAGTTTAGAGGGCAGGCCATTTTTGGTTATCAACTTTGGTTGTCCCTGCTGATTGATGGATACATTCATCCAACAATAAAGAAATTATGTCCAGATTTTCTTTTACTAAAAAATAATTAGAAGCATTTCTTTGTTTCAATAAAGATAGCAAGAGAATGAAGAATAATTGATAAGAGTAGAAAATTATAAATTTGATTAACATTGCATGCTCTATTTGAATCACAATAGAAACAATTTGCCTTCAGTGTACCTTTAAGTATCTTATAATGTTGATTTTGAATGATACTTACAGCTGTGCCTGGGAAGGACAATCCGACACCCAGGACAATGAAGGTTGAGACAGGGGGGAGGGATGGGATTGGGTTGGGGAGGGATGGGCTGCTGCTCTGGGGTAGCCCGTACAGCTGAGGAGTGGTGAGTTGGGGGCTGGGCAGCTGGGGTAGCTGTACGGGCCAAAAGACGGGGAGAGCGGCGAAGGGGGATGAAGGTGCGTTTTTTTGGAGGGACAGGATAGGAAAAATGGGAAGGGCCGGGAGGGTCTGTGGTCTGTGGAGGGGCAGGGGACTGGGCAGGGGACTGGGCAGGGGTCTGGGCAGGGGACTGGGCAGGGGATTGGGCAGGGGCGGAAAACTGATGACCAGAAGAGGAGGATCCATCTGAAAAAAATAATAAAAATATATTAACATCTCATACATCATGAAATCAAATCAACGCATTTCAACTTGATTATGTTTGCAATATACTTAGAAGTGTGTTTGAATTTCTAAACAATGATGACATGAGGATATGGTATGCATATAGGCACTCAGATGAATAGCAATGACTGTCTGTACAATTATAATATTATTATTGTGGTTTGGCCTGGAATATGCATGTGACATCATGATGGGCTGAATTAGAAATCCAAACATATTTTCATGCTGCCTGATATATAAAGGGGGCAGTAGTGTATTTGAACAGACAAATAATATTCCTTTTTAAAGTGCAAAAGCTGTAGACTTTGAATGTCTTCAATAAAATAATTTCTAATAAATAAACATGTTGGATACATGTTAGATATATTTCACATACCATCAGACTTCAAGGGAGCCTCTTCTTCCTCCATCCCACATGTTAAATCAATCTCTGTAAAACATAACATGTTGTGTACACGTTAAGATCAGATATTATAACATATGTTACTGTTGCTCAAAGACACACATCAATGTTGCATTAAAGATATACACACCCAAAGTTATGATTTACATCATTTTGATGGAGCATACAAATGACATTAGATTTGTTATTCTCAATGATTCAGATTTTCGATTTATTGTTTGTATTAATTTAAAAATCATAAAAGCATAGTACATTGAACATTTAAGATTTCTCATGTGTGTATCACTTGATGATTGTTGTCAAAATTGAACATGGAAACAAACATATGCTATACATCTTCGGAATAACAAAGGTGTAGACTAAGAAAATTTAATTCTTAATCTTTCAATATTAAAATAAAATAATATATAATCAGAGGAGTAAATTATATGTTTGTTTCAAATGTTATGCTTCATCAGAATCATGCTCATAATATTGATTACCAATACACCTTCAATGACATATAAATGAGTCAATGGACTTACCAGAAGACTGCAAAGGCAGCTCTGTGTCGGTGCTGGATCCCTCTGGGCTCCCCACAACAACTCTCTCTATGAATGATATAGATATATATTAGTGAACACATTTGGGATAGCACTAAATCACATCTGTATCGATTTATAAGAATAATCAACTTGAAAATGTGAAGAATAGAGCAGTCATTAGAATAAAAAATGCTTGATTGAATCAAGGGGATTCTGTAAAAAATGATGTATTTAACATATGTTTAATTTCTGACTATATTAGACATCAAACTCATCTCATACGATGCTATTGCATATCTAAATATACCCATTGATCAATGTTCTTAAAAGAATACACACAAACCACATTTTGAATAACAGCTGTTGACAAATATAAACAAAGACATGTGGCACATCGAGCCATTTGTGCAATGTACAGTAATCTTGTTTAGGACACAACACATATTGATCACAATACCAAACCAAATTGATTTGTACAAATATGTAATCATGGTTCTGTTAGAGTATGCTTATATCTAGAAAGTAACTCAAACAGTGAATATGTGAATTATATATCAATATTGTTTAATCCAAAGAATGTAAGGATTAATGAATCTATTGTTTATCAAAGGGACACTGACATGATTTATTTAAATCAGTGATTTCACTGTTCAAACTGTTCAAAATTATTTAACATTGACTCCTATTATATTTTTAATTTTGCTACATTTTAATCTTAAAGGCAGATAATCAATATTGGATTCAATAAATATTGTTTGTTGAAGGTATCCACCAATCATCAATAAAAACCCAGGTTGGTCAACCAAAATGGAGCTGCAGATAAACGTACATTCTTGATTTAAAAATACATTTAGCAATAGAATATTTTAAATATGATTATAGTATTATATTTAAATGTTGATTAATATTGCATGCTCTATCTGAATGACAACAGTAATAATTTTAGCTCAGAGTCCCTTTAATATAAAAATATATTGATTTGACAATGTTGCTGTTAATGAATTCTCTACTCCATATGTTGATGTAATGAATGGGATGGAGCATGCAATTACAATCTAATATGTTAGTTAAGGATATCCTAAAAATTATTTAATTATCCTCTCTTAAAGGGACATGAAGATCAAAATTTGTAATTGTATACTTTTTGAAACTATGTACTACTGTTATCTGAACACATGATTTTAACTTTTGACAAAATGACAATTTATGCATTAAAAAACAGCCGGATAATACCAGTAATGCATTGTTTAACCTAAACCAAAATCAACATGTTTTTAGAAGAACTAAAACAATAGACTGAACCAATTTAGCTCATAAAATGTTTATACAAAACAATAAAATCACGTTTCAAAATCATTCAATGTAAAATTTAGTTGGCATGTCCCTTAAATGATGTGATCAATTTCAAAAATTGAATCTATATTTTTAAAATCAAAACATATGCAAAAGTGTGTGAATTTTGTCAAAATGTATCCAAATAAGATTAAGCAATACACAGGGGAAGAATATAAATTGGACATTCAAAGAATCTTACATTAAAATGAAGATATCAACAATAGATGGGATATCTTAAATTCGAAAAAAATTCAGATTAGTATTACAATGTAATCGTATGTTTGGTTTTTTTATATTCTTATTTGTAAATATTTTACAAATCCATTTAGCGGATACATATAAATATTGAACAATGTGGATTTTGTATGTAATGTTCTGTCCATGTTTCTAAGACAAATGTCAATTAAAATGAGACATACCATACTGTGACAAGCCCTGGCTTGAGGTTCCAGCACCAACATCACGATCTGTAATATATTAAATGAGGATTGGATATCATTAATACAAATCATGCCATGTTTAAAATCTTTACATTATTACCAAATCAATTAAAAACTATTAATCTTTTGGTAGTCCCATGAGTTAATTGTTTCCTCAATTAAATTCATCATAAATATATCCTGTACTCTTATTTTCAATCAGTTGTGTTGTTTACTGTAGCTTTAATTAATTTTTTTGTGTTATTTCATTCTCATCAATTGATGGACATATGTTATTATTTATTTTGATTCTGCTAGTCTTTTTTTATTATGTATAATATTGAAAATAAGAATACTGTATTCTTCACATATATAATAATTCACATTTCATTTTGACCAACATGTGTAAAGCAATGCCACTTACAGCAAACCCATGTTAACGTGTATGCGCAATTCTAATTTTCGGGATCATTGCGCAATGATTCCAAGCGGAATTACGCATCCGTCATTTGACCAACATGTGTAAAGCAATGCCACTTACAGCAAACCCATGTTAACGTGTATGCGCAATTCTAATTTTCGGGATCATTGCGCAATGATTCCAAGCGGAATTACGCATCCGTCATTTGACCAACATGTGTAAAGCAATGCCACTTACAGCAAACCCATGTTAACGTGTATGCACAATTCTAATTTTCGGGGATCATTGCGCAATGATTCCAAGCGGAATTACGCATCCGTCATTTGACCAACATGTGTAAAGCAATGCCACTTACAGCAAACCCATGTTAACGTGTATGCGCAATTCTAATTTTCGGGATCATTGCGCAATGATTCCAAGCGGAATTACGCATCCGTCATTTGACCAACATGTGTAAAGCAATGCCACTTACAGCAAACCCATGTTAACGCGTATGCGCAATTCCATTTTCGCTCTGTGACGCATATTCTGTAGAGCGCAAGAAACATCATTCCTATTTCATGTGTTACTAATCTAAAATAAGATATCTAAACATCATATGTAACGTATGTTGTGAGATCTATATAGGTTTAGTATCTGACTATATACACATTTCTTAAAAATCTATTCAAATATTAATATATTATATGAAGTTGGATAGTTACCTGGTTCAGATTCTCCTTCGTCTCCTCCCAGGCCACCGGACGGAGAAGCAGCTGCCCTGGCCCCCGCGTCAGGACTTTCAGATCCAGCAGCTGGGAGGGAAGAAGAGGAGGCCGAGGATGGCGAGGATCTAAATCTTTTGGGGACCCGGAGAGTGAGGAGCTCGCATAAAGTCACCTCATAAGGAAGTAGGTATAGTTTCCGCGGGGCCTTTCTTTGGCCCCCTCTTTTACGGGCTTGTACCCACTCCCTTATGAGGTTGACTTTTTTTGTCAAGCGCAACCTCATATCTCCGAATCTCCTCATGATCTGATCCTGGCTCCTCTGGATGCCACACACCAATTTAACCGCATTGGTGATAGACTCCCAGAGGGCCTTCTTAACAGGCGCATCTGTCGACCTCCTCTTGTTCCCAAACAGCTGGGGATAAAAGTCCTTGACGGCGTGGACCAGTGCAGCGCTCTCCTGCTTGGTAAACCTGGGAGGTTTCATGCCTGCCGAGATGTTTGTAGATAGATAGATAGATAGACTAATATACCAGCAGGCATTAGAGAACTGACAAAGATGGCAACGTGTAATGGACTTTTATATGGTGAAGTAAACATGAGATGCACCATGGGACAAGTTATCTGTACATCTGATTGGATAAAATTTTGAAATATTGTTATAATGTCTGTGAGTCCATCCTGACTCAAGTTGTGTTTGTGTGATGAACTCTGATTGGCCGTTCCTTAATGTTTCATATCTTAGCAACTTCCATACACATACCTCCTGGTGGTGCTGTTACTTCATTTTTCATGTAGACTTATTTGTAACTCATGGGCCTGTCATGCGGATATGTGTGACGCAGATTAATATCCGTGATCCGTTAAATATTAATGTTTAAATTCTCTTTAAAATCTAATACTGTCACATTATTAAATGTTGTAGACATTTCTCGGTTTAATAACGGTCTGTTTCTTTAATACAAATACGTTGGATTAATACACATTTAATATTGTATGTCTTTATTGTTCCTAAAATCAATTTTGTGACTTATTGTGAAGTATTGACATTGCTCTATTAAATGTATTTATAATGCACATTGATTGTGTGCTATTGCGTGACATTAGACTCTAATGTTTAAAGATGCAAATCTGGTGTTTCAAGAGACGTTTCCCACGGAACATTTCTGATTGTTCAAATTCAGGTTATAATGTCAGTAACTTGGATAATCTGTTTATAGATGTTAAACTACAGGTTTGTTTGTTATTAGTAAATAAACCTCGAGCTTGTATTTGTCTGAAATGCTCATATGTTATTGTGCAATGGCGTCTTTATTTTTAAATAGACATTACAACCAAACAATTGTATCAAATGATCTGTAGAGATCAAAAATGTTTAGACTTTAAAATGCAACTCAATTTATCTTTGTATTTAGATATCCTCAACAGAAGAAATTTAAATGCACATGGTTGAGCCAATCACATAAGACATCTCTGTGCATCCAGCAATCTTCATCTACTGAGTATATCTCGATATGCTTTTCAAGCAAAGTATGTCAAGATAAGAAGAGAAGTAAATACACTCTTTAAATCTCTTAAAGGGACACTGTCCAAAAAAATTTAGCGTTCGTGATTCAGATTGAGAATGAAATGTTAATCAACTTTATAATTTAATCCGATTCTCAAATGTTAATAATTATCTTGTTATCTTTCTTTGCAAATCAAAACTGATATTTTATATTACGGACAATTATTTGTGAAAAACCTGGGTTGTCCTTGATTGTTGGATTAATTAATCCACCCAAAAAAAAAGTTCTGTCCAGAGTACTGAAGCAAATAAATTATCAATTTAATGCCTTATTTTTCAAGTAATGATAGCAACATCACGAGGAACATTGATAATATGAGTCAATTTATAAAGTTGCTTAAAATTGAATACTCGTTCTGAATGTATAAATAATTATTTTTTTTACAGTCTCCCTTTAAGTATATTTTGAGTTCATGTCCCTTTAAGGAGACATTTCACAATAATGCTTGAAATATCATAAACCTAGGCACCTTCCTTTGGCAAAATTAGTATAACATATGAGTAAAGCATATTTATATTAACTTCTGGATTGTTTTACACACTGAATGAAATATATATTGTAATGTATGTATTTCGCAGTCTTCAGCTTAGAGGGACATTAAGCTCTGTTATTTATGCATTTTGGAGAAGATTATAATATTTGAACAACTTAATATGTTTTGTTATTCGATCATTAGATTTTAATTATATATATTCTTGGATTAAATACATATCTACATAGGCTATTTTGATGCTGATTGTTGGTTGCACATAGATGCCTTATGTCATTGGCTAAGATATGTGCATTGATGTATCTTTTTCTAAGTATATTTAAAGACTGAATGTAATACAATAGTACTTTATAAATATGTTAAAATTATTTTATGATTGTTTAAAATTCAATACACAATATATTTTGTGAAGGTCCCTTTAAGGACCAAAACATTCGGAATGTTGATTTAACATTGTTGAAAGAAACTAAAGGGGAATGAAAATTATATATAGATATGTGATGTCTAACCCAAGAGGTAAGATTTAAAATATTACATAATATTAATAATTATAGTTAAATTACCCTTTAAATGACTCCACTAGAACATAAAATCAATTAACATGGCATCCAATAACTAGCTTGTGCAAAATATGAAGTTAACTGACCTATCATTTTTAAATGTAAAAAATATAAATTTATTAAAATAATGTTTTTAGATACCTAAGGAAGATACAAGATCTTATAAAAGAAATTTTACATTCAACAACACTGTCACTTTAATGTAAGTGAACCACTTTCCCTTCTTAAAAGTGAAAAGAAGAAAGTTATGTCAAATTCTGACTACATATCCGAAAATATTTAAAAAATTTAAAATCTAAAAATTAAACAATAAAAGCATTGATGGATTTCACTCCCCAATTAATTTAAAGAAGCTAGTTGACTTTAATATTCTCTGAATCAGTGGATTTTCTAAAATTAATGCTATACATGATGCCTAATTTGATCTTATGCATGTGCTTGTCAAATAGACAACTACCAGTCATGGGAGTCAAATTGTTTTTTATTGACGGATTATATGGATATTTATTATAATCTGTTTAAAAGAGGGTATTTAATAATAAAATGTTGATTATTACCATTTAAAAATAAAAAAAAATTATTTTAACTAAAAAAAATCCTGGAAGTCATCAGATGAAAATCTGAAAAAAAAAAAAAAGAATTTATAAAGTTAATACACACGTTGTAAAATATTCATAAAATACATTTACAATCATCTTGTGTCTATGCTCTAACTTTGTGCAACATTTTATCAAGATATTTATGACTTAAATTATTGGATTAAAAACCAAAAAAAACATACACCATTATATTGTGTAATCAAAATTACATTTAAATATCAGCATTTCTAATTATACATAATAATGTATATCACATTTAAATAATCAAAAATAAATATATGTATGCTGAACATAAATGTAATATTTAATGTACATTCAAATACCTCTATATCAACTATAATATGTATTCCTTTGTCTGATTGTGATACATAGATATCTAATTATGAACAAAGTATGGGTAATGTATGTAAGCTAAAACTATTCTAATATAGGACATGTATCTTTTCAAAATATTTTACATTCTTCCTGTGATTCTTAACTAGCATGCATTGGTAAACCAACCTGGATAATGCATGGTCTTTGAAAGTCAATTCTGGAGAAAACAGGTGATCTTCAATAGGTGTCTTATTCATCATTTCAAAACTAGAGGACTGTGAAATACCATCTAAAAAAATAAAATTCATCTAAGTGTCTGATTGTGATACCTAAATATCTAATTTTGAACAAAGTCTGACTAATGTATGTAAGCTACAAATATTCTACATTCTTCCTGTGATTCTTAACTAGCATGCATTGGTAAACCAACCTGGATAATGCATGGTCTTTGAAAGTCAATTCTGGAGAAAACAGGTGATCTTCAATAGGTGTCTTATTCATCATTTCAAAACTAGAGGACTGTGAAATACCATCTAAAAAAATTAAATTCATCTAAGTGTCTGATTGTGATACCTAAATATCTAATTCTGAACAAAGTCTGACTAATTTATGTAAGCTACAAATATTCTACATTCTTCCTGTGATTCTTAACTAGCATGCATTGGTAAACCAACCTGGATAATGCATGGTCTTTGAAAGTCAATTCTGGAGAAAACAAGTGATCTTCAATAGGTGTCTTATTCATCATTTCAAAACTAGAGGACTGTGAAATACCATCTAAAAAAATTAAATTCATCTAAGTGTCTGATTGTGATACCTAAATATCTAATTCTGAACAAAGTCTGACTAATTTATGTAAGCTACAAATATTCTACATTCTTCCTGTGATTCTTAACTAGCATGCATTGGTAAACCAACCTGGATAATGCATGGTCTTTGAAAGTCAATTCTGGAGAAAACAAGTGATCTTCAATAGGTGTCTTATTCATCATTTCAAAACTAGAGGACTGTGAAATACCATCTAAAAAAATAAAATTCATCTAAGTGTCTGATTGTGATACCTAAATATCTAATTCTGAACAAAGTCTGACTAATGTATGTAAGCTACAAATATTCTACATTCTTCCTGTGATTCTTAACTAGCATGCATTGGTAAACCAACCTGGATAATGCATGGTCTTTGAAAGTCAATTCTGGAGAAAACAGGTGATCTTCAATAGGTGTCTTATTCATCATTTCAAAACTAGAGGACTGTGAAATACCATCTAAAAAAATAAAATTCATCTAAGTGTCTGATTGTGATACCTAAATATCTAATTCTGAACAAAGTCTGACTAATGTATGTAAGCTACAAATATTCTACATTCTTCCTGTGATTCTTAACTAGCATGCATTGGTAAACCAACCTGGATAATGCTTGGTCTTTGAAAGTCAATTCTGGAGAAAAAAGGTGATCTTCAATAGGTGTCTTATTCATCATTTCAAAACTAGAGAACTGAAATACCATCTAAAAAATTAAAAATAATATAAGTGTCTCCAATAGGATGCCTCCACAGCCTTATTCTATCAAATAGTTGGCACTTACCATGTGAACATGTCTTTGTATGGTTTTCAAGGTCAGCAGATTTGAAAGATAATGCCAGACATGATCCCATTGGTATACTTCAATCTTGGCTTTTTCCACTGTCAGTCTGGGCAATCTTCACTGTCAGGCTTCGAATTCTTCCCTTTCAGTCTTTAGATTAAGTCAGCTCCCTAATGGCAGAAAAAGTTTAAGAAAAATTATTACTACAAGTGTGTGAATCAGTTCTGTACCCCTCTCCCACCCCCCCCATTTCAGAATCAATTTCTGTCACTAGCTTAATAAGTGTGTGCAGCATCTTGTGTTATGTTCTATCAATCAAGTGTGAAGATGAGTCATATTGAGCAGAACAAACCTCTAATGTGTGACTTTGAACCATAGTCATGCTAGAGGATAGTTATGCTAGAGGATCTCTTTCTGAGTATTTACATTTTAAGTAATGTGTAAACTAAATACTATTTTTGAAAATGTATGCCATATGATGTATTTGTGTACAATTCATGCCAGCAACAGTCCATACATTTATACTTACCAGCTGATGTTCTCTTTAAAAACCAGGTGGCAAAGACTCGCTACAGGACCCAATGACCAGAGCATCACCTATATTAATAAATGAAACACATTTTTAGCATTTGATGAACAATCCGAACATGTTTGCACAATTCTCTACTTGTCATTTCCCTAGAGTTCACATCTATTGACAATACTCCAATCTAACTTCTATTATTTACCGTCTAAAGTGGCGGTTGATGATGTCTGCTCTGACATTGAGCCCCTCGTCCCGGAATGGCCACTCTAGAACTGGATCGTCCTCCTCTTCTCTGAGTAGGTTTCGGGGCGCCTGGACGGCCTGCAGCATCCCAGCCCGCTGTGCAATATTATGCAGGACACTACAGGCTATAACGATCTTAGCCACCTTCTTTGGGTTGTACTGTATTGCTCCTCCCGACCTGTCAAGGTACCTGAACCTCATCTTCAGGAGCCCGAACATTCTTTCAACCACAGCCCTGGTTCTCTTATGTGCCCTATTGTAGCGCTCCTGAGCCACATCAGTCGGCCTACGCAAGGGAGTGATAAGCCAAGGCCGGCTCATGTACCCAGAATCGCCTATAAATTATGAACAGAACATAATTCAAACTGAATCCTCAAAATTGTATTTTTATTCAAAAAAATGTTTGTGTACACGATAATCCACTAACAAATGTTTATTATTTAAAAGAATAATCTAGTTCAATCTTATTCTCTATCTTCCCATTTCAGCTAAGACATGCTACATATGCGTATTTCTCCTAAACCAGACCTTGTGTAAAATACCAACTAAATGGTTACATTGCATTCTCTGAGCATTTAAGTTAAGACATGCTACATATCTGCATTGAACTAAAAGTAGACATTAGTGGAAAGAGACAATGACATGGTTAAATTGCATTTGCTGCTATCTTCCCATTTCAGCTAAGACATGCTACATATGCGTATTTCGCCTAAACCAGACCTTGTGTAAAATACCAACTAAATGGTTACATTGCATTCTCTAAGCATTTAAGGTAAGATATGCTACATATCTGCATTGAACTAAAAGTAGACATTAGCGGAAAGAGACAATGACATGGTTAAATTGCATTTGCTGCTATCTTCCCATTTCAGCTAAGACATGCTACATATGCGTATTTCGCCTAAACCAGACCTTGTGTAAAATACCAACTAAATGGTTACATTGCATTCTCTGAGCATTTAAGGTAAGACATGCTACATATCTGCATTGAACTAAAAGTAGACATTAGCGGAAAGAGACAATGACATGGTTAAATTGCATTTGCTGCTATCTTCCCATTTCAGCTAAGACATGCTACATATGTGTATTTCGCCTAAACCAGACCTTGTGTAAAATACCAACTAAATGGTTACATTGCATTCTCTGAGCATTTAAGGTAAGACATGCTACATATCTGCATTGAACTAAAAGTAGACATTAGCGGAAAGAGACAATGACATGGTTAAATTGCATTTGCTGCTATCTTCCCATTTCAGCTAAGACATGCTACATATGCGCATTTCTCCTAAACCAGACCTTGTGTAAAATACCAACTAAATGGTTACATTGCATTCTCTGAGCATTTAAGGTAAGACATGCTACATATCTGCATTGAACTAAAAGTAGACATTTGCCGAAATATAAATAAATGGTTAAATTGCATCCTATAGCTGAACATTACACTAACATTTTAAGACTACAGTGGCAATTGTCTAACTAATTAACCATGTTGTGCACAAATACTCACCAACGAGATAACCAGGGGGCATTTGTCTTTCTTCAAACTGCCGCCACAGGGTGGACAGAGAGAGGATGCGGGCATCATGACAAGCTCCTCCAAAATTCGCACACACATGCATAATCCTCATCCGTGCGTCACAAACATACTGCACGTTGAGGCTATGAAAATGTTTGCGATTTCTGAAGGGCAAGTCATCAATTGGAGCACGCAGCGCAATGTGGGTACAATCAATGGCTCCCAAGACATTGGGCAATTCAGCAATATCAAAGAATTCCCGCTTCAGGTGCCTCCAATCACCATCATTTTGTGGGGATCCTATGTAGTGCTTACTGATACGTACCATGGCGTCCAGAAAGTTATCAAACACCACAGAGAATGTACCTTGAGCCAGGCCATGCATGTACATTTCTCCGGATTGAAAACTCCCGGAGGCCAGGACGTATAGACAACTTAGCATCTTAGTCATGCCGGGGACAGCAGTCCTTATTTGTATACGTGGCTCCAAATGAGGTTTAAGAAGATCGTAAAAGCAAAAGAGCTGTTCGCGATTGAGCCGATACTTATCATAAACCTCAAAGTCGCTCATGTTTTCCAAGGTGGGTCTCACCCTGTAGACACGAGGACCTCGAACCAGACGACCCCTTCGTCTCAGTCTGAGTCGCCGAGGCTGCCTGATTCTATCAACAGCTAGTTCGCCAATAGCAGCACCAGCAGCGTCTACCATATCATCATCATCCATATTTCCAAACAGCAGAGCAAGGAGTAACAAGGTATGCTATATGATGTGGATCACAAGGGATGCTTTGGCCATGTTGTTTGGGGGATTTATAGTACAATTAGTCCAATGGTAGTGAGTTTGTAATGATTGCTAATTGTATTCACTTGTTTGTATGTGAGCGGCGCGAATGCTTTCAAAGTGGGCGTTTTTGTAGGTGTTTGGTGAAATGTTGTTTTCCCCCAATGAATCTCAATGTGAAAGTGTAAAATATCACACATACAGTGCATGTTTGTAATGTTTGTTCATATGCGTAATAAATATTTATTAAACGCGATGTTATAGTAAAAAGCACACGTCCAGGCTAACATGAATGAAAGTGCATAGTTGTGTATAATGTGCATAGAATGTGATCGATCAATGTTGCTGCAATATTGTTTGTAAATGATAAAGTAACAGCTGCCATCTGTAGTATTGTATCTATACGTGATTAGCGAGATGTCAATATTGTACGTGTCCCTTTCAAATCGCAATAATAATTCAGAACTTCCGGCTGTCATCTGTAGTATTGTATATGTAAGTGATTGCCAAGCTGTCAATATTGTATGCGTCCCATTAAAATCTGCATAATAATTCAGAACTTCCGGCTGTCATCTGTAGTATTGTGTATATATGAGTGATTGCCGAGATGTCAATATTGTATGCGTCCCATTAAAATCGCACTAATACTGAGGAACTTCCGGCTGTCATCTGTAGTATTGTATATATAAGTGATTGCCGAGATGTCAATATTGTATGCGTCCCATTAAAATCGCACTAATACTGTAGAACTTCCGGATGTCATCTGTAGTATTGTATATATAAGTGATTGCCGAGATGTCAATATTGTATGCGTCCCATTAAAATCGCACTAATACTGAATAACTTCCGGCTGTCATCTGTAGTATTGTATATATAAGTGATTGCCGAGCTGTCAATATTGTATGCGTCCCATTAAAATCTGCATAATAATTCTGAACTTCCGGCAGTCATCTGTAGTATTGTATATATAAGTGATTTTCGAGCTGACAATATTTATTAATTGTCCCATTCAAATCGCCCTAATAATGCTGTTCCAAACTGTTGTTTACGTATATGTAGTATTGTAGTATTGTAGTACAGTCGTGAATCTGTAATGTGTATGGTTGAATCTTCTAATGACGTCATCATATTATTAACCTGCCTATCTAGTTCTGAAATCCTCATTGTGTTGTTGTATTGTGCTACATTGTTATTGTGTGCTGAATAAAATATAAATGTGTGCTTTGTGGTTGCGTGATGCGTGTTATGTACATATACGTATATATTGTGATTGTGTCCCACATATGCTGACTTCTATATAGCGGTCTGGCATTGTTGTTCATTCCCATAAAGTGACATCTGTAATCTGGTGCAATGATGTTGTTATTGTACGTAATTCCTAATGGTTTATTGTGAGTGAATCATGATGTTAAAAGTACATTAAATTCCATATGTTCTGTTTTGTGATTCCTATAGAGAAAGTAATGTGTTTTTCCCCCATCATTTGAATGCACATGTATGAGTGAATGATAAAAGTAATGTATGTGCATCCATGACTGATAATGTGTTAAGCCTATGTAGATATGCTGTTGCTGCAAGCATATGAGTTGAATAAATGAAATGCAATAATAAAGGTAAATGAGAGGTGTTTCCCATTGTGTACTGTTTGTGAATCCTGAAATGTTTTAATTATTTTTGTGTCCGTTTAAATGTGATCTTTTTTTAAAAAATGTTTGTTACTAGTGATGTTGATTTGTAGTTGATGTAATGTAAAAGTATCAAACAATTTAATGCTGTTGTGAATATTCAATAAGTAAAATCCATAAGTCCACCATAGGGAAATAGGCATTTCTTGATCTATTTGTCATAGCTGGGTCTAAAGCAGAAAAGCATGTTTTTTTTTTCGATTTCTAGCGCTGGTATTTGGAGATTTTTTGTCTACGCTTTTTGCGTGCGTTATGGAAATCTGTCTGTCGCGTGCACGAGCACGTCTTCCCCATAGAAGTCAATGGAGGCTCAAAATTTGTGTGTAAATAAAATCCAAGACTGGTTTTGAGCGTAAAGTGAGTGACGTCATGAGCTTGTGTGAAAAAGTAGCTAAATCGTGTTCATTTTGTAATAAATAACTTGTTTGGGTATGTAATGTGGTGTATATTGTTTGTATGCATCGATGAGTGTATGTTTGTGATAATATTATTAGTTAGATGTAGCTATATGAGGGTCTTTTCCCGTGTGTCAATGTAAGTCAATGGCAAAATGGATTTGTGTTGTTTTTTTTTCTAACACCCGAGATCTCGCAACTTTGATGAAAAAATATTAAATCTGAAAAATAAATATAGTGTAGTGTTTGTATGAGTGTAAGTGTAGTTTGTGTAATATTTGTTTTGTGATTCGTGGATGTTTATTTTGTCGGTAGATGTTAACTACAGGGTCTGAGCTGTCGGTAGAGATTTGTGCGTTGGGAGATTTTTGAGTGTCGGTAACTAAACTCTAAATACCGGAGGGCGGTAAAAACAAGCGTTAGGAGCCTCTAACGCTGGTTTTCACGGCTACCGCCAAACTCTAAATCTAGGCCCAAGAGAACAAAGACAATTTGATAATAGAAGCAAATAAGAAAGTTGTTTAAAACTGAATGCTATATGTGAATCATGAAAGAAAAATGTGGGGTTTCATGTCCGTTTAAGCCTAAAATGTAGTTCTCATTTTCTAACCAAGAAAAACAATTCTATGAGCTATTGCAAAATTACTCATGCAACAAAATCAGCTACACACCTACATTATATGTTACCACTCCCTAGATGAGCACAGCCTGATCAGATTTTGTTTAATAACACTGGGTACGTCTGCATGCCCTTAGGCTTCAGCAGTTCCCACAAAAATCCAGGGATAGACAAGAATAAAGCACATTGTGTTACAGCGTCCTGAGAACTGCGGTCTGATCAATACTCAGAGAAACTCAATCTTTACAATGAGAAAGGTTTATGATCAGGTAACTTGTTATATTTCAGATTTGTTTTGTAATATTGTATTAAGTAAATATTGTTTTCTAAATAGCAATAGCAACTTATTGGTAATACATTTTACAGAACCATTGAAATAAAGAAATCCAATTCATAAAATTCTTAGACATCTTATTATACAAACAGCTTTTCTTTTTGGTGGCAATTTTTGCAGCAATAATAACCAACTAAACCTCATTTTCTCACTATGGTTATTTCTCTTAGCAAATCATACACCATGATTGTATACAAAGTATTATGCCTGTGCTTCATGTTTTATAAAAGATATTTCAGTAAATGGTAAAACCAAATGATCACTCTCATGTTTTTGTTTTTTTACAATGTTTCTTATAAAAACTCTGGAACAAACGTAGATTTACCCTTATCAATAATATAAAACATTTTTAATTATAAAATATATTTATTTTAATTACTAATAGTGGCAACTCTAGGGAGGTACTAGGGGAGTATGGTCTAAAACCAACCCTGGTCACTAATACTCAATATTCTTAGTTGATGGGAGCAAGAAATGAAAAATTCCCCAGTTTGATTGGGGATGAGTAAAGCACAGTGTTTCTTTATGATCCTGCAAAAAAAATAATAATAATCAGGTAATAATATACAGAAGTGTTGTTGACTCTGATGTGCATATATTGTTATCAAATCCTCCTACGCTCAATGTAATAAAGGTGTTTCTATTGTATTTCAAATTTACAAAGCAAATATGTTAAACTAGTAATTTACTTGATAGTGCATTTGAGTTTACCATGAACTTAAAGGGTAATTATAATTATGAGTTTAACCCCCTTTTAAAGAAGTTAACACTTAGGCAAGTTTTAGTTGGGAAGCACAAACATTACATATTCTAAGCAGAATGCACCTGATGATTGCTGGCTAAGTGCGTGCAGTTCTCAAGTAGGATGTATCTGTGTTTTTAGCCTATAGTGTCAGAAATGCAAAAATGACATGCCGTAATGAAGAAGATCGGGTCATTTTTTTATTTCAAATTTCCCTTTAAGGACATGATACTCAAAACACTTTTTACCAGACATATGAAAGCACAGCAGTTAAACCTGCCAAAAATATTTGTTTGCATGAAAAAGTTAAGTAAAAGCTATGTATATTTAAAGTTAAACTATAAGTAAGGGCATGAATGTGTAAAACAGTCTTAGGACTCAATAAAGCACTGCAATACATTTGGAGCATTGTATTTTTGATGGAACAGAGTAAATATTTGAGTATCATATACCTTTATTGAGATCTAATCCATATGAAATGCACACTATGATTAAGTTAAACACATGAGTTATCCTAGTTATGCATTCAGATAGTAAAGTATTGGATAGAAGGGCTTCTGTTACCATACATATTTGACAACATAATGTGTTTTCAGAATACAATTGAATGTGCCATTTCATTTTCTCAGAGTCCAGTCATACCCATATTTCTGTTATGTAGTTTGCCACCTCTGTAATGTGAAAACCACTGCATAGTAAAGCACATTTCTAGCTAAATAGGGGATACATGGAAAACAATAAAAATTTGTATCCTAAGTACAAATTTCACAGAATTTAATTGTATTATTAATAAAATAGTTCCTTTTCCTGCATAATTTCAAAACAATTTAAAACATTTTAATAAAATGTAATCTTTGCAGAACAAATTTGTAACAAATTTAAATATGATTTAAAGGGACAGTCTAGTAAAAGTTACATTTTGAACAACTTTTCAATTTACTTTTATCATCAAATTTGTGTGATCTTATCTTGGTATTTTTGGTTGAAAGCTAAACCTAGGTAGGCTCATATGCCTTGAAGGCCACCTCTTATTTCAGTGCATTTTGACTGTTTTTTAAGCTAGACCGCCCTAGCTCATGTGTGCCATATAGATAACATTCTGCTCACTCCTGTGGAGTTACCTAGGAGTCAGTACTAATTGGCTAAAATGCAACTCTGTTGAAATAACTGAAATAAGTGGGCAGTGTGCAGAGGCTTAGATACAAGGTAATCACAGAGGTAAAAAGTGTGATACTATAACTGTGTTTATGCAAAACTGAGGAATGGGTAATAAAGGGATTATCTATCTTTTTAAACGATAACAATCCTGAAGTAGACTGTCCCTTTAAAAATACAATTTTATACTGCATGCTTCTATTTTAGTATTTAATGTATTAGTTGTGAGCCCTATGGTAAATGTATGCACCTCTACATAATTAAATGCTGGGAACACCACTTTGCTGGACACATTATTCCCAAGGTAAAATCTGCCTTAAAAGAATTCCAACATGGGCTTCATGGTGCTGGAGAGATATCTTACAGAATTTATCAAGCACAGATACTTTTAGATAATCAGATCCTAGGTTAGAAAGATTATAATAATTGCTTAAAGGTATTTGATGTTTTAGAAAGCATACAACCAAATCAGCCTACTTTACAGAATATCCATGTGGTCATTTTTGCTAAAACTACAAAAAAGGGAGAGCAAAGTCAAAATTAAACTTTTATGATTTAGAGAGAGCATTTAATGTTAAGCAGCTTTCTGATTTACTTCTATTACCTCATTTGTTTTTTCTTCTTGGTCCTGAGGTAGGCTCAGGAGCAGCAAAGTACTTTTAAGATTGCAGCATGCCCCCAGGTTACAAGCAGAGCATACTTACCCAATACCCACTGCCTGGTGCATATGTCCTTGTGTGTGAACTTGATTTATATTTGTGCTAGTGAATGCGCAATAAACACCGATCTGTTCCTGTCTTGGCTCTGAGATGTACACCTAGCACGTACACAAGGTTTCAGAGATAAAGAGTCCTAAGGAGCACTTTTTAACAAACTTTATATTGCTAAATTTATTAAAATAGCACAGCCACAAAGCCTATTATAAACTTGTATGACCATCTAATTAAATGCCCAGGGCTAAAATGTATGTAACAATAATTTATTTTGCTAATTGTTTGTCCACCTTCCTTTGTGTTCTACATAGGGTCCCAAATTTTGCACAATTTAAATCTTTATTTTATGTTTAAATATTTTTTATTATCATTCACAAATTTTGTGATACATATACATCAAGGTTTGTTTAACAAATTCCAGAACATATAAAAGATATAACATGTTCCCAGAGATGCCAAATCTCAAATTCGTGGAACTCAAATATTCATAATTCTGACAACAGTTCTCTGTAACTATGATGTAATACAGTACATTTGTCATTACTACCCATCGTCATAAATATAGCAGATATTAACTAAAGAATGAACAATGCTAGTAAATCCAGGTGTTTGTGGGGGGAGGGAACATTAATGGGGATAGTGACAACAAAATAAAATCAAATAGTTCACTCATCAAAAAGATATTCTGCATTATACATCTAGGCAGCAGTAGTAAGGGGTATTTATTTTATCAACTTCACTCTACCAATCCAGTAGTACCAAATCTAATTGACTGTGTCTCTATTGCTCAATATCCCAGATGCTAACTCATACATGTTATAAGTGTGTTGCAATTTATTATCTATTTCTGACCATGAAGGGATACCTGATTTTCAGTGTTTCACAATGCAGGTTCTGGTGACTGTGCAAAGGATTCTGATAAAAGTATTGAGATATTTGTTCTATGCGACATAAGAGATAAACATCCTATTACTTCTTATGTTACCTAGAATTATTAAACCAATAAACACGCAACAACAGGTTTTGGGCTAAAGACCGGTCACGGTCACGTTTATTATATAAAATAAACCTCTTAAGTTAGGCTATTTAAATATGCCAGCTTAGGAAACTTATTAATAATAATCACAAACAACTTTATAAAGTTATTAATAAACTGGTGGCGGCAATGAACTAGCTAGTCTAACCCCTACTGACAGATGGCCAGGGTCCTACACGGTGTTTGCAGCGAGGCACGGATTGCGTACGCCCAATTGGCAGAGAGAGAAAGCTGTAAGCTGATAGAGCTATTTGGCCTATGATTCGTAGGGGGGAGTAACCCCTAGGTTGGCACCTAGCGGGCGTCGCCTCCCCCATCCAAGGGTATCACTCTTCTCTCTCCCTGCCCGCTCTCTGCACTCTGACCGACCGCCACAAGAATCAGCCGCCTCTTGCCGCCACATAACTGACAAACTCCCAAACAATCATAAAATTTTTATAGAATTCCAGATTACAAAAATATTTTTTTTTATACTACCGAAAGAAGAGCTTTACAAATATCCCCAAGGAAAATGTCTAGTCCCACATCCATGAGATGGACACCATCAGGGCGATAAAGAGCCTTATTGACAGCCGTTAAAGTATTGTGCCTTATGGCAAAACCTCCTAACGCCATGACCGTTCTCCCCATCTCCCTGTTTAGCTTCTTCCTCACATTGTATGCTGCCCTCTGAGTAATAATGTACCTCCAACGCAGTCGTGCAACTACGTTGGACCACCCAACCTTTACATCATTGAGCCATGCACACACCCAACGTATGTCCGAAGCCATTCTCCTAATTAGGTCCAAAACTGGAACAGACCCCATGCCATTCCCCTCTAGGTGCAGTACAATAATGTGAGTTTGCCCCCATCTCCTATGAGCATCTTGAAGAAGGGTAGGCAACTCGTCCTTTACAAGGCAATATTCCTCAAATCTCCTAACCGGGCAAACATTCTGGGAATTCATGCCTGTGCAGCGACAGCCAGGCCACCTTTTCCTCAGGATCCGTTTTAGACCTGGGAACTTGCAGTAACAAGCCACTTTCAGCAGGCCACACATGCTCCCATTTGATCCAACCGACCGAGCCAACCCTGGATGTTGCCACCAATTCACCTACTCTCAAGGCCCCCACCAGAGCAAATGCAAAAGCCAACCGGAAGAGCAAGGCCTTGTAACTTAATGAGCACACTGACTGCAGTGCCCCCACCATCTCAATAGTGTGATGGCTCCCTACAGTCCTTGTTGCGTGGGGACAGCCGTCCCTACCCCTTCAATACCGGTCTCACCAAAAATGCGCCTGAGTAGTCAGCAATCCCAAATGTTTTGTTAAAGAACGAGATAGCAGACAACCTGCTCTGGGTTCCCAGTCTAGACACCCCCTGCCTACGCAACCAATCAAGCACATGTACCTGTGTAGCCAAGAGGAGCTGGATCCCCCGACTGGTGGCAAAGCAGACCCAAGCCCTCCAGTGGTTTTCATAGGTACTCCATGTCTTAGGTGCCAAAGAAGCCCTCACTAGGGGGATGACACTTTCCCAGCCCCTGCCATCTGCCAAAGAAAGGAGGGCAAGTTAGCCTAGTTATCTCAGCCCTTGGCGCCACCCTCCTAAACCACTCCCAGTTTAACCTTGATATCGCGTCTGCCACTACATTTTTTACCCCAGGTACATGCCGAGCTGCAAAGCTAACATTCAGTTGTAAGCATCGCAACACTAGGTGCCTCAAATACGTGACGACCTTCGGGGATGATGCAGACAAACGGTTTATGGCATAAACCACGCTCATGTTGTGAGACCAGAAAATTACAGACCGATTAGCCAATTTCTGTCCCCACAGCTCTATTGCCACTATGATTTGGAAAAGTTCCAACAGGGTCAGGTCCTTAGTTAGACCCGCCCTAACCCAATCCTCCGGCCAAGGAGTCGCGCTCCATTTGCCGTAAATAAGCACCATACCCAAACCCCCCGCTGCATCCGTAAAGAGGTGCAGCATTTGGTTTGAAATAGGGCCTTTCCGCCATAGGCAGACACCATTGAAGTTTCTCAAAAAGTCTTCCCAAACCTTGAGATCCTCCTTCATCTCGGTAGACACCCTGATCCTAACTCTATGCCCCCTAGGACCCTGCAGCTGACTCTCCAGCCACCTATTAAAGATTCTACCCATTGGTATCGCCCGACCCGAAAAAATTCAGCAACCCCATTTGGACTTTTCGGATAACCTTTGAGCTACGAGTGGGAAACAAATAAAAAGGTTCTACCAAGATGTTAAGGACATGGAAAAGAGTTATCAGGGATGCTGGGATGTTAGAATGATGACATACAGTGGTGAACCTATTCAACAGTGAACCCTGTGGCAACATTTTTTTGGGGCCCAAAAATAACTAAATAGTTTGCAATAATAATACACATGCTGCTATGTATAATGATTTTGAGGATAGATAGACAGGCAGACATACAGACAGACAGCAAGACAGATAGATAATAGATAGAGATAAATGATAGGTAGATGATAGATACTGTGGTTATTTCTCTTAGCAACATACGCCATGATTGTATTCAAAGTATTATGCCTGTGCTTCATGTTTTATAAAAGATATTTCAGTAAATGGTAAAACCAAATGATCACTATCATGGTTTTTTTTTTTTTACAATGTTTCTTAAAAAAACTCTGGAACAAACATAGATTTACCCTTATCAATAATATAAAACATTTTTAATTAGAAAATATATTTATTTTAATTACTAATAGTGGCAGCTCTAGGGAGGTACTAGGGGAGTATGGTCTAAAACCAACCCTGGTCACTAATACTCAATATTCTTAGTTGATGGGAGCAAGAAATGAAAATTTCCCCAGTTTGATTGGGGATGAGTAAAGCACAGTGTATCTTTATGATCCTGCAAAAAAAATAATAATCAGGTAATAATATACAGAAGTGTTGTTGACTCTGATGTGCATATATTGTTATCAAATCCTCCTACGCTCGATGTAATAAAGGTGTTTCTATTGTATTTCGAATTTGCAAAGCAAATATGTTAAACTAGTAATTTACTTGATAGTGCATTTGAGTTTACCATGAACTTAAAGGGTAATTATAATTATGACAGTACAAAGATAATCCCAGCGTCCACTAAACCTTATTGGCCCAGGAGGTGATACCTAGTTATCACCTAGATGCAATAATACGTGAGAAAGATATTCCTAGGCGCCAAACTGTGAGGCTAAGGTATGCAAAATATTTATTACAACTAAGAATACAGGGTATTGAAGGCAAAATGGAATTACAATATTAAAAATACAATAGGAATACAATTTCAAAATACAATTTAAAATACAATTTAAAATATGGCATGGATCCACGCTATTACAATGAGGATATAAAATGTGAAATATATAAATACACTATAACAATATACACAGGACAATTCTGCAACGACAGCAATATCACAAGTGTGCTGCAAAGTGACTTAGTGCAATACTTCAGTGTGCTAAAAATTGGGGTAGTAACAATCAATAAAAATCGAAAAAAAAAGTGTGTACAGTGTGTATAAAATGTGTTTTAGGAAAAACAAAAACAAAAACAAAGTCAGTGTAAAAATGGGTCCAAAAGAAAGTCACAACATAGGTCCAAAATGAATCCGCTGGGGTACTCCTATAGGTGTGTATCCAAAAGGTGTTGGTGTGTTAGCAAGTGTTTGCTATTGGTGTCCAGTGGATGGGTAATAAAGTGAAAAAAATAATAATAACAACAAAACAAGAGTTGTTGATAGTGTCCAAGAAATATCCCTTTGTGGTGGTTTTACCAGCCTGGGTAGGCAGATATGGTGAAGAAAGGTGCACGATAAAAAAGGTGCACAATAAAAAAGGGGGCACAATAAAAACAATTCCAAATGCAAAAAAATATATAGGAAACAAAAACCTGTGAAGAGAAAGATAAAATGCAATGTGTAGAAAGTTCACAATTTGTTCCTCCAATTAAAATAAGGCTTACCAGTGTTGTCTATGCGTTTCGGCCTTCTCTGGGCCTTTATCAAGACTGGTGTGTGCTATATACTGATGGCCTTATATAGGGGTTGAGTGATTGCAACCGGAAGTGCTTTGATTTAGCCATTTCCGGTTTGGCGAATTTTTATATTTATTCAGATTGTTAATAAATGGATCATAAAGTCTATTTCCTATCAAAATTAGTGGATAAGGTAGTGTTTTATTATTATCACTATTTGGAGAGTCTCTATTTGTCGTCTGTTTTGTTTCTGTGAATCCTCCGTATCTCTATGACGTCACTTCCGGTAGGGGATTTCTCTAACGGACTTATGTGATATATAGTATATATGTTGTTTTCAGTCCGTTGTCTTTACTATTTATTGTATTAACTGATCCATAATATGTGGCCGTATGTTGGATAGGGTTATGCCGGTTATTTTGTATATATTTCTTATCCGTTTTTCCAGTGTCCTGATTGGTCGTGACGTCAGAGCTGTAGTCAGATCAGTAATAAACTGGACCGTAATGTGAATCACTAACGTTTAACTCTGTGTGTCCTTAAAATGATCTGTGGAGTGATTCAGTGTGTGTCAGTCACAGTGTGCGTGATGGATGATATACTGAATGTATCCCTAAAGCGTTAAAGCATTATATGATAAAGAGGTTTTAATATGAGATTAAATTGCGATCAAAGAGCTGGTTTGTAACTAATGCACAGAATATCTCCAAAGGGAGTAGGGGCAAAAAAATACTACAGTTTTTTAGTAATCCTGTAGTTGTTTCAATGTTATATACTGTATACAATCCCAAAACACAATTAGGAGCTATTTTTTATAAAATAATATATATTAATAATAATATTTCACTGTTGTTGATATTATCCTTATGATAACAATGCGATATAATTATTTGGTAGAAAATCATATGTGATCTTGTACAAATCATATTAAATTAAATAAACAAGAAAGGAAATGGTTATTATTTTAAAATATTAAAGTGTTCAGATTGTTATATGTAGATTGTTATTGTCATATAATGACATACTTATAATTATCCTTTTCTGGGATAAATAATTACAAATTGAAACTAGAATAAACAATGTATACTTATAGGTCGGATTCTCAGTTGTGTTTTATACAGCTTGAGGTATAGTTCAAATTGCAGTTTTCTGAATGTAATTAATATCAGTTGATTATCTTTAAGGGGGTGTATTTAAGGAATAAGTGTCCTATATGTTTAATATCAGAGATATGTTAAATAGATGGTTTATTAAATGCCGGTGTGTTGGCATAATAAAATAATTTGTTAAGTGTTAAAATATTGGCTAAGTGTTAAAATAATCAAATATTTCAAATATTTTAAATATTTTAAATATTCTAAATATTTTAAATATTTCTAGCCTATTTTCAGGGACTGAGGATGGAATGAGATAGCTGGAAGGAGGCCTAATTCCTGGTTTTATTTTTTATTTGATTCTATATGGAGACCAGTGCCTTGGAGAAGGAGGTTCAAGAGTACAGATTATGTCTAATTATACTGATGTTAGACATTTTGAGTAGGCAGGTTTTTTGTAGTTTCTTTTAGATGTTTTATAGAAACTTATCTGCTTTTTGGTCATAGAAACTTTTCTGCTTCTTTCTGTGTGAGGAGAGATACCTCTATGGTAGAGAGTCAAAATTGAGGACAGATACCTAGAGGAGAGAGGATCATTAGTGGAGATATAGAAATATTATGTCATGTTGAATAAGTGGGAGAGGTCTTCCTTGTTATTTAGCCCTTTGGGGTGCAGGCAGTCCAAGTTGAAGATCCACTTTGATTCGGCGGTAAGCAGTTTCTTTGTATAGTTGCCGCCTCTCCAGTCCTTTGGTACCTTCTGTATGCCCATGTATGTTAAATCCTTTATATTTCCCTTGTGTTTAGTTGTAAAGTGTCTATATAGAGCGGTATCTGTGTTTAGTTTTTCAATGAGTCGTAGGTGTTCACGTATCCTTTCTTTCAGGATCCTCGACGTCTGGCCCACATATTGTAGACCACATGAACACTGTAACATGTAGATCACTCCACTGTCTTGACATCTAATCAACTCATTTATTTTATATTTTTCTTTCGTATTGAAGCTGTTAAACGTGATAGATTTGATACCGCTTTTGCATGCTTTACAAGACACGCAGGGGAAGAAGCCTTTCACCTCTTTTCCGAATGTGTCTCTAATACCCAGGTTTTTCTTTCTTTCTATACTGGGAGCAAGTCTACTCTGTAGGTTCTTGGTTTTCCTGTAGACAAATTTGGGTCTTGCTGGTAGTTTTTCACCAATTAGGTCGTCTTCTTTCAGAATTGACCAGTGTTTTTTAAATATTTTCTCGATGATGCTCTTATTCTCGCTGTATTCTGTAATCATTAATATATTGAAAGAGTCATCTTCTGTCCGTGGTGTTTTTTCTTTATATTTCAAAAGTTAATTTCTGTTGATGTTGTTGACTTCTTCGCTTTTCTTTTCCAACAGGCTCTCATGATATCCTCTCTCTAGGAACTTTGCTTTAATGATGTTAGCTTGTTGATTCCATTTATCTTCTGTCGAACAGTTCTTCTTGATCCTTACCAGCTGTCCCTTCGGGATGTTCTCCTTCCAGTTCTTATGATGGCAGCTCATGCTGTGGATATAGGTATTACTGTCTACTGCTTTGAAATGAGTAGAAGTTTCAATCTTGCCATCTATGATTTCTATTTTTAAATCTAAAAAGATAAGTTCAGTGTTGCTCCATGAGTGAGTGAATTTCAGACTGTTAGTGCTTCTGTTCATGACTTCGATGGTGTAGTTCAGGTCCTCCTGAGTCCCTTTCCAGATGATGATGATGTCATCAATATAACGGCGGTAGAGGACCAGGTCCGCGCTCGCTGGGCATGAGTCCCAGAAGATGTTTTCCCACTTGCCCATAAATAGGTTCGCGTAGCTGGGCGCGAACCTAGTCCCCATTGTTGTGCCGCAAATCTGTTGGTAGTAATTTCCATCATCATGGAAGTAATTATGGGTCAAGATGTACTGGATTCCATCCAAAATGAAATCTTTCTGAGCCTCAGGGACTTCTGGGTCTTTATCAAGGAAGAACTTTACTGCTTCTAGTCCTTCCTCATGGGGGATACATGTGTATAGTGACACCACATCACATGTTGCTAAAATATAGCCTTCTTCCCATGGGGTTTCCTGCAAGAGATTTAATATCTGGGTGGAGTCCTTGAGGTATGAGGGTAACTGTTTTACATATCTCTGAAGATTGAGGTCAATGTATTCTGACAGGTTACTGCTTAAAGAACCGATACCTGAAATGATCGGCCTTCCTGGTGGTCTCTGTAATGATTTATGGATTTTCGGCAGATGGTATAGTACCGGTGTGATGGGATAACTGATGTTGATGCAATTATATTCCTTGGTGGTTAGTATTCCTTGTTCCTTGGCTGGATCCAGTATCTGCAGTAGTTCCTTTTTATAAATCTCTACTGGATTTGAGGGTAGTTTTCGATATGTATCCTGATCGTTCAAAATTCTGACATTTTCGGATTTATAATCCTTTTTGTCCATGATAACGATCCCGCACCCCTTATCGGCCGGTTTGATGATCAAGTTATGGTTTTCTTCCAATGTTTTAATAGTTGCAATCTGTTGTTTAGAGAGATTCTGTTTTTTAGACTGTAAGTCTTTTATTTCTTTGCATACAATTGTTTCAAAGGCCTCTATGGCTGCTGCTTTGCCATTTATAGGGTTAAAAGAGGACTTCGGTTTCAAATCCGTATGTCTATAAGTATCGACGCATTCGTATGGTTTATATACTGTTCTCTCAACTGCTGATTTGGCAAAAAATCTCTTTAATGTCAGCTTTCGTATAAATTCTTTGGTGTTGATGAAAGTTTGGAATTTATCCAAGCTTCTACTCGGAGCGAATGAGAGGCCTAGCCTCAATATGGAGTTCTCTTCCTTGGTCAGCATATGAGAGCTTAGATTAAATATACCTTTGTTATTTTCCATAGTAGTCGTCTCATTCTTATTGTTATTTCTTTTGTTTACTTTTGCTCCTCCTCGCCTTCCTCGGTGTGTTTTCTTCTTGTTGATGTCATTGGTCTTTCTGGACCCATCTCTCTCTGTTGTTTTACAGATCTGTCTCTCTCCCTGTTGTGTGCATGATCCAGTCCTAAAAAAGGTGATGGTGTATTGGTTATAGATGTAGATATATGATGATCTTTATGTGGCTCCATTTTCTTGGGGCGTTGTTGAATTTTCCATTCATCCTTCATATTTTCCTCGTTCTTTCTGTAAGGGATCTGTCCTTCTCTCTTCTTAGGTGTTTTATGTGCATTAGTTTGATAGAAGTCGTCCCTTCTGTTATATTTTTCAAAAGGGACATTTGCTCTATGAGTCCCATAGTTGGGTCTGGATTCGTTCTGTCTATAATAATTCGATCTCCCCTCATAGTAATGTCCTCTTGGTGAATTTTGGTATGAGTACTCTCCCCTATTTTCTGGATACTCTAATCTTCTGTCTTGGGTGTAATCCCATCTATTATACCCAGTTTCTCTCCTTCTCTCAGGTCTGTGTTCCTCCCTTCGTGTAAAATCCCTTTCATCCTCATAGTCCCTTTGGTGGCTATTGTTTTGCCACCTGTTATCATAATAGGGTCTAGACCTATTGTTTGCATATGGTGTTTGAGTATGGTAATTTGGTCGTGCAAATTGTCTTCGGTATGATCTATTTTGTTCCTGATTCTTAGGTCTATACTGTCTATTTGTTTGTCTTCTATATTCATGATTATAATCTAAATCCTGTTGGTGATCATTAATATATTCTACAGGTGTGACTGTATTTGTTATGTCTCTCTCTGTGTTGTTGTCTATAGTTTCCATTGTCAAAGTGTTTGTATGTTCCTCAGCAATTATCTCCTTACTTTCCAGTTCTCTCAGAAGTTTTTTCGTCTTTTTTTGAATGACTTCATCTCTGATTTTTTTCACCTTTTTAAATAGATTGTCTTTCTTTTCTGTGATATCTATAGACTCTTGTCCAGAGTGTTCCAAATTGATTAGAATTTCTTCATTCTCTTTTATTTTGGAATCCATGTTTTTTGTGCCAAGGATTCTCTATATTCTATAATTAATTTTATCAATTGTCTTGATGTATTTTTCAGGACTGATTTCCATATTTCAGAGATGGAGTCAGATAGAGGGAAAGCACATTCCTTATGTGTTATAAGGCCTTTGGGAATAATATCTAATTCTAAGCACTTTTTCAGGAAAGAGATTTCAGCTTTATATTTAACTTCTGAAATTAGTAGTTTTTCAAATTCTCTAAAGATGGACTGTATGTCTATAGTTTCATCCTCATCTATGCCAATGCTGATTAATTTGGTCTGTTTATTCACATCAATACATACATCCTGTCTTAGTGCAGCTAGAGATTCCATGATAAGGAATATAAAACGACACGCTAGGGGCTGCTGGAATGAAGCTAGGAGTATTTTCATGACAGTACAAAGATAATCCCAGCGCCCACTAAACCTTATTGGCCCAGGAGGTGATACCTAGTTATCACCTAGATGCAATAATACGTGAGAAAGATATTCCTAGGCGCCAAACTGTGAGGCTAAGGTATGCAAAATATTTATTACAACTAAGAATACAGGGTATTGAAGGCAAAATGGAATTACAATATTAAAAATACAATAGGAATACAATACTGTAGTATTTTTTTGCCCCTACTCCCTTTGGAGATATTCTGTGCATTAGTTACAAACCAGCTCTTTGATCGCAATTTAATCTCATATTAAAACCTCTATCATATAATGCTTTAACGCTTTAGGGATACATTCAGTATATCATCCATCACGCACACTGTGACTGACACACACTGAATCACTCCACAGATCATTTTAAGGACACACAGAGTTAAACGTTAGTGATTCACATTACGGTCCAGTTTATTACTGATCTGACTACAGCTCTGACGTCACGACCAATCAGGACACTGGAAAAACGGATAAGAAATATATACAAAATAACCGGCATAACCCTATCCAACATACGGCCACATATTATGGATCAGTTAATACAATAAATAGTAAAGACAACGGACTGAAAACAACATATATACTATATATCACATAAGTCCGTTAGAGAAATCCCCTACCGGAAGTGACGTCATAGAGATACGGAGGATTCACAGAAACAAAACAGACGACAAATAGAGACTCTCTAAATAGTGATAATAATAAAACACTACCTTATCCACTAATTTTGATAGGAAATAGACTTTATGATCCATTTATTAACAATCTGAATAAATATAAAAATTCGCCAAACCGGAAATGGCTAAATCAAAGCACTTCCGGTTGCAATCACTCAACCCCTATATAAGGCCATCAGTATATAGCACACACCAGTCTTGATAAAGGCCCAGAGAAGGCCGAAACGCATAGACAACACTGGTAAGCCTTAATTTAATTGGAGGAACAAATTGTGAACTTTCTACACATTGCATTTTATCTTTCGCTTCACAGGTTTTTGTTTCCTATATATTTTTTTGCATTTGGAATTGTTTTTATTGTGCCCCCTTTTTTATTGTGCACCTTTTTTAATCGTACACCTTTCTTCACCATATCTGCCTACCCAGGCTGGTAAAACCACCACAAAGGGATATTTCTTGGACACTATCAACAACTCTTGTTTTGTTGTTATTATTATTTTTTTCACTTTATTACCCATCCACTGGACACCAATAGCAAACACTTGCTAACACACCAACACCTTTTGGATACACACCTATAGGAGTACCCCAGCGGATTCATTTTGGACCTATGTTGTGACTTTCTTTTGGACCCATTTTTACACTGACTTTGTTTTTGTTTTTCCTAAAACACATTTTATACACACTGTACACACCTTTTTTTTCCGATTTTTATTGATTGTTACTACCCCAATTTTTAGCACACTAAAGTATTGCACTAAGTCACTTTGCAGCACACTTGTGATATTGCTGTTGTTGCAGAATTGTCCTGTGTATATTGTTATAGTGTATATATATATATTTCACATTTTATATCCTCATTGTAATAGCGTGGATCCATGCCATATTTTAAATTGTATTTTAAATTGTATTTTTAAATTGTATTCCTATTGTATTTTTAATATTGTAATTCCATTTTGCCTTCAATACCCTGTATTCTTAGTTGTAATAAATATTTTGCATACCTTAGCCTCAGAGTTTGGCGCCTAGGAATATCTTTCTCACGTATTATTGCATCTAGGTGATAACTAGGTATCACCTCCTGGGCCAATAAGGTTTAGTGGGCGCTGGGATTATCTTTGTACTGTCACGAAAATACTCCTAGCTTCATTCCAGCAGCCCCTAGCGTGTCGTTTTATATTTCTTATCATGGAATCTCTAGGTGCACTAAGACAGGATGTATGTATTGATGTGAATAAACAGACCAAATTAATCAGCATTGACATAGATGAGGATGAAACTATAGACATACAGTCCATCTTTAGAGAATTGGAAAAACTACTAATTTCAGAAGTTAAATATAAAGCTGAAATCTCTTTCCTGAAAAAGTGCTTAGAATTAGATATTATTCCCAAAGGCCTTATAACACATAAGGAATGTGCTTTCCCTCTATCTGACTCCATCTCTGAAAAATGGAAATCAGTCCTGATAAATACATCAAGACAATTGATAAAATTAATTATAGAATATAGAGAATCCTTGGCACGAAACATGGATTCCAAAATAAAAGAGAATGAAGAAATTCTAATCAATTTGGAACACTCTGGACAAGAGTCTATAGATATCACAGAAAAGAAAGACAATCTATTTAAAAAGGTGAAAAAAATCAGAAATGAAGTTATTCAAAAAAAGACGAAAAAACTTCTGAGAGAACTGGAAAGTAAGGAGATAATTGCTGAGGAACATACAAACACTTTGACAACGGAAACTATAGACAACAACACAGAGAGAGACATAACAAATACAGTCACACCTGTAGAATATATTAATGATCACCAACAGGATTTAGATTATAATCATGAATATAGAAGACAAACAAATAGACACTATAGACCTAAGAATCAGGAACAAAATAGATCATACCGAAGACATTTTGCACGACCAAATTACCATACTCAAACACCATATGCAAACAATAGGTCTAGACCCTATTATGATAACAGGTGGCAAAACAATAGCCACCGAAGGGACTATGAGGATGAAAGGGATTTTACACGAAGGGAGGAACACAGACCTGAGAGAAGGAGAGAAACTGGGTATAACAGATGGGATTACACCCAAGACAGAAGATTAGAGTATCCAGAAAATAGGGGAGAGTACTCATACCAAAATTCACCAAGAGGACATTACTATGAGGGGAGATCGAATTATTATAGACAGAACAAATCCAGACCCAACTATGGGACTCATAGAGCAAATGTCCCTTTTGAAAAATATAACAGAAGGGACGACTTCTATCAAACTAATGCACATAAAACACCTAAGAAGAGAGAAGGACAGATCCCTTACAGAAAGAATGAGGAAAATACGAAGGATGAATGGAAAATTCAACAACGCCCCAAGAAAAGAGAGCCACATAAAGATCAACATAAAGATCATCATATATCTACATCTATAACCAATACACCATCACCTTTTTTAGGACTGGATCATGCACACAACAGGGAGAGAGACAGATCTGTAAAACAACAGAGAGAGATGGGTCCAGAAAGACCAATGACATCAACAAGAAGAAAACACACTGAGGAAGGCGAGGAGGAGCAAAAGTAAACAAAAGAAATAACAATAAGAATGAGACGACTACTATGGAAAATAACAAAGGTATATTTAATCTAAGCTCTCATACGCTGACCAAGGAAGGGAACTCCATATTGAGGCTAGGCCTCTCATTTGCTCCGAGTAGAAGCTTGGATAAATTCCAAACTTTCATCAACACCAAAGAATTTATACGAAAGCTGACATTAAAGAGATTTTTTGCCAAATCAGCAGTTGAGAGAACAGTATATAAACCATACGAATGCGTTGATACTCATAGACATACGGATTTGAAACCGAAGTCCTCTTTTAACCCTATAAATAGCAAAGGAGCAGCCATAGAGGCCTTTGAAACAATTGTATGCAAAGAAATCAAAGACTTACAGTCTAAGAAATTGAGATTAAGAACACAGAATCTCTCTAAACAACAGATTGCAACTATTAAAACATTGGAAGAAAACCATAACTTGATCATCAAACCGGCCGATAAGGGGTGCGGGATCGTTATCATGGACAAAAAGGATTATAAATCCAAAAATGTCAGAATTTTGAACGATCAGGATACATATCGAAAACTACCCTCAAATCCAGTAGAGATTTATAAAAAGGAACTACTGCAGATACTGGATCCAGCCAAGGAACAAGGAATACTAACCACCAAGGAATATAATTACATCAACATCAGTTATCCCATCACACCGGTACTATACCATCTGCTGAAAATCCATAAATCATTACAGAGACCACCAGGAAGGCCGATCATTTCAGGTATTGGTTCTTTAAGCAGTAACCTGTCAGAATACATTGACCTCAATCTTCAGAGATATGCAAAACAGTTACCCTCATACCTCAAGGACTCCACCCAGATATTAAATCTCTTGCAGGAAACCCCATGGGAAGAAGGCTATATTTTAGCAACATGTGATGTGGTGTCACTATACACATGTATCCCCCATGAGGAAGGACTAGAAGCAGTAAAGTTCTTCCTTGATAAAGACCCAGAAGTCCCTGAGGCTCAGAAAGATTTCATTTTGGATGGAATCCAGTACATCTTGACCCATAATTACTTCCATGATGATGGAAATTACTACCAACAGATTTGCGGCACAGCAATGGGGACCAGGTTCGCGCCCAGCTACGCGAACCTATTTATGGGCAAGTGGGAAAACATCTTCTGGGACTCATGCCCAACGAGCGCGGACCTGGTCCTCTACCGCCGTTATATTGATGACATCATCATCATCTGGAAAGGGACTCAGGAGGACCTGAACTACACCATCGAAGTCATGAACAGAAGCACTAACAGTCTGAAATTCCCTCACTCATGGAGCAACACTGAACTTATCTTTTTAGATTTAAAAATAGAGATCATAGATGGCAAGATTGAAACTTCTACTAATTTCAAAGCAGTAGACAGTAATACCTATATCCACAGCATGAGCTGCCATCATAAGAACTGGAAGGAGAACATCCCGAAGGGACAGCTGGTAAGGATCAAGAAGATCTGTTCGACAGAAGATAAATGGAATCAACAAGCTAACATCATTAAAGCAAAGTTCCTAGAGAGGATATCATGAGAGCCTGTTGGAACAGAAAAGCGAAGAAGTCAACAACATCAACAGAAATTAACTTTTGAAATATAAAGAAAAAACACCACGGACAGAAGATGACTCTTTCAATATATTAATGATTACAGAATACAGCGAGAATAAGAGCATCATCGAGAAAATATTTAAAAAACACTGGTCAATTCTGAAAGAAGACGACCTGATTGGTGAAAAACTACCAGCAAGACCCAAATTTGTCTACAGGAAAACCAAGAACCTACAGAGTAGACTTGCTCCCAGTATAGAAAGAAAGAAAAACCTGGGTATTAGAGACACATTCGGAAAAGAGGTTAAAGGCTTCTTCCCCTGCGTGTCTTGTAAAGCATGCAAAAGCGGTATCAAATCTATCAAGTTTAACAGCTTCAATACGAAAGAAAAATATAAAGTAAGTGAGTTGATTAGATGTCAAGACAGTGGAGTGATCTACATGTTACAGTGTTCATGTGGTCTACAATATGTGGGCCAGACGTCGAGGATCCTGAAAGAAAGGATACGTGAACACCTACGACTCATTGAAAAACTAAACACAGATACCGCTCTATATAGACACTTTACAACTAAACACAAGGGAAATATAAAGGATTTAACATACATGGGCACACAGAAGGTACCAAAGGACTGGAGAGGCGGCAACTATACAAAGAAACTGCTTACCGCCGAATCAAAGTGGATCTTCAACTTGGACTGCCTGCACCCCAAAGGGCTAAATAACAAGGAAGACCTCCCCCACTTATTCAACATGACATAATATTTCTATATCTCCACTAATGATCCTCTCTCCTCTAGGTATCTGTCCTCAAATTTGACTCTCTACCATAGAGGTATCTCTCCTCACACAGAAAGAAGCAGATAAGTTTCTATGACCAAAAAGCAGATAAGTTTCTATAAAACATCTAAAAGAAACTACAAAAAACCTGCCTACTCAAAATGTCTAACATCAGTATAATTAGACATAATCTGTACTCTTGAACCTCCTTCTCCAAGGCACTGGTCTCCATATAGAATCAAATAAAAAATAAAATAGTTACATCACTCCTTTCTATCAAGGTCCAGGACTGATATAAGAAACAAACTAGTAACAAACTCTACAGAATCAATATCCAACTTAAGCTCTCCAATTAATTTAAGGCCATTGGGCCATGCACCAGGATTTAGGCCTCCTTCCAGCTATCTCATTCCATCCTCAGTCCCTGAAAATAGGCTAGAAATATTTAAAATATTTAGAATATTTAAAATATTTAAAATATTTGAAATATTTGATTATTTTAACACTTAACAAATTATTTTATTATGCCAACACACCGGCATTTAATAAACCATCTATTTAACATATCTCTGATATTAAACATATAGGACACTTATTCCTTAAATACACCCCCTTAAAGATGATCAACTGATATTAATTACAATCAGAAAACTGCAATTTGAACTATACCTCAAGCTGTATAAAACACAACTGAGAATCCGACCTATAAGTATACATTGTTTATTCTAGTTTCAATTTGTAATTATTTATCCCAGAAAAGGATAATTATAAGTATGTCATTATATGACAATAACAATCTACATATAACAATCTGAACACTTTAATATTTTAAAATAATAACCATTTCCTTTCTTGTTTATTTAATTTAATATGATTTGTACAAGATCACATATGATTTTCTACCAAATAATTATATCGCATTGTTATCATAAGGATAATATCAACAACAGTGAAAAATTATTATTAAAATTTAAAATTATATATCCAAGCGCCAACAAAAAGAGGCAGGGTCTTAGCTAAAATAAATTACTTAACAATGTTTATTTCAATGTCCATTCCATTTCTGGATGGAAGTACAAAAATTGACAAGCAGTAAAAGTGAAAAATAACAGTGTACTGTTTCCTATGTTCTACCTTGGAGTTTCCAAGTGAATATAGTTGTTACGTGGTGACACTTGTTATTTCTAAGGATTCAAGATGAATATCACATATAAATCAATATTAACCTTTCATTCCCTCATGGATCCATGTTTACAGTCTAAAATAAGCTCACAATAAAAAATGAATTTACAATAAAATGGAAATTGGGCTTTCACCTGTTTCCTTATAAAAATATAGGATTTTAAGCTCACCAGTTAAAGTGATAACAGGGATTTCTTAATACCCTAAATATTGTCTATGACTTACAGTATTAATGGATGACAACCTATTAATCAAATAACCTTGATACAATAGTGACTTGGAAAACAGCAGAAGGAACACAATTAGTGCTAACCTATAAAGTCTTTTGTGTCGAACTTTACATGAAGCATATGTAATTAGGTGATATCTGGTGATTGCTCACTCCTATTACCATATATTTAACACTCAAAATCGCAAATCTCAAGCCTTTGTAGTAACTGACAGATTCTGGTAGAAAAGCTGACAGCCACTAAGAAATCAGCTTATCTCATTAACTATGCACAATAACAGACACTCCTAATATCTGAGCGAGTGTCGCTAGATCACAGCAGCTATCGCCACTTATTTTATGTTACTACTGATTATATGTAATCAAAGCCTAGGCTCATTGGTAGAGCCTCAGCTCAGTGTCTTTGCTGCTGACAGATACAACAGGGTTTCCAGCGGGCTATTGTTTAAATAACCGTGATACAGTAGTGACTAAACAATATTACTCCAGTGTGTCAAAACATAAAACAACAAGATGAACTAAATTGTGCTAACCTCTTAAAACTTAGTGTCGTGCTTTACAAAAACATATGTGATTGAGTGATTTCTAGTGATTGCTCACTCCTATGGCCATGTGTTTAACATACAACAATGCAAGATCTCAAAAAACTCAAAAAATACACAAATCTTTAGCTCTAAAAAACGCTATTTGGGTAAAAGAATCCGTAATCAATAAAATCCAGGTGGTGATAATACCGTGAAAAAAGTGAATCTGAAACTGGTAATACTACAACAACCTAAAAAGTCTATATGCAAGTCTCTTCAGTGTTATGTGCGGCTGTCCATAATGCCTTAAAAAAAAAATTATTATTAATATATATTATTTTATAAAAAATAGCTCCTAATTGTGTTTTGGGATTGTATACAGTATATAACATTGAAACAACTACAGGATTACTAACAAACTGTAGTATTTTTTTGCCCCTACTCCCTTTGGAGATATTCTGTGCATTAGTTACAAACCAGCTCTTTGATCGCAATTTAATCTCATATTAAAACCTCTTTATCATATAATGCTTTAACACTTTAGGGATACATTCAGTATATCATCCATCACGCACACTGTGACTGACACACACTGAATCACTCCACAGATCATTTTAAGGACACACAGAGTTAAACGTTAGTGATTCACATTACGGTCCAGTTTATTACTGATCTGACTACAGCTCTGACGTCACGACCAATCAGGACACTGGAAAAACGGATAAGAAATATATACAAAATAACCGGCATAACCCTATCCAACATACGGCCACATATTATGGATCAGTTAATACAATAAATAGTAAAGACAACGGACTGAAAACAACATATATACTATATATCACATAAGTCCGTTAGAGAAATCCCCTACCGGAAGTGACGTCATAGAGATACGGAGGATTCACAGAAACAAAACAGACGACAAATAGAGACTCTCCAAATAGTGATAATAATAAAACACTACCTTATCCACTAATTTTGATAGGAAATAGACTTTATGATCCATTTATTAACAATCTGAATAAATATAAAAATTCGCCAAACCGGAAATGGCTAAATCAAAGCACTTCCGGTTGCAATCACTCAACCCCTATATAAGGCCATCAGTATATCGCACACACCAGTCTTGATAAAGGCCCAGAGAAGGCCGAAACGCGTAGACAACACTGGTAAGCCTTATTTTAATTGGAGGAACAAATTGTGAGCTTTCTACACATTGCCTTTTATCTTTCTCTTCACAGGTTTTTGTTTCCTATATATTTTTTTGCATTTGGAATTGTTTTTATTGTGCCCCCTTTTTTATTGTGCACCTTTTTTATCGTGCACCTTTCTTCACCATATCTGCCTACCCAGGCTGGTAAAACCACCACAAAGGGATATTTCTTGGACACTATCAACAACTCTTGTTTTGTTGTTATTATTATTTTTTTCACTTTATTACCCATCCACTGGACACCAATAGCAAACACTTGCTAACACACCAACACCTTTTGGATACACACCTATAGGAGTACCCCAGCGGAGCGGATTCATTTTGGACCTATGTTGTGACTTTCTTTTGGACCCATTTTTACACTGACTTTGTTTTTGTTTTTGTTTTTCCTAAAACACATTTTATACACACTGTACACACCTTTTTTTTTCGATTTTATTGATTGTTACTACCCCAATTTTTAGCACACTGAAGTATTGCACTAAGTCACTTTGCAGCACACTTGTGATATTGCTGTCGATGCAGAATTGTCCTGTGTATATTGTTATAGTGTATATATATATTTCACATTTTATATCCTCATTGTAATAGCGTGGATCCATGCCATATTTTAAATTGTATTTTAAATTGTATTCCTATTGTATTTTTAATATTGTAATTCCATTTTGACTTCAATACCCTGTATTCTTAGTTGTAATAAATATTTTGCATACCTTAGCCTCACAGTTTGGCGCCTAATTATAATTATGAGTTTAACCCCCTTTTAAAGAAGTTAATACTTAGGCAAGTTTTAGTTGGGAAACACAAACATTACATATTCTGAGCAGAATGCACCTGATGATTGCTGGCTAAGTGCGTGCAGTTCTCAAGTAGGATGTATCTGTGTTTTTAGCCTATAGTATCAGAAATGCAAAAATGACATGCCGTAATGAAGAAGATCGGGTCATTTTTTTATTTCAAATTTCCCTTTAAGGACATGATACTCAAAACACTTTTTAGCAGACATATGAAAGCACAGCAGTTAAACATGCCAAAAATATTTGTTTGCATAAAAAAGTTAAGTAAAAGCTATGTATATTTAAAGTTAAACTATAAGTAAGGGGGGCGGAGCCAGCCACAGAAGGAGCAGGACGTACATCTCATGGGCTCCTGAAAAACACTTTAATTTGGAGGTATAAATCACAAATTTTGGCAAAGGATCTGTCCTTAATCTACACCTGGGTAGAGCTAGACATATAAAAACTTGTGTGATGAGACTTTTAATATTTATTTCGGCATATATTTGGACTTCAACTACTTGCAGTGTCCACGAGGCAGCCGAGATTGCTAGCCTTTCAGCCGTCACCTAATACAGAGTGAGTTCTGAACTACATATCTAACTATGGAGATATTCTACAAGCAAGTTGTGGTGCTTCTTAATGACTTCGCAGAGAGAATGCACAATAGCCTAGACAGCCTGCTCCCTATATTCAGCACTGAGAACACTGGGGAAACTGCTGTGACGGGAACAATGGCGCATACCACGGGCCCTGCAGTAAACATGGATACTGCTGCTGTTGCTGGCAGAATACAGGATGCTACCGAGGGGAGCGAGAATATGTTGGAGCTGCCACATATAGCATCTATCCATGCGAGTGATCAGCATGCAGTGATAACTTTGCTTAACCCCCTTTGTGCCCGTGCAGCGGAAGCAAATAGCGCAGGATCTAGCCATGCTAGCTTGGTCCGGTGCGGCCCTAGACCCAGAAACAGAGATAGCTCTCACCTCTCTGACGCTGAACACAGAGGTGTTGTAGAACAGACTTGTATGCCCTTTTCATCGTTAAGAGGGACATTGGGTAGGTTCCCAGGACCTTTTGCTATTCCCACTGCTGGATGCATTACTTCTCCTCAGCATACTTCAGACAAGCCTACCCCAGGAGTGGTATGGGTTAAACAAATGTTGAGACTGGCCTGTTTATAAAAACTACATTTACTATTTGAGGGACTCCACCATGTTTTCCTTGGTATAAGCGCCACGCATTATATTGTGGACATGCACCTTTTATATGTATATAGTTTACCACTGGCGCGAAATTGAGCTGCAGCCTGCATGTCCTCTTGTTTGTCTCTTATGCTCTGATACTCATTGCGCTTTTGCAAATATGGAGGGACAAGTATGTTATATTGATAATACTGCGTTTAACTGTTATGAATTCTTTGTGCATTGTTTCTTAATTTCTAACTATACATATCGAAAACATAGCAGGCCTATTGTTGCAGATATTGTTCATGCACTGAGGCTTGCATTGTCAAGAGGGGCTACAGCAATAGTGCTCAGAGGTCACAAAATGTTGCTATGATTTTTACAGTTGCTTGTCTTTGCTGTTTTCTAATGTGTATTTGTTTAAGTGTCCACTCTGCTCAATGAGAAATCCCTCAGTCCAGTTAATATTTTATGTTCATTGTCTAGACGGGACATTCACTTTTTCCATACTTAAATCAGATGTTTGGACTTTGACATTGTGATTCTCTCCCATTATGTAACCAAGTCCCTGAAGAGTTAAGACATTTATTACTACCAATGTGAACATTTGGGCCTATAATACCATTACTGCTGTGTGTTGAAAACGTTATTTATGCTTAGAGTTACTTGCATAGTTGCTGAGCTTTGTATTTAAGAATCGTCAGCGCCTATAATCAATCTAATGCCCTGTTTTAGATAAAATCTACCATCCACAAAGGGAGATCTGGGAGCGCTGGTGGCAGTCACTTTGTTTTGGCATCTAAATGCGCAACTTATTACTGTGCCTCTATCTGGTTTAGCCCTTGCCCCATTGACTGAATGTTTGTTGAATATAAATTCACACTACCTATTTTATTAGCTCGAGTTAACCCAATCTACACGCAGCTTGACTATATTACTACTACTCCTTGCCTAATGCACTGCATGTGTGTTCACATGCATGTTGAGTTTTACTGCAGCTTTACGCATGGAAATGAATTTACTGTTTAATATTTGGTTGCCAATGAATAATTACACCCTATTCTTACATGCAATCCTACAATACCACTAGAGACTGCTACTCTGTTCTACCCACATGGTTTAGTCATGTTCGCTTTCTCCTTTCTACTGTTTTACTAACCTCCTAGAGCTATATCCAACACTATAGAGGTGAGCAGCTCCCTGTAAAAATTCATAATTTATTACTAGACTACTTTAACTGTTTGGTCCGTTGCCCGGACATAGGGCCCGTGCCCGGGTGGCGGAGACAATTTCTCGCACTCCTTTTATCACCTATTTACTTTTCACCATAGCTTAGGCTTCACTATAATTCAATTATATACTGATCTATACTTACTAAATTAGGTGCTACTTTAGCTATCTCAGACGTATAAACTATCCATAGAGAGATTAGTCTCATATTGGTAGAGCTTCTTACTCAATACCCTACAACCACCCTACCATAAATCAATTTAAGGCATTGCTGCAGGTCTTTATTCCCTTTTCACTTTAACCAATAAGCAATCTTCAACTTATATTCGTCTATTTAAAACATAACCTTCATATCATATCTATGAGTTTCATGTTATACAATCTCACTTATATCAAGTGTTATTTGTGAATAGGGGTACTTTAGATTTACATGTTTATACCTTTGCTTATTCATTTATTCACTCATTTCCCCATCATTCATTTGATCATTTATGCAATGCACTCATATTCCACTCCTCCTTGAGTTATCAGAGCTGAGATACTTAGCCTATGCCACACTTGTACAGTAAATTTAGATTTTGGGACTCTAGCATATTGAATTTGGTACTGTCCTAGCATGCATTAGTTTCTTGTTATGCACCTATTAGCAACCCAAATATACCTAGTCACACATAGACGATGATAGTGCCCAGTGTTACTACAGCTTATCTCCTCCTATCCCTCCTACATCTATTTCATTCAGCGACTCCTCTCTGACACATAATGAACCTTTTGGCTCCCAGGTTACATATCTTTGTATGATCGTTCACTTTATCACCTCCCTCCCCCCCTTATTGTATAGTATTCTGGTTCTTTGTGATTAGACCAGATACTTAATTCGCGGTTCCCTTGTGAATAACCGCAATTACCAATATTATATAATAACTATGTTCTCTATATATAATGTAAGTTTAATGTATATGTTGAGTTTCTCTGTTTCTCATCATAAGCTTGATGTTAATATACATTTTGATAAGTGCGTATGCACCATGTTTTACTGTCTATTACTTATTAATGAAGCGTTATAATACCTAAAAGTAAAAAATGTATGAGGTTTGCTCAGTTTTGGGACTCTACGCATGACATACTATCGTCTACTTTTATCCTGTCATTAGAAACTACTGTATATTATACTATTAGTGACTTGATATTGATAGCTACTGAGCTCTTACTGTATGATGATGTTTCTCGTTGTTACATAGCAGTTTCACCTGTATTTGTATTTGTATGTCATTTTATCATAAACCTCAATAAAAACTATTTAAACAAAAAAAAAAAAAACTATAAGTAAGGGAATGAGTGTGTAAAACAGTCTTAAGACTCAATAAAGCACTGCAATACATTTGGAACATTGTATTTTTGATGGAACAGAGTAAATATTTGAGTATCATATACCTTTATTGAGATCTAATCCATATGAAATGCACACTATGGCCTAGATTTAGAGTTGGGCGGTAGCCGTCAAAACCAGCGTTAGAGGCTCCTAACGCTGGTTTTTACCGCCCTCTGGTATTTGGAGCCAGACATTAAAGGGTCTAACGCTCACTTTCCAGCCGCGACTTTTCCATACCACAGATCCCCTTACGTCAATTGCGTATCCTATCTTTTCAATGGTATCTTTCTAACGCCGGTATTTAGAGTCATGGCTGCAGTGAGCGTTAGAAATCTAACGACAAAACTCCAGCCGCAGAAAAAAAACAGTAGTTAAGAGCTTTCTGGGCTAACGCCGGTTTATAAAGCTCTTAACTACTGTGCTCTAAAGTACACTAACACCCATAAACTACCTATGTACCCCTAAACCGAGGTCCTCCCACATCGCCGCCACTCTATTAAAATTTTTTAACCCCTAATCTGCCGTCCGCACGCCGCCGCAAGGTACGTTATACTTATGTACCCCTAATCTGCTGCCCATAACACCGCCGACCCCTATATTATATTTATTAACCCCTAATCTGCCCCCCTCAACGTCGCCTCCACCTGCCTACACTTATTAACCCCTAATCTGCCGACCGGACCGTGCCGCTATCATAATAAAGTTATTAACCCCTAATCCGCCTCACTCCCGCCTCAATAACCCTATAATAAATAGTATTAACCCCTAATCTGCCCTCCCTAACATCGCCGACACCTAACTTCAAACATTAACCCCTAATCTGCCGACCGGAGCTAACCGCTATTCTAATAAATTTTTTAACCCCTAAAGCTAAGTCTAACCCTAACCCTAACACCCCCCTAAGTTAAATATAATTTAAATCTAACGAAATAAATTAACTATTATTAAATAAATTATTCCTATTTAAAGCTAAATACTTACCTGTAAAATAAATCCTAATATAGCTACAATATAAATTATAATTATATTGTAGCTATTTTAGGATTTATATTTATTTTACAGGTAACTTTGTAATTATTTTAACCAGGTACAATAGCTATTAAATAGTTAATAACTATTTAATAGTTACCTAGTTAAAATAATTACAAAATTACCTGTAAAATAAATCCTAACCTAAGTTACAATTAAACCTAACACTATACTATCAATAAATTAATTAAATAAAATACCTCCAATTACCTACATTTAAACCTAACACTACACTATCAATAAATTAATTAAATACAATACCTACAAATAAATACATTTAAATAAACTAACTAAAGTACAAAAAATAAAAAAGAACTAAGTTACAAAAAATAAAAAAATATTTACAAACATAAGAAAAATATTACAACAATTTTAAACTAATTACACCTACTCTAAGCCCCCTAATAAAATAACAAAGCCCCCCAAAATAAAAAAAATGCCCTACCCTAGTCTAAATTAAAAAAGTTCAAAGCTCTTTTACCTTACCAGCCCTTAAAAGGACCTTTTGTGGGGCATGCCCCAAAGAATTCAGCTCTTTTGCCTGTAAAAAAAACACATACAATACCCCCCCCAACATTAAAACCCACCACCCACATACCCCTAATCTAACCCAAACCCCCCTTAAATAAACCTAACACTAAGCCCCTGAAGATCTTCCTACCTTGTCTTCACCATGCCAGGTGTGACAAAACCAATCTTGCCATTGTACATTGGAGGGCCTGTTATGGAACATTCTTTGGGCTGGAGGTACATGGGCTTAAGGATACCCAGAGACTGCATGGAAATATGGAATGTTATATGCTGGACACCCCATGTACTTTCATAACTCTGTCTTATGTCTATGTCACCCTGTATCCATAAATACAGGATGGGTACAGGGTGTGAGTGCCCCTTGTGGGAGCAATTGTGACTCTATAAGCCAAGTGGGCATAAAAGACTTTATAGCTAATAAGAACTGTTCCTATATTCAGTAATAAGATGTATTCTATGTATGTTTCAGATCTGATTGTGTCTCAGGAGTCTGTCTGGGTAAACTGATTGTGTCCTTGTGTGATTATGTTAACTAGACTGCCCAACATCAGATTGTCTGAGTAAACATTCTTCCCTAGTTAATTAACTTAATATGTTAATCTGTTTTACCTGTCAATAGACAATTGTTAGAGGTTTGATGCATTGTTCATATGTCTGCTTTACTGTTAAACCAATGCCCTTTGTAACCTGAAGCCAGGGTGTATAAATCTGTGTGCTGCCTTCAAATAAAGTAGACATTCTGTTTTAAACCTGAAACTGGCTGGGTTGTGAATTGCTGATTCCCTATGCAGGACATTGTTCATCTGGTATTAACCCTTGGTATCCTGTTGGTACCGTAACATTGGTGGCAGCGACGGAATGAACCTTATCGCCCAGAAGAGCAACTACACAAGCCAGTAACCTCAGGAAGAGGGGGATTACTACAATACTGACTAAGATGGAAAAGAGAAAAGTACATTTTGCAGCTTTTAAAAACTTCCTGGAAACAGAAGGAGAGATTGATGGGTACCTTGCGGATTTTGAGAGGCAATGTGCACTACACAAGGTACCCGCAGAGGACTGGGTCACGATATTATCTGGAAAATTATCCGGCCGGGCCAGAGAGGCTTTTCGTGCCATTCCAGATGAGGAAGTCAGGGATTATAATACTGTAAAAGAGGCTCTGCTCTCCAGGTATGCGGTTACACCGGAGGCATACCGGAGGCGGTTCAGAGACACTGTTAAATTAGCTGGAGATTCCTACCTTGAGTGGGCATGTAAGGTGCACCGCACAGCAGCTCACTGGATAGCGGGGTGCCAAGCCATATCTGGGGAAGAGGTGCTGCAGCTATTCCTGTTGGAACATTGCTTCGACAAGTTACCCGCAGGAGTTCGAGAGTGGGTTCGGGACCGTAAACCCTCCACCCTGCAGGAAGCGGCTCGCTTGGCAGATGAGTATACGGATGCCCGCAAACTGGACACTGCTACCACTAAGCCCCCTGCTAGAGTGGAGTACAGACCCCCAGTCACCCCAGCAGCTGCCAGTTACCAAACCCCGGCGCACCGCTATACCACACGGCCTCCGGCCACGAACTACCCTCAGAGAGCCCTGTTCAATTTGCGGTGCTACTCACAACCTATTCGGTGCTTTAGATGTAAGCAACTAGGGCACAAAAGACCAGAGTGTCCCCTAAACGCAGCGAACCAAGCGCAGTCCTGGAGAAGACCCGCCGGCGGAATCCCACGTAATCCTCAGCCTGCGGCCCGCTACGTAGAGGCGCAAGAATGCTGGAGCATCCTACATGAGGCAGACCTTGTGCAAGCTGCCCACCGGAATAACCGGCAACTGGTTAAAGTGAATGGGAAGAAGGTCAGTGGTCTACGGGATACTGGTGCTACCATGACCTTGCTTCAAAAGAACTTGGTGTCTGAGAAACAGTACACTGGAGACACTGTGGCTGTGAGGGTAGCAGGGGGCGATGTGTTCAGCCTACCTGTTGCCAGGGTACATTTGGATTGGGGAGTGGGCGCTAGACCTGTGAATGTGGGGGTCAAGAAGGACTTACCTGCTGATGTTCTTCTTGGAAATGACTTGGCCCCCCTTGTTTCTGCCTACGCTCCTATGGGTCCCGCTGATGTTAACTCTGTGACTACCCGTGCCCAGATCCATGCAGCAGAGACTGACCCACCTGCTGCTAAGCCCCAGGACGATGAGCTCAGTAAATCTCTATCCGCTATTGATATGTGGAGGTCCCGTTACAATGCGCTGATGAAGGAGAAGAGGAGCGCAGAGGAAAAAGCACGTTTAGAACGTGAATCTCTGCTAGACAAGCTGCACCGACAGACTGCAGAAAACACCAGCTTGAGAGTGGGACATGAAACCTTAAAGACAAACTTAGCGACACTTGAGGAGAAGCTGACGCTGGCTCATAGTGAGGTGCAGCAACTCAAGGGCACCCTATGTCAGTATGAAGGGATTGTGGATACCTATAAAGAGCAGGTACAGAAAACTCGTAAAGAAGCTGATGGGATTTTGAAGGACTGTTTGGCCCTGGTCTGGGCACTGAGGAATTTGAACCCTTGTTTGTATGGACAGGAATTCTCTCTCATAACGGGAATCCAGATGGATTGTCCCAGCAAACTGACATGCCTACCAGGCGCTCTGGTGGTATATGGCACATTATATACCCTGGACAGCCGAGCATGACAAACCAGAGGGAGAGGAGTTTGATGGTCCTGGCTTGTTATGGGAGTCCTTTGCAGAGCCTGACTTTGGGAGCCCAGACTCCATTCCCCAGCGGCAGGCTGCGTTAAAAGGGGTAGGGACAGTTGGTCCTGTCCCCCAGCAACACGGCTGTTTAGCCAAAGGGAAGACGATTGGTCTCCCCCTCCAGCAGCACAGCTATGTATCCAAAGGGGAGACAGTCGGTCTCCCCCTCCAGCAACCAGGCTCCCACCAGGCTACTTCCATGGTAGTGCTGGCACCCGGGCAGAGTACAGCTGGTCTCTGCCCACCTCGCAACCCACCAATTCAGCGTACCAGTCCCCCACACAGCTGTGGTGAGGTACCTGGACATGGACAAGTTTTCCCCGTACTCAGGTGTAGTAACCATTTATTGTGGGTGGGCTGTACTACTAATTGTGTTTTATGGGTGGGTTGCTGGACTAACCAGGGCACTGACCGGCAGGAGGTCAGATACCCTGTTAGTCTGTTTGGAAAAGGGGAGAGATGTGACAAAACCAATCTCGCCATTGTACATTGGAGGGCCTGTTATGGAACATTCTTTGGGCTGGAGGTACATGGGCTTAAGGATACCCAGAGACTGCATGGAAATATGGAATGTTATATGCTGGACACCCCATGTACTTTCATAACTCTGTCTTATGTCTATGTCACCCTGTATCCATAAATACAGGATGGGTACAGGGTGTGAGTGCCCCTTGTGGGAGCAATTGTGACTCTATAAGCCAAGTGGGCATAAAAGACTTTATAGCTAATAAGAACTGTTCCTATATTCAGTAATAAGATGTATTCTATGTATGTTTCAGATCTGATTGTGTCTCAGGAGTCTGTCTGGGTAAACTGATTGTGTCCTTGTGTGATTATGTTAACTAGACTGCCCAACATCAGATTGTCTGAGTAAACATTCTTCCCTAGTTAATTAACTTAATATGTTAATCTGTTTTACCTGTCAATAGACAATTGTTAGAGGTTTGATGCATTGTTCATATGTCTGCTTTACTGTTAAACCAATGCCCTTTGTAACCTGAAGCCAGGGTGTATAAATCTGTGTGCTGCCTTCAAATAAAGTAGACATTCTGTTTTAAACCTGAAACTGGCTGGGTTGTGAATTGCTGATTCCCTATGCAGGACATTGTTCATCTGGTATTAACCCTTGGTATCCTGTTGGTACCGTAACACCAGGTATCACCGATCGTTCCAGGCTCCGAAATCTTCATCCAAGCCCAAGCGGGGGCTGGCGATCCATAATCCGGCGGCTGAAGAGGTCCAGAAGAGGCTCCAAAGTCTTCATCCTATCCGGGAAGAAGAAGCGATCCGGACCGGCAACCATCTTGATCCAAGCGGCATCTTCTATCTTAATCCGATGACGACCGGCTCCATCTTGAAGACCTCCACCGCGGACCCATCTTCTTCTTCCGATGACTTCCCGACGAATGACGGTTCCTTTAAGGGACGTCATCCAAGATGGCGTCCCTCGAATTCCGATTGGCTGATAGGATTCTATCAGCCAATCGGAATTAAGGTAGGAAAATTCTGATTGGCTGATGGAATCAGCCAATCAGAATCAAGTTCACTCCGATTGGCTGATCCGATCAGCCAAACAGATTGAGCTCGCATTCTATTGGCTGATCGGAACAGTTAATGTAAAATAGTTCCATGAGTAAGTATTTTATTGAAATAACGGTGAGCAGAAAAAACTGTGATCATATGCAATATAAATTGTGAAAACCAATCACTCTAAACAAAATTTTCCTGGGCATTAAAGCTCAGAAAAAAAAAATTAAAGATGAAAAAATTCCAAACATTTAAAATGAAAAATAAAAAGTTATTTAGTACTGATTTTAGTTATCTATATGCCAGTGAAATTGTGATATCCCAGTTCGTAACAGAACCTTCTTTAAAAAAGATTTTAGAATCTTCCTCCTCGATTGGAGTCGGAGAGGTAAAATTATTTATGAAAACACTACCATGATATAGATCACACGCATTGGTGTAAATTTATAAGTTTCTTGGTGTTGGTTTTATAGCATTTTCTCAATCTTTTATTTTACAGGCTGAGCTGAGGAATGAATTGTCTGCTGCTAGGAATAAACTTGTTGTTGTATATTTTTCATCTGGAAAATGTGGACCATGTAGACTAACAACACCTTTTCTCAATGTAAGTAGAAATGTATAAAAATGTTTTGCAACATATGATACAAAGGAAACATGATTATCTTATGCATGTCATTTATTTAAATAACATGCAATGTAATGCTACAAAATCATATATTTAGTCTGTATTTCCGATATCTCTGGGATCAGGGCTGGTGCTACAATAAAGGCAGTTTAGGAGACCGCCTAAGGGCACAAATTTGATGCATGAATATTTTTTTAAATGTGTACATTTGCAATTTTTGCTGCCTAACTTGGGCATTATAGTTGGGGCCATGTGTGGTGGCATAATGGCTAGGATCGGAGGGGAGTATATATTCCCAAAATCCGTTGGTGCTCTACAAATAACTGATAATAATATGTATATATAAATAAATATAAATGGATATTTGTGTTTGAAATCCAGTGAGTGCGGTACTCTCTTTATGATTTATGTAACTTTGTACCGGCACCCTGGTAGATGCTTTATCAGTAAGTGAGAGTGCAGTCCCTTTTGGATTTTATATATATATATATATATATATATATATATATATATATATATATACACACTATATACACTATATACACTCTGCATGCATACCTATACATTAAAGTGTGTGTATGGATGGCCATAATCTTTATTCACAACAACATTATGGCTAGATTACGAGTGGATCACACGTTATTGCTCCTGCTCAGTCATAAACTACGCTCAAAGGAGGTTTTTAGTGATTTTACCAACATATCATTAGATATATATATAGAAATATGTATTTAAGAATAAATAGAACATATTCTTCTATGTGTAAAACATTGGAATGTGAAATATTTATATTTCTTGTTGGTTTTAGCGCACTTGAATAAACATAATCGGGTTAGCATAAGAGTATGGGTGTTAGTTTATTTCCAGTTTAATTGCTCCTTTGAAGTCTATAGTAGAATACATTAACGTATGTGTGATATTTGAAATTCCACTTTTTGCACACCTCAGGTTTTTACTCACACACTAACTTTTTTCTTTCATCTCATAATATGAGCACAAACTGACGTGCAAAAAAACACCATTTAGTGAAGTTAATGCGTGAGCGCCAAATTTTGCGCTGCTCGTAATCTAGCCGCACAAACATTTAAAACATATATATTTTATGTGGTTAGGATTGAGAATAAGTGAAAGTGAAGCTTACGTTCTTGTTGGCTGAAGCAGAAATCAATCAACTGTCAAATTGCAGGATATAGTTATTAAACGGCTAAAAACGTTCCCACCTTAATAGTGCAAAAGTGATATGTGCTTCCTACTAATGCTCATTAGTGTATATATGCTTCTTGCTAATGCTCATTAGTGTATATGTGCTTCCTGCTAATGCTAATTAATGCATATGTGCTTCCTGATAACTCATTTGTGTATATGTGCTTCCTGATAATACTCATTGATGTATATGTGCCTCCTACTGATGCTTATTAGTGTATATGTGCTTCCTGCTAATGATCATTAGTGTACATGTGCTTTCTGCTAATGATCATTAGTGTATATATGCTTCCTGCTAATGCTCATTGGTGTATATGTGCTTCCTGATACTGATCATTGGTGTATATGTGCTTCCTGCTAATGCTCATTGGTGTATATGTGCCTCATGCTAATGCTTACTGGTGTATATGTGCTTCCTGCTAATGCTCATTAATGTATATGTGCTTCATGCCAATGCTCAGTGTATATGTGCTTCATGCTAATGCTCATTGATGTATATGTGCCTCATCCTGATGCTCATTAGTATATATGTGCTTCCTGCTAATGCTCATTATGGAATATGTGCTTCCTTTTAATGTTCATTAGTGTATATGTGCTTCCTGCTATTGTTCATTGGTGTATATGTGCTTCCAGCTAATGCTCATTAGTGTATATGTGCTTCTTTTTAATGTTCATTTTTGTACTTACACCCCCCTAGGGGTCTGTCCCACTGTCCCGGGTTACTTGCCATCTGTCCTGAATTGCCCCAATCAGTTTTTTCTAAATAAATAAATACACATATATATATATATATATATATATATATATATATATATACATACACATATATTTATATATATATATATATATATATATATATATATATATATATATATATATATATATATATATATATATATATATATATATATATATATATATATTCTCTACCAGGGTTAGATACCAGTTAGGTTCCCTGTGGAAAACTAATGGTGTGTGGGTTAAGCAGAATGGGGACCTCTAACCTCTGGTAGTGATGACATCTAACCCCTGCTGATAATACTAGCATGCCTTCAGTTTTATAGGATGAGCAGTGCTTGCTAATACCAGGGTATTAAACAGGGCAGCCTCAGACTGCCAGCTAATGTGCTTTCCAACCCCAGGACCCAATATAATGAATTACAGGTACCAATATATGATGTAGTGTGTGTGTGTATATGTATGTATAAGTGTGTGTGTGTGTGTATCTACATGTAGAAGTGTATGCTATGTAGTGGGTGTATCTGCATGTATAAGTGTATGCTATGTAGTGTGTGTATCTGCATGTATAAATGTATGCTATGTAGTGTGTGTATCTGCATGTATAACTGTAAGCTATGTAGTGTGTGTATCTGTAGGCATAATTGTGTGTGTGTGTGTGTATCTGCATGTATAAGTGTATGCTATGTAGTGGGTGTATCTGCATGTATAACTAAGCTATGTAGTATGTGTATCTGTAGGCATAAGTGTGTGTGTGTGTGTGTATCTGCATGTATAAGTGTATGCTATGTAGTGGGTGTATCTGCATGTATAAGTGTATGCTATGTAGTGTGTATCTGCATGTATAAATGTATGCTATGTAGTGTGTGTATCTGCATGTATAAGTGTTTGCTATGTAGTGTGTGTATCTGTAGGCATAAGTGTGTGTGTGTGTATCTGCATGTATAAGTGTACGCTATGTAGTGTGTTTGTGTGTGTATCTGTATGTATAGTGTGTGTATCTGCATGTATTAGTGTATGCTATGTAGTGTGTGTGTGTGTGTGTATCTGCATGTATAAGTGTAAGCTATGTATTGTGTGTGTATCTGTATGTATACGTGTGTGTATCTGCATGTATAAGTGTATGCTATGTAGTGTGTGTATCTGCATGTATAAGTGTGTGTATCTGCATGTATAAGTGTATGCTATGTAGTGTGTGTGTGTCTGCATGTATAAGTGTAAGCTATGTAGTGTGTGTATCTGTATGTATAAGAGTATGTGTATCTGCATGTATAATTATGCTATGTAGTGTATGTGTGTGTATCTGTATGTAAAAGTGTTTGTGTGTGTATCTGCATGTATAAGTGTATACTATGTAGTGTGTGTATCTGTATCTATAAGTGTATGTGTGTATCTGCTTTTATAAGTGTATGCTATGTAGTGTGTGTGTGTGTGTATCTGCATGTGTAAGGTATGCTGTGTAGTGTGTATCTGCATGTATAAGTGTAAGATAAGTTGTGTGTGTGTATCTGCATGAATAAGTGTATGCTGTGTAGTGTATGTGTATCTGCATGTATAAGTGTATGTGTATATGCATGTAAAGTGTAAGCTATGTAGTGTGTGTGTTTATCTGCATGTAGTGTGTGTGTGTGTGTGTATATGCATGTGTAAGTGTATGCTGTGTAGTGTGTGTATCTGAATGTATAAGTGTAAGCTATGTAGTGTGTGTTTGTGTATCTGCATGTATAAGTGTAAGCTATGTAGTGTGTGTGTGTGTGTGTGTGTGTGTCTGCATGTATAAGTGTAAGCTATGTAGTGTGTGTGAGGTATATGCATGTGTAAGTGTATGCTGTGTAGTGTGTATGCTATGTAGTGTGTGTTTGTGTGTGTATCTGCATGTATAAGTGTATGCTGTGTAGTGTATGTGTATCTGCATGTATAAGTGTATGCTGTGTAGTGTGTGTGTATCTGCATGTATAAGTGTAAGCTATGTAGTGTGTGTGTGTGTATCTGCATGTATAAGTGTAAGCTATGTAGTGTGTGTGTGTATCTGCATGTATAAGTGTAAGCTATGTAGTGTTTGTGAGGTATATGCATGTGCATGTGTAAGTGTATGCTGTGTAGTGTGTATGCTATGTAGTGTGTGTTTCTGTGTATTTGAGTGTGTGTACATGTATATGTGCATTTTTGCTGACTTTAAATGCCAGAATCTAGAATATTAATGGGGAATGCAGAGAACAGTTTTAAAGAATCTATTAATAAATGTCCAATTAAGCTAAAAATATTTAGCACTGTCTCTGCAATGGCTAATTAAATACAGAGCTCACATAACTACCTATACCAGTGGTATGAGCTTGTGTTTGATTTGCTGCCTAAGAGTATTAAAATATATGAATTATTTAGAATTTTACTTATATTACTTTGGTCTTATGATTTTTTTAAGCCCCATCCCCACTCCTGCCCACCACATATCACACTTCTGCCGCAGGGGGTGTCCCTCTTTTGAATTTTTAAATGTTGGGAGGTCTGTATATGTGCTTCCTGCTAATGCTCATTAGTGTAAATGTGCTTCCTGCTAATGTTCATTGGTGTATATGAGCTTCCTGCTAATGCTCATTAGTGTATATGTGTTTCCTGCTAATGCTCATGGGTATATATGTACTTCCTGCTAACACTCATTACTGTATATGTGCTTCCTGCTAATGCTCATTAGTGTATATTTGCTTCCTGCTATTGCTCATTAGTGCATATGTGCTTCCTGCTAATACTCATTAGTGTATATGTGCCTCCTGCTATTGTCATTGGTGTATATTTGTTTCCTGCTAATGTTCATTACTGTATATGTGCGCATATGCGCTTCATGCTAATGCTTATCAGGGTATCTTTGCTTCCTCTAAAGCTCATTGGTGTATATTTGCTTCCTGCTAATGCTCATTGGCATATATGTACTTCATGCTAATGCTCATTGGTATAAATGTACTTCATGCTAATGCTCATTGCTGTATATGTGCTTCCTACTAATGCTCATTAGTGTATATGTGCTTCCTTGGTGTATATGTGCTTTTTGCTAATTAGTGTATATGTGCTTCCTGCTAATGCTCATTGGTATATATGTACTTCATGCTAATGCTCATTTCTGTATATGTGCTTCCTACTAATGCTCATTAGTGTATATATACTTCCTGCTAATGCTCATTAGTGTAAATGTGCTTCCTGCTAATGCTCATTAGTGTAAATGTGCTTCCTGCTAATGCTCATTAGTGTAAATGTACTTCCTGCTAATGCTCATTAGTGTATATGGGCTTCCTGCTAATGCTCATTAGTGTAAATGTGCTTCCTGCTAATGCTCATTAGTGTAAATGTGCTTCCTGCTAATGCTCATTAGTGTAAATGTACTTCCTGCTAATGCTCTTTAGTGTATATGGGCTTCCTGCTAATGCTCATTAGTGTATATGGGCTTCCTGCTAATGCTCATTAGCGTATATGGACTTCCTGCTAATTATCATTAGTTTATATGTTCTTGTAATTTTCTATGACAATAATGGCCCTTTAATTTCTTGTCTACAAACTGGGGATACATGTTTTAAGTTATCACAATCTCTGGTTCTTTTATGAATAACTGATTTTTGAATAAAAACAAAAGTAGCTGATGCCCACCTACAAAGATAGGGGACTATTTATTAATGTGTGAACGGACATGATCCGATCTAGTGGATCATGTCCGCTGCACATCGATAAATACCAACAGCATATGCTGTCGGCATTTATCATTGCACAGGCAGTTCCGGTGAACTGCTTGTGCAATGCGCCCCCTGCAGATTCGCAGCCAATCAGACGCTAGCAGGGGGTGTCAATCAGCCCGGTCGTATAGGATCAGGCGGATTGATGTTCGCGGCCTCAGAGCAGACGGGCAAGTTATGGAGCAGAGGTCTTAAGACCGCTGCTTCATAACTGCTGTTTCCGGTGAGCCTGAAGGCTTGTGCGGAAACAGTGGCATTAAGCTCCATTCAGAGTTTGATAATTCGGCCCCTAAGTCTTAAATCAATGTATAGAGAACATTTTTTGAGCATTGTTTTTGTTTTACTGCATTAAATAAAATAAACTTTCAGATAAGGGAAGCTGCACAGCTGACTGATGGACCAGTAAAGCTAACATGATGATGTAACACTTTAGTACCCCTCACTCCTTCCCTAATAACTCATACTCCATCATCTCCCATGGGAATGTGCGAGAAAGTCTGTCGGAAACTGCTTCATTACTTATTACAAAAGATTTCTACATATTATGAAGAAAGACATAAGATTAGATTTGGCAAAATTAGAATTGTTATAATTATATGTATTGTATGGGCAAGTAAAACATTTCTGTCTGACAGCTTTAATAAACATCACATAATATTATAATTATTATCTATTTCTGATACAGACATTAAAGGGACAGTCCACACCAGAATTGTTATTGTTTTAAAAGTTAGATAATCCCTTTATTACCCATTCCCTAGTTTTGCATAACCAACACGGTTATATTAATATACTTTTACATCTGTGATTACCTTGTATCTAAGCTTTGGCAAACTGCCCCCTTATTTCAGTACTTTTGACAGACTTGCATTTTAGCCAATCAGTGCTGGCTCCTAGGTAACTCCACATGCATGAGCACAGTGTTATCTATAGGACATAAAGGTGAAAAACTGTCAAAATGCATTCAGAAAAGAGGCGGCCTTCAAGGTCTAAGAAATTAGCATATGAACCTCCTAGGTTTAGCTTTCAACTAAGAATATCAAGAGAACAAAGCAAAATTGGTGATAAAAGTAAATTGGAAAATTGTTTAAAATCACATGCCCTATCTGAATCATGAAAGTTTATTTTGGACTAGACTGCACCTTTAATGTATACACCCATTAGCTATGAAGATACTAAGTAGCATCAAAATAACTAAGAACATATTTTCCATTTTACTTCACAGAACCTAGAACCACAGATGCCAGATGTGGTCTTTATTAATGTTGATACCAACGAATCTGAGGTTAGTAAAAAAACAAAACAAAATAAAAACAAACAAAATAAACAGATTTGGTCAAACATCTGGATGAATGTAATGTTTTTTTAAATTATTTTAGGATTTTATTGAGCATTTCGAGATCAAGGGAATACCAGCATTTTTCTTTTTTAGGAAAACTACATTGGTAAGTATTTAAAAATATATAGAAAAATACTATATTGTTTTTGTTTAAAAAAAAAAGAAAAAATCTCTCAAACATTAACCCCTTCACAACGTTAGGACGTTCCATGCCATTTTAACAGCGCTGGGCTTTAACGCCGAAGGACGGCAGGGAACTTCCTACCTTATAAGATGTCCTGCAGCCTCCCCATTTTGATGAACGCAAGATTGGACTGGGGCGTGCCTAGCAACTTGGGCAGTCCTCCATGTTCCGATCCTGGTCTTGAAATAACGTGATCGCATCGACGATTGGGTGATTTCATTTTTGCAGCAAGTGTTTACATCATTACTTTGTTCCGATTTTAAACACTTGTGATGGGCATGAACGGGTTAACCCCAGTCCTTTACATACTGTATATGACACTGCTCCTGTTATGTGATAAGCTGCAAAACTATACATTTAAATATGGTTCATAGACAACTGTCCTGAACTGTTGAATTCCTATCAGAGGCATTTTCAATTGGTTGATGAAGAAATAGTGCTACTGTAACACTAATTTACGGAGCCCCAGAGGTGTCACACAAGATTTTTTTTATAAATCGTGAGCACATTTTGCTAAATCGTGAGCACGATTTATTATATCGTGCGCACAATTAACCTATATTGTGCGCACAATTTAGTTAAATCGTTCTCACAATTTAGCTAAATCGTGCTCACTGAATCCTCTCACTTAATGATCAGCCTGCTCACCAGCTACACTTTCAGTTTCAGAGTTCAGTCAGTGTGACTGTGTTAATATAGTGAGACAGGCAGACTGGTAAGTAGCTTCAGCCACATGGATTTCTAAAAGTCCAATATTATCATTATGTTATGTGACAAAAAGTACATTTAGCATAAAACATATTATCCTTTCACAATACAATGCAATAATATTCAAATTATTAGAGGTGAAATAAGGGTACATAAATTATATTATATTTTAAGTATATATTGAACAGAAATCGGTTAATTATTCAGGTTAAGAACTGTTTTTTCAAAACAAAATAGTTGTGCTCCCTGTAAAAAATTATGAATTGTACAATTTCAAATACTTATTTTTCTGTCATTTCTCTATAAAATATTGTCACATTCTGATGTCTTTTTTTAAGCAGTCATCTCGTTTTTTATTAATACTATAGAAACGTCTAATTTGATTCCACTACCTAAAGTAAAAAATGGCAATGAGAACTGTACACATTTTTATAATGCTCTGTGCACAATAGAATCATGGAAGTACACACAATGCTGTACATTGCAAAGCTTATACAAAATATAGGGATTAGATCCCAAAGCAGTATAGCTGCAAAATGTGTTGTTTACATTGAGATATCTGCCTGAGTGCAATGTAACGTTTAAAGGGACAGTCTACGTCAAATGTTTTATTGTGTAAAAAGATAGTGACTTTGCTACCCATTCCCCAGCTTTGCACAACTAACATGTTATATTAATATAATTTATAAGAACTAAAATCAATATTATTTTATAAGTTTTTCACAGCAAGACAAAAGCTAGTTAATGTGTACCATATAGATCAGGGTTCTTCAAACCATGGGTCAGGACCCATTACTGAGCCACAACACCATGTGTACTGGGTTGTGACTTGTGTGTGTTGTAGGAGTGTGTGTGGTGTATTGTATGAGATTGTGTGTGTGCTGTACGTGGGTTGTGTATGAGAGTGTGTGGGGTGTGTGTTGTATAAGAGTGTGGGTGTGTTGTATGAGTGTGTGTGTGTGTGGTTTGTGTGTTATATGAGTGTGCTATATGAAAGTGTGTGTGTGTGTGCTGTATGAGAGAGTGTGTGTTATATGAAAGTATGTGTGTATATTGTAAAATAGTGTATGGGGTGAGTGTGTATTATATGAAAGTGTGTGTGTTGTAAAAGAGTGTATGGGGTGAGTGTTTGTTATATGAAAGTGTGTGTGTTGTAAGAGAGTGTATGGGGTGAGTGTGTGTTATATGAAAGTGTGTGTGTTGTAAGAGAGTGTATGGGGTGAGTGTGGGTTATATGAAAGTGTGTGTGTTGTAAGAGAGTGTATGGGGTGAGTGTGTGTTATATGAAAGTGTGTGTGTTGTAAGAGAGTGTATGGGGTGAGTGTGTGTGTGTGTGTTGTAAGAGAGTGTATGGGGGAGTGTGTGTTATTTGAAAGTGTGTGTGTGTTGTAAGAGAGTGTATGGGGTGAGTGTGTGTTATATGAAAGTGTGTGTGTGTGTTGTAAGAGAGTGTATGGGGTGAGTGTGTGTTATATGAAAATGTGTGTGTATGTGTGTGTTGTAAGAGAGTGTGTGTTATATGAAAGTGTGTGTTGTAAGAGAGTGTATGTGGGGAGTGTGTGTTATATGAAAGTGTGTGTGTCTTGTAAGAGAGTGTATGGGGGGGAGTGTGTGTTATATTGAAGTGTGCGTGTGTTGTAAGAGAGTGTATTGGGGGAGTGTGTGTTATATGAAAGTGTGTGTGTATTGTAAGAGAGTGTATGGGGGGGGAGTGTGTGTTATATGAAAGTGTGTGTGTGTTGTAAGAGAGTGTATGGGGTGAGAAACATGGGCCCTCAAGCTCCATACCGAGCTTGATAAATGGGCCCCCCAAGTACAAAAATTGGGTCCCAAAGGTATGTGGTATCATGGCACTGGGTCTTGGGGGAAAAAGTTTGAAGAACCCTGATATAGATAATATTGAGCTGACTCTTGTTGAATCGTGAGTGATCACTGATTGGCTAAATTCAAGTATGCACACACCTCTGAGATAAGGGGGATTGGTGCAAAGCAGTAGATACAAGGTAATCACAGATTATTTAGCATGGTATTGTGAAATGATAACTATGCTTTAATTGCAATACTAAATGTACTGTTTGTCACACAACATAATGCTAATATTGGGCTTTTAGAAATCCATGTGACTGAAGCTTAGGTGCACAGTTACTTACAAAAAAGAAATGATTCACTGGCACTATGTGGGTTATTGGAAGATCACACTATGGGGACATGACGGCATGATTTGTTTGTATGAGTGGATTCAGTGCTGCGGTTATGGTCTCCATTGATTTGGGAGTCCAACTCCATTGCAGTTTATGTTAATGTGGTGATATAACTAGTATTGACCTATTTTAAATACTAGCTTTTTAGTTAATCACAATAAAGTGTTAGGTTTTATTATTTGATGAAGATAGTGCGCCAAATCTCTCATTCCATATCTCATTTCTCCTTATCCCTTTTTCTTCTATATTTCCTTTTATCAGTTGAATTTGATAAGTGCACAGTTACTTACCAGTTTGTCCTGATCCTCACTGACACATAGGGCTCAATTTATCACTCAAGGGGCGCTCAGGGGCATACATATTTGCCCCTGTCCGCCCCAGCTCTCCTCTGGTGGGCAGCAATCTGCTGCCAGAATTAAACATTGTACACGAGCGCTGCTTCTTGTGTGGTAACTAGCCATAGAGCAAGCTATTATGCTATTGTTCGTTCCTAGGTTGAGCGCTTCTCTCTTTTTATTTATGCAAATTATGACACTTGGAGAAGTCTCCCTAAGTGTGATGCGGGAATCCAGACGTGGACCCGTTGCTCAGTGTGCCTAGAGGGATATGGCTGCACCTCACTGACGAGGCCCACAATAGGCCGAAACGTACGTCTGGGGTTTTGCTGTTTCTCTCATTCAGAGAAGGATTGCCTGGTATTTCGGGGATGGACTGTACTGTGAAGTCAGGATCAGACTGATATGCTTCAGTTCTTCTCTGTGAAAGGCACATGTTGAGCAAAAAGAGGCTGCTTCTTGGGTGGTAACTAGCCATAGAACAAGCTATTATACTATTGTTCGTTCCCAGGTTGAGCCCTTCTCTCTTTTTATTTATGCTATTTTGTGCTTGCCTGCGATCCCACTACCTACCCACACACAGCAAATCACGCACAGTCCGGAGCTGTCAATCTCCCTGGTTGGACGAGGAGAAGAAGGTAGGAAAGCAGCGGTCTCATGGCCGCTGCTTGATAAATCGTGACTGTAGGTTCTCTTATGAGAACCTGCAGTCATAGGGAGGAGAAGGGCTTCATAAATCAAGCCCATAGTGATATCCAGTTCATGAACAATGCAGTAGAATTACATATTTAACAAGTGCATAATAAAAAGACAATGCAAAAACACTGACAAATTAATTTTTTCTCTCATATTCCAAACCCTCTGTATCATGTAACATCAGCCAATCACAGACTAGTATACATATACCATGTGAGCGTGTGCACATGCTCAGTAGGATTTTGTTCCCCAGAAAGTGTGAATATAAAAAGATTGTGCACAATTTGTTAATGAAAGTGAATTGGAAAGTGTCTTAAAACTGCATGCTCTGTCTGATTTATAAAAGGTTATTTTGACTTGAGTGTCCCATTTAACTAACTCCTTTGCAATGCAACACTCAGTTAACAGTACTCTGATTCAAATGTAAGGTCACAGCAGTTCTCAATAGACCCCTGCCATTACCCCAACTGCACCTTAAAGTATCCCTTACTGTCCCAACAAGTGAACTAATTAATTGGTTCATGAACTAATCCAGTTAAACGAACCGTCAGAAATGAACTGATTCATCAAGTTGAATCAGACTTCCCATCTCTACTGACGCACTGAACTGTGAACTGAAAGTACTAGTAGCTGGTGGCCGGGAGCTCCTCCTCCTGTAGATAGGTTATCAAAGCCTGACTAGCTAGGGGAGGAGCAGGCTGACCTGTAAGGGGGAGAATTCATGCTTAAAGGGACAGTATACACCATTTTTCATATAACTGCATGTAATAGACACTACTATAAAGAAGAATATGCACAGATACTGATCTATAAAACCTTTTAAAAACTTAGAAGCTCCAAATTTAGCACTGTTGAGAAAATTAACTGGAACACTTAGCGAAAGGGGCTGGGTGCAGATACTCTCCGCCCCCCCCTTCATATGAAAAGACAGATTAGGCAAACAGGAGCCAGCAGTTGTCTGTAAATGCACGTATACATCTGACACTTTGAGGCTTGGGTAGGAGTCTAAAACCAGCACAATGTTAATAAAAAAATAAGCAAAACTAGGGGGGCGGGACCAAGCCGCGGCCATGATAGGATGCATAATTATATAGCTCTGATCTCTATGTGAAGAATTAGAGGTTTATCTCGTTATATTTTTTGGCTTCCTACATAATACTTTTGCCTTCTTTTCAAGCAGCCAAATCTGATTCTGGAGATACTATTATTGCTACGATTCATTCAAGCAGACGATCCAATCAGGATTACTGAAAGCAGAACACTGTGGCCCACCTCACAGTACCATCTACCCCCCCTCTCCCGGTTGGAGGGCTTACCAGGTTGAGTGGTGTTTATCTGTTAAATCTAATACAGGGTGAAGCAGGCATTGACCGGATAATACCCTATTTATTTATTTATACATGGAGGACTGCTACTCACAGATACATGCGCTTTTGGAAGACTTGGAGTATCGGAGGGGCTGTAACTTTAACAATCTCTCACATATCATAAGAGCCGACAGAGAGAAGGAAAACAATGACAAGCTCAAGATAGCAGACAGTGAGAGTGACAACCCACTACATGAAGCCTCAAATGACAGTGAAAACCTCTCTCATCTCGAGACGAACCTCAAACTTGTGATAGGTGAATTACCAACGATGCAGGGAATTGTCTCCCCTCCTGTAAAGCCCACGATCCTCTGGGGTCGACCCAGATCCTAACCCACCGATTGGTCCTGTGGCATGAATGCAGAGTTCATTCCATCAGAGGCCCGGGTTGGAGTGGCCAGCCACCAGGCACGTGATGACACACAGTGGGAACGAAAATCTACTCAGAATCACGCAAGAAGAGCGGAAGCTCTGATACCCATAAAACATGGTTTACATAGTGTCCTACAATTCTTGCTGCCTTGTGACCAGTGGACTCTTCCTCACCTACAATCTTACTGCAATTTGTTTGGCTCCTTCTTCTGACGATTGCCCAGCTCAGCTTTATTATCAAAGAGAGGAGTGGGATTACTATATCACCATTAGTACTTGGTTGTTGTGAGGTATCTGGTTACCCACTTTTTGAGGTTCTACTATGTTTGCATATATGTTTTACCCTTGTTTTCCTCTTGCTGAAATGAACCCATGGTTTCATAGCCTTTTTGTTCTTTATAATGTGATATTGGTTTTCTGTGTGCCTTCTCTCATGTTTTACCTATCTTATTAAGGGTGATTTGAAGCATTTATGGTTATGTAGATGGTTACTTGCAGGCATCTAATAGGGAGTTAACCAGGAAATATCAATTGCTGTGAGCAATTGAAAAGAATGTACTTACATAGCACTCAGCAGCACAGGTTTTATACTAGCTAGGTACCATAGGTAAAGAAGCCCATGAAAGGCAAGTTTAAAACTTAGCTTTTATTAACTCGATTAAAAAATAAATTCTAAAAAATATCAGCCAGTGTGACCGAGAACGAAGGTGATTTCAAGGGGGGGATATTACCTCCCAAATCACAATATGTATAATATAAATACCCCTGTATGGTCTCCTAAGGTAATACCCTTAATAGAAAGGGAGTAATACAGATGTACCTCTTTATTCAGTTGGTTAGGGTGTGTGTCAATATCACAATAAGAATACCCCTACTGTTACTCTTAGTCTGAGTCAGGGGATATCAAAAGTAAAGTCACACCTTCCGAGATAAATTATACGGTGCAGTTGTCTATAGGAGATGTGAGCTTAAAAGAGTTTTGGTAAAATTAAATCTGTTATTGAGTACCGGAATAGATAGGATACTCCTATTATTTACCTGTCAGTTAATGGTTACTAGTAAGATTCAACACCAATTGTCCTCTTATTTATCTTACATTACACAGTGTACTGGTATTGTTTGGATTCTTTTATGGATGGTACTAGGAATACAGTTACCAAACCACGTACTTATAATATCAGTTCAGCTTTTTATCATCCAATCAGATAATAAAGCTACTGAGGATGTGTTGATTCTAGAAGTACCCACGCTATTACAGCAAATTCACGTTGTATTGGGGTGAACTATCTGGAAAATCAAGTAATTCACAGGAATGGAATAATTATATGGCTCCAGGAAATAGTTATGATTTTTACCCTAATTGCATTTGTCTCCTCAATGTATTGGACACTGTTGTGATATTTACCACTGTAAGGTCGATATGGATAGTGTGGCTAAGCCTAAATTATAATTAGATAGTCCTGGCTTGCCAATGTTTCCCTTATAAATGGGAAATAATCTTAACAGCCTCCAAAGCCAATATTCCTTGTGTTGTAATTGTCAGCTTAATAAATCCCTTATAGAAATACACAAAAATCGGTAACCCCGAAATTGATCTGTTAATGTATTGTTAACTATTGCAGTGTAATAATATTGAGGGATGCTTGGTGTGACATACTTGGGTGTAGTAAGACTTCAGAGACACTTGCACATTAAATGCATACCAATCTCAGTTGGTTTATTATTGGAGGGTGAAAATATGATTAACAGAGAAGCTGTTTGTATCAGGGGACCGCTATTCCTATTTAACCAGTATTTCCCTTATTCGGATCTAATTGGTTATATATACTGAGTTATTCGGTCTTACGCAATTCGTTGGTAATGTAAATGATAGCCAGACTACTAAGTGCACAGGTTATCTCGAGTGTGTTAATTCTACAGATATCTTGCACTTAGTGTCAAAAGACCATCCCGCGATTTGTGCTATTGCCACTGTTGGATTAATTATATTATTATTATAATTAGCACTGTAATATTGCTGGGAAAAAAATAAATATTTATCATTGAATACTTTTAATTAATTCCCCAAACTCGTGGTTCCGTTATTACACTCTATTTGTAACTGACAGTGCAGCTGTCTAGTATGGATGAGAGGGAACTACTCTCCCCTCTTCTTATAATGAGATTTACAGTGTAAGCGGACCAGTATACAAGTAAATATAAATGGGTTCCTACTGGTATATAGTTAGCGGTTTGTTATCCTGGCTGTTAGTTTAAATAAAATTTTCCCCTCCAGTAAATCTATTATCATTGCTACCGCTGTGAGATAGTAGTTGTTAGGATACTTTGGTCAGGTAAATTATTTGGTTGTATTAAGCGTAAATATATTTCAACCAGGCACTCTCACATACATACAGGTTTAAATTAAATTCTAATAATACATTCGCTCAACAAGTCACACTGCTGGTTTGTTTAAAAGGGAGAGATAATCTCCCGTAGCCCTGACATGTTTCGCCTAAACGGCTTTGTCAAAGGTGGGGCGCCCGCCATTCTTAGGGCTTTTTATTGGCCGGTCTCAGAGAGGCTTGTCCCTATTCTACTGATCTGATTGGTTCCTCCCTTCTTTCTTTCTATAGGTTACGAGGGGGGTTTATACCATCGTCATTGTCTAGTTTCAACCCACTTGATGACGACCATGAAATATGTTATCGTCACATCTGTTATTAATGCAGGACTGGACATATATATGAGTGAAAAGGAGGTATAATAGCAAATCTATAGCTGCAAAGGAAAGGATTAATTCATTTATTTCAAACTGTAGCGTAATTGAGCATACTTATTTTATGTGTCTAATTTACTTGTGATTGAAATAATTGAAAAAAGAGAAAAATGTAGTTTTTTGAAGAAAGAGAGTAAACATTGTTTCAAATATGATCATTATGATGGGAAGGTGATCGAAAATCAAACCGGGTTCCAAGCTTTATATTTCTTGAATCTGTAGCGGCGTATTCTGTATACCAATTTGATGGGCTAGGATGTTCCCTACCCAGATTGGTTATTCCTTGCTAGAGTTAAGCTATATAATTGACGTGAATCGTGCAAGGGAAAGAATGTCTTCCACATTATTATCATATTAAGTTGAACAATTCTGTGCCAAGAATGAGTTTTAACAAAAATTCCCAATTTTTATAATTTTCTGAAATTTTTTATTAAAGTTGTGCAGAAATACGGAGGGTGTCTAGGTAAGTGCAGGGTCCTCTTATACCCTGGTTTATTACGTTACTATACGTGTCCAAGTGACAGAGTATCAGAGGCCCGGGTTGGAGTGGCCGGCCACCAGGCACGTGATGACACACAGTGGGAATGAAAATCTACTCAGAATCACACAAGAAGAGCGGAAGCTCTGATACCCATAAAACATGGTTTACATACTGTCCTACAATTCTTGCTTCCTTGTGACCAGTGGACTCTTCCTCACCTACAATTTTACTGCAATTTGTTTGGCTCCTTCTTCTGACGATTGCCCAGCTCAGCTTTATTATCAAAGAGAGGAGTGGGATTACTATATCACCATTAGTACTTGGTTGTTGTGAGGTATCTGGTTACCCACTTTTTGAGGTTCTACTATGTTTGCATATATGTTTTACCCTTGTTTTCCTCTTGCTGAAATGAACCCATGGTTTCATAGCCTTTTTGTTCTTTATAATGTGATATTGGTTTTCTGTGTGCCTTCTCTCATGTTTTACCTATCTTATTAAGGGTGATTTGAAGCATTTATGATTATGTAGATGGTTACTTGCAGGCATCTAATAGGGAGTTACCCAGATTTACATATACTAGACAAGCTTAAGTATTTTTTACTAATTTGGTTAATAAAATCCCAACTGCTCTTTTTGCTAACTAAACAATATGGGTTTGTGACATTGAGGAGGAAGCATACAGTTAGCTGGTGCTAGTGGATAGTAGGCTCATATGTGGTGTGATAATTTGACTTTACTTAAAAAGGTTTTATTCCATACAAGAATACGATCTTTATGTTGTCTCGTAATCTCTATTCTGTGACAACCCTATACGCTAACATCACCCGCAATCTCATCAGTGCCATGTGTATCTCCCCACTCGATCAAGTCATATTTATATTAACCCTATAACCCCAATCATATGCTACCACACGTCAAAATTTTACTCATAGCTCACTATCAATAATACTGGGTTTTCCTTTTATAATGTTATATATCCCATTACCTCAAATGTCTACCCCTCTACCTGACAGTTAGATTTAGCCAAATGGTGCACACGATTTAGCTAAATCATGCACACAATTTATAAATAATTATAATCATGCTATACCACCTAAAAGGGACAGTATACACTACATTTTTCTTTGCATAACTGTTTTGCAGATGATCCATTTATACAGTCTACCTGGGAGTTTTTTGTAACAATGTATAGTTTTGCTTATTTTTTTTATTAACATTGTGCTGGTTTCAGACTCCTACCCAAGCCTCAAAGTGTCAGATGTATATGTGCGTTTACAGACCACTGCTGGCTCCTGTTTGACTAATCTGTCTTTTCATATGCAGAGACGGGGGAGGAAAGTATCTGCACCCAGCCCTTTTCGCTGGGTGTTCCAGCTAATTTTCTCAACAGTGCAAAATTTGGAGCGTCTAAGTTTTTAAAAGGTTTTATACTTAATTTTTAGATCAGTATCTGTGCTTATTCTTCTTTATAGTAGTGTCTATTACATGCAGTTATATGAAAATTGGTCTATACTGTATCTTTAAGCATGAATTTTCCCCCTTGCAGATCAGTCTGCTCCTCCCCTAGCTAGTCATGCTTTGATTACCTATCTACAGGAGGAGGAGCTCCCGGCCACCAGCTACTAGTTTGTTCAGTTCAGTGTGTCAGTAGAGATGGGAAGTCTGATTCATCTTGATGAATCAGTTCATTTCGGATAGTTCATTTAACTGAACCAGTTCATGAACCAATTAATCAATTCACTTGTTGGGCACGTGATGCATGATGGACGAGCCTCAGATTGTCCTATTACGGATGCTCGAACAATCCGATTCCTGACTCCTGAATTACTGTCCAACTCGTCCTGACACACAATGCAGCGTTACATCTATTTCTTACTCATATCATATGGATAACCAGTCTTTAGTTGTACATGAAAAACCAGGGCAAATACATAGAACATGGTGCATACAACAGAGTATGCTGCATATATTGTGTGGGTTCCAACACAATGCATAGAACAGAGTATGCTGCAATTTATACTGTTGTGTTTGCCTAATAGTTGCATATCTTACAAAAGACTGGTTATCCATGATCATACACAAGGAAGTGATACCCACTTTATTTACCTAAATGGTATTATAATAAATTTACATTAACACAATAACTATTATCCCAGAGCTCCACAGCAATATTAATGGGTTTAATTTAGGAGCAGCTAGGGTTAACAGGGATCCTTAGGGTTACGTTATGGTGAGGAGTATATATATAGTAAGGGGCAGTAAGGGATATTTTAAGGTGCAGTTAGAGGGAATGGCAGGGGTCTATTGAGAACTGCTGTGACCTTATATTTGAATCAATGCACTGTTAACTGAGTGTTTCTTTGCAAAGGAGTTAGTTAAATGGGACACTCAAGTCAAAATAACCTTTTATGATTCAGACAGAGCATGCAGTTTTTAGACACTTTTCAAGTTACTTCTATTATCAAATTGTGTACAGTCATTTTATATTCACACTTTCTGGGGAATAAAAATCCTACTGAGCATGTGCACAAGCTCACATGGTATACGAATACTAGTCTGTGATTGGCTGATGTCTGTTACATGATACAGAGGATTTGGAATATGAGAGAAAAAATTAATTTGTCAGAAAAAAATCTACTGCTAATTTGAAATTCAGTAGAGTAGATGTTTTTGCATTGTCTTTTTATCATGAACTGGATATCACTATGGGCTTGATTTATGAAGCCCTTCTCCTCCCTATGACTGCAGGTTCTCATAAGAGAACCTACAGTCACAATTTATCAAACAGCAGCCATGAGACCGCTGCTTTCCTACCCTCTTCTCCTTGTCTGACCAGGTAGATTGACAGCTTCTGCCTGCGCGTGATTGGCTGTGTGTGGGTAGGTAGCGGGATCGCAGGCGAGCGCAAAATAGCGCTTGTGAGCAATGTTTAATTCTGGCAGCATATTGCTGCCCAACAGAGGAGAGCTGGGGCGGACAGGGGCAAATATATACGTCCCTTGAGTAATAAATTGAGCCCTATGTGTCAGTGAGGATCAGGACAAACTGGTAAGTAACTGTGCACTGATCAAATTCAACTGATAAAAGGAAATATAGAAGAAAAAGGGTTAAGGAGAAACAATATATGGAATGAGAGATTTGGTGTACTATCTTCATCATATAATAAAACACTTTATTGTGATTAACTAAAAAGCTAGTATCCAAAATAGGTCAATACTAGTTATATCACCACATTAACATAAACTGCAATGGAGTTGGACTCCCAAATCAATGGAGACCATAACCGCAGCACTGATTCCACTCATACAAACAAATCATGCCGTCATGTCCCCATAGCGTGATCTTCCAATTACCCACATAGTGCCAGTGAATCATTTCTGTTTTGTAAGTAACTGTGCACCTAAGCTTCAGTCACATGGATTTCTAAAAGCCCAATATTAGCATTATGTTATGTGACAAACAGTACATTTAGTATTGCAATTAAAGCATAGTTATCCTTTCCCAATACAATGCTAAATAATCTGTGATTACCTTGATTCTACTGCTTTGCACCAATCCCCCTTATCTCAGAGGTGTGTGCATACTTTAATTTAGCCAATCAGTGATCACTCACGATTCAACGAGAGTCAGCTCAGTGTTATCTATATCAGGGTTCTTCAAACTTTTTCCCCCCAAGACCAAGTGCCATGATACCACATACCTTTGGGACCCAATTTTTGTACTTGGGGGTCCATTTATCAAGCTCTGTATGGAGCTTGAGGGCCCATGTTTCTCACCCCATACACTCTCTTACAACACACACTCACACTTTCATATAACACACACTCCCCCCCATACACTCTCTTACAACACACACACACATTTTCATATAACACACACTCACCCCATACACTCTCTTACAACACACACACACTTTCATATAACACACACTCCCCCCCCATACACTCTCTTACAACACACACACACACATTTTCATATAACACACACTCACCCCATACACTCTCTTACAACACACACATTTTCATATAACACACTCACCCCATACACTCTCTTACAATACACACACATTTTCATATAACACACTCACCCCATACACTCTCTTACAATACACACACATTTTCATATAACACACACTCACCCCATACACTCTCTTACAACACACACACATTTTCATATAACACACACTCACCACATACACTCTCTTACAACACACACTTTCATATAACACACACTCACCCCATACACTCTCTTACAACACACACATTTTCATATAACACACACTCACCCCATACACTCTCTTACAACACACACACTTTCATATAACACACACTCCCCCCATACACTCTCTTACAACACACACTTTCATATAACACACACTCCCCCCATACACTCTCTTACAACACACACTTTCATATAACACACACTCCCCCCATACACTCTCTTACAACACACACTTTTATATAACACACACTCACCCCATACAGTCTCTTACAACACACAGACACTTTCATATAACACACACTCACCCCATACACTCTCTTACAACACACACACATTTTCATATAATACACACTCACCCTATACACTCTCTTATAACACACACTTTCATATAACACAGACTCACCCTATACACTATCTTACAACACACACATACTTTCATATACTGTACCACACACTCCCCCCATACACTCTCTTACAACACACACACACACTTTTATATAACACACACTCACCCCATACACTCTCTTACAACACACACTTTCATATAACACAGACTCACCCCATACACTCTCTTACAACACACACACACACACTTTCATATAACACACACTCACCCCATACACTCTCTTACAACATACACACACACTTTCATATAACACACACTCTCTCATACAGCACACACACACACACTTTCATATAGCACACTCATACAACACACATACCACACACACACTCTCATATAACAAACACACACTCATACAACACACACCCCACACACACACACAATCTCATACAATAAACCACACACACACCTACAACACACACACAAGCCACAACCCAGTACACATGGTGTTGTGGCCCAGTAATGGGTCCTGACCCGTGGTTTGAAGAACCCTGATCTATATGGTACACATTAACTAGCTTTTGTCTTGCTGTGAAAAACTTATAAAATGCTATTGATTTTAGTTCTTATAAATTATATTAATATAACAATGTTAGTTGTGCAAAGCTGGGGAATATGTAGTAAAGGCGCAATCTATCTTTTTACACAATAAAACATTTGACGTAGACTGTCCCTTTAAACTTTACATTGCACTCAGGCAGATATCTCATTGTAAACAACACATTTTGCAGCTATACTGCTTTGGGATCTAATCCCTATATTTTGTATAAGCTTTGCAATGTACAGCATTGTGTGTACTTCCATGATTCTATTGTGCACAGAGCATTATGAAAATGTGTACAGTTCTCACTGCCATTTTTTACTTTAGGTAGTGAAATCAAATTAGATGTTTCTATAGTATTAATAAAAAACGAAATGACTGCTTAAAAAAAAAAGACATAAGAATGTGACAATATTTTAAAGAGAAATGACAGAAAAATATGTATTTGAAATTGTACAATTCATAATTTTTTAAAGGGAGCACAACTATTTTGTTTTGAAAAAACAGTTTTTAACCTGAATAAATAACCGATTTCTGTTCAATATATACTTAAAATATAATATAATTTATGTACCCGTATTTCACCTCTAATAATTTAAATATAATTGCATTGTATTGTGAAAGGATAATATGTTTTATGCTAAATGTACTTTTTGTCACATAACATAATGATAATATTGGACTTTTAGAAATCCATGTGGCTGAAGCTACTTACCAGTCTGCCTGTCTCACTATATTAACACACTGGGCGCCATGTACTAAATGGCGGACAGCTTCTTTACTTGCGAAGCTGTCCGGATCTATTGATCCGCTTGCCCGTATGTATCATTACACACTCATTGGAGTGTGTAATACCCACCCCTTCAATCGCGCGACCAATCACACGACTGAAGGGGCTGTCAATCACTGAGAGCTGATCTTACATTGCAAGAAGCAGGCTCGCATATGCGAACCTGCCCCGCAAAGGCTCCGGAGCAGCTTTCGCTGCTTCGTACATGGAGCCCACTGACTGAACGGAAACTGAAAGTGTAGCTGGTGAGCAGGCTGATCATTAAGTGGGAGGATTCATGCTTAAGGTAGAATAGCATGATTTTAAATTGTGCTCACAATTTAGCTAAATCGTGCGCACGATTTAGCTAAATCGTGAGCACGATTTCACTAGATCATGCACACGATATAGCTTAATCGTGTGCACGATTTAGCTTAATTGTGCGCACGATATAGCTTAATCGTGTGCACGATTTAGCTAAATTGTGCGCACGATATAGGTTAATTGTGCGCACGATATAGGTTAATTGTGCGCACGATATAGGTTAATTGTGTGCACGATACAATAAATCGTGCGCACGATTTAGCTAAATCGTGAGCACAATTTAGCAAAATGTGCTCACGATTTAGCAAAATGTGCTCACGATTTATAAAAAAAAATCTTGTGTTACACCTCTGGGGCTCCGTACTAATTATATAAAACAGTATAAAAACTTAAAACAGCATAAACAACTCTCAAATTGTATCTAAAGAGTTTAAAGAGATATTGTAGTTGAATAATGACATGCTCAAATTAAATTGAGTATGTAGTGCAATAAATACAGGCCCTTATTAGTTAGAGTATTCAGGGGTATAACACACAGTCGTAGATTACAAGTGGAGCACAATCAATATATGTGTATGTGTGAAATGTTTTAAAGTAAAGAACTCCATTACTTGAGAGGCAGTTTAGAGCCCCATCATCTTAGCACTCAAGTAATAGCTGCCATGAGTTTTTAGTGCACCCCATAGAAGTCTGTTAAGTGAGGGATTTAATGCACCTGCAATATCAGACTGAAGTTAGAGAATCCTAGACTATTTCTTGAGTGGTAAAATATTATTTTTGACTTGTAATACGAGTTTAAAAATAAATGTGCTATTGATTTAACTTGAGCAATGTTAACGTACAATAGCACTTATATTTTTGTGCTGCACTTGTAATCTTACCCCTATAGTTGTTCTACTGTGAGGATTTAAAAAAAGACATACTCCTGTGCAATGTTACTTTATAATAGTTACATATAAAATGACATAAGCATTTCCCTTAAAAAAATATGTGATCTAAAGATTAGAAAGCTTTGGTTTTATTTTACAGCAATCTCAATGCAAAAATTAATTTTATTATTTTTTTTGCGAAAAGTTCACAACTTTAATAAACATTGTTCTTATAATTTTTTATTATGAAATAGTTGTCAATCAACAAGTTTCTTTTGCAGGTATATAAATTCGAAGGAGCAAATACACAATTCCTAGAAGCCCGAATCAATGAACTACGACATATTAGCTAATTCGTCTATTTCATATTTGACATTGTTCAATAATGGTTGGCCTTTTAATAATGACAATGTGCAGAAATAGACCTGTACTATTCACACACGGCATCCCCTTATTTTGGAATGAATTGAAAATAAAGTTTTTATTACTGGTAAAATGTATTATGCTTAAAAAGCTGTATTTTTCATCACAATAAAGGACTCAGCTATCTTGTTTCTGACACTTTGTATTTCATATGCAGCTTGCATTTATGGATGCCTCTTATTTTTATCAATATTGACATGCGTATTGATCTCCCTTTAATTTCCAAATCTCCTTATTTTAGTTTCTATTTCTTTTATTTTTTATTTTTTTCTTTACTGGATTTTTATGAACTCAGCATCATATTTCAGACTATTTTCCATGATTCTCTTAAGAATACTACCAAGAAGAAACATTAAAATAAGTAAGAAGGAGTCTCAATAAGGGTATGGAGTTATGAAGACATATTATTATTATTATTATTATTATTATTATTATTATTATTATTATTAATAATAATAAAGCTAACATATCTTTGACTGGTAACTTCACAATAAATACCCTTCTTCAAGTTTACACTAACAAAAAAATGCCAGAGTGACTAAATTGTAATTGTATTTATTTATATATTTATTTTATTTATTATTTTAATGCATATTTTTATTACAATTTTTATTTTGTATTTCTAATATACATTACTATATTGTAATTTATTTGTCTTCGATTCAAATACAGAAATGTAGGGAACACCTCCAGAATCCTGTAAAGGATCTCAATGCACAGACAGAACTTTTTAGATAAAATCATATGCGTGGAGAGCTTTAGGCGCTCATGTATTTTGTCATTTCACATTTTCGTTGGTTATTGTACTGAATAAAATACGTAGTGAAAGGAGGCACTAAAGGAACACAAAAGTGAGTATGAAATGCACTATAAGAGTGACTATAAAACGGCAGCCAGAATGAATTAGCTTGTCTGAACAAAACAGTGAACCTCAAGCCTAAATTATATCAGTCATATTGTTTGGTGTGGGGGTATTTAATTCAATAATCATCTAGAATCCTTCTCTGAGGTTTAGTGTGTATACACATTCTTGGGTTACCCATCGTACCACTTTCTCCATAATTCTGACTTCTCTGTTCAATTAGCTTAACCTCTCATCTCATCTAGACAGTGTGTGATCATCATGTATGCAGTGTAGTCTGCTCTCTGTCATGTCACCCATATAGCAGAGATGCCCTTCATATTGTGGGATTGTTAATGTTTGAGTGCTCTGTACCCACTGTCCCTCCAGTAGCTTTGCCAAGACCCAGAACATCTGTTTCAGCACCTACAAGCCTCCCTCACACTGCATAGACCTCCTAGTCCCAGAAGGTGTCCAGGAAATGGCCAAAGGTATAATGTGTCATCAAGCCAGGGGTCAAGTAGAGCGGAAACGCATGGGAATGGAGTGCCTACACTATTTTTGCAGGAGGAACTAAGTTACCTCTGGACAGAGAACAGAAATATTTCAATAAAAGACTGCTGCTATTGGTGGGTGAGCACAGTCTGATTAGAGGGATAGTGAGATCCTCTAGTAATGCGTAGTAACACTTCCTACAATACACTAAATGTAAGACTGTCAGTGGTCCTGCTGTGTTATCACCCCTGTTATGAATATTATCTTTATTATCTTTTATTACACATGGTTCTTACATTTCTGTGTGGCTCGCTCTTGTGTTATTTAGCTCCCCTCAGCAGAAATATATGTGTGTGTGTAAGTATATATATATATATATATATATATATATTTACAGAAAACTATAAGACAAGAAATTCTTTTATAAATGAATCAAAAGATTTAATACCTTAATAATGGAGTTACATCTCTAATCCATATATCACCAATAGTCAAGACATAATATATGTATACCAACACATGACATCAAATTATTTAACCCTGAAGGTGTGCACACCTAGTACAAATAGCACAAAAAATGCTAATGGTTTATAAATATTCCAAACACACTATACCCTAGCTGCTATCCTATATAAGTGAGGGATAGTGTCAGACAGGTAACATATGAGATCTGAATGTGATGGAATATTGATAATGGACAGCTAGCACACAGTGGTCAGCTAGCACACAGTAGCAAATATTATAGGCAGTCCCATGCAATAAGCACAATATTTAAGCATTATGACACTGGACAGCTAGCACACAGTGATCAGCTAGCTCACAGTGAAAAAATGTTATTGGCAATCCCATGCAAAGAGAACAAAAATTTCAGCGTTATGCATATGACAATATGAATCATTTAGAGAGACCTCAAAACATACTACACCCTACTGCACTTGGTACCTAAGAAATTACAAGGGATAATTACCGGGCAGAAACAATCTTGGGATCTAAGTATGATGAGGTGCCTTATATATGGCATACATATGATCCTATCATAGCAATAGTAAAACAGCAGTTACGTGCAGATATTTTCAAACAGATGCATGTCAGTAAGGAAAAAGTTGTAACAGTTCACATGTAGCATATCCAACACAGAGCAATCAAAGTCAGACCAGGCTGACCCTCCACAAATAGCGGTTATTGCAAAGTTAAGTTATGTTCCAGATATTAACAAATGTAGTTGTTGTTACACTTATCTGACATATAATTGTAATCCACATGAACCGTCAGGTCTCTGCTGTAGTATTCGCTTCCAGTGCTCCTCCAATATACCAGCTGCTACTTAGTGTGCTATACACGCCGAAATCCACATGGCATAAGCAAACAGCATCATCACTTCCGGGTTAGTCATGTGAGTAGTTCATCCAATGCCTACGATAGTTTCACCCTTAGTGTCAATTCAAAAGACAGGGCTTCCTCAGGGCAGATGAACCTATGCCCTGTACATGGAGATTATAAAGGCAAAGAAACTCCTCCTCCTATTAACTTGTTATTTGCCATATAAAACAGAATAGTGAGTTATGTGTATACATATAAAGAACTATTGTCAACATTTGGTTCTATATAAACCCATTCTTATACAAGTAATATCATTAAAAGGGAGTTCACTAATTTGTCAAAACTAAAGAATTTCATTATTTTCTATTATACCCAACTTTTACATATTATTTACATTTTCCACAAGCACAAAGTCACAAGAGAGCAGCGTTGATCATTTTCAAAAAATATTATTTGCAACAAAATTGCAAAGTGAATAGAGGGCAACATCCAGTGCCTTAAACTTAAGCAGCGCATAAAAGATACTTAGATAAAACTAGCCATGTCTAGTTTTTCATTCATACCATTCGGGGAAAGTGTCTTAAGGGTGTAAATCCACTTGCATTCTTTTTGGAGGAGGCATTTGTTATTATCTCCTCCCCTCCCATGCAAAATACCCTTGTCAATCCCTGTGAATTTTAAACAACTCGGATTACTTTTGTGTTTCTCTTGATAATGTCTAGCAACACTGCTAGTTTGAATTTGTCCTTTTATATCATTCCTATGCTCTTTAATACGGTCTTTAAAGATCCTTTTCGTTTTGCCCACGTAAAACGCCGGGCATGAGCATTCTAGGAGGTAGACCACCCCTTCCGTGTTGCAGTTGAAAAAATGATTAATATGAAAAACCTTATCACAGTTACCCGAGAACACCTTGTCCTTTTCATATATTCACAGGTGACACACTTGCCACAGGGAAAGTTACCACTGGGTATATGTTTTTTTAACCAACCCCCTTGTTGTAACGTTGGTTTGAATTGGCTTCTAACCAGGTTGTCTTTTAAATTCATGGCCCTTTATTCCGTTAGACTGGGATAGCCTCCTACCTACTCAGCGATGCTCTCATCGCTGAGCAAGATAGGCCAGTGTTTTTGTAGAATGGACCTAATAGATTGCCAATGGCAATTATAGGTAGTAGTAAGACATATCACTGAGTCTGTCTTTTTAGGCTTCTTGAACAGAGGGTCATCCCTATTGATTTTTCTAGCAGAGGCGAGAGCCTTATGAACTTTTCCTTTGGAATAGCCACGTTTCAGAAATCTGTCCTGCATCATTGTTGCATGCATGTCAAATCTTTCTTTGGATGAACAATTCAGCCTTAAGCGAAGAAATTGTCCTTTTGGGATTCCATCGATCAAATGTCGTGGGTGGTGACTACTTGCCAAAAGCAAGCTATTAGTAGCAGTTTCTTTACGGACGTTCTCAGTAACCAAAGAATTATTAATGTTTCTTACTTTTATATCCAAAAAGTCAATTTCAGAACTGCTATAGTGCATAGTGAGTCGTATATTAGACTCATTGTTATTCAAAATATTAACAAAATTCAAAAGCTCAGCACTATCACCTTCCCATATGAGAAACACGTCATCCACATATCTCAACCAAAAATTAACGTGTTTCATAAACAAATCATTCTGGTATACTGTATCCATTTCCCATTTACCAAGGTGTAAACAGGCATATGTGGGGGCACATGTGGCCCCCATGGCAGTCCCCCTCAACTGTTTATAGACTCTATTCTCGAACATAAACACATTATTGTTCAGAATAAATCTTAACAGATTAATAACAAGTTCTGTATGCTTCTGAAATTTAGTACCTCTGCTTGATAGAAATTCTTCACAGGCCTTTATTCCAATATCGTGTGGGATGCTGGAATAAAGCCCTTCCACGTCCATCGTTACCAAAATCGAACCTTGTGCCACAGGTATATCGTCTATCTTTTTCAAGAAATCAGCCGTGTCCAGCACAAATGATGGTAACGTTACCAAAAATGGACGCAGAGCATGATCAATGTAGTGACCAACATGTTCAACAAGACTCCCAATGCTGTGTGATATTGAGATTATCAGTTGGTATGAACCATATCAACCTGTTGTTATGTGCACAATGGTAGAGTCAGGAAGTGCCTCTTGCATAGTGTGTGTGTGTATAGCATTCTTAATAAAGTTTACAGTTATGAAGACCTGTGCTTGATATCCTTATATAAACTAAGATAAAACATGGTGTCAGAATAAGGAGTTCCCTGCTTCCATCTGAACTGACAAGCAAGGACTCTGATGAATCCATTAGAAATCTTTGCAGCAAATTGAAAGTGTGAGAGTCAAGGCTCTGGCAGAGTGACTACAGCTTCTTCTCATGAACTGAGTAAGTGCATCATAACTTGTACAATTGACTGATTCTAACAGCACTACAGACTTTTATATTAATACTGCATAATTCAGAACATTAAGATGGAAAAGTTAAATCCTCAACCAGAATTGAAAATGACTGGTAATATGGAAGATGCATGGCAGAGGTTTAAGCAAAGATTCCAGCTATATGTTAGAGCTATAGGAGCTCAGGAGCAAGATGATGAACAAAAAAGATTGCACTTTTTCTGACTGTAGCAGGATCAGCAGCAATAGATGTATACAACACCTTCACATTTACAGATGAAGAAAGGGATGTTTATCAGGTTGTTCTAGACAAATTTGAACAGTACTGTGTACCTAGACGCAATGAAACCTATGAAAGGTATCTTTTCAGATGTAGAATGCAGAATGAAACAGAGATAATTGAGGAGTATGTAACAGACTAAAAACTAAAGAGTAGATCATGTAATTATGGAGCAATGTGTAACTCATTAATCAGAGACCAGTTAGTCATGGGCAGCAGAAATATAAGGGTTAAAGAACGCTTGCTCAGAGAGAAAGATTTAACACTGGAAAAGGCAGTAGAAATTTGTCAAAGTTCAGAGGCAGCACAGGAACAAGTGCACACACTCTGCCACAGTACAGCAGCAACACCAGTAATGTCAGTTACAGTGGGGAAAAACAAAGTGCATCCACATTATGAAAATAAAATGAAAGGAAAAAGTTTTATCACACAAACAGCAAATTCTCAGCCTGAATCAGACTGGCTATGTACCAGATGTGGAAAGCAGCATGGCATAAGACAATGTCAGGCTTATGGGCAAATCTGCAGAAAATGTGTAAAAAGGAATCACTTTCAAAAGATGTGTAAAGCTAAAAAAACAGTTCACATTGTTGACCAGTCAGAAAGTGAGGAATCAGAAGAATTCTTTATTGGAATACTTGACTTAACCAAAGCTACAGATAAGGAATGGGTCATTGAAGCTATTACAAATGGCACTAATATTGCTTACCAAGTAGATACAGGTGCACACGCTAATTTGATGCCTGAGAGCAAGTATCACCAATTGAAGAACAAACCAGAACTTCTGAAAAGCTCAGTTAAACTAAAGACATATAATGGGGATTTTATCCCAGTGCTTGGCAAGTGCAGTGTGTTCCTGGAATATGGAAATCAAATGCATAAAATGAACATTCTGGTAGTTCCAGGAAACAAACCAGCTCTACTGGGTCTTCAAATGTGTGAAACTTTAGGACTGATTAAAAGGGTAAATGCCATTGATGGAACTAAAAAGAAGAGGACATAGAACATTTATTAACAGACTATGCTGCAGTATTTGAAGGAATAGGATGTCTTCCAATGCAACATAAAATACAACTAAAAGAAGGTTCTCGTCCAGTAGTGCATGCCATGCGAAATGTTCCAGTTGCTCTAAGGGATCATCTTAAACGGGAACTTGCCAGGATGGAGGATAAAGGTATTATAAAGAAAATCAAGACACCTACTGAATGGGTTCATTCTATGGTGTTGGTGGAAAAACCGGATGGGGGTCTCAGAATCTGTATTGGTCCCAAGGAACTGAATAAAAGCATCTTAAGAGAACACTTCCATTTACCAACTAAACCAGAATTGCTTGGGGAGCTAAGTGGAGCAACTGTATTCAGTAAACTGGATGCATCCTCAGGATTTTGGCAAATTCCACTGGAGGAGGAAAGCATGAAACTCTGCACTTTTAATACTCCTTATGGGAGGTACTGTTACAAACGATTGCCCTTCGGCTTGTGTTCAGCACCAGAAGTGTTTCATAGTACCATGCAGCAACTTCTTGAACGAATACCAGGCACAACCGTATTCATTGATGATATTCTGATCTGGGGTAAAACCAAGCAAGAACATGATGAAAGGCTAAAGATGGTCTTAGATTTTGCTAAGGAGAATAATTTGAAGTTCAATAAGACAAAGTGTCAATTCAGAAAAACTTCAATTCAATATTTGGGATAACAACTCACGGGAGGTGGTATTTTACCAGACATGAAAAAGATTAAGGCAATTACAGAAATGCCACAGCCAGAAAATAAGCAAGATATGCAACGCTTACTAGGAATGGTGAATTACCTTGGCAAGCATACCTAATTTACCAGACAAAACTGTACTAATGCGACAACTACTCAGAAAAAACTATGCCTGGGAATGGTCAGAGAATCACCAGAAAGAATGGAAGTATTTGAAGGACATGCTTACTACTGCACCAACTCTGCAATTCTTTGATCCAACAGCAAAAACAAAGTTGTCAACTGATGCTTCACAAAATGGATTGGGAGCAGTTCTATTTCAAAATCAAGGCTCGGGATGGATGCCTGTGGCTTATGCATCTAGGGCATTGACAGATACTGAAAAATCATATGCTCAAATTGAAAAGGAAACACTGGGACTAGTTTACGGATGTGAAAAATTTCATGTTTATTTGTATGGAAGAGTATTTTCAGCAGAAACTGATCACAAACCTTTGATTCACATCTACCAAAAGGGCTTGATAGATGCACCTCCAAGAATTCAACGTTTGTTGCTGAGACTTCAAAGGTATGACTTCACCTTGGATTTTATACCTGGCAAGGAGTTGGTGGTAGCAGATGCTCTGTCACGAGCTTACTTACCATTTAACAATGAGGACTTGCAGTTGCAGAGAGAGGTGACTGTTCACGTCAATCTTATCTTGAAGACAGCCCCGTTTAGTCATGCAATGTGGGTAGCAATAGAACAGGCTACAGAAACAGATGCTCTTTGAAGTCAAGTGAAGAAAGCAGTTTCTAGTGGCAAATCTAAGACACTAATGCCATCACTGTATAGACCATACATTTCTGAAATTTCTTTGATAAAAGGGGTACTTTTGAAAGGACAAAAGATAATTGTACCAGCGAGTTTGCAAAGTCAAATACTGAAATGACTACATGAAGGTCATTCAGGTATAGAAAAGACAAAAAGATGAGCTAGAGACATTTTGTACTGGCCAAATATGAATGAAAACATTGAGACAATGATCACTCAATGCCGGACTTGCCAAAAATTCAGACCTCAGTTACCTAAAGAGCCTATACTGGATACGGACTTCCCGTTGGCACCCTGGGAAAAGTTAGGAATGGACTCGTTTGTTTTCAAAAATCAGCATTATATCTTATTAATGGATTACTTCTCTAATTACCCAGAGATAGCATTATTGGAAGATGAGTCAGCATGTTCAGTGACCAAAAAAGTAAAAGCAATTTTGGCGAGACATGGCATTCCAAGAGTAATAATATCAGACAATGGTCCTCAATTCAATTGTAGAGAGTTTAGGGTTTTTGCCAGTACCTATGAATTTGAACATCGAACATCCAGCCCGGGATATCCACAAGCAAATGGATTAGCAGAAGCTAGAGTAAAAATAGTGAAAAACATACTTCGTAAAGCAACAGATGCAGACGAGGATCCATGTCTGGCTCTTCTTAGCTATAGAGCTACTCCTTTAAAATGTGGGAAGTCACCGGCAGAATTATTGTTTGGCAGACAGCTGGTCACACGAGTACCAGTTGTGAAACCTTGGAAAAGGTTCCCACAAAAACATGTAATAGAAACCAAATTGAAACTCAGAGAAAAAAGGAATGAATACTATGACCGAGCTGCAAAGCCTTTGGAGAATCTTCAGGTACAAACTCCTGTGCGAGTACAAGGTTCAAACAGCTAGAATACTGAAGGGACAGTTATCCAGCAATATTCTCCAAGATCGTATGTAGTTCAAACCAATGATGGGCAATGTTTACATAGGAATCGTAGACATTTGATGGCTATTCCATCAGTTCACAACAATTCGGCAGTGAAGGAAACCTGTGACGATAAATTGAATACTCCATTGCAGCTGGAGAATGAAGATTCCAGAGAAACTTTGCAAAGCTCGACTGACTTGCCTGCCAGTGATGCAATGCAAACAAGGTCAGGTCGATATATCAAAAAACCTAATTGTCTAATTGAACAATGTTAAAAGGGACTGAAGTTTTTTCACATAGACTACAGTTAAAAAAAAAATTGTACTTTAAGTTTTCTGTTGTTTAAAAAGAAAAGAAAAAGGGAAATGTGTGATATTGAGATTATCAGTTGGTATGAACCATATCAACCTGTTGTTATGTGCACAATGGTAGAGTCAGGAAGTGCCTCTTGCATAGTGTGTGTGTGTATAGCATTCTTAATAAAGTTTACAGTTATGAAGACCTGTGCTTGATCTCCTTATATAAACTAAGATAAAACAAATGCCAGAAATGGGGCGTCCTGGAGGATTTTTTAGGTTTTTATGCACCTTCGGTATACAATAAAAAATGGGCATCACTGGCTTATCAACCATTAAATATCCAAATTCTGCATTTGTAATGGTCCCATCATTTCTGGCATCGTTGAGAATCATGAAAAGCTGGGATTGTAGGGTAGGAATGGGGTTATGTCCAATTTTCATATATTGATCTTTATTGGATAATTGCCTCATCACCTCTCTACAATACATTGTTTCATCCCATAGAACAACATTGCCCCCCTTGTCGGCTGCCTTGAACACGACATTGGGGGCCGTTTTATGCTCCTTAATAGCTTTTCTTTCTTTCTTTGTTAAGTTGTCATTGACAATACCAGTAAGCTTCAGTCCTTTTATATCCTTCTCCACCAGTTTCACAAATAGATTAACTGGTGGAGAAAACGACAATTGGGGCATATAAGTGGATCTTTTTTTTTTTTTTTTTTAAATGGGATGATACCTTAAAGGGTAACTCAATGTCTGAAGACAGAAAAGATGAGTCATCCTGTAGAGATGACTCTTGAAACAGTTCATTCAGATCTTGCAGAGCAAGTCTGTCCTCAGTTGTGAGGCTCAAATCATTTATCACATTTTTTGCTTTGTTTCTAAACATTTGAGACAAAACAAACTTCCTTGCAAACCTATGAAGGTCTTTCAGAAAGGTAAACTTATCAAGTCCGTTAGTTGGGCAAAAAGAAAAACCCCATTTTAAAACGTCAACATGATATTTGTTGAGTCTGAATGATGATAAATTGATTACTTGCAAGTTCTCATCTGCAGACTCAATTTTTAATAGGGCCCCCTGCCCCTCCTCCTTGGTCAGAAGTTCTGCTGCCTCTCTGAACTCTGACTGAAATCCCTGTCCCTGGTCTGTCGATATGGGTACCGTCTTCCGCCAGTATCGGTATTTGTCCCTATTCCATCTCTTCCTGCCCCCCCTCCTTCTTGTGGAGGGGCAGGACCAGGGTGTGCCTCGTTTTTTGACACGCTACTGTCATGTTCTGAATCAGAGCAATATGTTCCAGAATCATATGATCCACGAGATTGTCTGTAAGTATAGACTTGTTTCTTTCTATAGTCCTCCTGGTCTCTAACCAATTTTCTCCCTTTTCTTAATTTAATCTCAGATTGTAACCTTGCAATCTGATCTTTCATCTCACTGTTCAGTTTTGCAAAATTTGAATTTTGCTCAAAACTATTCACAGTGATAAGGGCCTCATCTACCTCTAATTTGGTTTTCTCTAATCTTTCTTTATTCCTAACAACCATTTTCTTCATTAAGATTAAAGAGCACTCAGACAAGCTGGTGTTCCAATCTTCCAAAAATGCATCACCATCCTCATCACTCCTTAAATTAGTACCTGGGTCTAATTTCAGTCTTAGACCTCTTGGAATGATTTCATTCTGTATATAATTCTCTAGGTTAGAGGACTCAGCCCTCAGTCTTATTTGTTTCATAACCAACTGTTTATAATTTTTAAAAGCACTAAATATATTTACAATCTCTCCTTCTCCATCTTTGCTCTCAAGTGTATTGCTCATAGAAAAAGTTGCAGAAAGTTCTGCTTCCCATGTCTCATCAGACAATGTGAATGCCATTTTAACAAAAATGACTATATAGATTAGAGACCCCTGAATATAAATATATGTATCAACCTAATCCAGGTAGTAGACCTGGTAAAGGGTATAAACCCAAGTAAACCAAGTGTAAGTATTTAAAGATTCAAAGGGGTACCGGACAAACGGTTGATGTAAATACAAAAACCTTATAATAATAGACTAATAATAGTATAGTCGTAAATGGTGCAGACCCTATAAGTAATATTTTTACAGCAAACTATAAGACAAGAAATAGGACATACAATTCAATGAACTATATAGGAGATAGGGAATCAAGCACTCTTTTATAAATTAATCAAAAGATTTAATACCTTAATAATGGAGTTACATCTCTAATCCATATATAACCAATAGTCAAGACATAATATATGTATACCAACACATGACATCAAATTATTTAACCCTAATGGTGTGCACACCTAGTACAAATAGCACAAAATATGCTAATGGTTTATAAATATTCCAAACACACTATACCCTAGCTGCTATCCTATATAAGTGAGGGATAGTGTCAGACAGGTAACATATGAGATCTGAATGTGATGGAATATTGATAATGGACAGCTAGCACACAGTGGTCAGCTAGCACACAGTAGCAAATATTATAGGCTGCCCCATGCAATAAGCACAATATTTAAGCGTTATGACACTGGACAGCTAGCACACAGTGATCAGCTAGCTCACAGTGAAAAAATGTTATTGGCAATCCCATGCAAAGAGAACAAAAATTTCAGCGTTATGCATATGACAATATGAATCATTTAGAGAGACCTCAAAACATACTACACCCTACTGCACTCGGTACCCAAGAAATTACAAGGGATAATTACCGGGCAGAAACAATCTTGGGATCTAAGTATGATGAGGTGCCTTATATATAGTGTTACAAACTGCTATTTATAACTGGCCCTTTAAATGGAAAATTGCCCTGCTTCCCTGGATTTTGGAGAAGCCTATTTGCCAGCCTCCTTCCTCATGACTATGGCCCCTGGAAGATTGTGCCACTGAGAACATATTAACTTTTATTGGGTGTGTATGGCCCTTTAGGAACCATCTGGGGACATATTGTGACTTTGATGAACAATGCCCCTTTAAGACTATGTCCCCAGACCTGTGAAATGACTTGTCCCTGGCTTTCTCCCACTTGGTTCAGTTTCATTGTGTGCCATTAAGTGCTATGTGACAGACCCTTCGGTCAGAACTACAGAGATAACTTTGTTCAGCTTCAAGAAGCATTCTAAATACAAGTTTGCTGGGATCAGCTCTAATTAAGTTTAGTGATAAAACATTCCCATTGTCTAATCAGACTTCTAGTAGTGATAAGGTGGTCTGCATTGTTTTATTGTGTGTAAAATGTTATCTGCTGAAGTAATGTTGTGGCCTGTCAAAGGGAGTGTCTCTCTATCTAATATCAAATGTGTGATGGGGGATTTTATGCCTCCCCCTGAGAGTGTCCTGTTTGCATGTAACCTCAATAAAAAGCAGGCTGTGTGCTTCAGCACTTCAGACCTATGTTGACCCTCTAACTTGAAGCTTTGACTCATGTTTGTAGGATACAGCTTATAATCACTACAGGGATTGCTATGTTTTTCATACTCCCTTAGCTACAGGGATTGCTACAGAAGGAAGAGGTTCGCCTACTGGAGCCTAGTCGTAGGTCCAGGGCGCAGAGCAGACGGCGAGATACCAGCCCAGCAGCGGTGGTTCGTGGAGTCTGCTTTACTTATGGTGGCTACGCAGCAGTTATAGAGTCTACGGTGCTGCTGCTCCTTTGGTGAGCGCTAGGAGCATCCTTTTCTACGGTCCAACTTCCAGCCAGCCTGGAGGCAACCGTAACATATAGCATACATATGATCCTATCATAGCAATAGTAAAACAGCAGTTACGTGCAGATATTTTCAAACAGATGCATGTCAGTAAGGAAAAAGTTGTAACAGTTCACATGTAGCATATCCAACACAGAGCAATCAAAGTCAGACCAGGCTGACCCTCCACAAATAGCGGTTATTGCAAAGTTAAGTTATGTTCCAGATATTAACAAATGTAGGTGTTGTTACACTTATCTGACATAAAGGCAAAGAAACTCCTCCTCCTATTAACTTGTTATTTGCCATATAAAACAGAATAGTGAGTTATGTGTATACATATAAAGAACTATTGTCAACATTTGGTTCTATATAAACCCATTCTTATACAAGTAATATCATTAAAAGGGAGTTCACTAATTTGTCAAAACTAAAGAATTTCATTATTTTCTATTATACCCAACTTTTACATATTATTTACATTTTCCACAAGCACAAAGTCACAAGAGAGCAAAAAGGCATCAGCGAGAATGCCTACAACATATAGTGACCTAAGCTAGAATACCAGCGTTGATCATTTTCAAAAAATATTATTTGCAACAAAATTGCAAAGTGAATAGAGGGCAACATCCAGTGCCTTAAACTTAAGCAGCGCATAAAAGATACTTAGATAAAACTAGCCATGTCTAGTTTTTCATTCATACCATTCGGGGAAATTGTCTTAAGGGTGTAAATCCACTTGCATTCTTTTTGGAGGAGGCATTTGTTATTATCTCCTCCCCTCCCATGCAAAATACCCTTGTCAATCCCTGTGAATTTTAAACAACTTGGATTACTTTTGTGTTTCTCTTGATAATGTCTAGCAACACTGCTCGTTTGAATTTGTCCTTTTCATAGTTGCCAGCATTTCAAAAAAAATTCCAGGGACACTTTGCAGCAGAGCAAGCAAGCGGGTTACTGGAGTATGGACAACCTACTGTTCAACTGCTCCGCCCACTCAGTTCTGCAATCAAAACACACCCATTTGAAAGTAATAGTATAATTTAGAGTTATCCATAGTTTATTATACAGATTACAGCACCAAGCTCTTACATCTACCCAGTCACTGGAACACATTCTGGGCATATGGTTATTTTTACAACACAGCATCAAGATTAGAAAGACATATAATATGTGAACCCATTCAATAATAATAATATTCCATTAGGAATGAATTATATTTAAATAATACACAATATCTATTAATAATCTATCTATCTGTATATATGTGTGTGTATATATATATATATATATATATATATACATACAGTAAATAGGAACCGGATCCAACGGACGGTCTCAGCAATCCGATTTAATAAGACAAGAAGAAACCAGACGTTTCAGCTCTACCACAAGCCTTTTTCAATGGTATTCAGACCGGATGCCGAATACCATTGAAAAAGGCTCGTGGTAGAGCCGAAACGTCTGGTTTCTTCTTGTCTTATTAAATTGGATTGCTGATAAAATTCCTGTGTGCCGGCTGTTCTTGGATCTTGTTGCACAACGGAGACCGTCTGTTGGATCCAGTTCCTATTTACTGTATGTATGTTTGGGCTGAGCACCAGGTGGCTGTGAAGATAAAGTGTGTGCCGTATCCTCCTGCTGATATATATATATATATATATATATATATATATATATATATACACATACAAACAACAAATGTTGTGCAAAAGAGATTTTCAGGGACATTTCCAGGGACAAAAAAAATCCAGGGACATACAAAAAAATCCAGGGACTGTCCCTGGAAAATGCCGGGCATCAGCATTCTAGGAGGTAGACCACCCCTTCCGTGTTGCAGTTGAAAAAAACTTATCACAGTTACCCGAGAACACCTTCGTCCTTTTCATATACAGGTAGCCCTCAGTTTACGCCGGGGTTAGGTTCCAGAAGAAATGGTTGTAAATCGAAACCGTTGTAAATTGAAACCCAGTTTATAATGTAAGTCAATGGGAAGTAAGGGAGATAGGTTCCAGGCACCTTTCAAAATTGTCATAAGTAACACCTAATACATTATTTTTAAAGCTTTGAAATGAAGACTTTAAATGCTAAACAGCATTATAAACCTAATAAAATAATCACACAACACAGAATATATAATTAAACTAAGTTAAATGAACAAAAACATTTGCTAAACAGCATTATAAACCTAATAAAATAATCACACAACACAGACTTCACTTGCATTTTTCAGCAAACAGTTATTTCTATGCATTCCAATCTGGACTGATTTACAGACAGGAAGATCTTGTTCCTTTGCAATCTGCTCGATAGCTCAGATCTTGTTAAACTGATTAATTTCAGCTTGCTTGGCTTTGCTGCAACACAAGCGGACAGCTCCACCTACTGGCTATTTTAATAAATGCACTGCTTCTCAATGCTTTTCAATAGCAGTCACATGACTGGAAAAAAAGGTTGTTATTCTGAAACGGTGTAAATTGAACCGTTGTAAAACGAGGGCCACCTGTATTCACAGGTGACACACTTGCCACAGGGAAAGTTACCACTGGGTATATGTTTTTTTAACCAACCCCCTTGTTGTAACGTTGGTTTGAATTGGCTTCTAACCAGGTTGTCTTTTAAATTCATGGCCCTTTTTTTCCGTTAGACTGGGATAGCCTCCTACCTACTCAGCGATGCTCTCATCGCTGAAAAAGATAGGCCAGTGTTTTTGTAGAATGGACCTAATAGATTGCCAATGGCAATTATAGGTAGTAGTAAGACGTATCACTGAGTCTGTCTTTTTAGGCTTCTTGAACAGAAGGTCATCTCTATTGATTTTTCTAGCAGAGGCGAGAGCCTTATGAACTTTTCGTTTGGAATAGCCACGTTTCAGAAATCTGTCCTGCATCATTGTTGCATGCATGTCAAATCTTTCTTTGGATGAACAATTCCGCCTTAAGCGAAGAAATTGTCCTTTTCGGATTCCATCGATCAAATGTCGTGGGTGGTGACTATTTGCCAAAAGCAAGCTATTAGTAACAGTTTCTTTACGGAAGTTCTCAGTAACCAAAGAATTATTAATGTTTCTTACTTCTATATCCAAAAAGTCAATTTCAGAACTGCTATAGTGCATAGTGAGTCGTATATTAGATTTATTGTTATTCAAAATATTAACAAAATTCAAAAGCTCAGCACTATCACCTTCCCATATGAGAAACACGTCATCCACATATCTCAACCAAAAATTAACGTGTTTCTTAAACAAATCATTCTGGTATACTGTATCCATTTCCCATTTACCAAGGTGTAAACAGGCATACGTGGGGGCACATGTGGCCCCCATGTCAGTCCCCCTCAACTGTTTATAGACTCTATTCTCGAACATAAACACATTATTGTTCAGAATAAATCTTAACAGATTAATAACAAGTTCTGTATGCTTCTGAAAATTAGTACCTCTGCTTGATAGAAATTCTTCACATGCCTTTATTCCAATATCGTGTGGGATGCTGGAATAAAGCCCTTCCACGTCCATCGTTACCAAAATCGAACCTTGTGCCACAGGTATATCGTCTATCTTTTTCAAGAAATCAGCCATGTCCAGCACAAATGATGGTAACGTTACCAAACATGGATGCAGAGCATGATCAATGTAGTGACCAACATGTTCAACAAGACTCCCAATGCTGTGTGATATTGAGATTATCAGTTGGTATGAACCATATCAACCTGTTGTTATGTGCACAATGGTAGAGTCAGGAAGTGCCTCTTGCATAGTGTGTGTGTGTATAGCATTCTTAATAAAGTTTACAGTTATGAAGACCTGTGCTTGATATCCTTATATAAACTAAGATAAAACATGGTGTCAGAATAAGGAGTTCCCTGCTTCCATCTGAACTGACAAGCAAGGACTCTGATGAATCCATTAGAAATCTTTGCAGCAAATTGAAAGTGTGAGAGTCAAGGCTCTGGCAGAGTGACTACAGCTTCTTCTCATGAACTGAGTAAGTGCATCATAACTTGTACAATTGACTGATTCTAACAGCACTACAGACTTTTATATTAATACTGCATAATTCAGAACATTAAGATGGAAAAGTTAAATCCTCCACCAGAATTGAAAATGACTGGAAATATGGAAGATGCATGGCAGAGGTTTAAGCAAAGATTCCAGCTATATGTTAGAGCTATAGGAGCAAGATGATGAACAAAAAAGATTGCACTTTTTCTGACTGTAGCAGGATCAGCAGCAATAGATGTATACAACACCTTCACATTTACAGATGAAGAAAGGGATGTTTATCAGGTTGTTGTAGACAAATTTGAACAGTACTGTGCTGTGTACCTAGACACAATGAAACCTATGAAAGGTATCTTTTCAGATGTAGAATGCAGAATGAAACAGAGATAATTGAGGAGTATGTAACAGACTAAAAACTAAAGAGTAGATCATGTAATTATGGAGCAATGTGTAACTCATTAATCAGAGACCAGTTAGTCATGGGCAGCAGAAATATAAGGGTTAAAGAACGCTTGCTCAGAGAGAAAGATTTAACACTGGAAAAGGCAGTAGAAATTTGTCAAAGTTCAGAGGCAGCACAGGAACAAGTGCACACACTCTGCCACAGTACAGCAGCAACACCAGTAATGTCAGTTACAGTGGGGAAAAACAAAGTGCATCCACATTATGAAAATAAAATGAAAGGAAAACGTTTTATCACACAAACAGCAAATTCTCAGCCTGAATCAGACTGGCTATGTACCAGATGTGGAAAGCAGCATGGCATAAGACAATGTCAGGCTTATGGGCAAATCTGCAGAAAATGTGTAAAAAGGAATCACTTTCAAAAGATGTGTAAAGCTAAAAAAACGGTTCACATTGTTGACCAGTCAGAAAGTGAGGAATCAGAAGAATTCTTTATTGGAATACTTGACTTAACCAAAGCTACAGATAAGGAGTGTGTCATTGAAGCTATTACAAATGGCACTAATATTGCTTACAAAGTAGATACAGGTGCACAAGCTAATTTGATGCCTGAGAGCAAGTATCACCAATTGAAGAACAAACCAGAACTTCTGAAAAGCTCAGTTAAACTAAAGACATATAATGGGGATTTTATCCCAGTGCTTGGCAAGTGCAGTGTGTTCCTAGAATATGGAAATCAAATGCATAAAATGAACATTCTGGTAGTTCCAGGAAACAAACCAGCTCTACTGGGTCTTCAAATGTGTGAAACTTTAGGACTGATTAAAAGGGTAAATGCCATTGATGGAACTAATAAAGAAGAGGACATAGAACATTTATTAACAGACTATGCTGCAGTATTTGAAGGAATAGGATGTCTTCCAATGCAACATAAAATACAACTAAAAGAAGGTTCTCGTCCAGTAGTGCATGCCATGCGAAATGTTCCAGTTGCTCTAAGGGATCATCTTAAACGGGAACTTGCCAGGATGGAGGATAAAGGTATTATAAAGAAAATCAAGACACCTACTGAATGGGTTCATTCTATGGTGTTGGTGGAAAAACCGGATGGGGGTCTCAGAATCTGTATTGATCCCAAGGAACTGAATAAAAGCATCTTAAGAGAACACTTCCATTTACCAACAAAACCAGAATTGCTTGGGGAGATAAGTGGAGCAACTGTATTCAGTAAACTGGATGCATCCTCAGGATTTTGGCAAATTCCACTGGAGGAGGAAAGCATGAAACTCTGCACTTTTAATACTCCTTATGGGAGGTACTGTTACAAACGATTGCCCTTCGGCTTGTGTTCAGCACCAGAAGTGTTTCATAGTACCATGCAGCAACTTCTTGAACGAATACCAGGCACAACCGTATTCATTGATGATATTCTGATCTGGGGTAAAACCAAGCAACAACATGATGAAAAGCTAAAGATGGTCTTAGATGTTGCTAAGGAGAATAATTTAAAGTTCAATAAGACAAAGTGTCAATTCAGAAAAACTTCAATTCAATATTTGGGAGAACAACTCACGGGAGGTGGTGTTTTACCAGACATGAAAAAGATTAAGGCAATTACAGAAATGCCACAGCCAGAAAATAAGCAAGATATACAACGCTTACTAGGAATGGTGAATTACCTTGGCACGTCCATACCTAATTTACCAGACAAAACTGTACTAATGTGACAACTACTCAGAAAAAACTATGCCTGGGAATGGTCAGAGACTCACCAGAAAGAATGGAAGTATTTGAAGGACATGCTTACTACTGCACCAACTTTGCAATTCTTTGATCCAACAGCAAAAACAAAGTTGTCAACTGGTGCTTCACAAAATGGATTGGGAGCAGTTCTATTTCAAAATCAAGGCTCGGGATGGATGCCTGTGGCTTATGCATCTAGGGCATTGACAGATACTGAAAAATCATATGCTCAAATTGAAAAGGAAACACTGGGACTAGTTTACGGATGTGAAAAATTTCATGTTTATTTGTATGGAAGAGTATTTTCAGCAGAAACTGATCACAAACCTTTGATTCACATCTACCAAAAGGGCTTTATAGATGCACCTCCAAGAATTCAACGTTTGTTGCTGAGACTTCAAAGGTATGACTTCACCTTGGATTTTATACCTGGCAAGGAGTTGGTGGTAGCGGATGCTCTGTCACGAGCTTACTTACCATTTAACAATGAGGACTTGCAGTTGCAGAGAGAGGTGACTGTTCACGTCAATCTTATCTTGAAGACAGCCCGTTTAGTCATGCAATGTGGGCAGCAATAGAACAGGCTACAGAAACAGATGCTCTTTTAAGTCAAGTGAAGAAAGCAGTTTCTAGTGGCAAATCTAAGACACTAATGCCATCACTGTATAGACCATACATTTCTGAAATTTCTTTGATAAAAGGGGTACTTTTGAAAGGACAAAAGATAATTGTACCAGCGAGTTTGCAAAGTCAAATACTGAAAAGACTACATGAAGGTCATTCAGGTATAGAAAAGACAAAAAGATGAGCTAGAGACATTTTGTACTGGCCAAATATGAATGAAAACATTGAGACAATGATCACTCAATGCCGGACTTGCCAAAAATTCAGACCTCAGTTACCTAAAGAGCCTATACTGGATACAGACTTCCCGTTGGCACCCTGGGAAAAGTTAGGAATGGACTTGTCTGTTTTCAAAAATCAGCATTATATCTTAGTAATGGATTACTTCTCTAATTACCCAGAGATAGCATTATTGGAAGATGAGTCAGCATGTACAGTGATCAAAAAAGTAAAAGCAATTTTGGCGAGACATGGCATTCCAAGAGTAATAATATCAGACAATGGTCCTCAATTCAATTAAAGAGAGTTTAGGGTTTTTGCCAGTACCTATGAATTTGAACATTGAACATCCAGCCCGGGATATCCACAAGCAAATGGATTAGCAGAAGCTGGAGTAAAAATAGTGAAAAACATACTTCGTAAAGCAACAGATGCAGATGAAGATCCATGTCTGGCTCTTCTTAGCTATAGAGCTACTCCTTTAAAATGTGGGAAGTCACCGGCAGAATTATTCTTTGGCAGACAGCTGGTCACACGGGTACCAGTTGTGAAACCTTGGAAAAGGTTCCCACAAAAACATGTAATTGAAACCAAATTGTAATAGAAACCAAATTGAGGATACATTGAACACTCCATTGTAGCTGGAGAATGAAGATGCCAGAGAAACTTTGCAAAGCTCGACTGACTTGCCTGCCAGTGATTCAATGCAAACAAGGTCAGGTCGATATATCAAAAAACCTAATCGTCTAATTGAACAATGTATAAAGGGACTGAAGATTTTTCACATAGACTACAGTTAAAAAAAATAAATTGTACTTTAAGTTTTCTGTTGTTTAAAAAGAAAAGAAAAAGGGAAATGTGTGATATTGAGATTATCAGTTGGTATGAACCATATCAACCTGTTGTTATGTGCACAATGGTAGAGTCAGGAAGTGCCTCTTGCATAGTGTGTGTGTGTATAGCATTCTTAATAAAGTTTACAGTTATGAAGACCTGTGCTTGATCTCCTTATATAAACTAAGATAAAACAAATGCCAGAAATGATGGGGCGTCCTGGAGGATTTTTTAGGTTTTTATGCATCTTCGGTATACAATAAAAAATGGGCATCACTGGCTTATCAACCATTAAATATCCAAATTCTGCATTTGTAATGGTCCCATCATTTCTGGCATCGTTGAGAATCATGAAAAGCTGGGATTGTAGGGTAGGAATGAGGTTATGTCCAAGTTTCATATATTGATCTTTATTGGATAATTGCCTCATCACCTCTCTACAATACATTGTTTCATCCCATAGAACAACATTGCCCCCCTTGTCGGCTGCCTTGAACACGACATTGGGGGCCGTTTTAAGCTCCTTGAGAGCTTTTCTTTGTTAAGTTGTCATTGGCAATACCAGTAAGCTTCAGTCCTTTTATATCCTTCTCCTCCAGTTTCACAAATAGATTAACTGGTGGAGAAAACGACACTTAACGGCATATAAGTGGATCTTTTTTTTTTTTTTTAAATGGGATGATACCTTAAAGGGTAACTCAATGTCTGAAGACAGAAAAGATGAGTCATCCTGTAGAGATGTCTCTTGAAACAGTTCATTCAGATCTTGCAGAGCAAGTCTAAAAAATAAAACTTACCAGGATAGGCTCAATGACCTAAATATGTATAGCTTAGAGGAGAGAAGGGAAAGAGGTGATATGATAGCAACTTTCAAGTACATTAAAGGGTTTAGTAAAACTGAGGCTGTGGGTATTTTACATAAAATGGAAAATTCAAGAACAAGGGGTCATGAGCTCAAGCTAAAGGGTAGTAGATTCAGGAGTAATTTGAGGAAGCACTTCTTTACAGAAAGAGTGATTGATTTATGGAATAAACTTCCTCAAGAGGTAATAGCAACAAACACTGTGGGGGACTTTAAAAATGCATGGGACAAGCATAGGGCTATCCTACGAACTAGATAAGTTTATACTGTTAGGTAAGGTCGGGCAGACTTGCTGGGCCTATGGCTCTTATCTGCCGTCAATATCTATGTTTCTATGTTTCTATGTTTCTAAGTCTGTCCTCAGTTGTGAGGCTCAAATCATTTATCACATTTTTTGCTTTGTTTCTAAACATTTGAGACAAAACTAACTTCCTTGCAAACCTATGAAGGTCTTTCAGAAAGGTAAACTTATCAAGTCCGTTAGTTGGGCAAAAAGAAAAACCCCGTTTTAAAACGTCAACATGACATTTGTTGAGTCTGAATGATGATAAATTGATTACTTGCAAGTTCTCCCCTGCAGACTCAATTTTTAATAGGGCCCCCTGCCCCTCCTCCTTGGTCGGAAGTTCTGCTGCCTCTCTGAACTCCGACTGAAATCCCTGTCCCTGGTCTGTTGATATGGGTACCGTCTTCCGCCAGTATCGGTATTTGTCCCTATTCCATCTCTTCCTGCCCCCCCTCCTTGTGGAGGGGCAGGACCAGGGTGTGCCTCGTTTTTTGACACGCTACTGTCATGTTCTGAATCAGAGCAATCTGTTCCAGAATCATATGATCCACGAGATTGTCTGTAAGTATAGACTTGTTTCTTTCTATAGTCCTCCTGGTCTCTAACCAATTTTCTCCCTTTTCTTAAATTTAATCTCAGATTGTAACCTTGCAATCTGAGCTTTCATCTCACTGTTCAGTTTTGCAAAATTTGAATTTTGCTCAAAACTATTCACAGTGATAAGGGCCTCATCTACCTCTAATTCGTTTTTTTCTAATCTTTCTTTATTCCTAACAACCATTTTCTTCATTAAGATTAAAGAGCACTCAGACAAGCTGGTGTTCCAATCTTCCAAAAATGCATCACCACCCTCATCACTCCTTAAATTAGTACCTGGGTCTAATTTCAGTCTTAGACCTCTTGGAATGATTTCATTCTGTATATAATTCTCTAGGCTAGAGGACTCAGCCCTCAGTCTTATTTGTTTCATAACCAACTGTTTATAATTTTTAAAAGCACTAAATATATTTACAATCTCTCCTCCATCTTTGCTCTCAAGTTTATTGCTCATAGAAAAAGTTGCAGAATGTTCTGTTTCCCATGTCTCATCAGACAATGTGAACGCCATTTTAACAAAAATTACTATATAGATTAGAGACCCCTGAATATAAATATATGTATCAACCTAATCCAGGTAGTAGACCTGGTAAAGGGTATAAACCCAAGTAAACCAAGTGCAAGTATTTAAAGATTCAAAGGGGTACCGGACAAACGGTTGATGTAAATACAAAAACCTTGCAATAATAGACTAATAATAGTATAGTCGTAAATGGTGCAGACCCTATAAGTAATATTTTTACAGCAAACTATAAGACAAGAAATAGGACATACAATTCAATGAACTATATAGGAGATAGGGAATCAAGCACTCTTTTATAAATGAATCAAAAGATTTAATACCTTAATAATGGAGTTACATCTCTAATCCATATATCACCAATAGTCAAGACATAATATATGTATACCAACACATGACATCAAATTATTTAACCCTGAAGGTGTGCACACCTAGTACAAATAGAACAAAATATGCTAATGGTTTATAAATATTCCAAACACACTATACCCTAGCTGCTATCCTATATAAGTGAGGGATAGTGTCAGACAGGTAACATATGAGATCTGAATGTGATGGAATATTGATAATGGACAGCTAGCACACAGTGGTCAGCTAGCACACAGTAGCAAATATTATAGGCAGTCCCATGCAATAAGCACAATATTTAAGCGTTATGACACTGGACAGCTAGCACACAGTGATCAGCTAGCTCACAGTGAAAAAATGTTATTGGCAATCCCATGCAAAGAGAACAAAAATGTCAGCGTTATGCATATGACAATATGAATCATTTAGAGAGACCTCAAAACATACTACACCCTACTGCACTCGGTACCCAAGAAATTACAAGGGATAATTACCGGGCAGAAACAATCTTGCGATCTAAGTATGATGAGGTGCCTTATATATGGCATACATATGATCCTATCATAGCAATAGTAAAACAGCAGTTACGTGCAGATATTTTCAAACAGATGCATGTCAGTAAGGAAAAAGTTGTAACAGTTCACATGTAGCATATCCAACACAGAGCAATCAAAGTCAGACCAGGCTGACATTCCACAAATAGCGGTTATTGGAAAGTTAATTTATTTTCCAGATATTAACAAATGTAGGTGTTGTTACACTTATCTGACATATCATTGTAATCCACATGAACCGTCTGGTCTCTGCTGTAGTATTCGCTTCCAGTGCTCCTTCAATATACCAGCTGCTACTTAGTGTGCTATACACGCCGAAATCCACATGGCATAAGCAAACAGCATCATCACTTCCGGGTTAGTCATGTGAGTAGTTCATCCAATGCCTACGATAGTTTCACCCTTAGTGTCAATTCAAAAGACAGGGCTTCCTCAGGGCAGATGAACCTATGCCCTGTACATGGAGATTATAAAGGCAAAGAAACTCCTCCTCCTATTAACTTGTTATTTGCCATATAAAACAGAATAGTGAGTTATGTGTATACATATAAAGAACTATTGTCAACATTTGGTTCTATATAAACCCATTCTTATACAAGTAATATCATTAAAAGGGAGTTCACTAATTTGTCAAAACTAAAGAATTTCATTATTTTCTATTATACCCAACTTTTACATATTATTTACATTTTCCACAAGCACAAAGTGATCATTTTCAAAAAATATTATTTGCAACAAAATTGCAAAGTGAATAGAGGGCAACATCCAGTGCCTTAAACTTAAGCAGCGCATAAAAGATACTTAGATAAAACTAGCCATGTCTAGTTTTTCATTCATACCATTCGGGGAAAGTGTCTTAAGGGTGTAAATCCACTTGCATTCTTTTTGGAGGAGGCATTTGTTATTATCTCCTCCCCTCCCATGCAAAATACCCTTGTTAATCCCTGTGAATTTTAAACAACTCGGATTACTTTTGGGTTTCTCTTGATAATGTCTAGCAACACTGCTCGTTTGAATTTGTCCTTTTATATCGTTCCTATGCTCTTTAATACGGTCCTTAAAGATCCTTTTCGTTTTGCCTATGTAAAACGCCGGGCATGAGCATTCTAGGAGGTAGACCACCCCTTCCGTGTTGCAGTTGAAAAAACGATTAATATGAAAAACCTTATCACAGTTACCCGAGAACACCTTCGTCCTTTTACATATATTCACAGGTGACACACTTGCCACAGGGAAAGTTACCACTGGGTATATGTTTTTTTAACCAACCCCCTTGTTGTAACGTCAGTTTGAACTGGCTTCTAACCAGGTTGTCTTTTAAATTCATGGCCCTTTTTGCCGTTAGACTGGGATAGCCTCCTACCTACTCAGCGATGCTCTCATCGCTGAGCAAGATAGGCCAGTGTTTTTGTACAATGGACCTAATAGATTGCCAATGGCAATTATAGGTAGTAGTAAGACGTATCACTGAGTCTGTCTTTTTAGGCTTCTTGAACAGAAGGTCATTCCTATTGATTTTTCTAGCAGAGGCGAGAGCCTTATGAACTTTTTCTTTGGAATAACCACGTTTCAGAAATCTGTCCTGCATCATTGTTGCATGCATGTCAAATCTTTCTTTGGATGAACAATTCTGCCTTAAGCGAAGAAATTGTCCTTTTGGGATTCCATCGATCAAATGTCGTGGGTGGTGACTACTTGCCAAAAGCAAGCTATTAGTAGCAGTTTCTTTACGGAAGTTCTCAGTAACCAAAGAATTATTAATGTTTCTTACTTTTATATCCAAAAAGTCAATTTCAGAACTGTTATAGTGCATAGTGAGTCGTATATTAGACTCATTCGGCTAGATTTAGAGTTTTGTCGGTAACGACCCGCGTAGCTAACGCTGGCTTTTTTCCCCCCGCATCTTTTAAATACCGCTGGTATTGAGAGTTCACAGAAGGGCTGCGTTAGGCTCCAAAAAGGGAGCGTAGAGCATAATTTACCGCCACTGCAACTCTCAATACCAGCGGTGCTTACGGACGCGGCCAGCTTAAAAAACGTGCTCGTGCACGATTCCCCCATAGGAAACAATGTGGCCGTTTTAACTGAAAAAACCTAACACCTGCAAAAAAGCAGCGTTCAGCTCCTAAAGCAGCCCCATTGTTTCCTATGGGGAAACACTTCCTATGTCTGCACCTAACACCCTAACATGTACCCCGAGTCTAAACACAACCTTACACTTATTAACCCCTAATCTGCCGCCCCCGCTATCGCTGACCCCTGCATATTTTTTTAACCCCTAATCTGCCACTCCGTACACCGCCGCCACCTACGTTATCCCTATGTACCCCTAATCTGCTGCCCCTAACACCGCCGACCCCTATATTATATTTATTAACCCCTAATCTGCTGCCCCCAACGTCGCCTCCACCTACCTACAATTATTAACCCCTAATCTGCCGACCGGCCCTCACCGCTACTCTAATAAAGTTATTAACCCCTAATCCGCCTCACTCCCGCCTCAATAACCCTATAATAAATATTATTAACCCCTAATCTGCCCTCCCTAACATCACCGACACCTAACTTCAAGTATTAACCCCTAATCTGCCCGACCGGACCTCACCGCTACTCTAATAAATTTATTAACCTCTAAAGCTAAGTCTAACCCTAACACTAACACCCCCCTAAGTTAAATATAATTTAAATCTAACTAAATAAATTAAATCTTATTAAATAAATTATTCCTATTTAAAGCTAAATACTTACCTGTAAAATAAATCCTAATATAGCTACAATATAATGAATAATTATATTGTAGCTATTTTAGGATTTATATTTATTTTACAGGCAACTTTGTATTTATTTTAACCAGGTACAATAGCTATTAAATAGTTAAGAACTATTTAATAGCTACCTAGTTAAAATAATTACAAAATTACCTGTAAAATAAATCCTAACCTAAGTTACAAATACACCTAACACTACACTATCAATAAATTAATTAAATAAATTACCTACAATTATCTACAATTAAACCTAACACTACACTATCAATAAATTAATTAAATACAAATAAATACACTAACTAAAGTACAAAAAATAAAAAAAGAACTAAGTTACAAAAATAAAAAAAGAACTAAGTTACAAAAAATAAAAAAATATTTACAAACATTATAAAAATATTCCAACAATTTTAAGCTAATTACACCTACTCTAAGCCCCCTAATAAAATAACAAAGCCCCCCAAAATAAAAAAATGCCCTACCCTATTCTAAAATAAAAATAGAAAAGCTCTTTTACCTTACCAGCCCTTAAAAGGGCCTTTTGCGGGGCATGCCCCAAAGAATTCTGCTCTTTTGCCTGTAAAAGAACACATACAATACCCCCCCAACATTAAAACCCACCACCCACATACCCCTAATCTAACCCAAACCCCCCTTAAATAAACCTAACACTAAGCCCCTGAAGATCTTCCTACCTTATCTTCACCACGCCGGGTATCACCGATCGGTCCAGAAGAGGCTCCGAAGTCTTCATCCAAGCCCAAGCGGGGCTGAAGACGTCCATCATCGGGCTGAAGTCTTGATCCAAGCGGTGGCTGAAGAGGTCCATCATCGGGCAGAAGTCTTCATCCTATCCGGGCAGAAGAGGAGATCCGGACCGGTAGACATCTTCATACAAGCGGCATCTTCTATCTTCCTCCATCCAACGACGAGCGGATCCATCCTCTTCTTCCGACGTCCTAACACAGAATGAAGGTTCCTTTAAGGGACGTCATCCAAGATGGCGTCCCTCGAATTCCGATTGGCTGATAGGATTCTATCAGCCAATCAGAATTAAGGTAGGAAAATTCTGATTAGCTGATGGAATCAGCCAATCAGATTCAAGTTCAATCTGATTGGCTCATCCAATCAGCCAATCAGATTGAGCTTGCATTCTATTGGCTGTTCCAATCAGCCAATAGAATGCAAGCTCAATCTGATTGGCTGATTGGATCAGCCAATCGGATTGAACTTGAATCTGATTGGCTGATTCCATCAGCCAATCAGAATTTTCCTACCTTAATTCCGATCCTAGCCAGCCAATCGGAATTCGAAGGACGCCATCTTGGATGACGTCCCTTAAAGGAACCTTCATTCTGTGTTAGGACGTCGAAAGAAGAGGATGGATCCGCGCCGGAGGTCTTGAAGATGGAGCCGCTCGTCGTCGGATGGAAGAAGATAGAAGATGCCGCTTGGATGAAGATGTCTACCGGTCCGGATCTCCTCTTCTGCCCGGATAGGATGAAGACTTCTGCCGCTCCGGATGTCTTCTTTTGGTCCCGCGGTGCCCGGTTGGGTGAAGACAACTCAAGGTAGGGAGATCTTCAGGGACTTAGTGTTAGGTTTATTTAAGGGGGGTTTGGGATAGATTAGGGGTATGTGGGTGGTGGGTTGTAAAGTTGAGGGGGTATTGTATGTTTTTTTTACAGGCAAAAGAGCAGAATTCTTTGGGGTATGCCCTGCAAAAGGCCCTTTTAAGGGCTGGTAAGGTAAAAGAGCTTTTCTATTTTTATTTTAGAATAGGGTAGGGCATTTTTTTATTTTGGGGGGCTTTGTTATTTTATTAGGGGGGCTTAGAGTAGGTGGTAATTAGCTTAAAATTGTTGTAATCTTTTTCTAATGTTTGTAAATTATTTTTTTATTTTTTGTAACTTAGTTCTTTTTTTATTTTTTGTACTTTAGTTAGTTTATGTAATTGTTTTTATTTGTAGGTATTTGTATGTAATTAATTTATTGATAGTGTAGTGTTAGGTTTAATTGTAACTTAGGTTAGGATTTATTTTACAGGTAATTTAGTAATTATTTTAACTAGGTAGCTATTAAATAGTTATTAAATATTTAATAGCTATTGTACCTGGTTAAAATAAATACAAAGTTACCTGTAAAATAAATATTAATCCTAAAATAGCTACAATATAATTATAATTTATATTGTAGCTATATTAGGATTTATTTTACAGGTAAATATTTAGCTTTAAATAGGAATAATTTATTTAATAAGAGTTAATTTATTTAGTTAGATTTAAATTATATTTAATTTAGGGGGGTGTTAGTGTTAGGGTTAGACTTAGCTTTAGGGGGTTAATACATTTATTAGAGTAGCGGTGAGGTCCGGTCGGCAGATTAGGGGTTAATACTTGAAGTTAGGTGTCGGTGATGTTAGGGAGGGCAGATTAGGGGTTAATACTATTTATTATAGGGTTATTGAGGCGGGAGTGAGGCGGATTAGGGGTTAATAACTTTATTATAGTAGCGGTGAAGTCCGGTCGGCAGATTAGGGGTTAATAATTGTAGGTAGGTAGCAGCGACGTTGGGGGTGGCAGATTAGGGGTTAATAAATATTATGTAGGTGTCGGCGGTGTTAGGGGCAGCAGATTAGGGGTACATAGGGATAATGTAGGTTACGGCGGTGTGCGGTCGGCAGATTAGGGGTTAAAAAATGTTAACAGAGTGGTGGCGAAGTGGGGGGCCTCGGTTTAGGGGTACATAGGTAGTTTATGGGTGTTAGTGTACTTTAGAGCACAGTAGTTAAGAGCTTTATGAACCGGCATTAGCCCAATAAGCTCCTAACTCCTGGCTTTTTGCTGCGGCTGGAGTCTTGTCGTTAGATTTCTAACGCTCACTTCAGCCAAGACTCTAAATACCAGCGTTAGAAAGATCCCATTGAAAAGATAGGACACGCAATTGGCGTAGGGGGATCTGCGGTATGGAAAAGTCGCGGAAAGTGAGCGTTAGACCCCTTCCTGACTGACTCTAAATACCAGCGGTAGCCCAAAACCAGCGTTAGGAGCCCCTAACGCTGGTTTTGACGGCTAACGCCAAACTCTAAATCTAGGCGATTGTTATTCAAAATATTAACAAAATTCAAAAGCTCAGCACTATCACCTTCCCATATGAGAAACACGTCATCCACATATCTCAACCAAAAATTAACGTGTTTCATAAACAAATCATTCTGGTATACTGTATCCATTTCCCATTTACCAAGGTGTAAACAGGCATACGTGGGGGCACATGTGGCCCCCATGGCAGTCCCCCTCAACTGTTTATAGACTCTATTCTCGAATAGTGATGTCGCGAACTTAAAAATTTTGGTTCGCGAACGGCGGACTCGAGCTTCCGTAACGGTTTGCGAACCGGCAAACCGCGCAAACCGCCACTGACTTCAATAGGCAGGCGAACTTTAAAACCCACAGGGACTCTTTCTGGCCACAATAGTGATGGAAAAGTTGTTTCAAGGGGATTAACACCTGGACTGTGGCATGCCGGAGGGGGATCCATGGCAAAACTCCCACGGAAAATTACATAGTTGATGCAGAGTCTGGTTTTAAGCCATAAAGGGCCTAAATCACTTAACATTCCTAAATTGTTTGGAATAACGTGCTTTAAAACATCAGGTATGATGTTGTATCGATCAGGTAGTGTAAGGGTTACGCCCGCTTCACAGTGACAGACCAAACTCCCTGTGTAACTCACCGCAAACAACCGCAAACAGTCCATTTGCGCAACCACGAGATAGATAGATTTGATCGATAGATACATAAATTACATAGATCAATAGATGCAATATACATATGATAGATACAAATTACATAGATCAATAGATGCAATATATATTTGATAGATACGATTGATAGTTAGATAGAATCGATAGATAAATCGATAGATTTGATAGATATATAATTTCCCTGACAGAGTATAACAATAAGACATGCTGTCTGGGACCTGTGGTGTGTTAAGTAGTACTATTCTTAGCAGTTTACTACCTGTTACTCCCCCTATCGGGGGAGGTCTATATGGCCTGCATGATTACCCTGACAAAATATAATAATAAAACATGTGTTCTGGGACCCATGGTAACTAGGTTGTGTTAAGTAGTACTATTCTTAGCACTTTCATCCCTGTTACTCCCCCTATCAGGGGAGGTCTATATGGCCTGCATGATTGCCCTGACAAAATATAATAATAAAACATGCGTTCTGGGACCCATGGTAAGGTTGTGTTAAGTAGTACTGTTCTTAGCATTTTAATACCTGTTACTCACCCTATCGGGGGAGGTCTATATGGCCTGCATGATTACCCTGACCAAATATAACAACAAGACATGCGGTCTGGGACAGGGACCATGGTAACTAGGTTGTGTTAAGTAGTACTATTCTTAGCACTTTCATTCCCTGTTACTCCCCCTATCGGGGGAGGTCTATAGGGCCGGCATGATTAGCCTAACAAAGTACAATAATAAGACATGCGGTCTGGGACCCATGGTAACTAGGTTGTGTTAAGTAGTACTTTTCTTAGCACTTTCATTCCCTGTTACTCCCCCTATCGGGGAGGTCTATAGGCCCGGCATGATTAGCCTAACAAAGTACAATAATAAGACATGCGGTGTGGGACCCATGGTAACTAGGTTGTGTTAAGTAGTACTATTCTTAGCACTTTCATTCCCTGTTACTCCCCCTATCGGGGGAGGTCTATAGGCCCGGCATGATTAGCCTAACAAAGTACAACAATCGGACATGTGGTCTGGGACGCATGGTAACTAGGTTGTGTTAAGTAGTACTGTTACTACCCCTATCGGGGGAGGTCTATATGTTCTGCATGATTACCCTGACCAAATATAACAACAAGACATGCGGTCTGAGACTGGGACCCATGGGTAACTAGGTTGTGTTAAGTAGTACTATTCTTAGCAGTTTAATCCCTGTGATTGGTCTGTCCTACTACTTCAAATTTGGCCTAAACACAAGTGGCTGTCTCAAAACAGTCCGGACACGAGATAGATAGATTTGATAGATAGATAGATATACATAGATTGATAGTTAGATAGAATCGATAGAAGATAAATAGATAGATTTGATAGATATATAATTACCCTGACAAAGTATAATAATAAACCATGTGGTCTGGGACCCATGGTAACTAGGTTGTGTTAAGTAGTACTATTCTTAGCAGTTTAATCCCAGTTACTCCCCCTATTGGGGGAGGTCTATATGGCCTGCATGATATATTATTACCCTGACAAAGTATAACAATAAGACATGCGGTCTGGGACTCATGGTAAGCTTGTGTTAAGTAGTACTATTCTTAGCAGTTTAATCCCTGTTACTCCCCCTATCGGGGGAGGTCTATATGGCCGGCATGATATATAATTAGCCTAACAAAGTACAACAATCGGACATGTGGTCCGGGACCTACGGTAACAAGCTTGTGTTAAGTAGTACTATTCTTAGCACTTTCATCCCTGTTACTCCCCCTATCAGGGGAGGTCTATATGGCCTGCATGATTGCCCTGACAAAATAGAATAATAAAACATGCGTTCTGGGACCCATTGTAAGGTTGTGTTAAGTAGTACTGTTCTTAGCATTTTAATACCTGTTACTCACCCTATCGGGGAGGTCTATATGGCCTGCATGATTACCCTTAAAAAATATAATAATAAAACATGCGTTCTGGGACCCATGGTAAGGTTGTGTTAAGTAGTACTGTTCTTAGCATTTTAATACCTGTTACTCACCCTATCGGGGGGAGGTCTATATGGCCTGCATGATTACCCTGACCAAATATAACAACAAGACATGCGGTCTGGGACAGGGACCATGGTAACTAGGTTGTGTTAAGTAGTACTATTCTTAGCACTTTCATTCCCTGTTACTCCCCCTATCGGGGGAGGTCTATAGGGCCGACATGATTAGCCTAACAAAGTACAATAATAAGACATGCGGTCTGGGACCCATGGTAACTAGGTTGTGTTAAGTAGTACTATTCTTAGCACTTTCATTCCCTGTTACTCCCCCTATCGGGGAGGTCTATAGGCCCGGCATGATTAGCCTAACAAAGTACAATAATAAGACATGCGGTGTGGGACCCATGGTAACTAGGTTGTGTTAAGTAGTACTATTCTTAGCACTTTCATTCCCTGTTACTCCCCCTATCGGGGGAGGTCTATAGGCCCGACATGATTAGCCTAACAAATTACAACAATCGGACATGTGGTCTGGGACCCATGGTAACTAGGTTGTGTTAAGTAGTACTGTTACTACCCCTATCGGGGGAGGTCTATATGTTCTGCATGATTACCCTGACCAAATATAACAACAAGACATGCGGTCTGAGACTGGGACCCATGGGTAACTAGGTTGTGTTAAGTAGTACTATTCTTAGCAGTTTAATCCCTGTGATTGGTCTGTCCTACTACTTCAAATTTGGCCTAAACACAAGTGGCTGTCTCAAAACAGTCCGGACACGAGATAGATAGATTTGATAGATAGATATACATAGATTGATAGTTAGATAGAATCGATAGAAGATAAATAGATAGATTTGATAGATATATAATTAACCTGACAAAGTATAATAATAAACCATGTGGTCTGGGACCCATGGTAACTAGGTTGTGTTAAGTAGTACTATTCTTAGCAGTTTAATCCCAGTTACTCCCCCTATTGGGGGAGGTCTATATGGCCTGCATGATATATAATTACCCTGACAAAGTATAACAATAAGACATGCGGTCTGGGACTCATGGTAAGCTTGTGTTAAGTAGTACTATTCTTAGCAGTTTAATCCCTGTTACTCACCCTATCGGGGGAGGTCTATATGGCCTGCATGATTACCCTGACCAAATATAACAACAAGACATGCGGTCTGGGACTGGGACCATGGTAACTAGGTTGTGTTAAGTAGTACTATTCTTAGCACTTTCATTCCCTGTTACTCACCCTATCGGGGAGGTCTATATGGCCTGCATGATTACACTTAAAAAATATAATAATAAAACATGCGTTCTAGGACCCATGGTAAGGTTGTGTTAAGTAGTACTGTTCTTAGCATTTTAATACCTGTTACTCACCCTATCGGGGGAGGTCTATATGGCCTGCATGATTACCCTGACCAAATATAACAACAAGACATGCGGTCTGGGACTGGGACCATGGTAACTAGGTTGTGTTAAGTAGTACTATTCTTAGCACTTTCATTCCCTGTTACTCCCCCTATCGGGGGAGGTCTATAGGGCCGGCATGATTAGCCTAACAAAGTACAATAATAAGACATGCGGTCTGGGACCCATGGTAACTAGGTTGTGTTAAGTAGTACTATTCTTAGCACTTTCATTCCCTGTTACTCCCCCTATCGGGGGAGGTCTATAGGGCCGGCATGATTAGCCTAACAAAGTACAATAATAAGACATGCGGTCTGGGACCCATGGTAACTAGGTTGTGTTAAGTAGTACTATTCTTAGCACTTTCATTCCCTGTTACTCCCCCTATCGGGGGAGGTCTATAGGCCCGGCATGATTAGCCTAACAAAGTACAACAATCGGACATGTGGTCTGGGACCCATGGTAACTAGGTTGTGTTAAGTAGTACTGTTACTACCCCTATCGGGGGAGGTCTATATGTTCTACATGATTACCCTGACCAAATATAACAACAAGACATGCGGTCTGAGACTGGGACCCATGGGTAACTAGGTTGTGTTAAGTAGTACTATTCTTAGCAGTTTAATCCCTGTGATTGGTCTGTCCTACTACTTCAAATTTGGCCTAAACACAAGTGGCTGTCTCAAAACAGTCCGGACACGAGATAGATAGATTTGATAGATAGATATACATAGATTGATAGTTAGATAGAATCGATAGAAGATAAATAGATAGATTTGATAGATATATAATTACCCTGACAAAGTATAATAATAAACCATGTGGTCTGGGACCCATGGTAACTAGGTTGTGTTAAGTAGTACTATTCTTAGCAGTTTAATCCCTGTTACTCCCCCTATTGGGGGAGGTCTATATGGCCGGCATGATATATAATTAGCCTAACAAAGTACAACAATCGGACATGTGGTCTGGGACCTACGGTAACAAGGTTGTGTTAAGTAGTGCTATTCTTAGCAGTTTAATCCCTGTTACTCCCCCTATCGGGGGAGGTCTATATGGCCTGCATGCTCTATAATTAGCCTAACAAAGTAGAACAATCGGACATATGGTCTGGGACCTACGGTAACAAGGTTGTGTTAAGTAGTACTATTCTTAGCAGTTTAATCCCTGTTACTCCCCCTATCGGGGGAGGTCTATATGGCCTGCATGATCTATAATTATACTAACAAAGTACAACAATAGGACATACATGTGGTCTGGGACCGTATGATTCTTTCAGGTATACCAGTTGCAGTGGTTCTGACCCTGCATTCTTGCTGCAACTCTACCTGCAAGAGAGATCTGTTACAGAATCTGTGGGCTGGTATACAAAGAGCTGGCCTGCCTGAAAGGAGCATCGATTTTAGGAACCCAGAGATAATTTTTAGGAACCGGGAGATGGAAAAAGATGCTTGGACACCCAGTACAGGTCGTTCTCCTTCAGCCTTTTTATATGAGGATCCCGTACCCTCAACAGGCACCATAGCATGAAACACCACCTATGCCATCCTTTTGCACAATAGAGTACAGGTATGGGATCGATTATAGGAACCCGGAGATCATTTTTAGGAACCGGGAGATGGAAAAAGATGCTTGGACACCCAGTACAGGTCGTTCTCCTTCAACCTTTTTATATGAGGGTCCAGGACCCTAAAAAGGCACAACAGCATGAAACACCACATATGCCATCCTTTTGCACAATAGAGTGCAGGTATGTCATCGAATTTAGGAACCCGGAGATAATTTTTAGGAACCGGGAGATGGAAAAAAGATGCTTGGACACCCAGTACAGGTCGTTCTCCTTCATCCTTTTTTATACGAGGGTCCCGGACCATCAACAGGCACAACAGCATGAAACACCACATATGCCATCCTTTTGCACAATAGAGTACAGGTATGGCATCGATTATAGTAACCCGGAGATCATTTTTAGGAACCGGGAGATGGAAAAAGATGCTTGGACACCCTGTACAGGTCGTTCTCCTTCAGCCTTTTTATACGAGGGTCCCGGACCCTCAACAGAAACAACAGAATGAAACGCCACATATGCCATCCTTTAGCACAATAGAGTACAGGTATGGCATTGATTATTGGAACCGGGGATAATTTTTAGGAACCGGGAGATGGAAAAAGATGCTTGGACACCCAGTACAGGTCGTTCTCCTTCAGACTTTTTATACGAAGGTCCAGGACCCTCAACAGGCACAACAGCATGAAACACCACATATGCCATCCTTTTGCACAATAGAGTACAGATATGGCATAGATTATAGGAACCCGGAGATAATTTTTAGGAACCGGGAGATGGAAAAAGATGCTTTGACATCCAGTACAGGTCGTTCTACTTCAGCCTTTCTATACGAGTGTCCAGGACCCTCAACAGGCACAACAGCATGAAAGACCCCATATGCCATCCTTTTGCACAATCAAGTACAGGTATGGCATAGATTATTGGAACCCGGGGATAATTTTTAGGAACCGGGAGATGGAAAAAGATGCTTTGACACCCAGTACAGGTTTTTCTCCTTCAGCCTTTTTATACAAGGGTCCAGGACCCTCAACAGGCACAACAGCATGAAAGATTTTGCACAATCGAGTACAGGTATGGCATCGATTATAGGAACCCAGAGATCATTTTTAGGAACCGGGAGATGGAAAAAGATGCTTGGACACCCAGTACAGGTCGTTCTCCTTCAGACTTTCTATACGAGGGTTCAGGACCCTCAACAGGCACAACAGCATGAAACACCACATATGCCATCCTTTTGCACAATAGAGTACAGGTATGGCATCGATTATAGGAACCCGGAGATAATTTTTAGGAACCGGGAGATGGAAAAAGATGCTTTGACATCCAGTACAGGTCGTTCGCCTTCATCCTTTTTATACAAGGGTCCAGGACCATCAACAGGCACAACAGCATGAAAGACCCCATATGCCATCACTTCGTTTTGCACAATCGAGTACAGGAATGGCATTGTTTTTAGGAACCCGGAGATAATTTTTAGGAACCGGGAGATGGAAAAAGATGCTTTGACATCCAGTACAGGTCGTTCTCCTTCAGCCTTTTTATACGAGTGTCCAGGACCCTCAATAGAAACAACACAATGAAACACCACATATGCCATCCTTTAGCACAATAGAGTACAGGTATGGCATCGATTATTGGAACCCGGGGATAATTTTTAGGAAACGGGAGATGGAAAAAGATGCTTTGACACCCTGTACAGGTCGTTCTCCTTCAGCCTTTTTATACGAGTGTCCAGGACCCTCAACAGGCACAACAGCATGAAAGACCCCATATGCCATCCTTTTGCACAATCAAGTACAGGTATGGCATCGATTATAGGAACCCGGAGATAATTTTTAGGAACCGGGAGATGGAAAAAGATGCTTGGACACCCAGTACAGGTCGCTCTCCTTCAGACTTTTTATACGAGGGTCCAGGACCCTCAACAGGCACAACAGCATGAAACACCACATATGCCATCCTTTTGCACAATAGAGTACAGGTATGGCATCGATTATAGGAACCCAGAGATAATTTTTAGGAACCGGGAGATGGAAAAAGATGCTTTGACATCCAGTACAGGTCGTTCTCCTTCAGCCTTTTTATACGAGGGTCCAGGACCATCAACAGGCACAACAGCATGAAAGACCCCATATGCCATCACTTCGTTTTGCACAATCGAGTACAGGTATGGCATTGTTTTTAGGAACCCGGAGATAATTTTTAGGAACCGGGAGATGGAAAAAGATGCTTTGACACCCAGTACAGGTCCTTCTCCTTCAGCCTTTTTATACGAGGGTCCAGGACCCTCAACAGGCACAACAGCATGAAAGACCCCATATGCCATCCTTTAGCACAATAGAGTACAGGTATGGCATCGATTATTGGAATCTGGGATAATTTTTAGGAACCGGGAGATGGAAAAAGATGCTTTGACACCCAGTACAGGTCCTTCTCCTTCAGCCTTTTTATACGAGGGTCCAGGACCCTCAACAGGCACAACAGCATGAAAGACCCCATATGCCATTCTTTTGCACAATCAAGTACAGGTATGGCATCGATTATAGGAACCCGGAGATAATTTTTAGGAACCGGGAGATGGAAAAAGATGCTTTGACACCCAGTACAGGTCCTTCTCCTTCAGCCTTTTTATACGAGGGTCCAGGACCCTCAACAGGCACAACAGCATGAAAGACCCCATATGCCATCCTTTTGCACAATCGAGTACAGGTATGGCATCGATTTTAGGAACCCGGAGATCATTTTTAGGAACCGGAAGATGGAAAAAGATGCTTGGACACCCAGTACAGGTCGTTCTCCTTCAGCCTTTCTATACGAGTGTCCAGGACCCTCAACAGGCACAACAGCATGAAAGACCCCATATGCCATCCTTTTGCACAATCAAGTACAGGTATGTCATAGATTATTGGAACCAGGGGATAATTTTTAGGAACCGGGAGATGGAAAAAGATGCTTGGACACCCAGTACAGGTTGTTCTCCTTCAGACTTTTTATACGAGTGTCCAGGACCCTCAACAGGCACAACAGCATGAAACACCACATATGCCATCCTTTTGCACAATAGAGTACAGGTATGGCATCGATTATAGGAACCCGGAGATAATTTTTAGGAACCGGGAGATGGAAAAAGATGCTTTGACATCCAGTACAGGTCGTTCTCCTTCAGCCTTTTTATACAAGGGTCCAGGACCATCAACAGGCACAACAGCATGAAAGACCCCATATGCCATCACTTCGTTTTGCACAATCGAGTACAGGTATGGCATTGTTTTTAGGAACCCGGAGATAATTTTTAGGAACCGGGAGATGGAAAAAGATGCTTTGACATCCAGTACAGGTCGTTCTCCTTCAGCCTTTTTATACGAGTGTCCCCGACCCTCAACAGAAACATCAGAATGAAACACCACATATGCCATCCTTTAGCACAATAGAGTACAGGTATGGCATCGATTATAGGAACCCGGAGATAATTTTTAGGAACCGGGAGATGGAAAAAGATGCTTTGACACCCAGTACAGGTCCTTCTCCTTCAGCCTTTTTATACGAGGGTCCAGGACCCTCAACAGGCACAACAGCATGAAAGACCCCATATGCCATCCTTTTGCACAATCGAGTACAGGTATGGCATCGATTATAGGAACCCGGAGATAATTTTTAGGAACCAGAAGATGGAAAAAGATGCTTGGACACCCAGTACAGGTCGTTCTCCTTCAGCCTTTTTATATGAGGTTCAAGGACCCTCAACAGGCACAATAGCATGAAAGACCTCATATGCCATCACTTCCTTTTGCACAATCGAGTACAGGTATGGCATTGTTTTTAGGAACCCGGAGATAATTTTTAGGAACCGGGAGATGGAAAAAGATGCTTGTTCGGTCCTCCTACTTCAAATTTGGGACACTGCGCGTGCAATCTACTGTGCCACCAGATATGAGTGGTGTGTTAATGAGTACTATTCTTAACAGTTTAATCACTGTTATGTGCCTTTTTTTTTGGTTTTGTTTTTTTAGCCACAGTGCATCACCAAATGCCTGAAAAATAAGGTATTGTTGCAGCCGTAGCCTTTAGCAGCGGCAAGAAAAATTGATGTTTGTAAAACAGTTAGAAAGTGCACTAAAACCTTGAGGCTTGAACACTAGTTGTTGGCGGATAAGTCACGCAAGTCATCCGGCATTCGAAGATAAAATACAGCAGCGTGTGTACCATTTGTAGCCCAAGGCAGCTCATCTCATCAGGCCTTTTTTACTCAAATGTATCGCCCAATGTCAGTCCATTCGGGATCCATCCCTCATTCATTTTAATAAAGGTGAGATAATCAAGACTTTTTTGACCTAGGCGACTTCTCTTCTCAGTGACAAAACCTCCTGCTGCACTGAAGGTCCTTTCTGAAAGGACACTTGAAGCGGGGCAGGCCCGAAGTTCGATTGCAAATTGGGATAGCTCAGGCCACAGGTCAAGCCTGCACACCCAGTAGTCAAGGGGTCCATCGCTCCTAAGAGTGTCGAGATCCGCATTTAATGCTAGGTAGTCTGATACCTGTCGGTTGAGTCTTTCTCTGAGGCTGGATCCCGAAGGGCTGTGGCGATGCATAGGAGTTAAAAAGGTCTGCATGTCCTCCATCAACAACACGTCTGGAAAGCGTGCTGTCCTTGCCGGCGTGGTTGTGGGAGGAGGAGTATTAATTTCATCTCTTCCCCTGTTATATTCCCATTGTGCTGCTGTGACATCACCCTTATATGCTGTGTAAAGCATAGTTTTTAATTTATTTTTGAACTTGCGGGAATTTGGTAACATTTCAGTTACTTTATGCTTATACCGGGGGTCTAGTAGCGTGGACACCCAGTACAGGTCATTCTCCTTAAGCTTTTTTATACGAGGGTCCCTCAACAGGCACGACAGCATGAAAGACCCCATTTGCACAAGGTTGGATGCCGAGCTAATCATGTCCCGTTCCTCGTCCTCACTGATGTCACTGAAGGTATCTTCCCCCCAGCCACGTACAACACCACGGGTAACAGATAGGTGACAACAACGAGCACCCTGGGATGCCTGTTGTGCTTGGTCTTCCTCCTCCTCCTCAAAGCCACATTCCTCCTCTGACTCCTCTTCCTCACAATCCTCTTCCTGCGTTGCCGCTGTTCCAGCAAGCGATGCTGATAAGGCTGTTTCTGGTGGTGATGGAGACCACAACTCTTCCTCTTCCTCTTCACGCTCATCTACGGTCTGATCCAGCACTCTTCGCAGGGCACACTCCAGGAAGAAAACAAATGGTATGATGTCACTGATGGTGCCTTTGGTGTGACTGACAAGGTTTGTCACCTCCTCAAAAGGACGCATGAGCCTACAGGCATTGCGCATGAGCATCCAGTAACGAGGAAAAAAAATCCCCAGCTCCCCAGAGGCTCTTTCTTGTTGGAGCAGACGGTCGAACATTAGGAGTGTTGAATTCCAACATGTCGGGCTGTCGCAAATTAAGCGCCTCACTGGCAGGTTGTTTCGGCGCTGGATATCGGACAAGTGCGCCATGGCCGTGTAGGAACACCTGAAATGGCCACACACCTTCCTGGCCTGCTTCAGGACGTCCTGTAAGCCTGGGTACTTAAGCACAAAGCATTGTACAATCAGATTACACACATGTGCCATGCACGGCACATGTGTCAACTTGCCCAATTTCAATGCTGCCACCAAATTACTTCCATTGTCAGAAACAACCTTGCCAATCTCCAGTTGGTGCGGAGTCAGCCACTGATCCACCTGTGTGTTCAGGGCGGACAGGAGTGCCGGTGCGGTGTGACTCTCTGCTTTGAGGCAAGTCAACCCCAAGATGGCGTGACACTGCCGTATCCGGGATGTTGACTACTACCTGGGGAGCTGGGGGGGGTGCCGTTGATGTGGAGAAAGACGCAGCAGCAGAAGAGCAATCAGCCGAGGAAGAGGTTATGGAAGAGGATGGAGTAGGAGGAGTAGAGGAGGTAGCAGCAGGCCTGCCTGCAAGTCGTGGTGGTGTCACCAACTGTTCTGCAGAGCCACGCATTCCATGCTTGTCAGCCGCCAGCAGGTTTACCCAATGAGCAGTGTAGGTGATATACCTGCCCTGACCATGCTTTGCAGACCAGCTGTCAGTGGTCATATGGAACCTTGCCCCAACGCTGTGTGCCAGACATGACATTACTTCCTTTTGCACAATCGAGTACAGGTTGGGGATTGCCTTTTGAGAAAAAAAAATTCTGCCGGGTACCTTCCACTGCGGTGTCCCAATAGATACAAATTTTTTGAACGCCTCAGACTCCTCCAGCTTGTATGGTAAAAGCTGGCGGGCTAAGAGTTCTGACAAGCCTGCTGTCAGACGCCGGGCAAGGGCGTGGCTTTGGGACATTGGCTTCTTACGCTCAAACATGTCCTTGACAGACACCTGACTGTGGGCAGATAAGCAGGAACTGCTCCGGAAGAGAGACTGAGTGGCGGATGGTTGAGAGGTGGCAAGGAGGACAGCAGTGGTTGACGTGGATGAAGATGCTGGAGCAGGAGGAGGATGGCAGCTTTGAGTTTGGGTGCTGCTTCTACTCATGTGTTCATCCCATCTGCGTTTGTGTTGTGAGACCATGTGCCTTCGCAAAGCAGTTGTACCTAGGTGGGTGTTGGACTTCCCACGACTCAGTTTCTTTTGGCACAGGTTGCAAATGGCATCGCTGTTGTCAGAGGCAGACACAAAAAATGCCACAATGCTGAGCTCTGCGATGACGGCATTCTGGTGGTGGCAACAGCATGAGTTGATTGGCGTGCTGTCTGGCTGACCCTGGGTGCCGATGCATGCTGTCTGACTGTGACACTATCTCCTTGCGACGACCTCCCCCTGCTTCCAACTCGTCTCCTCCTCCTCTCTGTCTCCCCATCTGAACTTTCCCCCTCTTCTTCTTCTCTTCTAGCGGGCACCCACGTGACATCCACGGACACATCATCATCAACCGCTTCACTTGTATCTGACAAATCAACAAAGGAAGCAGCAGCGGTTACAACATCATCATCATCATAACACCGTACGTCCATGTCTGTAATGCTGCCTGACTGAGACATATCACTGTTATCTACATCCTCTGTCAATGATGGTTGCGCATCACTCATTTCTTCCAACTGATGTGTCAATAACTCCTCTGACAGATCAAGTGAAGCGGCTGTGGTGCTAGTGCTGATGGTGGCAGCAGGCGGGCGAGTGGCACTGGTCACTTGAGAGGTGCCCGAAGCTATGCTGGAGGTGGATGGTGCGTCAAGGTTACGAGCGGAAGCTGTAGCAGATTGGGTGTCCTGTGTTATAAAGTCAACTATTTCATCAAAACTTTTTGGGTTCATGGTACGTGCCCTAACACTGGGCATTATTCTATGGCTAAAGGGAATCACAGCACCACGACGGCACCTGCGGGGTGGCCTGCCCCTGCCTGTCATTTTTTTATTTAAATGTAGACTTACACTACTATTAAACAAAATATGAGTGGTGCCACTGGGCAAGTGGGCACATTATACGCTGTGAGCCTGAAACAAAAAAGCAGACTGATGTTTCACAATCCAAAAAGTTTATTTTTTTTAAATGTACACTTACACTACTATTAAACAAGATATGAGTGGTGACACTGGGCAAGTGGGCACAGTATACGCTGTGAGCCTGAAACAAAAAAGCAGACTGATGTTTCACAATCCAAAAAGTTTATTTTTTTTAAATGTACACTTACACTACTATTAAACAAGAAGATATGAGTGGTGGCACTGAGGATGGAAGTAGGCACAGTATATGCTGGAAGCCTGACACACAGGCTGGCACTAGGCTGACCTGGAAACTAAAATTAAATAACACTAGCAGACTGATGTAAAAAAAAAAAAAAAATTACACTAATGTTACAACAGATATGAGTGGTGGCACTAAGGATGGAAGTAGGCACAGTATATGCTGGGAGCCTGACACACAGGCTGGCACTAGTGGCAGGCTGGCCTGGCATCTAAAATTAAATAACAATAGCAGACTGATGTAAAAAAAAAAAAAATTACACTAATGTTACTAAAGATATGAGTGGTGGCACAGAGGATGGAAGTAGGCACAGTATATGCTGGGAGCCTGACACACAGGCTGGCACTAGGCTGGCCTGACAAATAAAATTAAATAACACTAGCAGATTGATGTAAAAAAAAAATGTATAAAAATTTACACTAATGTTACAACAGATATGAGTGGTGGCACTGAGGATGGAAGTAGGCACAGTATATGCTGGAAGCCTGACACACAGGCTGGCACTAGTGGAAGGCTGGCCTGGAAACTAAAATTAAAAAATAACTAGCAGACTGATGTAAAAGTTTTTTTTTAAAAAAAATTTACACTAATCTTACAACAGATATAAGTGGTGGCACTGGAGATGGAAGTAGGCACAGTATATGCTGGGAGCCTGACACACAGGCTGGCACTAGTGGCAGGCTGGCCTGGAAACTAAAATAAAAAAAAAACACTAGCAGACTGATGTAAAAGTTTTTTTTTAAAAAAGTTACACTAATGTTACAACAGATATAAGTGGTGGCACTGGGGATGGAAGTAGGCACAGTATATGCTGGGAGCCTGACACACAGGCTGACACTAGTGGCAGGCTGGCCTGGCAACTAAAATGAAATCACACTAGAACACACACACACTGGACTGATGTAAAAAAAAATTTAAAAAAAAATTACACTAATGTTACAACAGATATGAGTGGTGGCACAGAGCAATTAATCACAGTATATGCTGTGTGCCTGAGAGACCCAGGCCTGATGGAAAATGAAATTAGATTACACTAACAAACTAATGTGAATTTGTTTTTGTTTAAATTTACAATAATGTTACACCACCAGATATGAGTGGTGGCACAGAGGAATTAATCGCAGTATATGCTTGCTGTGGGCCTGGCACACAGGCCTGATGGAAAATGAAATTAGATTAAACTTGCAATTAGCAAACTAATGTAAAAGTTTTTTTTTTTAATTTTAAAATAATGTTACACCAGATATGAGTGGTGGCACAGAGCAATTATTAACAGTATATGTTGTGTGCCTGAGAGACCCAGGCCTGATGGAAAATGAAATTAGATTACACTAACAAACTAATGTAAATTTTTTTTTTTTAAATTTACAATAATGTTACGTTACACCACCAGATATGAGTGGTGGCACAGAGGAATTAATCACAGTATATACATGCTGTGGGCCTGGCACACAGGCCTGGTGGAAAATGAAATTAGATTAAACTTGCAATTAGCAAACTAATCTAAAAGTTTTTTTTTAAAAATTTAAAATAATGTTACACCAGATATGAGTGGTGGAACAGAGCAATTAATAACAGTATATGCTGTGTGCCTGAGAGACCCAGGCCTGATGAAAAATGAAATTAGATTACACTAACAAACTAATGTGAATTTGTTTTTGTTTAAATTTACAATAACGTTTCACCACCAGATATGAGTGGTGGCACAGAGGAATTAATCACAGTATATGCTTGCTGTGGGCCTGGCACACAGGCCTGATGGAAAATGAAATTAGATTAAACTTGCAATTAGCAAACTAATGTAAAAGTTTTTTTTTTTAATTTTAAAATAATGTTACACCAGATATGAGTGGTGGCACAGAGCAATTAGTAACAGTATATGTTGTGTGCCTGAGAGACCCAGGCCTGATGGAAAATGAAATTAGATTACACTAACAAACTAATGTAAATTTGTTTTTTTTTAAATTTACAATAATGTTACGTTACACCACCAGATATGAGTGGTGGCACAGAGGAATTAATCATAGTATATGCTTGCTGTGGGCCTGGCACACAGGCCTGATGGAAAATGAAATTAGATTAAACTTGCAATTAGCAAACTAATGTAAAAGTTTTTTTTTTTTAAATTTAAAATAATGTTACACCAGATATGAGTGGTGGCACAGAGCAATTAATAACAGTATATGATGTGTGCCTGAGAGACCCAGGCCTGATGAAAAATGAAATTAGATTACACTAACAAACTAATGTGAATTTGTTTTTGTTTAAATTAACAATAACGTTTCACCACCAGATATGAGTGGTGGCACAGAGGAATTAATCACAGTATATGCTTGCTGTGGGCCTGGCACACAGGCCTGATGGAAAATGAAATTAGATTAAACTTGCAATTAGCAAACTAATGTAAAAGTTTTTTTAAAAAAAGTTACACTAATGTTACAACAGATATAAGTGGTGGCACTGGGGATGGAAGTAGGCACAGTATATGCTGGGAGCCTGACACACAGGCTGACACTAGTGGCAGGCTGGCCTGGCAACTAAAATTAAATCACACTAGAACACACACACACTGGACTGATGTAAAAAAAAATTTTAAAAAAATTTACACTAATGTTACAACAGATATGAGTGGTGGCACAGAGCAATTAATCACAGTATATGCTGTATGCCTGAGAGACCCAGGCCTGATGGAAAATGAAATTAGATTACACTAACAAACTAATGTGAATTTGTTTTTGTTTAAATTTACAATAATGTTACACCACCAGATATGAGTGGTGGCACAGAGGAATTAATCGCAGTATATGCTTGCTGTGGGCCTGGCACACAGGCCTGATGGAAAATGAAATTAGATTAAACTTGCAATTAGCAAACTAATGTAAAAGTTTTTTTTTTATTTTAAAATAATGTTACACCAGATATGAGTGGTGGCACAGAGCAATTATTAACAGTATATGTTGTGTGCCTGAGAGACCCAGGCCTGATGGAAAATGAAATTAGATTACACTAACAAACTTATGTAAATTTGTTTTTTTTTTAAATTTACAATAATGTTACGTTACACCACCAGATATGAGTGGTGGCACAGAGGAATTAATCACAGTATATACATGCTGTGGGCCTGGCACACAGGCCTGGTGGAAAATGAAATTAGATTAAACTTGCAATTAGCAAACTAATGTAAAAGTTTTTTTTTTTAAATTTAAAATAATGTTACACCAGATATGAGTGGTGGCACAGAGCAATTAATAACAGTATATGCTGTGTGCCTGAGAGACCCAGGCCTGATGAAAAATGAAATTAGATTACACTAACAAACTAATGTGAATTTGTTTTTGTTTAAATTTACAATAACGTTTCACCACCAGATATGAGTGGTGGCACAGAGGAATTAATCACAGTATATGCTTGCTGTGGGCCTGGCACACAGGCCTGATGGAAAATGAAATTAGATTAAACTTGCAATTAGCAAACTAATGTAAAAGTTTTTTTTTTTAAATTTAAAATAATGTTACACCAGATATGAGTGGTAGCACAGAGCAATTAATAACAGTATATGCTGTGTGCCTGAGAGACCCAGGCCTGATGGAAAATGAAATTAGATTACACTAACAAACTAATGTAAATTTGTTTTTGTTTTTTAAATTTACAATAATGTTCCACCACCAGATATGAGTGGTGGCACAGAGGAATTAATCACAGTATATGCTTGCTGTGGGCCTGGCACACAGGCCTGATGGAAAATAAAATTAGATTAAACTTGCAATTAGCAAACTAATGTAAAAGTTTTTTTTTTTTAATTTAAAATAATGATACACCAGATATGAGTGGTGGCACAGAGCAATTAATAACAGTATATGCTGTGTGCCTGAGAGACCCAGGCCTGATGGAAAATGAAATTAGATTACACTAACAAACTAATGTAAATTTGTTTTTTTTTAAATTTACAATAATGTTACCTTACACCACCAGATATGAGTGGTGGCACAGAGCAATTAATCACAGTATATGCTTGCTGTGAGCCTGGTACACAGGCCTGATGGAAAATGAAATTAGATTAAACTTGCAATTAGCAAACTAATGTAAAAGTTTTTTTTTTTTTTAAATTTACACTAATGTTAGACCACCAGATATGAGTGGTGACACAGAGGAATTAATCACAGTATATGCTGTGTACCTGGCACACAGGCCTGATGGAAAATGAAATTAGATTAAACTTGCAATTAGCAAACTAATGTAAAAGTTTTTTTTTTAAATTTAAAATAATGTTACACCACCAGATATGAGTGGTGGCAGTGACCAAGTTGGCACAATATATGCTGTGAGGCTCACACACAGGCTGGTAGCAGGCAGGCAAATGCAAAAAAAAAAAAACGACTGGAGTTCTAGCCCTATGCAAAACAAAAAAAAAAGGACTGGAAAACAACAAAAAAAAAAAACGACTGATGTAGCCCTAAAAAGGGCTTTTTGGGGTGCTGTCCTTACAGCAGAGATCAGATGAGTCCTTCAGGACTGTAGTGGAGACTGAATACACTAGCCTAGCTATCAATTTCCCTATAAAATCAGGAGCTGCAACACTAAACCTCCTCTCTCTTCAAAAGCTGCATCACAATGATTCTAAAATGGCTGCTGCCTGGGACCTGGGAGGGCCTGGAAGGGAGTGTCTGCTGCTGATTGGCTGTAATGTGTCTGCAGACTGTGAGATACAGGGTCAAAGTTTACTCAATGATGACAAATAGGGGGCGGATCGAACATCGCATATGTTCGCCCGCGCCGGCGAACGCGAACAAGCTATGTTCGCCGGGAACTGTTCTCCGGCGAACAGTTCAGGACATCACTAGCTGCCACCTAGTGCTGTTGCAAATGGATAACATTCTTTTAAAACTGCTGCCATATAGTGCTCCAGATATGTGCAGGGTCCTGAGCTTTTTTCAACAAAAAATTCCAAGAGAACAAAGACAATTTGATAATAGAAGCAAATATAAAGTTTAAAACTGAATGCTATATGTGAATCATGAAAGAAAAAACAAAATTTATGTAAGAACTTACCTGATAAATTCATTTCTTTCATATTAGCAAGAGTCCATGAGCTAGTGACGTATGGGATATACATTCCTACCAGGAGGGGCAAAGTTTCCCAAACCTTAAAATGCCTATAAATACACCCCTCACCACACCCACAATTCAGTTTAACGAATAGCCAAGAAGTGGGATTATAAGAAAGTGCGAAAGCATAAAAAATAAGGAATTGGAATAATTGTGCTTTATACAAAAATCATAACCACCACAAAAAAAGGGCGGGCCTCATGGACTCTTGCTAATATGAAAGAAATGAATTTATCAGGTAAGTTCTTACATAAATTATGTTTTCTTTCATGTAATTAGCAAGAGTCCATGAGCTAGTGACGTATGGGATAATGATTACCCAAGATGTGGATCTTTCCACACAAGAGTCACTAGAGAGGGAGGGATTAAATAAAGACAGCCAATTCCTGCTGAAAATAATCCACACCCAAAATAAAGTTTAATGAAAAACATAAGCAGAAGATTCAAACTGAAACCGCTGCCTGAAGTACTTTTCTACCAAAAACTGCTTCAGAAGAAGAAAATACATCAAAATGGTAGAATTTAGTAAAAGTATGCAAAGAGGACCAAGTTGCTGCTTTGCAAATCTGATCAAACGAAGCTTCATTTCTAAATGCCCAGGAAGTAGAAACTGACCTAGTAGAATGAGCAGTAATCCTCTGAGGCGGAGTTTTACCCGACTCAACATAGGCAAGATGAATTAAAGATTTCAACCAAGATGCCAAAGAAATGGCAGAAGCTTTCTGGCCTTTTCTAGAACAGGAAAAGATAACAAATAAACTAGAAGTCTTTCGGAAAGACTTAGTAGCTTCAACATAATATTTCAAAGCTCTAACAACATCCAAAGAATGCAACGATTTCTCCTTAGAAGTCTTAGGATTAGGACATAATGAAGGAACCACAATTTCTCTACTAATGTTGTTGGAATTCACAACTTTAGGTAAAAATTCAAAAGAAGTTCGCAACACCGCCTTATCCTGATGAAAAATCAGAAAAGGAGACTCACAAGAAAGAGCAGATAATTCAGAAACTCTTCTGGCAGAAGAGATTGCCAAAAGGAACAAAACTTTCCAAGAAAGTAATTTAATGTCCAATGAATGCATAGGTTCAAACGGAGGAGCTTGAAGAGCCCCCAGAACCAAATTCAAACTCCAAGGAGGAGAAATTGACTTAATGACAGGTTTAATACGAACCAAAGGTTGTACAAAACAATGAATATCAGGAAGATTAGCAATCCTTCTGTGAAAAAGAACAGAAAGAGCAGAGATTTGTCTTTCAAGGAACTTGCGGACAAACCTTTATCTAAACCATCCTGAAGAAAAATAAGTCTTCCAGACTCTATAATATATCTCTCTAGATACAGATTTACGAACCTGTCACATAGTATCAATCACAGAGTCAGAGAAACCTCTTTGACCAAGAATCAAGCGTTCAAACTCCATACCTTAAAATTAAGGTTTTGAGATTCTGATGGAAAAAAGAACCTTGAGACAGAAAGACTGGTCTTAACGGAAGAGTCCACAGCTGGCAAGAGGCCATCCGGACAAGATCCGCATACCAAAACCTGTGAGGCCATGCTGGAGCTACCAGCAGGACAAATGAGCATTCCTTTAGAATATTGGAGAATACCCTTGGAAGAAGAACTAGAGGCGGAAAGATATAGTCAGGATGACACTTGTAAGGAAGAGATAATGCATCCACTGCCTCCGCCCGAGGACCCCGGGATCCGGACAGATACCAGGTAAGTTTCTTGTTTAGATGAGAAGCCATCAGATCTATTTCTGGGAATTCCCACATTTGAACAATCTGAGGAAATACCTCTGGGTGAAGACCATTCGCCCAGGTGCAACGTTTGGCGACTGAGATAATCCGCTTTCCAATTGTCCATACCTGGGATATAAACCGCAGAGATTTAGACAGGAGCTGGATTCCGCCCAAACCAAAATTCGAGATACTTCTCTCATAGCCAGAGGACTGTGAGTCCCTCCTTGATGATTGATGTATGCCACAGTTGTGACATTGTCTATCTGAAAACAAATGAACAACTCTCTCTTCAGAAAAGGCCAAGACTGAAGAGCTCTGAAAATTGCACGGAGTTCCAAAATATTGATCGGAAATCTCACCTCCTGAGATTCCCAAACCCCTTGTGCCGTCAGATACCCCCACACAGTTCCCCAACCTGTAAGACTTGCATCTGTTGAGATTATAGTCCAGGTCAGAAGAACAAAGAAGCCCCCTGAACTAAACGATGGTGATCTGTCCACCATGTCAGAGAGTGTCGTATAATCGGTTTAAAGATATTAATTGAGATATCTTTGAGTAATCCCTGCACCATTGGTTCAGCATACAGAGCTGAAGAGGTCGCATGTGAAAACGAGCAAAGGAGATCGCATCTGATGCGGCAGTCCTAAGACCTAAAATTTCCATGCATAAGGCTACCAAAGGGAATGATTGTGACTGAAGGTTTGACAAGCTGATATCAATGTTAAACTTCTCTTGTCTGACAAGGACAGAGTCATAGACACTGAATCTATCTAGAAACCTAAAAAGGTTACCCTTGTCTGAGGAATCAATGAACTGATTGGTAAATTGATCCTCCAACCATGAACTTGAAGAAACAACACAAGTCGATTCGTATGAGATTCTTCGAAAATGAGAAGACTGAGCAAGTACCAAGATAACGTCCAAATAAGGAAATACCAAAACCCTGTTCTCTGATTACAGAAAGAAGGGCACCGAGAACCTTTGAAAAAAATTCTTGGAACTGAGGCTAGGCCAAACGGTAGAGCCACAAAACTGGTAATGCTTGTCTAAAAAGAGAATCTCAGACACTAAAAGTGATCTGGATGAATCGGAATATGCAGATACACATCCTGTAAATCTATTGTAGACATATAATGCCCTTGCTAAACAAAAGGCAGAATAGTCCTACAGTAACCATCTTGAATGTTGGTATCCTTACATAACGATTCAATATTGATAGATCCGGAACTGGTCTGAAGGAATTGACCTTCTTTGGTACAATGAAGAGATAAAATAAAACCCCAGCCCCTGTTCCAGAACTGGAACTGGCATAATTACTCCAGCCAACTCTAGATCTGAAACACATTAACTCTGTACCTTTCTGAAACAATTCTGTACCTTTCTGAAACAATTTTCTGAAACCAGAGATTGAGAATGGAATTGATCCAAATTTCTTTGAAGAAAACGTAATCTGCCCCATACCAGCTGAACTGGAATAAGGGCCGTACCTTCATGGGTACTTAGGAGCTGGCTATAGGTTTCTATAAGGCTTGGATATATTCCAAACTGGAAATAGTTTCCAAACTGATACCGCTCCTGAGGATGAAGGATCAGGCTTTTGTTCCTTGTTGTGAGAAAAAGAACAAAAAATGATTATTAAACCTAAATTTACCTTGGATTTTTTATCCTTTGGTAAAAAAGTTCCCTTCCTTCCAGAAACAATTGAGATAATAATTTATTACCCTGGAAAGAAAGGGAAAGCAAAGTTGACTTAGAAGACATATCAGCATTCCAAGTTTAATCCATAGAGCTTTTCTAGCTAAAATAGCTAGAGACATATACCTGACATCAACTCTAATGATATCAAGAGATGGTATCACCAATAAAATTATTAGCATGTTATAGAATAATAATAATGCTATAAAATTATGATCTGTTACTTGTTGCGCTAAAACTTCTAACCAAAAAGTTGAAGCTGCAGCAACATCTGCTAAAAATATAGCAGGTCTAAGAAGATTACCTGAACATAAGTAAGCTTTTCTTAGAAAGGATTCAATTTTCCTATCTAAAGGATCCTTAAATGAAGTACTATCTGCCGTAGGAATAGTAGTACATTTAGCAGGAGTAGAGACAGCCCCAAACCTTAGGGATTTTGTCCCAAAAAACTCTAATCTGTCAGATGGCACAGGATATAATTGCTTAAACGTTTAGAAGGAGTAAAAGAATTACCCAAATTGTTCCATTCCCTGGAAATTACTTCAGAAATAGCATCAGGGAGATTAAACACTTCTGGAATAACTACAGGAGATTTAAAAACCTTATTTAAACGTTTAGATTTAGTATCAAGAGGACCAGAATCCTCTATTTCTAAAGCAATTAATACTTCTTTAAATAAAGAATGAATAAATTCCATCTTGAACAAATACAAAGATTTATCAGCATCAACCTCTGAGACAGAAACCTCTGAACCAGAAGAACCATTATCAGTATCAGAATGATGATGTTCATTTAAAAATTCATCTGAAAAAAGAGAAGTTTTAAAAGACTTTTATGTAAACTAGAAGGAGAAATAACAGACATAGCCTTCTAAATGGATTTAAAAAATAAAATCTCTTATGTTTATCAGGAACACTCTAAAAATTAGATGTTGACGGAACAGCAACAGGTAATGTAACAGTACTAAAGGAAATTTTATCTGCATTAATAAGTTTGTCATGACATGCAATACAAACAACAGCTGGAGAAACAGATACCAAAAATTTATAGCAGATACACTTAGCTTGGTAGCTCCAGCACCGGGCAGTGATTTTCCTGAAGTATCTTCTGACTCAGTTGCAACGTGGAACATCTTGCAATATGTAATAGAAAAAAGAACATATAAAGCAAAATTGATCAAATTCCTTAAATGACAGTTTCAGGAATGGGAAAAAAATGCCAGTGAACAAGCTTCTAGCAACCAGAAGCAATAAATAATGAGACTTAAATAATGTGGAGACAAAAGCGACGCCCATATTTTTTTTTAGCGCCAAACAAGACGCCCACATTATTTGGCGCCTAAATGCTTTTGGCGCCAAAACTGACGCCACATCCGGAACGCCGACATTTTTGGCTCAAAAGGACGTCAAAAATGACGCAACTTCCGGCGACACGTAAGACGCCGGAAACAGAAAAGATTTTTTGCGCCAAAAAAGTCCGCGCCAAGAATGACGCAATAAAATGAAGCATTTTCAGCCCCCGCGAGCCTAACAGCCCACAGGGAAAAAAAAAAGTCAAATTTTTTAAGGTAAGAAAAAAATGATTGATTCAAATGCATTATCCCAAATATGAAACTGACTGTCTGAAAATAAGGAATGTTGAACATTCTGAGTCAAGGCAAATAAATGTTTGAATACATATATTTAGAACTTTATAAACAAAGTGCCCAACCATAGCTTAGAGTGTCACAGAAAATAAGATTTACTTACCCCAGGACACTCATCTACATGTTGTAGAAAGCCAAACCAGTACTGAAACGAGAATCAGTAGAGGTAATGGTATATAAATAAGAGTATATCGTCGATCTGAAAAGGGAGGTAAGAGATGAATCTCTACGACCGATAACAGAGAACCTATGAAATAGACCCCCTAGAAGGAGATCACTGCATTCAAATAGGCAATACTCTCCTCACATCCCTCTGACATTCACTGCACGCTGAGAGGAAAACCGGGCTCCAACTTGCCGCGGAGCGCATATCAACGTAGAATCTAGCACAAACTTACTTCACCACCTCCATAGGAGGCAAAGTTTGTAAAACTGAATTGTGGGTGTGGTGAGGGGTGTATTTATAGGCATTTTAAGGTTTGGGAAACTTTGCCCCTCCTGGTAGGAATGTATATCCCATACGTCACTAGCTCATGGACTCTTGCTAATTACATGAAAGAAATGGGGTTTCATGTCCGTTTAAGCCTAAAATGTAGTTCTCATTTTCTAACCAAGAAAAACAATTCTATGAGCTATTGCAAAATTACTCATGCAACAAAATCAGCTACACACCTACATTATATGTTACCACTCCCTAGATGAGCACAGCCTGATCAGATTTTGTTTAATAACACTGGGTACGTCTGCATGTCCTTAGGCTTCAGGAGTTCCCACAAAAATCCAGGGATAGACAAGAATAAAGCACATTGTGTTACAGCGTCCTGAGAACTGCGGTCTGATCAATACTCAGAGAAACTCAATCTTTACAATGAAAAAGGTTTATGATCAGGTAACTTGTTATATTTCAGATTTGTTTTGTAATATTTTATTAAGTAAATATTGTTTTCTAAATAGCAATAGCAACTTATTGGTAATACATTTTACAGAACCATTGAAATAAAGAAATCCAATTCATAAAATTCTTAGACATCTTATTATACAAACAGCTTTTCTTTTTGGTGGCAATTTTTGTAGCAATAATAACCAAATCATACACCATGATTGTATACAAAGTATTATGCCTGTGCTTCATGTTTTATAAAAGATATTTCAGTAAATGGTAAAACCAAATGATCACTATCATGGTTTTTTTTTTTACAATGTTTCTTAGAAAAACTCTGGAACAAACGTAGATTTACCCTTATCAATAATATAAAACATTTTTAATTATAAAATATATTTATTTTAATTACTAATAGTGGCAACTCTAGGGAGGTACTAGGGGAGTATGGTTTAAAACCAACCCTGGTCACTAATACTCAATATTCTTAATTGATGGGAGCAAGAAATTAAAAATTCCCCAGTTTGATTGGGGATGAGTAAAGCACAGTGTTTCTTTATGATCCTGCAAAAAAATAATAATAATCAGGTAATAATATACAGAAGTGTTGTTGACTCTGATGTGCATATATTGTTATCAAATCCTCCTACGCTCGATGTAATAAAGGTGTTTCTATTGTATTTCAAATTTACAAAGCAAATATGTTAAACTAGAAATTTACTTGATAGTGCATTTGAGTTTACCATGAACTTAAAGGGTAATTATAATTATGAGTTTAAACCCCTTTTAAGAAGTTAACACTTAGGCAAGTTTTAGTTGGGAAACACAAACATTACATATTCTAAGCAGAATGCACCTGATGATTGCTGGCTAAGTGCGTGCAGTTCTCAAGTAGGATGTATCTGTGTTTTTAGCCTATAGTGTCAGAAATGCAAAAATGACATGCCGTAATGAAGAAGATCGTGTCATTTTTTTATTTCAAATTTCCCTTTAAGGACATGATACTCAAAACACTTTTTACCAGACATATGAAAGCACAGCAGTTAAACCTGCCAAAAATATTTGTTTGCATGAAAAAGTTAAGTAAAAGCTATGTATATTTAAAGTTAAACTATAAGTAAGGGCATGAATGTGTAAAACAGTCTTAGGACTCAATAAAGCACTGCAATACATTTGGAACATTGTATTTTTGATGGAACAGAGTAAATATTTGAGTATCATATACCTTTATTGAGATCTAATCCATATGAAATGCACACTGTGGCCTAGATTTGGAGTTTGGCGGTAGCCGTGAAAACCAGCGTTAGAGGCTCCTAACGCTGGTTTTAGGCTACCTCCATACCGCAGATCCCCTTACGTCAATTGCGTATCCTATCTTTTCAATGGGATTTTTCTAACTCCGGTATTTAGAGTCGTGTCTGAAGTGAGCTTTAGAATTCTAACAACAAAACTCCAGCCGCAGAAAAAAGTCAGTAGTTAAGAGCTTTCTGGGCTAACGCCGGTTCATAAAGCTCTTAACTACTGTACTCTAAAGTACACTAACACCCATAAACTACCTATGTACCCCTAAACCGAGGTCCCCCCACATCGCCGCAACTCGATTACATTTTTTTAACCCCTAATCTGCCGACCGCCACCTACGTTATCCTTATGTACCCCTAATCTGCTGCCCCTAACACCGCCGACCCCTATATTATATTTATTAACCCCTAATCTGCCCCCCACAACGTCGCCGCCAGCTACCTACACTTATTAACCCCTAATATGCCGTCCGCACGCCGCCGCCAGCTACATTATAGCTATGTACCCCTAATCTGCTGCCCTAACATCGCCAACCCCTATATTATATTTATTAACCCCTAACCTGCCCCCCACAACGTCGCCTCCACCTGCCTACAATAATTAACCCCTAATCTGCCGACCACAAAGAGCCGCCAGCTACATTATAGCTATGTACCCCTAATCTGCTGCCCCTAACACCGCCGACCCCTATATTATATTTATTAACCCCTAACCTGCCCTCCCTAACATCGCCGACACCTAACTTCAATTATTAACCCCTAATCTGCTGACCGAATCTCGCCGCTATTCTAATAAATGTATTAACCCCTAAAGCTAAGTCTAACCCTAACACTAACACCCCCCTAAATTAAATATAATTTTAATCTAACGAAATTAATTAACTCTTATTAAATAAATTATTCCTATTTAAAGCTAAATACCTGTAAAATAAATCCTAATATAGCTACAACATAAATTATAATTATATTATAGCTATTTTAGGATTAATATTTATTTTACAGGTAACTTTGTATTTATTTTAACCAGGTACAATAGCTATTAAATAGTTAAGAACTATTTAATAGCTAAAATAGTTAAAATAATTACAAATTTACCTGTAAAATAAATCCTAACCTAAGTTACAATTAAACCTAACACTACACTATCAATAAATTAATTAAATAAAATACCTACAATTACCTACAATTAAACCTAACACTACACTATCAATAAATAAATTAAATACAATACCTACAAATAACTACAATGAAATAAACTAACTAAAGTACAAAAAATAAAAAAGAACTAAGTTACAAAAAATTTAAAAATATTTACAAAAATAAGAAAAATATTACAACAATTTTAAACTAATTACACCTACTCTAAGCCCCCTAATAAAATAACAAAGCCCCCCAAAATAAAAAAATGCCCTACCCTATTCTAAATGACTAAAGTTCAAAGCTCTTTTACCTTACCAGCCCTGAACAGAGCCCTTTGCGGGGCATGCCCCAAGAAGTTCAGCTCTTTTGCCTGTAAAAAAAAACATACAATACCCCCCCCACCCCCAACATTACAACCCACCACCCACATACCCCTAATCTAACCCAAACCCCCTTAAATAAACCTAACACTAAGCCCCTGAAGATCATCCTACCTTGTCTTCACCATACCAGGTTCACCGATCCATCCTGGCTCCAAAATCTTCATTCAACCCAAGCGGGGGCTGGCGATCCATCATCCGGCGGCTGAAGAAGTCCAGAAGAGGCTCCAAAGTCTTCATCCTATCCGGGAAGAAGAGTAGATCCGGACCAGCAACCATCATCTTCCAAGCGGCATCTTCTATCTTCATCCGATGAGGACTGGCTCCATCCTGAAGACCTCCACCGCGGACCCATCTTCATCCGGCGACGTCCAACTGAAGAATGACGGTTCCTTTAAGGGACGTCATCCAAGATGGCGTCCCTCGAATTCCGATTGGCTGATAGGATTCTATCAGCCAATCGGAATTAAGGTAGGAATATTCTGATTGGCTGATGGAATCAGCCAATCAGAATCAAGTTCAATCCGATTGGCTGATCCAATCAGCCAATCAGATTGAGCTTGCATTCTATTGGCTGTTCCGATTGGGTTGGATGAAGATTTTGGAGCCAGGACGGATCGGTGAACCTGGTATGGTGAAGACAAGGTAGGATGATCTTCAGGGGCTTAGTGTTAGGTTTATTTAAGGGGGGTTTGGGTTAGATTAGGGGTATGTGGGTGGTGGGTTGTAATGTTGGGAGGGGGGGTATTGCATGTTTTTTTTTACAGGCAAAAGAGCTGAATTCTTTGGGGCATGCCCCGCAAAGGGCCCTGTTCAGGGCTGGTAAGGTAAAAGAGCTTTGAACTTTAGTAATTTAGAATAGGGTAGGGCATTTTTTATTTTGGGGGGCTTTGTTATTTTATTAGGGGGCTTAGAGTAGGTGTAATTAGTTTAAAATTGTTGTAAGATTTTCCTTATGTTTGTAAATATTTTTTTATTTTTTGTAACTTAGTTCTTTTTTATTTGTTGTACTTTAGTTAGTTTATTTCATTGTAGTTATTTGTAGATATTGTATTTAATTAATGTATTGATAGTGTAGTGTTAGGTTTAATTGTAGGTAATTGTAGATATTTTATTTAATTAATTTAATGATAGTGTAGTGTTAGGTTTAATTGTAACTTAGGTTAGGATTTATTTTACAGGTAATTTTGTTATTATTTTAACTAGGTAACTATTAAATAGTTATTAACTATTTAATAGCTATTGTACCTGGTTAAAATAATTACAAAGTTACCTGTAAAATAAATATTAATCCTAAAATAGCTATAATATAATTATAATTTATATTGTAGCTATATTAGGATTTATTTTACAGGTAAGTATTTAGCTTTAAATAGGAATAATTTATTTAATAAGTGATAATTAATTTCGTTAGATGTAAATTATATTTAACTTAGGGGGGTGTTAGTGTTAGGGTTAGACTTAGCTTTAGGGGTTAATACATTTATTAGAATAGCGGTGAGCTCCAGTCGGCAGATTAGGGGTTAATAATTGAAGTTAGGTGTCGGCGATGTTAGGGAGGGCAGATTAGGGGTTAATACTATTTATTATAGGGTTAGTGAGGCGGATTAGGGGTTAATAACTTTATTATAGTAGCGCTCAGGTCCGGTCGGCAGATTAGGGGTTAATAAGTGTAGGCAGGTGGAGGTGACGTTGTGGGGGGCAGATTAGGGGTTAATAAATATAATATAGGTGTCGCGGTGTTGGGGCAGCAGATTAGGGGTACATAGGGATAATGTAAGTAGCGGCGGTTTACGGAGCGGCAGATTAGGGGTTAATAATAATATGCAGGGGTCAGCGATAGCGGGGGCGGCAGAATAGGGGTTAATAAGTGTAAGGTTAGGGGTGTTTAGTCTCGGGGTACATGTTAGAGTGTTAGGTGCAGACGTAGGAAGTGTTTCCCCATAGCAAACAATGGGGCTGCGTTAGGAGCTGAACGCGGCTTTTTTGCAGGTGTTAGGTTTTTTTTCAGCTCAAACAGCCCCATTGTTTCCTATGGGGGAATCGTGCACGAGCACGTTTTTGAGGCTGGCCGCGTCCGTAAGCAACTCTGGTATCGAGAGTTGAAGCTGCGTTAAATATGCTCTACGCTCCTTTTTTGGAGCCTAACGCAGCCTTTATGTGGACTCTCAATACCAGAGTTATTTTTATGGTGCGGCCAGAAAAAAGTCAGCGTTAGCTACGCGGGTCCTTACCGACGAAACTCTAAATCTAGCCGTGTGATAGTTAAACACATGAGTTATCCTAGTTATGCATTCAGATAGTAAAGTATTGGATAGAAGGGCTTCTGTTACCATACATATTTGACAACATAATGTGTTTTCAGAATACAATTGAATGTGCCATTTCATTTTCTCAGAGTCCAGTCATACCCATATTTCTGTTATGTAGTTTGCCACCTCTGTAATGTGAAAACCACTGCATAGTAAAGCACATTTCTAGCTAAATAGGGGATACATGGAAAACAATAAAAAATTGTATCCTAAGTACAAATTTCACAGAATTTAATTGTATTATTAATAAAATAGTTCCTTTTCCTGCATAATTTCAAAACAATTTAAAATATTTTAATAAAATTTAATCTTTGCAGAACAAATTTGTAACAAATTTAAATATGATTTAAAGGGACAGTATAGTAAAAGTTAAATTTTGAACAACTTTTCAATGTACTTTTATCATCAAATTTGTGTGATCTTATCTTGGTATTTTTGGTTGAAAGCTAAACCTAGGTAGGCTCATATGCCTTGAAGGCCACCTCTTATTTCAGTGCATTTTGACTGTTGTTTAAGCTAGACCGCCCTAGCTCATGTGTGCCATATAGATAACATTCTGCTCACTCCCGTGGAATTTCCTAGGAGTCAGTACTAATTGGCAAAAATGCAACTCTGTTGAAATAACTGAAATAAGGGGGCAGTGTGCAGAGGCTTAGATACAAGGTAATCACAGAGGTAAAAATTGTGATACTATAACTGTGTTTATGCAAAACTCAGGAATGGGTAATAAAGGGATTATCTATATTTTTAAACAATAACAATCCTGAAGTAGACTGTCCCTTTAAAAATACAATTTTATACTGCATGCTTCTATTTTAGTATTTAATGTATTAGTTGTGAGCCCTATGGTAAATGTATGCACCTCTACATAATTAAATGCTGGGAACACCACTTTGCTGGACACATTATTCCCAAGGTAAAATCTGCCTTAAAAGAATTCCAACATGGGCTTCATGGTACTGGAGAGATATCTTACAGAATCTATCAAGCACAGATACTTTTAGATAATCAGATCCTAGGTTAGAAAGATTATAATAATTGCTTAAAGGTATTTGATGTTTTAGAAAGCATACAACCAAATCAGCCTACTTTACAGAATATCCATGTGGTCATTTTTGCTAAAACTACAAAAAAGGGAGAGCAAAGTCAAAATTAAACTTTTATGATTTAGAGAGAGCATTTAATGTTAAGCAGCTTTCTGATTTACTTCTATTACCTCATTTGTTTTTTCTTCTTGGTCCTGAGGTAGGCTCAGGAGCAGCAAAGTACTTTTAAGATTGCAGCATGCCCCCAGGTTACAAGCAGAGCATACTTACCCAATACCCACTGCCTGGTGCATATGTCCTTGTGTGTGAACTTGATTTATATTTGTGCTAGTGAATGCTCAATAAACACCGATCTGTTCCTGTCTTGGCTCTGAGATGTACACTTAGCACGTACACAAGGTTTCAGAGATAAAGAGTCCTAAGGAGCGCTTTTTAACAAACTTTATATTGCTAAATTTATTAAAATAGCACAGCCACAAAGCCTATTATAAACTTGTATGACCATCTAATTAAATGCCCAGGGCTAAAATGTATGTAACAATCATTTATTTTACTAATTGTTTGTCCACCTTCCTTTGTGTTCTACATAGGGTCCCAAATTTAAAGGGATATAATTTTTTTTAATTAAAATGTAACAATAATAATAATAATAATAATAAATTAAACGTCATTTATGAATATTTACTGAAAATGTGTATTTTGGTGCCTAATATCATTTAAACAATAATATAGATTAATGCATTTACTAAGGGGCAAATGTAAAATATTTTCAGTTTGCTGCTTGTGGCATTCCTTGTGGCACAAGTAAATGTATCTGCACTTTCAATTCCCAGACAGTGGTCATCAACCAGGGTGCCAGATCAGAGAAGTATAATAAAAATAATAAGTAAGAGCTTTGAGATTTCAGCTTTCCTTACAGAAGTCAGTCATGGATTTTATAATATTCATAAATGAATGTATTCTTGAAATACTGACCCTAAGTAATGGGGTATTAAATAAACAGTAATGTAAAATAGTTCCATGAGTAAGTATTTTATGGAAATAACGGTGACCAGAAAAAAACTGTGATCATATGCAATATAAATTGTGAAAACCAATCACTCTAAAAAAAAAATTCCTGGGCATTAAGGCTCAGAAAAAAAAAATTAAAGATGAAAAAATTCCAAACATTTAAAATTAAAAATAAAGAGTTATTTAGTACTGATTTTAGTTATCTATATGCCAGTGAAATTGTGATATCCCAGTTCGTAACAGAACCTAATTTAGAAAAAGATTTTAGAATCTTCCTCCTCGATTGGAGTCAGAGAGGTAAAATTATTTATGAAAAAACTACCATGACATAGATCACACGCATTGGTGTAAATTTATAAGTTTCTTGGTGTTGGTTTTATAGCATTTTCTCAATCTTTTATTTTACAGACTGAGCTGAAGAATGAATTGTTTGCTGCTAGGAATAAACTTGTTCTTGTATATTTTTCATCTGGAAAATGTGGACGATGTAGACTAACAACACCTTTTCTCAATGTAAGTAGAAATGTATAAAAATGTTTTGCAACATATGATACAAAGGAAACATGATTATCTTATACATGTCATTTATTTAAATAACATGAAATGTAATGCTACAAAATCATATATTTAGTCTGTATTTCCGATATCTCTGGGATCAGGGCTTGTGCTACAATAAAGGCAGATTAGGAGACCGCCTAAGGGCACAAATTTGATGCATGAATATTTTTTTAAATGTGTACATTTGCAATTTTTGCTGCCTAACTTGGGCTTTATAGTTGGGGCCATGTGTGGTGGCATAATGGCTAGGATCGGAGGGGAGTATATATTCACAAAATCCGTTGGTGCTCTACAAATAACTGATAATAATATGTATATATAAATAAATTAAAAAAAATGGATATTTGTGTTTGAAATCCAGTGAGTGCGGTACTCTCTTTATGATTTATGTAACTTTGTACCGGCACCCTGGTAGATGCTATATCAGTAAGTGAGAGTGCAGTCCCTTTTGGATTTTATATATATATATATATATATATATATATACACACACTATATACACTCTGCATGCATACCTATACATTAAAGTGTGTGTATGGATGGCCATAATCTTTATTCACAACAACATTATGGCTAGATTACGAGTGGATCACACATTATTGATCCTGCTCAGTCATAAACTACGCTCGAAGGAGGTTTTTAGTGATTTTACCAACATATCATTAGATATATATAGAAATATTTATTTAAGAATAAATAGAACATATTCTTCTATGTGTAAAACATTGGAATGTGAAATATTTCTATTTCTTGTTGGTTTTAGTGCACTTGAATAAACATAATCGGGTTAGCATGCGAGTATGGGTGTTAGTTTATTTCCAGTTTAATTGCTCCATTGAAGTCTATGGTAGAATACATTAACGTATGTGTGATATTTGAAATTCCACTTTTTGCACACCTCAGGTTTTTACTCACACACTAACTTTTTTCTTTCATCTCATAATATGAGCACAAACTGAAGTGCAAAAAAACACCATCTAGTGAAGTTAATGCGTGAGCGCCAAATTTTGCGCTGCTCGTAATCTAGCCATTTGATTTTTTAATGAAAATGTGTTATTTCTTAAGAGGCACATTTTCAGGACAGAGAAGTTGATCAGAAGCTTAAACTAGTGCTACTGCTACAAGCCAGCAGCAGCACAAACATTTAAAACATATATATTTTATGTGGTTAGGATTGAGAATAAGTGAAAGTGAAGCTTACGTTCTTGTTGGCTGAAGAAGAAATCAATCAACTGTCAAATTGAAGGATATAGTTATTAAACAGCTAAAAACGTTCCCACCTTAATAGTGCAAAAGTGATATGTGCTTCCTACTAATGCTTATTAGTGTATATATACTTCTTGCTAATGCTCATTAGTGTAAATGTGCTTCCTGCTAATGCTCTTTAGTGTATATGGGCTTCCTGCTAATGCTCATTAGTGTAAATGTGCTTCCTGCTAATGCTCATTAGTGTAAATTTGCTTCCTGCTAATGCTCATTAGTGTAAATGTGCTTCCTGCTAATGCTAATTAGTGTATATGTGCTTCCTGCTAATGCTAATTAGTGTATATGTGCTTCCTGATAACTCATTTGTGTATATGTGCTTCCTGATAATACTGATTGGTGTTTATGTGCTTCCTGATAATATTCATTTGTATATATGTGCTTCCTGCTAATGCTCATTGATGTATATGTGCCTCCTACTGATGCTTATTAGTGTATATGTGCTTCCTGCTAATGATCATTAGTGTATATGTGCTTTCTGCTAATGATCATTAGTGTATATGTGCTTCCTGCTAATATTCATTAGTGTATATATGCTTCCTGCTAATGCTCATTGGTGTATATGTGCTTCCTGATACTGATCATTGGTGTATATGTGCTTCCTGCTAATGCTCATTGGTGTATATGTGCCTCCTGCTAATGCTCACTGGTGTATATGTGCTTCCTGCTAATGCTCATTTGTGTATATGTGCTTCCTGCTAATGCTCATTGATGTATATGTGCTTCCTGCTAATGCTCACTGGTGTATATGTGCTTCCTGCTAATGCTCATTGGTGTATATGTGCTTCTTGCTAATGCTCACTGGTGTATATGTGCTTCCTGCTAATGCTCATTGGTGTATATGTGCCTCCTGCTAATGCTCACTGGTGTATATGTGCTTCCTGCTAATGCTCATTTGTGTATATGTGCTTCCTGCTAATGCTCATTGATGTATATGTGCTACCTGCTAATGCTCACTGGTGTATATGTGCTTCCTGCTAATGCTCATTAGTGTATATGTGCTTCCTGCTAATGCTCATTAATGTATATGTGCTTCATGCCAATGCTCATTAGTATATATGTGCTTCATGCTAATGCTCATTAGTGTATATGTGCTTCATGCCAATGCTCATTAGTGTATATGTGCTTCATGCTAATGCTCATTGATGTATATGTGCCTCATCCTGATGCTCATTAGTGTATATGTGTTTCCTGCTAATGCTCATTAGTATATATGTGCTTCCTGCTAATGCTCATTATGGAATATGTGCTTCCTTCTAATGTTCATTAGTGTATATGTGCTTCCTGCTAATGTTCATTGGTGTATATGTGCTTCCTGCTAATGCTCATTAGTGTATATGTGCTTCTTTTTAATGTTCATTGGTGTACTTACACCCCCCAACTGTCCCGATTTTAGGGGTCTGTTCCGCTGTCCCGGGCTGCTTGCCATCTGTCCTGAATTGCCCCAATCAGTTTTTTCAAATTAAATAAATACACACACATATATATATATATATATATATATATATATATATATATATATATATATATATATATATATTCTCTACCAGGGTTAGATACCAGTTAGGTTCCCTGTGGAAAACTAATGGTGTGTGGGTTAAGCAGGAGGAAAAAGCCTGTATACCCTCTGACCTCAGGTAATGGTGACCTCTAACCTCTGGTAGTGATGACATCTAACCCCTGCTGATAATACTAGCATGCCTTCAGTTTTATAGGATGAGCAGTGCTTGCTAATACCAGGGTAACAAACAGGGCAGCCTCATACTGCCAGCTAATGTGCTTTCCAACCCCAGGACCCAATATAATGAATTACAGATACCAATATATGATGTAGTGTGTGTGTGTATATGTATGTATAAGTGTGTGTGTGTGTGTGTGTATCTACATGTAGAAGTGTATGCTATGTAGTGGGTGTATCTGCATGTATAAGTGTATGCTATGTAGTTGTGTGTATCTGCATGTATAAATTTATGCTATGTAGTGTGTGTATCTGCATGTATAACTGTAAGCTATGTATTGTGTGTATCTGTAGGCATAATTGTGTGTGTGTGTGTATCTGCATGTATAAGTGTATGCTATGTAGTGGGTGTATCTGCATGTATAACTAAGCTATGTAGTATGTGTATCTGTAGGAATAAGTGTGTGTGTGTGTGTGTATCTGCATGTATAAGTGTATGCTATGTAGTGGGTGTATCTGCATGTATAAGTGTATGCTATGTAGTGTGTGTATCTGCATGTATAAATGTATGCTATGTAGTGTGTGTATCTGCATGTATAAGTGTTAGCTATGGAGTGTGTGTATCTGTAGGCATAAGTGTGTGTGTGTATCTGCATGTATAAGTGTATGCTATGTAGTGTGTTTGTGTGTGTGTATCTGTATGTATAGTGTGTGTATCTGCATGTATTAGTGTGTGTGTGTATCTGCATGTATAGGTGTAAGCTATGTATTGTGTGTGTATCTGTATGTAGACGTGGGTATCTGCATGTATAAGTGTATGCTATGTAGTGTGTGTATCTGTATGTATAAGTGTGTGTATCTGCATGTATAAGTGTATGCTATGTAGTGTGTGTGTGTCTGCATGTATAAGTGTAAGCTATGTAGTGTGTGTGTATCTGTATGTATAAGAGTATGTGTATCTGCATGTATAATTATGCTATGTAGTGTATGTGTGTGTATCTGTATGTAAAAGTGTTTGTGTGTGTATCTGCATGTATAAGTGTATACTATGTAGTGTGTGTATCTGTATCTATAAGTGTATGTGTATCTGCATGTATAATTATGCTATGTAGTGTATGTGTGTGTATCTGTATGTAAAAGTGTTTGTGTGTGTATCTGCATGTATAAGTGTATACTATGTAGTGTGTGTATCTGTATCTATAAGTGTATGTGTGTATCTGCTTATATAAGTGTATGCTATGTAGTGTGTGTGTGTGTATCTGCATGTGTAAGGTATGCTGTGTAGTGTGTATCTGCATGTATAAGTGTAAGATAAGTTGTGTGTGTGTATCTGCATGTATAAGTGTATGCTGTGTAGTGTATGTGTATCTGCATGTATAAGTGTATGCTGTGTAGTGTGTGTGTATCTGCATGTATAAGTGTAAGCTATGTAGTGTGTGTGTGTGTATGCATGTATAAGTGTAAGCTATGTAGTGTGTGTGTGTATCTGCATGTATAAGTGTAAGCTATGTAGTGTGTGTGTGTGTATCTGCATGTATAAGTGTATGCTGTGTAGTGTGTGTGTATCTGCATGTATAAGTGTATACTATGTAGTGTCTGTGTATCTGCATGTATAAGTGTAAGCTATGTAGTGTGTGTGTGTGTATCTGTATGTATAAGTGTAAGCTATGTAGTGTGTGTGTATCTGCATGTATAAGTGTATACTATGTAGTGTCTGTGTATCTGCATGTATAAGTGTAAGCTATGTAGTGTGTGTGTGTGTATCTGCATGTATAAGTGTAAGCTATGTAGTGTGTGTGTGTGTGTGTATCTGCATGTATAAGTGTAAGCTATGTAGTGTGTGTGTGTATCTGTATGTATAAGTGTAAGCTATGTAGTGTGTGTGTATCTGCATGTATAAGTGTATACTATGTAGTGTCTGTGTATCTGCATGTATAAGTGTAAGCTATGTAGTGTATGTGTGTATCTGCATGTATAAGTGTAAGCTATGTAGTGTGTGTGTGTGTATCTGCATGTATAAGTGTAAGCTATGTAGTGTGTGTGTGTGTGTATCTGCATGTATAAGTGTAAGCTATGTAGTGTGGTGAGGTATATGCATGTGTAAGTGTATGCTGTGTAGTGTGTATGCTATGTAGTGTGTGTTTCTGTGTATTTGAGTGTGTGTACATGTATATGTGCATTTTTGCTAATGGGGAATGCAGAGAAAAGTTTTAAAGAATCTATTAATAAATGTCCAATTAAGCTAAAAATAGTCTCTGCAAAGGCTAATTAAATACAGAGCTCACATAACTACCTATACCAGTGGTATGAGCTTGTGTTTGATTTGCTGCCTAAGAGTATTAAAATATATGAATTATTTAGAATTTTACTTATATTACTTTGGTCTTATGATTTTTTTAAGCCCCATCCCCACTCCTGCCCACCACATATCACACTTCTGCCGCAGGGGGTGTCCCTCTTTTGAATTTTTAAATGTTGGGAGGTCTGTATATGTGCTTCCTGCTAATGCTCATTAGTGTATATGTTCTTCCTGCTAATGCTCATTAGTGTATATGTGCTTCCTGCTAATGCTCATTAGTGTATATGTGCTTCCTGCTAATGCTCATTGGTGTATATGTGCTTCCTGCTAATGCTCATTGGTGTATATGTGCTTCCTGCTAATGCTCATTAGTGTAAATGTGCTTCCTGCTAATGTTCATTGGTGTATATGTGCTTCCTGCTAATGCTCATTGGTGTATATGTGCTTCCTGCTAATGCTCATTAGTGTAAATGTGCTTCCTGCTAATGTTCATTGGTGTATATGTGCTTCCTGCTGATGCTCTTTAGTGTATATGAGCTTCCTGCTAATGCTCATTAGTGTATATGTGTTTCCTGCTAATGCTCATGGGTGTATATGTACTTCCTGCTAATACTCATTACTGTATATGTGCTTCCTGCTAATGCTCATTAGTGTATATTTGCTTCCTGCTATTGCTCATTAGTGCATATGTACTTCCTGCTAATGCTCATTAGTGTATATGTGCTACCTGCTAATGCTCATTAGTGTGTATTTGCTTCCTGCTAATGCTCATTAGTGTATATGTACTTCCTGCTAATGCTCATTAGTGTATATGTACTTCCTGCTAATGCTCATTAGTATATATGTACTTCCTGCTAATGCTCGTTGGTGTATATGTACTTCCTGCTAATGCTCATTAGTGTATATGTGCTACCTGCTAATGCTCATTAGTGTATATGTGCTACCTGCTAATGCTCATTAGTGTGTATTTGCTTCCTGCTAATGCTCATTAGTGTATATGTACTTCCTGCTAATGCTCATTAGTGTATATGTACTTCCTGCTAATGCTCATTAGTATATATGTACTTCCTGCTAATGCTCGTTGGTGTATATGTACTTCCTGCTAATGCTCATTAGTGTATATGTACTTCCTGCTAATGCTCATTAGTGTATATGTGCTACCTGCTAATGCTCATTAGTGTATATGTGCTACCTGCTAATGCTCATTAGTGTATATTTGCTTCCTGCTAATGCTCATTAGTGTATATGTACTTCCTGCTAATGCTCGTTGGTGTATATGTGCTTCCTGCTATAGCTCATTAGTGTATATGTGCCTCCTGCTATTGTCATTGGTGTATATTTGTTTCCTGCTAATGTTCATTACTGTATATGTGCACATATGTGCTTCATGCTAATGCTTATCAGGGTATCTTTGCTTCCTCTAAAGCTCATTGGTGTATATTTGCTTCCTGCTAATGCTCATTGGTATATATGTACTTCATGCTAATGCTCATTGGTGTATATGTGCTTCCTACTAATGCTCAATAGTGTATATGTGCTTCCTTGGTGTATATGTGCTTTTTGCTAATGCTCATTAGTGTATATGTGCTTCCTGCTAATGCTCATTGGTATATATGTACTTCATGCTAATGCTCATTAGTGTATATGTGCTACCTGCTAATGCTCATTAGTGTATATGTGCTACCTGCTAATGCTCATTAGTGTATATTTGCTTCCTGCTAATGCTCATTAGTGTATATGTACTTCCTGCTAATGCTCGTTGGTGTATATGTGCTTCCTGCTATAGCTCATTAGTGTATATGTGCCTCCTGCTATTGTCATTGGTGTATATTTGTTTCCTGCTAATGTTCATTACTGTATATGTGCACATATGTGCTTCATGCTAATGCTTATCAGGGTATCTTTGCTTCCTCTAAAGCTCATTGGTGTATATTTGCTTCCTGCTAATGCTCATTAGTGTATATGTGCTTCCTTGGTGTATATGTGCTTTTTGCTAATGCTCATTAGTGTATATGTGCTTCCTGCTAATGCTCATTGGTATATATGTACTTCATGCTAATGCTCATTGGTATATATGTACTTCATGCTAATGCTCATTGGTGTATATGTGCTTCCTACTAATGCTCATTAGTGTATATGTGCTTCCTTGGTGTATATGTGCTTTTTGCTAATGCTCATTAGTGTATATGTGCTTCCTGCTAATGCTCATTGGTATATATGTACTTCATGCTAATGCTCATTGGTATATATGTACTTCATGCTAATGCTCATTGGTGTATATGTGCTTCCTACTAATGCTCATTAGTGTATATGTGCTTCCTTGGTGTATATGTGCTTTTTGCTAATGCTCATTAGTGTATATGTGCTTCCTGCTAATGCTCATTGGTATATTTGTACTTCATGCTAATGCTCATTGGTATATATGTACTTCATGCTAATGCTCATTGGTATATATGTACTTCATGCTAATGCTCATTGGTGTATATGTGCTTCCTACTAATGCTCAATAGTGTATATGTGCTTCCTTGGTGTATATGTGCTTTTTGCTAATGCTCATTAGTGTATATGTGCTTCCTGCTAATGCTCATTGGTATATATGTACTTCATGCTAATGCTCATTGCTGTATATGTGCTTCCTACTAATGCTCATTAGTGTATATGTACTTCATGCTAATGCTCATTGCTGTATATGTGCTTCCTACTAATGCTCATTAGTGTATATGTGCTTCCTGCTAATGCTCATTAGTGTAAATGTGCTTCCTGCTAATGCTCATTAGTGTATATGTGCTTCCTGCTAATGCTCATTAGTGTAAATGTGCTTCCTGCTAATGCTCTTTAGTGTATATGGGCTTCCTGCTAATGCTCATTAGTGTAAATGTGCTTCCTGCTAATGCTCATTAGTGTAAATTTGCTTCCTGCTAATGCTCATTAGTGTAAATGTGCTTCCTGCTAATGCTCATTAGTGTATATGGGCTTCCTGCTAATGCTCATTAGTGTAAATGTGCTTCCTGCTAATGCTCATTAGTGTATATGGGCTTCCTTCTAATGCTCATTAGTGTAAATGTACTTCCTGCTAATGCTCATTAGTGTAAATGTGCTTCCTGCTAATGCTCATTAGTGTATATGTACTTCCTGCTAATGCTGATTAGTGTATATGGACTTCCTGCTAATTATCATTAGTTTATATGTTCTTGTAATTTTCTATGACAATAATGGCGCTTTAATTTCTTGTCTACAAACTGGGGATACATGTTTTAAGTTATCACAATCTCTGGTTCTTTTATGAATAACTGATTTTTGAATAAAAACAAAAGTAGCTGATGCCCACCTACAAAGATAGGGGACTATTTATTAATGTGTGAGCGGACATGATCCGATCTAGTGGATCATGTCCGCTGCACATCGATAAATGTTGACAGCATATGTGTCGGCATTTATCATTGCACAGGCAGTTCCGGTGAACTGCTTGTGCAATGCGCCCCTTGCAGATTCAAAGCCAATCGGACTCTAGCAGGGGGTGTCAATCAGCCCGATCGTATAGGATCAGGTGGATTGATGATCGCAGCCTCAGAGCAGACGGGCAAGTTATGGAGCAGAGGTCTTAAGACCGCTGCTTCATAACTGCTGTTTCCGGTGAGCCTGAAGGCTTGTGCGGAAACAGTGGCATTAAGCTCCATTCAGAGTTTGATAATTCGGCCCCTAAGTCTTAAATCAATGTATAGAGAACATTTTTTGAGCATTGTTTTTGTTTTACTGCATTAAATAAAATAAACTTTCAGATAAGGGAAGCTCCACAGCTGACTGATGAACCAGTAAAGCTAACATGATGATGTAACACTTTAGTACCCCTCACTCCTTCCCTAATAACTCATACTCCATCATCTCCCATGGGAATGTGCGAGAAAGTCTATCGGAAACTGCTTCATTACTTATTACAAAAGATTACTACATATTATGAAGAAAGACATAAGATTAGATTTGGCAAAATTAGAATTGTTATAATTTTATGTATTGTATGGGCAAGTAAAACATTTCTGTCTGACAGCTTTAATAAACATCACATAATATTATAATTATTATCTATTTCTGATACAGACATTAAAGGGACAGTCTACACCAGAATTGTTATTGTTTTAAAAGTTAGATAATCCCTTTATTACCCATTCCCTAGTTTTGCATAACCAACAAGGTTATATTAATATACTTTTACCTCTGTGATTACCTTGTATCTAAGCTTTGGCAAACTGCCCCCTTATTTCAGTACTTTTGACAGACTTGCATTTTAGCCAATCAGTGCTGGCTCCTAGGTAACTCCACATGCATGAGCACAGTGTTATCTATAGGACATAAAGGTGAAAAACTGTCAAAATGCATTCAGAAAAGAGGCGGCCTTCAAGGTCTAAGAAATTAGCATATGAACCTCCTAGGTTTAGCTTTCAACTAAGAATATCAAGAGAACAAAGCAAAATTGGTGATAAAAGTAAATTGGAAAATTGTTTAAAATCACATGCCCTATCTGAATCATGAAAGTTTATTTTGGACTAGACTGCCCCTTTAATCTATACAAAGCTGTATATACCCATTAGCTATGAAGATACTAAGTAGCATCAAAATAACTAAGAAAATATTTTCCATTTTACTTCAAAGAACCTAGAACCACAGATGCCAGATGTGGTCTTTATTAATGTTGATACCAACGAATCTGAGGTTAGTAAAAAAAACAAAACAAAACAAAAACAAACAAAATAAACAGATTTGGTTAAAAAACTGGATGAATGTAATGTTTTTTTTAAATTATTTTAGGATTTAATTGAGCATTTCGAGATCAAGGGAATACCAGCATTTTTCTTTTTTAGGCAAACTAAATTGGTAAGTATTTAAAAATACTATATTGTTTATGTTTAAAAAAAAAAGAAAAAGAAAAAATCTCTCAAACATTAACCCCTTCACAACGTTAGGACGTTCCATGCCATTTTAACAGCGCTGGGCTTTAACGCCGAAGGACGGCAGGGAACTTCCTACCTTATAAGATGTCCTGCAGCCTCCCCATTTTGATGAACGCAAGATTGGACTGGGGCGTGCCTAGCAACTTGGGCAGTCCCCCATGTTCCGATCCTGGTCTTGAAATAACGTGATCACATTGACGATTGGGTGATTTCATTTTTGCAGCAAGTGTTTACATCATTACTTTGTTCCGATGTTAAACACTTGTGATGGGCATGAACGGGTTAACCCCAGTCCTTTACATACTGTATATGACACTGCTCCTGTTATGTGATAAGCTGCAAAACTATACATTTAAATATGGTTCATAGACAACTGTCCTGAACTGTTGAATTCCTATCAGAGGCATTTTCAATTGGTTGATGAAGAAATAGTGCTACTGTAACACTAATTTACAGAGCCCCAGAGGTGTCACACAAGATTTTTTTTTATAAATCGTGAGCACAATTTAGCAATATCGTGCGCACAATTAACCAATATCGTGTGCACAATTTAGTTAAATCGTGCTCACAATTTAGCTAAATCGTGCGCACAATTTAGTTATATTGTGCTCACAATTTAGCTATATTGTGCGCACGATTTAGTTAAATCGTTCTCACGGTTTAGCTAAATCGTGAGCACAATTTAGCTAAATCGTGCGCAAGATTTAGCTAAATCCTGAGCATGATTTAAAATCATGCTATTCTACCTTAAAGTGAAGGTAAACTAAAAGCAGTATTCGATTATAGATAATGTTAATACTAATAAAAATAATGGTACTTTAATTCATGATTTTTTATAATTTCATATATTAACACAGTTCTCACCTTATTTCTTTCAATATCGTTCCGTTTCCCAAACAACCCGTTTTTTTTTTTTTTTTTTAAACTCTCCGGTCACGTTTGTGCATCATCCAATGGTAACTCTGGCCGTTAGGTGGCCGTCATTTGACGTGACAACAGTTCTTGTCCTTCTGCGCATGCGTTTGTGGTTCTTGTCCTTCTGCGTATGCGTTTGGGTTACTTGCTCTACACTTCAAGCTGGGCTCGCTCCCGTTTCGCGCCTGCGCAGATTAAAGCAAGCATAAGGTCGCAATAGAATGTGACTCACGCAGGCGCAAATAGAATATATGGAGAAGCGTTTGCGCATGCGCAAATTCTCTCGCAAGCGAGAACGCACTTTGGAAGTACGTATAGAGCGGGTGGGACCGCTCTGTACGTAATAGGGTGAAAAACAAGGAAATTCATGGAGGGAGGAGCTAATAATGGAAGCGTGAGTAAATAAGAATAGTTTATATACCATCATATATATTGCAATACTTAAAAAAAAAAAATAGCGATCATACTATATAGCATATGCGTAATGTAATAAAGCTTAAAAAACAGGAAAACTTTACCTTCACTTTAAGTATGAATCCTCCCACTTATAGATCAGCCTGCTCACCAGCTACAATTTCAGTTTCAGAGTTCAGTCAGTGTGTTAATATAGTAAGACAGGCAGACTGGTAAGTAGCTTCAGCCACATGGATTTCTAAAAGTCCAATATTTAGGTGGCCAGCAACAAAGTTGCAGGACAACCTATTGTTATTTTTCGGATTATTATTATTATTATTCCTTTTATTCCGCCAAGCTTTTTATTCAATTGCCCATAACTGCTTAACTGTTTTTGCAAAGCTCTTAAAATCAGGTATGCTGGTACAGCCTATTGCTGTGCTACATCTCATGCAAAATTGAACTCATAGGTCACATGCTCTGGCAGCCATATTGCTTTTTGCGCCAAATTTCTTTCGACAACCGCTTAAAAATCTTTAGCTCTGGAACTGCTTATGTTACAACTTTGAAACTCGCTGTGCTTAGTGCTACTATGACCTAAAATTGTTATTGCTCAAGAGAAGTGCCTTGGTCACATGATGTGGCAGCCATCTTGCATTTTGCGAAAATATTCAAACATCTTCTCTTAAACCGCTTAGTGCAATGACGTGCAATTTTGCACATATGCTTCTTGCAAGGTCCTCAACCAAATTTGTTCAAACTGCGATTTTTCCATAATCAACATGGCTGCTGTGAGACATTAACCTTTTTATCGCCATTTAATTGCGTATTTTTGCACTTTATACATTAGTTTTACAATATTTAACAATATTACAGTGTAATAGACACATGATTACACATGCTTTATTTTTGCCATGTTTATTGACATCTATAGTGAGCACTATTGTGTGTAATATGGAGGCTGTATATCTTACGATCGGGCAGCCATCTTGGTTTACGCGAAAATGTTGAAAGTCTATTTTCTCTTCAACCGCTTATGCAATTATGAATCTACAGTCTTATATTGTGACCTAGATCCATAATTGCTCATTAGGAGAGAATCAGTTACATGATGCGGCAGCAATATCGGTTTTATGTTTATCGTAATTATTTGTAATTCAATACTTCCTCGTTTGAGTCAATTGCTCACGAAACACAAATTACTTATGCTAAACTCTTTAAATCAGGTATGCTGGTACAGCCTATTGCAATGCTACATCTCATGCAATATTGAACTCATAGGTCATAAGGGTACGCAGCCATATTGTTTTTTGTGACAAATTTTGAGAACTGCTTACTAATCTTTAGCTCTGGAACTGCTTATGTTGCAACTTGGAAACTTGCTGTGCTTAGTGATGCTATGACCTAGATTTGCCATTGCTCAACAGAAGTTACTTGGTCACATGATGTAGCAACCATCTTGCATTTTGCAAAAATCTTTAAACATCTTCTTCTCTTAAACCGCTTAGTGCAATAAAGCGCAATTTTGCACGTACGCTCCTTGCAAGGTCCTCTACCAAGATTGTTAAAATTGCGATTTTTCCATAATCAACATGGCTGATGTGAGACATTAACCTTTTTATCGCCATTTAATTGCGTAATTTTGCACTTTATACATTAGTTTTACAATATTTTAAAATATTACAGTATAATAGACACATGATTACACATAGTCATAACCCTTAAAGACAATATTGCAGTTAAAATTCGCATTGCGCAGTCGCCTTCGTGAAATAAAACATTTGCAAATTTTCATGAAACTTCTGCAAATTGTAGAGGTCTATAGTGAGCATTAGTATGTGCAATTTGAAAGCCATACATTGCATAGCTTGGCGGCCATTTTGTTTAGTATGCGTCTTTTTTAAAAAATATTAAAATCTTCTTCTCCGAAACCGCTTATGGGACAGACATGAAATTTTGTTTATAGAGTTATCTTATGACTAACATTCAGATTTGTTCAAGAGAAGTTGATACATCATGTGGTTTGGCAGCCATTTTGAATTGATCAAAATTGCTTAACGATATATTAAATTAATAATAAAACAAAAACCGTTTTACAAAAATGCTTTATTTTTGCCATGTTTATTGACATCTATAGTGAGCACTATTGAGCATAATATAGAGGCTGTATATCTTACGATCGGGCAGCCATCTTGGTTTACGCAAAAATTTCGAAAGTCTATTTTCTCTGCAACCGCTTATGTAAGAACTGTGAAATTTGCTCTTCAGTCTTATATTGTGACCTAGAGTCACAGTTGTTCATGTTGAAGGAATTAGTCACAAGCTGTGGCAGCCATATTGGTTTACGCAAAAATTTTGAAAATGTGTTTTCTTTCCAACCGCTTATGTTAAAGCTGTGAAATTTGCTGTATAACAATATATTGTCACCTAGAGTTACATTTGTTCATGTTGAAAGTATAGGTCATATGGTGTGGCAGCCAATTTAAAAAAACGCAAACATTTTGAAAATGTGTTTTTTTTCCAAATGCTTATGTTAGAACTGTAAACAATTGTTGTATAGCTTTATTTTGTGACATAACTACTTATATGGCATTGCAAAAATAATGCGCTAGCCACCTCTATTGCTGCTTGCAGCTATATTATCATTATGTTATGTGACAAAAAGTACATTTAGCATAAAACATATTATCCTTTCACAATACAATGCAATAATATTCAAATTATTAGAGGTGAAATAAGGGTACATAAATTATATTATATTTTAAGTATATATTGAACAGAAATCGGTTAATTATTCAGGTTAAGAACTGTTTTTTCAAAACAAAATAGTTGTGCTCCCTGTAAAAAATTATGAATTGTACAATTTCAAATACTTATTTTTCTGTCATTTCTCTATAAAATATTGTCACATTCTGATGTCTTTTTTTAAGCAGTCATCTCGTTTTTTATTAATACTATAGAAACATCTAATTTGATTTCACTACCTAAAGTAAAAAATGGCAATGAGAACTGTACACATTTTCATAATGCTCTGTGCACAATAGAATCATGGAAGTACACACAATGCTGTACATTGCAAAGCTTATACAAAATATAGGGATTAGATCCCAAAGCAGTATAGCTGCAAAATGTGTTGTTTACATTGAGATATCTGTCTGAGTGCAATGTAAAGTTTAAAGGGACAGTCTACGTCAAATGTTTTATTGTGTAAAAAGATAGTGACTTTGCTACCCATTCCCCAGCTTTGCACAACTAACATTATTGATCAATATTATTGTTATTGATTAACATTATTAATCAATATTATTTTATAAGTTTTCACAGCAAGACAAAAGCTAGTTAATGTGTACCATATAGATCAAGGTTCTTCAAACCATGGGTCAGGACCCATTACTGAGCCACAACACCATGTGTACTGGGTTGTGACTTGTGTGTGTGTGTGTTGTAGGAGTGTGTGTGGTGTATTGTATGAGATTGTGTGTGTGCTGTACGTGGGTTGTGTATGAGAGTGTGTGGGGTGTGTGTTGTATAAGAGTGTGTGTGTTGTATGAGTGTGTGTTTGTTATATGAGAGTGTGTGTGTGTGGTATGTGTGTTGTATGAGTGTGCTATATGAAAGTGTGTGTGTGTGCTGTATGAGAGAGTGTGTGTTATATGAAAGTATGTGTGTATGTTGTAAGAGAGTGTATGGGGTGAGTGTGTGTTATATGAAAGTGTGTGTATTGTAAGAGAGTGTATAAGGTGAGTGTGTGTTATATGAAAGTGTGTGTGTGTTGTAAGAGAGTGTATGGGGTGAGTGTGTGTTATATGAAAGTGTGTGTGTTGTAAGAGAGTGTATGGGGTGAGTGTGTGTTATATGAAAGTGTGTGTGTGTGTGTGTGTGTGTTGTAAGAGAGTGTATGGGGTGAGTGTGTGTTATATGAAAGTGTGTGTGTTGTATGAGTGTGCTATATGAAAGTGTGTGTGTGTGCTGTATGAGAGAGTGTGTGGTATATGAAAGTATGTGTGTATGTTGTAAGAGAGTGTATGGGGTGAGTGTGTGTTATATAAAAGTGTGTGTGTGTTGTAAGAGAGTGTATGGGGTGAGTGTGTGTAATATGAAAGTGTGTGTGTATGTGTGTGTTGTAAGAGAGTGTACGGGGAGAGTGTGTGTTGTAAGAGAGTGTATGGGGGGAGTGTGTGTTATATGAAAGTGTGTGTGTTGTAAGAGAGTGTATGGGGTGAGTGTGTGTTATATGAAAGTATGTGTGTGTTGTAAGAGAGTGTATGGGGGGAGTGTGTGTTATATGAAAGTGTGTGTGTATGTGTGTGTTGTAAGAGAGTGTATGGGGAGAGTGTGTGTTATATGAAAGTGTGTGTATATGTGTGTGTTGTAAGAGAGTGTACGGGGAGTGTGTGTGTTATATGAGAGTGTGTGTTGTAAGAGAGTGTATGGGGGGAGTGTGTGTTATATGAAAGTGTGTGTGTTGTAAGAGAGTGTATGGGGTGAGTGTGTGTTATATGAAAGTGTGTGTGTGTGTGTGTGTTGTAAGATAGTGTATGGGGGGAGTGTGTGTTATATGAAAGTGTGTGTGTTGTATGAGTGTGCTATATGAAAGTGTGTGTGTGTGCTGTATGAGAGAGTGTGTGGTATATGAAAGTATGTGTGTATGTTGTAAGAGAGTGTATGGGGTGTGTGTGTGTTATATAAAAGTGTGTGTGCGTTGTAAGAGAGTGTATGGGGTGAGTGTGTGTTATATGAAAGTGTGTGTGTGTTGTAAGAGAGTGTATGGGGTGAGTGTGTGTTATATGAAAGTGTGTGTGTTGTAAGAGAGTGTATGGGGAGAGTGTGTGCTATATGAAAGTGTGTGTGTGTTGTAAGAGAGTGTATGGGGGAGTGTGTGTTATATGAAAGTGTGTGTGTTGTAAGAGAGTGTATGGGGGGGAGTGTGTGTTATATGAAAATGTGTGTGTGTTGTAAGAGAGTGTATGGGGGGAGTGTGTGTTATATGAAAGTGTGTGTGTATGTGTGTGTTGTAAGAGAGTGTATGGGGTGAGAAACATGGGCCCTCAAGCTCCATACGGAGCTTGATAAATGGGCCCCCAAGTACAAAAATTGGGTCCCAAAGGTATGTGGTATCATGGTACTGGGTCTTGGGGGAAAAAGTTTGAAGAACCCTGATATAGATAACACTGAGCTGACTCTCGTTGAATCGTGAGTGATCACTGATTGGCTAAATTCAAGTATGCACACACCTCTGAGATAAGGGGGATTGGTGCAAAGCATTAGAATCAAGGTAATCACAGATTATTTAGCATTGTATTGGGAAAGGATAACTATGCTTTAATTGCAATACTAAATGTACTGTTTGTCACATAACATAATGCTAATATTGGGCTTTTAGAAATCCATGTGACTGAAGCTTAGGTGCACAGTTACTTACAAAACAGAAATGATTCACTGGCACTATGTGGGTAATTGGAAGATCACGCTATGGGGACATGACGGCATGATTTGTTTGTATGAGTGGAATCAGTGCTGCGGTTATGGTCTCCATTGATTTGGGAGTCCAACTCCATTGCAGTTTATGTTAATGTGGTGATATAACTAGTATTGACCTATTTTGGATACTAGCTTTTTAGTTAATCACAATAAAGTGTTAGGTTTTATTATTTGATGAAGATAGTGCGCCAAATCTCTCATTCCATATCTCGTTTCTCCTTATCCCTTTTTCTTCTATATTTCCTTTTATCAGTTGAATTTGATAAGTGCACAGTTACTTACCAGTTTTTCCTGATCCTCACTGACACATAGGGCTCAATTTATCACTCAAGAGGCGCTCAGGGGCATACATATTTGCCCCTGTCCGCCCCAGCTCTCCTCTGGTGGGCAGTAATCTGCTGCCAGAATTAAACATTGTACACAAGCGCTGCTTCTTGGGTGGTAACTAGCCATAGAGCAAGTTATTATGCTATTGTTCGTTTCTAGGTTGAGCGCTTTTCTCTTTTAATTTATGCAAATTATGACACTTGGAGAAGTCTCCCTAAGTGTGATGCGGGAATCCAGACGTGGACCCGTTGCTCAGTGTGCCTAGAGGGATATGGCTGCACCTCACTGACGAGGCCCACAATAGGCCGAAACGTACGTCTGGGGTTTTGCTGTTTCTCTCATTCAGAGAAGGATTGCCTGGTATTTCGGGGCTGGACTGTACTGTGAAGTCAGGATCAGACTGATATGCTTCTGGAGAGTTCTTCTCTGTGAAAGGCACATGTTGAGCAAAAAGAGGCTGCTTCTTGGGTGGTAACTAGCCATAGAACAAGCTATTATACTATTGTTCGTTCCCAGGTTGAGCCCTTCTCTCTTTTAATTTATGCTATTTTGTGCTCGCCTGCGATCCCACTACCTACCCACACACAGCAAATCAAGCACAGTCCGGAGCTGTCAATCTCCCTGGTTGGACGAGGAGAAGAGGGTAGGAAAGCAGCGGTCTCATGCCCGCTGCTTGATAAATCGTGACTGTAGGTTCTCTTATGAGAACCTGCAGTCATAGGGAGGAGAAGGGCTTCATAAATCAAGCCCATAGTGATGTCCAGTGCATGAACGATGCAGTAGAATTACATAATTAACAAGTGCATAATAAAAAGACAATGCAAAAACACTCTGAGAAATTAATTTTTTCTCTCATATTCCAAACCCTCTGTATCATGTAACAGACATCAGCCAATCACAGACTAGTATACATATACCATGTGACCTTGTGCACATGCTCAGTAGGATTTTGTTCCCCAGAAAGTGTGAATATAAAAAGATTGTGCACAATTTGATAATGGAAGTGAATTGGAAAGTGTCTTAAAACTGCATGCTCTGTCTGATTTATAAAAGGTTATTTTGACTTGAGTGTCCCATTTAACTAACTCCTTTGCAATGCAACACTCAGTTAACAGTACACTGATTCAAATGTAAGGTCACAGCATTTCTCAATAGACCCCTGCCATTACCCCAACTGCACCTTAAAGTATCCCTTACTGTCCCAACAAGTGAACTAATTAATTGGTTCATGAACTAGTCCAGTTAAACGAACCATCATAAATGAACTGATTCATCAAGTTGAATCAGACTTCCCATCTCTACTGACACACTGAACTGTGAACTGAAAGTACTAGTAGCTGGTGGCCTGGAGCTCCTCCTCCTGTAGATAGGTCATCAAAGCCTGACTAGCTAGGGGAGGAGCAGGCTGATCTGTAAGGGGGAGAATTCATGCTTAAAGGGACAGTATACACCATTTTTCATATAACTGTATGTAATAGACACTACTATAAAGAAGAATATGCACAGATACTGATCTAAAAATCAAGTATAAACCTTTTAAAAACTTAGAAGCTCCAAATTTTGCACTGTTGAGAAAATTAAGTGGAACACTTAGCGAAAGGGGCTGGGTGCAGATACTCTCCCCCCACTTCATATGAAAAGACAGATTAGGCAAACAGGAGCCAGCAGTTGTCTGTAAATGCACATATACATCTGACACTTTGAGGCTTGGGTAGGAGTCTGAAACCAGCACAATGTTAATAAAAAAATAAGCAAAACTAGGGGGGCGAGACCAAGCCGCGGCCATGATAGGATGCATAATTATGTAGCTCTGATCTCTATGTGAAGAATCAGAGGTTTATCTCGTTATATTTTTTGGCTTCCTACATAATAATTTTGCCTTCTTCTCAAGCAGCCAAATCTGATTCTGGAGATACTATTCTTGCTACGATTCATTCAAGCAGACGATCCAATCAGGATAACTGAAAGCGGAACACTGCGGCCCACCTCACAGTACCATCTACCCCCCCTCTCCCGGTTTGAGGGCTTACCAGGTTGAGTGGTGTTTATCTGTTAAATCTAATACAGGGTGAAGCAGACATTAACCGGATAATACCCTATTTATTTATTTATACATGGAGGACTGCTACTCACAGATACATGCGCTCTTGGAAGACTTGGAGTATCGGAGGGGCTGTAACTTTAACAATCTCTCACATATCATAAGAGCCGACAGAGAGAAGGAAAACAATGACAAGATCAAGATAGCAGACAGTGAGAGTGACAACCCACTACATGAAGCCTCAAATGACAGCGAAAACCTTTCTCATCTCGAGACGAACCTCAAACTTGTGATAAGTGAACTACCAACGATGCAGGGAATTGTCTCCCCTTCTGTAAAGCCCACGATCCTCTGGGGTCGACCCAGATCCTAACCCACCGCTTGGTCCTGTGACATGACTGCAGAGTTCATTCCGTCAGAGGCCCGGGTTGGAGTGGCCGGCCACCGGGCACGTGATGACACACAGTGGGAACGAAAATCTACTCAGAATCACACAAGAAGAGCGGAAGCTCTGATACCCATAAAACATGGTTTACATACTGTCCTACAATTCTTGCTGCCTTGTGACCAGTGGACTCTTCCTCACCTACAATCTTACTGCAATTTGTTTGGCTTCTTCTTCTGCCGATTGCCCAGCTCAGCTTTATTATCAAAGAGAGGAGTGGGATTACTATATCACCATTAGTACTTTGGTTGTTGTGAGGTACCTGGTTACCCACTTTTTGAGTTTCTACTATGTTTGCATATATGTTTTACCCTGTTTTATCCTCTTGCTGAAATGAACCCATGGTTTCATTGCCTTTTTGTTCTTTATAATGTGATATTGGTTTTCTGTGTGCCTTCTCTCATGTTTTACCTATCTTATTAAGGGTGATTTGAAGCATTTATGATTATGTAGATGGTTACTTGCAGGCATCTAATAGGGAGTTACCCAGACTTACATATACTAGACAAGCTTAAGTATTTTTACTCATTTGGTTAATAAAATCCCAACTGCTCTTTTTGCTAACTAAACAATAGGGGTTTGTGACATTGAGGAGGAAGCATACAGTTAGCTGGTGTTAGTGGATAGTAGGCTCATATGTGGTATGATAATTTGACTTTACTTAAGAAGGTTTTATTCCATACAAGAATACGATCTTTATGTTGTCTCGTTATCTCTATTCTGTGACAACCCTATACGCTAACATTACCCGCAATCTCATCAGTGCCATGTGTATCTCCCCACTCGATCAAGTCATATTTATATTAACCCTATAACCCCAATCATATGCTACCACACGTCAAACTTTTACTCATAGCTCACTATCAATAATACTGGGTTTTCCTTTTATAATGTTATATATCCCATTACCTCAAATGTCTACCCCTCTACCTGACAGTTAGATTTAGCCAAATGGTGCACACTATTTAGCTAAATCATGCACACAATTTATAAATAATTATAATCATGCTATTCCACCTAAAAGGGACAGTATACACTACATTTTTCTTTGCATAACTGTTTTGCAGATGATCCATTTATACAATCCACCTGGGAGTTTTTTTTGTAACAATGTATAGTTTTGCTTATTTTTTTTTATTAACATTGTGCTGGTTTCAGACTCCTACCCAAGCCTCAAAGTATCAGATGTATATGTGCGTTTACAGACCACTGCTGGCTCCTGTTTGACTAATCTGTCTTTTCATATGCAGAGACGGGGGAGGAAAGTATCTGCACCCAGCCCTTTTCGCTGGGTGTTCCAGCTAATTTTCTCAACAGTGCAAAATTTGGAGCTTCTAAGTTTTTAAAAGGTTTTATACTTAATTTTTAGATCAGTATCTGTGCATATTCTTCTTTATAGTAGTGTCTATTACATGCAGTTATATGAAAATTGGTCTATACTGTCCCTTTAAGCATGAATTTTCCCCCTTGCAGATTAGTCTGCTCCTCCCCTAGCTAGTCATGCTTTGATGACCTATCTACAGGAGGAGGAGCTCCCGGCCACCAGCTACTAGTTTGTTCAGTTCAGTGTGTCAGTAGAGATGGGAAGTCTGATTCATCTTTATGAATAGGTTCATTTCGGATAGTTCATTTAACTGAACTAGTTCATGAACCAATTAATCAATTCACTTGTTGGGCACGTGATGCATGAGGGACGAGCCTCAGATTGTCCTATTACGGATGCTCGAACAATCCGATTCCTGACTCCTGAATTACTGTCCAACTCGTCCTGACACTCAATGCAGCGTTACATCTATTTCTTACTCATATCATATGGATAACCAGTCTTTTGTTGTACATGAAAAACCAGGGCAAATACATAGAACATGGTGCATATATTGTGTGGGTTCCAACACAATGCATAGAACAGAGTATGCTGCAATTTATACTGTTGTATTTGCCTAATAGTTGCATATCTTACAAAAGACTGGTTATCCATGATCATACACAAGGAAGTGATACCCACTTTATTTACCTAAATGGTATTATAATAAATTTACATTAACACAATAACTATTATCCCAGAGCTCCACAGCAATATTAATGGGGTTAATTTAGGAGCAGCTAGGGTTAACAGGGATCCTTAGGGTTACGTTATGGTGAGGAGTATATATAGTAAGGGGCAGTAAGGGATATTTTAAGGTGCAGTTAGAGGGAATGGCAGGGGTCTATTGAGAACTGCTGTGACCTTATATTTGAATCAATGCACTGTTAACTGAGTGTTTCATTGCAAAGGAGTTAGTTAAATGGGGCACTCAAGTCAAAATAACCTTTTATGATTCAGACAGAGCATGCAGTTTTAAGACACTTTCCAAGTTACTTCTATTATCAAATTGTGTACAGTCTTTTTATATTCACACTTTCTGGGGAATAAAAATCCTACTGAGCATGTGCACAAGCTCACATGGTATACGTATACTAGTCTGTGATTGGCTGATGTCTGTTACATGATACAGAGGGTTTGGAATATGAGAGAAAAAAATTATTTGTCAGAAAAAAATCTACTGCTAATTTGAAATTCAGTGTAGATGTTTTTGCATTGTCTTTTTATCATGAACTATGGGCTTGATTTATGAAGCCCTTCTCCTCCCTATGACTGCAGGTTCTCATAAGAGAACCTACAGTCACAATTTATCAAACAGCAGCCATGAGACCGCTGCTTTCCTACCCTCTTCTCCTTGTCTGACCAGGGAGATTGACTTCTTCTGCCTGCGCGTGATTGGCTGTGTGTGGGTAGGTAGCGGGATCGCAGGCAAGTGCACAATAGCGCTCGTGTGCAATGTTTAATTCTGGCAGCATATTGCTGCCCAACAGAGGAGAGCTGGGGCGGACAGGGGCAAATATATACGCCCCTTGAGTAATAAATTGAGCCCTATGTGTCAGTGAGGATCAGAACAAACTGGTAAGTAACTGTGCACTTATCAAATTCAACTGATAAAAGGAAATATAGAAGAAAAAGGGATAAGGAGAAACAATATATGGAATGAGAGATTTGGCGCACTATCTTCATCATATAATAAAACCTAACACTTTATTGTGATTAACTAAAAAGCTAGTATCCAAAATAGGTCAATAATAGTTATATCACTAGTCCACTCTGACAGAAATTAAACTAGGATATAAGAAATGATACATTAACATAAACTGCAATGAAGTTGGACTCCCAAATCGATGGAGACCATAACCGCAGCACTGATTCCACTCATACAAACAAATCATGCCGTCATGTCCCCATAGCGTGATCTTCCAATTACCCACATAGTGCCAGTGAATCATTTCTGTTTTGTAAGTAACTGTGCACCTAAGCTTCAGTCACATGGATTTCTAAAAGCCCAATATTAGCATTATGTTATGTGACAAACAGTACATTTAGTATTGCAATTAAAGCATAGTTATCCTTTCCCAATACAATGCTAAATAATCTGTGATTACCTTGATTCTACTGCTTTGCACCAATCCCCCTTATCTCAGAGGTGTGTGCATACTTTAATTTAGCCAATCAGTGATCACTCACAATTCAACGAGAGTCAGCTCAGTGTTATCTATATCAGGGTTCTTCAAACTTTTTCCCCCAAGACCCAGTGCCATGATACCACATACCTTTGGGACCCAATTTTTGTACTTGGGGGCCCATTTATCAAGCTCCGTATGGAGCTTGAGGGCCCATGTTTCTCACCCCATACACTCTCTTACAATACACACATACACACACACTTTCATATAACACACACTCCCCCCCCATACACTCTCTTACAATACACACACACTTTCATATAACACACACTCCCCCCCATACACTCTCTTACAACACACACACACTTTCATATAACACACACTCACCCCATACACTCTCTTACAACACACACATACATACACACACACACACTTTTATATAACACACACTCACCCCATACACTCTCTTACAACACACACACTTTCATATAACACACACTAACCCCATACACTCTCTTACAACATACACACACACTTTCATATAACACACACTCTCTCATACAGCACACACACACACTTTCATATAGCACACTCATACAACACACATACCACACACACACTCTCATATAACAAACACACACTCATACAACACACACCCCACACACACACTCATACACAACCCACACACAGCACACACACAATCTCATACAATAAACCACACACACACCTACAACACACACACAAGCCACAACCCAGTACACATGGTGTTGTGGCCCAGTAATGGGTCCTGACCCGTGGTTTGAAGAACCCTGATCTATATGGTACACATTAACTAGCTTTTGTCTTGCTGTGAAAAACTTATAAAATGCTATTGATTTTAGTTCTTATAAATTATATTAATATAACAATGTTAGTTGTGCAAAGCTGGGGAATGTGTAGTAAAGGCGCAATCTATCTTTTTACACAATAAAACATTTGACGTAGACTGTCCCTTTAAACTTTACATTGCACTCAGACAGATATCTCAATGTAAACAACACATTTTGCAGCTATACTGCTTTGGGATCTAATCCCTATATTTTGTATAAGCTTTGCAATGTACAGCATTGTGTGTACAATAACATAGGCTTCCATGATTCTATTGTGCACAGTAACAACATTAAGGGATTACCAACTTGAAGTCTGGAGAAATGCTAAGCTATGTTTTGTTACAATGTTGCATTTGGAGAGGCGGTGTCTGTTCTTACCTTTATAGGGTCCTGCAGCAGTGAATTCAGCCTCTTTCGGTTTCCAGACTTCAAGGAGAAGGTTTTGAAGTTTTGCTGCAAAGAGTGGAGCATGGAGAGATCCAGAAGGAAATCTGTGCCTCCCAAGCGTTACATGGAGGTGGTGGAGCTGTCTGCCAGGAAGAAGGGACCTGCAAAGCAAAGACAGGAACCTGAGTCTGATGATTTGGTACCCCCCACACCCCAGAAGTCCCCACCAGCCAGGCGTTTCAATAAGGGGAAGGGGAAGAAAGGGAGTGGGTTGGGGGATGGAGGCCCTAGTTTGCAGGCCCAAGGTGAGGGGGCCCTAGAGGGATCGCCCAATGTGGATGTTCAGGCCCAGAGGTCAGGGGAGGCAGACAGGGAGAATCTAGGTGGGCCCAGTGGGGGCCACGAGGTATCGCAGGGTATGAAGGGCTCACTGGGACCAGGCATCATTGACCAGTTTGCAGCCTTGCCGCCGGAAGCCATGGCGGCGGTCCTGGCCTTAGCACAGTCCTTATCAGGGAGGGCCACGGTGGCCCATGCGCAGGGCTAGGGGGCCGTTGTGGTGGCCGGCGGTGAGGTAGGGGGAGAGCGGCCTATTGCAGAGTGCGCAGCGGTTACGGCTCCCTCTGATGGCGGCTCACGCGAGAACTCCTCCTCCGAGATTTCGTCTGAGGAGGAGGAGGAGAGTAGCGGCCGCCATCTTGGGAGCAGGAAGGAGACACCCTCACGCGACCGGAGCTCCACAGGTAACTTGGGGAGACTACCGGTCGCGGGAGGGGCAGCAGCAGGGCCCGTGGTGTGTGAGAGGGGGCACTTACCTCGCACAGCGGAGGTGGTGGGCCCGAGTGGGGCGTGGCAGTTGTGTGGCGCAGATGAGGGGATGTTGGACAGGCCAAGGGCTGGTGCGCATGTGCAAGCAGGTGTGAATCCCGGTCAGGTGCGAAGGGATCCTGAGGTGATAATGAGATCGGATGTGAGGTCTAGCACTAGCACACAGGCGCAGGCACAATTGAATGTATGTTTTGGGCAGAGGCCTCAGGAGTCTGCGGCGGCAAGTGAGAGGGGCACATATAGAGGACATATGGGGATTTTTGGCAATTGAGGCACAAATGGTGGCACGTATGGATGAAGGTGTGTTGAGGGGCCGAACGGGGCCTATAGAGAGAGATGATAGGCCAATGTATAGGTCAGATCTACCACTCGGTTCTCAAGCCAGGTATGGTCAGCATGGGGGGTGGGCCCATGCGGGGATAACGCATGGTTATCAGCAGTCAAGCCAGGTTGTGACTGGTGAACGTTTGAGACCGGGTAATATGGAGCGTGACAGGCAGTATGATATGGCGCACACGCAAAGAGGAGTGAATGAGGACACAATTAGAAGGGCAGTAGAAGCGGCACTGCGTGAGGTTCAGGAGGCTAGGCCCCTGCCTGGGTTTAGTGCTCACGCCCAGGAGGTGGCACGGCAGGAACAGGCTATTAGGAGTGCTGTGGCTAGAGCTTTGGGCATGCAAGAGAGAGAAGGGGGGGAGAGGATGGGTGCTTCTGTTGATGCACCTCCTGTAGACCGGAGTACTCGCCAAGTTGTTTTGTCCCAGCAGGTGCCGGAACAGTCGACAGCAAGAATGGATTCGGGATCAAATAGCGCCCTGGTGGTGGCAAGGCCCAGCAACAGTCAATTGGGTGCAGCACAGCAGGGGCCAGCAGGAGCAGAGATGACAGGAGATGGTGAGTGCAATGCACCTGACAGTATGCACACTGACACAGGGTCTTCCACGAGTGGGTCTGGTTCTGACAGTGGGGAGGATCTAGGCCTAGTGGGAAAGGGGCAGCGCAGAATGTTCAGATGGATAAAGAAGATGGCGTCTGCGCAGGCTAAGAACAGGACAGGGGTTAAAAGCCAGGCAATGGAGGTTCAAGGGTCACAGGGACCAGGGGGCTCTATGGCTCCGGCGGGCCCGGTGCCCCGTAAGGTAGCGGCGCAGGGGGATACTTACCCCTGTTTAGTACACTCACTTTACGGACATCTAAAGCAGAAGGTCGTAAAGAAGATTCAGGAGGGTAAATACATTAATGTGTTTGACCTCTCCCTTGATGCTTATAGGGGAAAAGAGAGGGCGGCTGATGGGTCGGGCCCTAAGAGGGTGCGTAGGGCGGAGACATACGAGGAATGGCTTAAATGCTTCCGTGTCTTGGCCGCTTGCTACGTAGACAGGTGGCCCTTGCAGGGGCACAACCTGTTTAAGTACCAGGAGACGGTGGAGGATATCCACACGAGGTTTAAGGAAGGCGCATGGCGGGAGTACGACATGGCCTTCAGGAGAAAGATGGTGGGTAACCCCTTGCTGCATTTTGGCACTCAGGACATGCACCTGTGGTCAAAACTGGGGCTGGAGGGAGGTTCACCCTCCCCGGTGGCGGCACGCCAGACGCAGCAACGCCAGGGGGCACGGCTCGGTAGACGGGGTAGGGAATGTTGGAAATTCCAAGATAAGCAGTGTGACAGGGGGAGTAACTGCTCCTTTCGTCACATATGCAAATTTTGCGCGGAACCACACCCAGGAGCTGAGTGTGGAAAAAGGAGAGAGCAGGGTCAGATCAAACCGGCTCCTAAGCCTGGAGTTACGGTCAAGGGCCCCAACCCCGCTTAGGTTGTCGGCCATGCTGATATGGCTGGCTAACTACCCTGACCGGGAGGCGGCAGAATTGCTCAGGTCGGGGTTGGAAGGGGGGTTTCACATTCCAATTACTGGGATGGTCAGGGGTTCGGCGATGCACAGGAACCTCAAAACAGCCTACGAATTCCCGCATGTAGTGAGGGAAAAATTGGCTAAGGAAGTCACATTGGGCAGGGTCTCTGGCCCATTCGCGGATTGCCCATTGGGAGATCTGGTGATCTCGCCATTGGGGGTCGTACCAAAAAAGGAGGAAGGGAAGTTCAGGTTGATACACCACCTGTCCTTTCCGAGGGGGAGTTCGGTCAATGACGCAATCGACCCAGAGTTAAGTTCGGTACATTATCAATCATTTGATAAGGCGCTGGATGTTGTTCGGGCATGCGGTTCAGGTGCGCTCTTAGCGAAACTGGACATCGAGTCAGCATTTCGACTGCTGCCCTTGCATCCCTTGGCCTTCAGACTGATGGGCATGAAGTTTGAGGGTGCATATTATGTAGATCGTTGCTTGCCGATGGGGTGCTCCCTGTCTTGCTCGCTGTTCGAATGCTTCAGCTCTTTCCTCCATTGGGTGGTATACAAGGCTTCAGGGGGGGGAGCATTGGCCCACTACCTTGATGATTTCTTATTGGTAGGGAGAGCAGGTTCGACAGAGTGTGAACAGCTCATGGGCATTATGCAGGATATGATGAAGCGTTTTGGCATCCCGCTTGCGGACGATAAAACACAGGGCCCGTGCACGTGTCTCACTTTCTTGGGAATTGAAATCGACACGGTGCTGGAGATATGCAGGTTACCAATGGAGAAGGTGACGCGTATGCGTATGAGGTGAAGGAAGACCTGGCGGTCTGGGATCATTTCCTTCAGAGTTTTAATGGGGTGTGCTTATGGAGACAGCCGTCGGTGCCGAACCGTTTGCTGAACCTGTTCACGGACGCAGCGGGCGGCTTTGGTTATGGGGCATATTTGGATGGGGAATGGAGCGCAGCTCCGTGGCCTCGGGAGTGGGTGGCGTCAGGTTACATAAAAAACCTGACTTTGTTAGAGCTATTCCCCATCGTTGTGGCTTTTGAAATCTGGGGAGAGAAGTTAGCCAATAGGTCGGTGGTGTTCTGGACAGACAACATGAGTGTGGTGTACGCCATTAACAGGTTGTCCGCGTCATCACCAGCAGTCGTGTGCTATCTGAGGCACTTGGTGTTGCGCTGCTTACAGCGTAACATTCACTTCACCGCCAAACACGTCCCGGGAGTGCATAGCGTTATCGCTGATGCACTCTCTCGATTTAAATGGGGGCAGTTTAGGGAAGCAGCTCCCATGGTGGCGGTTGAGGGTCTAATGTGCCCAATTTTTCTTTGGCAGTTATTGAAGATTGGGCAAGCATCTTACCGTTAGTTAAGGCATCTTTGGCGCCCAGGACGTGGTCGGCATACAGGAGCCACTGGAGCAGCTGGGAAGCTTTCTGTCTACAAAAGGGCGTGCAGGTACAAAGGGCCACTAGGGTGCAGATTTTAGACTGGTTGGCGCAGCTGAGGCGTGACGGGGTCAGTAGGGCCGGTGCGGCAGGGAGACTGTCGGCGGTCGCATTTTTTAACAAAGCTCTGGGTCACGCTGACCACTCTGGAGCCTTTCTGGTTAGGAAGGTGTTGAAAGGGTGGGGAAGGGTGGCTCCCCGGCCGAAGGACCGAAGGGAGCCTATAACACAGGACAGGCTGAGGCTGTTAGCCTTGAGCGTGGCTTTTGTGTGTAAATCTGAATATGAGAGCCTGTTGTTTAGGGCAGCTTTTGCTGTGGCATTTGCGGGAGCGCTCCGAGTGGGGGAGCTCGTGGCTTCTTCTAAGGTGAAAGGCTCAGGGGGTGTACGGTTGGAGCACGTCCGGGTGACGGACGGGGGCCTTCTATTGTTCGTGCCAAGGTCAAAAACTGACCAAGAAGGCAGGGGAGCATGGTTGCCACTTACAAAGCAGGATTGTGTTGACAGTTGTCCGGTCAGTTGCGTTGAACAATACCTGTCGGCGCGACCGGCGGAAGGTGAGCTGTTTTTCTTACATGAGGACGGGTCAGCATTGTCCGCGTTCCAATTCCGTAGGGTGCTCACTAAGGCGACTGAGAAAGCGGGGTTGGACCCCAAAAGGATCGCCCCGCATTCATTCAGAATAGGCGCAGTGACCAGCGCAGAATTGCCTCCCAGCAGCGGAGATTAAACGTCTCGGTAGATGGAAGTCTACACAATATAGGACATACATTAGACCGACAAAGGGGCAAAATTAGTAGCAGTTCTGGGCTGGGAGTCACTGGTGGCTGGGGTTCTTTATTTGGTCAAATTTGGCGGGTTAGTTCATGATGGTGTACTCTGTTTTTAACAGGTGTTGTAAATGAGAAAGCCCCGACAGTTTGCGTGTGGATTGTAGGGCAATCATACGTCCACTGGGCTCACATCAGGGCGCTGCGGTCGCTGGAGGGACAGCAGCTTGGATTCCCAACATCCAAGGCAAGCTTCCGGTGGTTAGGGCGCAGGGGATTGTTGTGGGCTGATTTGCCGGCGCTCTTGCAGGACGCGCACAGAAGGTGGGGGCGGCCTAACATTTTAGTGCTTCACCTCGGGGGGAATGATTTGGGGGCACTGCCCGCATTGGACCTGATTCAAAGAATGTCAGCATATGTGCATTGGGTGCACACTTGGTTGAAGGAGGTGACGGTGGGGTGGTCGAATGTGGTTGCTAGACTGCATTGGAGACACATTGTCACTCAGAAGGCTGCGTATAACGTGCGCAAAAAGGTGAACAGGGAGATGGGAAGGACGGTCACGGGCTTGGGGGGTTTCGTGATCAGGTACAAAACTATAACGGCCGACAAAAAGGACCTATTTAGACCTGATGGTGTCCACCTGACGGACGTTGGGCTGGATATCTTTCTAAAGGACATCAGGGGAGCCCTATTGAGGGTTATTGCATAAAGTTCAGAAATATGGTTATGTGATTGCTGTTATTATTGTTATTATTGTTACTGTTATTGTAGTTGTTTAAGTAATAGGTGCCTGTTGGTTAGCTTGGCGGCAAGAGTTCGCCTGGCTCTTTTGGCGGGTGGTCAATGCCCTGGGGAGCGGGCACAAGGAGAGAAGAGTGACGGTCCAAAAAGAAGGGAGGGGTTATGCCCGCCAGGCGCCTGTCTGGGGGTGCCCTCCCTCGCGAATGTGGGCCGAAGATCTCTCACCATCACAACCCTCTCTGAGTGTCATTGGGCGTGTCAGCCGGGTGTCACGCTGCAGGTATCGGAAGGGGCCTTGACCATCTGCTAGTAGGGGCTAGGATAGGGAGAGATGCCACCAACGTTGATTCATTACGAACTTGTTGCCAAGTTTTGATTAGGTTGATTAAGTGCATAAGCGTAATTAGAGTAACGCTTAGGCACTAGTTAAAGCATTTATTTAATAAACGTGGACCGTGACCGGTTCTTTCTCCCAACAATGGTGTGTGTTGTCTTATTTATTTAGATAAGCATTACAGTTTGGAGGACGGAATAGGGGGTTTAGACCTTATGATAGTGGAAGGCCCTCTAGTGGGCCAGTAACAACATTAAGGGATTACCAACTTGAAGTCTGGAGAAATGCTAAGCTATGTTTTGTTACAATGTTGCATTTGGAGAGGCGGCGTCTGTTCTTACCTTTATAGGGTCCTGCAGCAGTGAATTCAGCCTCTTTCGGTTTCCAGACTTCAAGGAGAAGGTTTTCCCGCCCACCCGTCCCATGGAAGAAGCGAATGGCGGCAAAGAAGCGGCTGAGTAGGGTAAGCCGACTCGGCAGGGGTAGGTTTAATTGAGCTAACCTGCAGTAAGACCGAGTCTTTAATATAGCCATCCACCCCTGGCAGTTGGGTTGTACGATTCTGTTGGCAGGGGTCGCCTTACTGGGTTGGTTGGATATGCCTCAGCAGGCGGGTGGTCAATGCCCTGGGGAGCGGGCACAAGGAGAGAAGAGTGATGGTCCAAAAAGAAGGGAGGGGTTATGCCCGCCAGGCGCCTGTCTGGGGGTCCCCTCCCTCGCGAATGTGGGCCGAAGATCTCTCACCATCACAACTCTCTCTGAGTGCCATTGGGCGTATCAGCCGGGTGTCACGCTGCAGGTATCGGAAGGGGACTTGACCATCTGCTAGTAGGGGCTAGGATAGGGAGAGATGCCGCCAACGTTGATTCATTACGAACTTGTTGCCAAGTTTTGATTAGGTTGATTAAGTGCATAAGCGTAATTAGAGTAACGCTTAGGCACTAGTTAAAGCGTTTATTTAATAAACGTGGACCGTGACCGGTTCTTTCTCCCAACAATGGTGTGTGTTGTATTATTTATTTAGATAAGCATTACAGTTTGGAGGACAGAATAGGGGGTTTAGACCTTAATGAAAATGTGTACAGTTCTCACTGCCATTTTATTCTTTAGGTAGTGGAATCAAATTAGATGTTTCTATAGTATTAATAAAAAACGAAATGACTGCTTAAAAAAAGACATCAGAATGTGACAATATTTTAAAGAGAAATGACAGAAAAATATGTATTTGAAATTGTACAATTCATAATTTTTTACAGGGAGCACAACTATTTTGTCTTGAAAAAACAGTTTTTAACCTGAATAATTAACTGATTTCTGTTCAATATATACTTAAAATATAATATAATTTATGTACCCGTATTTCACCTCTAATAATTTAAATATAATTGCATTGTATTGTGAAAGGATAATATGTTTTATGCTAAATGTACTTTTTGTCACATAACATAATGATAATATTGGACTTTTAGAAATCCATGTGGCTGAAGCTACTTACCAGTCTGCCTGTCTCACTATATTAACACACTGGACGCCATGTACTAAATTGCGGGCGGACAGCTTCTTAACTCGCGAAGCTGTCCGCTCGCCTTCGCTACACACGGGCAGCAGATCTATTGATCCGCTTGCCCGTATGTATCATTACACACTCATTGGAGTGTGTAATGCCCACCCCTTAAATCGCGCGACCAATCACACGACTGAAGGGGCTGTCAATCACCGAGAGCTGATCTTACATTGCGGGAAGCAGGCTCGCATATGCGAACCTGCCCCGCAAAGGCTCCGGAGCAGCTTTCGCTGCTTCGTACATGGAGCCCACTGACTGAACGGAAACTGAAAGTGTAGCTGGTGAGCAGGCTGATCATTAAGTGGGAGGATTCATGCTTAAGGTAGAATAGCATGATTTTAAATTGTGCTCACAATTTAGCTAAATCGTGCGCACGATTTAGCTAAATCGTGCTCATGATTTAGCTAAATCGTGAGCACGATTTAACTAGATCATGCGCACGATATAGCTTACTCGTGCGCATGATATAGCTTAATCGTGCGCACGATTTAGCTAAATTGTGAGCATGATTTAACTAAATTGTGCGCACGATATAGGTTAATTGTGCGCACGATACAATAAATCGTGCGCACGATTTAGCTAAATCGTGAGCACAATTTAGCAAAATGTGCTCACGATTTAGCAAAATGTGCTCACGATTTATAAAAAAAATCTTGTGTTACACCTCTGGGGGTCCGTACTAATTATATAAAACAGTATAAAAACTTAAAACAGCATAAACAACTCTCAAATTGTATCTAAAGAGTTTAAAGAGATATTGTAGTTGAATAATGACATGCTCAAATTAAATTGAGTATGTAGTGCAATAAATACAGGCCCTTATTAGTTAGAGTATTCAGGGGTATAACACACAGTCGTAGATTACAAGTGGAGCACAATCAATATATGTGTATGTGTGAAATGTTTTAAAGTAAAGAACTCCATTACTTGAGAGGCAGTTTAGAGCCCCATCATCTTAGCACTCAAGTAATAGCTGCCATGAGTTTTTAGTGCACCCCATAGAAGTCTGTTAAGTGAGGGATTTAATGCACCTGCAATATCAGACTGAAGTTAGAGAATCCTAGACTATTTCTTGAGTGGTAAAATATTATTTTTGACTTGTAATACGAGTTTAAAAATAAATGTGCTATTGATTTAACTTGAGCAATGTTAACGTACAATAGCACTTATATTTTTGTGCTGCACTTGTAATCTTACCCCTATAGTTGTTCTACTGTGAGGATTTAAAAAAAGACATACTCCTGTGCAATGTTACTTTATAATAGTTACATATAAAATGACATAAGCATTTCCCTTAAAAAAAAATATGTGATCTAAAGATTAGAAAGCTTTGGTTTTATTTTACAGCAATCTCAATGCAAAAATTAATTTTATTATTTTTTTTGCGAAAAGTTCACAACTTTAATAAACATTGTTCTTATAATTTTTATTATGAAATAGTTGTCAATCAACAAGTTTCTTTTGCAGGTATATAACTTCAAAGGAGCAAATACACAATTCCTAGAAGCCCGAATCAATGAACTACGACATATTAGCTAATTTGTCTATTTCATATTTGACATTGTTCAATAATGGTTGGCCTTTTAATAATGACAATGTGCAGAAATAGACCTGTACTATTCACACACGGCATCCCCTTATTTTGGAATGAATTGAAAATAAAGTTTTTATTACTGGTAAAATGTATTATGCTTAAAAAGCTGTATTTTTCATCACAATAAAGGACTCAGCTATCTTGTTTCTGACACTTTGTATTTCATATGCAGCTTGCATTTATGGATGCCTCTTATTTTTATCAATATTGACATGCGTATTGATCTCCCTTTAATTTCCAAATCTCCTTATTTTAGTTTCTATTTCTTTTATTTTTTATTTTTTTCTTTAGTGGATTTTTATGAACTCAGCATCATATTTCAGACTATTTTCCATGATTCTCTTAAGAATACTACCAAGAAGAAACATTAAAATAAGTAAGAAGGAGTCTCAATAAGGGTATGGAGTTATGAAGACATATTATTATTATTATTATTATTATTATTATTATTAATAATAATAATAAAGCTAACATATCTTTGACTGGTAACTTCACAATAAATACCCTTCTTCAAGTTTACACTAACAAAAAAATGCCAGAGTGACTAAATTGTAATTGCATTTATTTATATATTTATTTTATTTATTATTTTAATGCATATTTTTATTACAATTTTTATTTTGTATTTCTAATATACATTACTATATTGTAATGTATTTGTCTTTGATTCAAATACAGAAATGTAGGGAACACCTCCAGAATCCTGTAAAGGATCTCAATGCACAGACAGAACTTTTTAGATAAAATCATATGCGTGGAGAGCTTTAGGCGCTCATGTATTTTGTCATTTCACATTTTCGTTGGTTATTGTACTGAATAAAATACGTAGTGAAAGGAGGCACTAAAGGAACACAAAAGTGAGTATGAAATGCACTATAAGAGTGACTATAAAACGGCAGCCAGAATGAATTAGCTTGTCTGAACAAAACAGTGAACCTCAAGCCTAAATTATATCAGTCATATTGTTTGGTGTGGGGGTATTTAATTCAATAATCATCTAGAATCCTTCTCTGAGGTTTAGTGTGTATACACATTCTTGGGTTACCCATCGTACCACTTTCTCCATAATTCTGACTTCTCTGTTCAATTAGCTTAACCTCTCATCTCATCTAGACAGTGTGTGATCATCATGTATGCAGTGTAGTCTGCTCTCTGTCATGTCACCCATATAGCAGAGATGCCCTTCATATTGTGGGATTGTTAATGTTTGAGTGCTCTGTACCCACTGTCCCTCCAGTAGCTTTGCCAAGACCCAGAACATCTGTTTCAGCACCTACAAGCCTCCCTCACACTGCATAGACCTCCTAGTCCCAGAAGGTGTCCAGGAAATGGCCAAAGGTCAAGTAGAGCGGAAACGCATCAGAACGGAGTGCCTACACTATTTTTGCAGGAGGAACTAAGTTACCTCTGGACAGAGAACAGAAATATTTCAATAAAAGACTGCTGCTGCTGGTGGGTGAGCACAGTCTGATTAGAGGGATAGTGAGATCCTCTAGTAATGCGTAGTAACACTTCCTACAATACACTAAATGTAAGACTGTCATTGGTCCTGCTGTGTTATCAGCCCTGTTATGAATATTATCTTTATTATCTTTTATTACACATGGTTCTTACATTTCTGTGTGGCTTGCTCTTGTGTTATTTAGCTCCCCTCAGCAGAAATATATGTGTGTGTGTGTGTGTGTAAGTATATATATATATATATATATATATATATATATATATATATATATATATATATATTTACAGCAAACTATAAGACAAGAAATAGGACATACAATTCAATGAACTATATAGGAGATAGGGAATCAAGCACTCTTTTATAAATGAATCAAAAGATTTAATACCTTAATAATGGAGTTACATCTCTAATCCATATATCACCAATAGTCAAGGCATAATATATGTATACCAACACATGACATCAAATTATTTAAACCTGAAGGTGTGCACACCTAGTACAAATAGCACAAAATATGCTAATGGTTTATAAATATTCCAAACACACTATACCCTAGCTGCACATGCTATCCTATACAGGGAGTGCAGAATTATTAGGCAAGTTGTATTTTTGAGGATTCATTTTATTATTGAACAACAACCATGTTCTCAATGAACCCAAAAAACTCATTAATATCAAAGCTGAATAGTTTTGGAAGTAGTTTTTAGTTTGTTTTTAGTTATAGCTATTTTAGGGGGATATCTGTGTGTGCAGGTGACTATTACTGTGCATAATTATTAGGCAACTTAACAAAAAACTAATATATACCCATTTCAATTATTTATTTTTACCAGTGAAACCAATATAACATCTCAACATTCACAAATATACATTTCTGACATTCAAAAACAAAACAAAAGGGGGGCGGAGCAAACTTCCAAAGCGGCAGGACGTGTCTACATGAAGCTCCTGATCTCAAATTTGTTTTATTTTGTGCTTTAATACATTTACTCAGCCATTTACACTTATTTGGAGGAACACGTCTATATATTCATTCTAGCAAGATTACAGAGCTGATTTCCGACAGTAATCCTGACCTATGCTCTTTGGAAAGCCACGCGGCCTTGAAATTGTCTACCAGCTAGAGATTTGAGCCATAATTTGCCTACCGCGTGTCTGGGGCTGCCGCATATACCCCCCCCAGACTCTGGGTTACAAAGTAGTTTTTAACTACCACATCTGAGATTCTAATAAAAGGGAACCATTTATTCTAAATTTGAGTGTTAACATTTTCAGCGGCCTAGCAAGTGGTCAAAAGATGGAGGCCCTGGCTAAGTGGGAAGGCGAGGTGAAGCACATCCAGACCATCATATTAGCTCTCTACCAATGGAGACAGCGCATCAAAGAACTGAATTTACATCAATGAGCGCCCAGGCGCTTACACCACAATCTGCTGCTGACCGAGAACTTTTAGCGCATCGCGGCAGCGCCGCATTGCAGCCTGTGGCTAACAACGGAGATATGCTTGCCCTCAAGTGCCACTACAGCCCTATTGTGACTTACGGAGGTCACAGTCCAAGAGTGAGCACAGCACAGAGGTCCGGGTGCACAGGAGACCAGGGGCACTGCCACAGCCCCCCAATAATCTGTCAATGGTATACACAAAGAGGAACTCCAGCACTCCAGTATTAGAAAAAGGCAATTTTATTAAGCAACGTTTCGGGGTCACAGCCCCTTCCTCATGCTATGATAGCATGAGGAAGGGGCTGTGACCCCGAAACGTTGCTTAATAAAATTGCCTTTTTCTAATACTGGAGTGCTGGAGTTCCTCTTTGTGTATACCAGTGACTTACGGAGGTGGGAGGCAGACAGGGGACCTGACTGTGATTCCGGTCTCAGTTTTACCCTATTTACAGATGGTGGCCAGCCCTGCTTGCCGGAATTTCCTTTTTGTGAGCGCCAACAAGGCGGATGCCATGGGGTGCTACTATGTGTCTGGGTCTCAGAGAAATGTGTATGTCCGCAAAGCCCTGGCCGTTCCTGGCAAGCAACGATACCATAAAGAGCTCCAGCATCCAGCTAGTGCACACCTAACCATACGACTGGGAGTGGGATAGGTAACTGCTCTTCTCCAGGAGGTGACGGCTCCCCTCTCTTGCATCTGATGCCGGGGACATAATTGACTGAGAATACTCACAAAACCCACCTCAGAAAATGTTGCTGTTTACTCTCAGAGACTCAAGCCTTGGCGAACGATCTTTCAGATAAGTGGTTTCTTGTTTCTCTTGGATTTGATCTTACAAGGACGTATGCACTGCCATATATATGATGACTCCCAGTTTGAAATTTTGTGGTAGTTATTAAGCGCTTAAAGCTATTCTCCCGGACATTTAGCTCCCATATATTCCATATATGCCTATTTTGTCTTTTGCACTTTTAACTTAAACAGACTTATTTCTCTTTTTTTTTGTCATCCACATGTTTTGTGCTATACTGCTATAACAATTATTAAGATCAGAATGTAATTTGCCATCTATCTGGTTACTCTTTGTGGATAAGTATGTATTTAGATATGCATGATAGTATTAGTCTCTACAAGCAACTGCAAAACCAAACATGAGCCAGTCCATCAATATTTAAACATTACAGTGCTACCATATAACAGGCAGTATGTATAAAGCTTTAACACCACACAACCCCTAACTATGGAGACCTTCACACAATACTTTGTGAGATACACCCTATCACACTAATAAGTTGAATTGCATCATTTTAACCCATATTCCCTAGCTGGACTTGGTATATGTTCCCATTCAGAACCCCATCTGTATTTATCCATATATACCTCACTGCTATGAGAAAGCTTGGGGCAATTTAGACTGATCCCCTAAACAGTCATACCTACTGTATAACACTTGGATATGTATTAGTGATCTGATTATCTTATTCAGTAGACAAGGCCTATTAAAGAGTCACTATAACTCAATTTTTCCTAGCGGTGCGCGGGCTGCGGCCGGGTCAGCGCACCCTCACATTAACCAAGTGACTGCCAATCTTACTATAGATAAGTATTAACCTACTCATGAGAATGACCATTATACCACATTCTGGCACCCCCATGGTTCTCTAAAATGGTGCATTTGTGAGATAAGGGTAGATCTGTATATTAGGGTATCCTCATCAATAACTGTTTATTTGCAGGCCTTGGGTGTATGTCTAACAGTATATATTACTGTGTAACCTCCTTTGTTTTCTTTGCCGTGCCCCCCTAGAGCAATATTAGCTTTTATATTTTAAATCTGTTTATTTAATTAACATTGATGGTTCCCTTATCATTATCACTATCTCTTCTAACTCTAGTTAATGGGTCCGACAGTGGCCCTTTCATTCTTTTCCCCTCCAGCCCCCTTGTTAATCTTTCTTAGTGAACAGCGGTCCAAGAGAGGCCGGAATATTTCAATATGGGGAGCTACGTATTTAGCAGTCCTACTTTATAGAGGGGTATATTACTGATAAAATTTGAGTATTTGCAGGATAAGGCAGATCCTGGGTTCCGTGCCCCACAAGCCACATATCTGTTGGTGCTGTTTTCCACACTTTGCTTTGAAAATTTGAGGTCCCATCCATGAGATCCACAAGTGGTCTCATTTGCACCAGGTAGTCCTATGTAAATGTCATTATCCTATAAGGTATGGGGTCCATGAGAGACCTCTTGAATGGAATAGATGACTTAACTTTTCTTATTGGCATGTCTTTTCTTCTTAAATTGTATTGTTTTTTACAGCTAATATTTAATTTACTAATTCTTACCATGTAGTCAGAAGATATTGCTCGCTGCATATGCATTTCTAATATGCAATTAGGGTTATACATTTTTGTTGTAAAAGTTAGTGTTTCTTACATATGATTTTCTTTCGAATCTGTGATTCCTAACATGTACCCTGTAACTGTATAATGCTGTAATAATTTACTATGTATGCCAAAAACTTTGCCTCAATAAAAAAACAAACAAAAACAAAACAAAACAAAAACAAATCAGTGACCAATATAGCCACCTTTCTTTGCAAGGACACTTAAAAGCCTGCCATCCATGGATTCTGTCAGTGTTTTGATCTGTTCACCATCAACATTGCGTGCAGCAGCAACCACAGCCTCCCAGACACTGTTCAGAGAGGTGTACTGTTTTCCCTCCTTGTAAATCTCACATTCAATGGGGTTCAGATCAGGTGAACAAGGAGGCCATGTCATTGGATTTTCTTCTTTTATACCCTTTCTTGCCAGCCACGCTGTGAAGTACTTGGACGTGTGTGATGGAGCATTGTCCTGCATGAAAATCATGTTTTTCTTGAAGGATGCAGACTTATTCCTGTACCACTGCTTGAAGAAGGTGTCTTCCAGAAACTGGCAGTAGGACTGGGAGTTGAGCTTGACTCCATCCTCAACCTGAAACAGGGAGTGCAGAATTATTAGGCAAATGAGTATTTTGACCACATCATCCTCTTTATGCATGTTGTCTTACTCCAAGCTGTATAGGCTCGAAAGCCTACTACCAATTAAGCATATTAGGTGATGTGCATCTCTGTAATGAGAAGGGGTGTGGTCTAATGACATCAACACCCTATATCAGGTGTGCATAATTATTAGGCAACTTCCTTTCCTTTGACAAAATGGGTCCTGTACCACTGCTTGAAGAAGGTGTCTTCCAGAAACTGGCAGTAGGACTGGGAGTTGAGCTTGACTCCATCCTCAACCTGTACAGGGAGTGCAGAATTATTAGGCAAATGAGTATTTTGACCACATCATCCTCTTTATGCATGTTGTCTTACTCCAAGCTGTATAGGCTCGAAAGCCTACTACCAATTAAGCATATTAGGTGATGTGCATCTCTGTAATGAGAAGGGGTGTGGTCTAATGACATCAACACCCTATATCAGGTGTGCATAATTATTAGGCAACTTCCTTTCCTTTGACAAAATGGGTCAAAAGAAGGACTTGACAGGCTCAGAAAAGTCAAAAATAGTGAGATATCTTGCAGAGGGATGCAGCACTCTTAAAATTGCAAAGCTTCTGAAGCGTGATCATCGAACAATCAAGCGTTTCATTCAAAATAGTCAACAGGGTCGCAAGAAGCGTGTGGAAAAACCAAGGCGCAAAATAACTGCCCATGAACTGAGAAAAGTCAAGCGTGCAGCTGCCAAGATGCCACTTGCCACCAGTTTGGCCATATTTCAGAGCTGCAACATCACTGGAGTGCCCAAAAGCACAAGGTGTGCAATACTCAGAGACATGGCCAAGGTAAGAAAGGCTGAAAGACAACCACCACTGAACAAGACACACAAGCTGAAACGTCAAGACTGGGCCAAGAAATATCTCAAGATTGATTTTTCTAAGGTTTTATGGACTGATGAAATGAGAGTGAGTCTTAATGGGCCAGATGGATGGGCCCGTGGCTGGATTGGTAAAGGGCAGAGAGCTCCAGTCCGACTCAGACGCCAGCAAGGTGGAGGTGGAGTACTGGTTTGGGCTGGTATCATCAAAGATGAGCTTGTGGGGCCTTTTCGGGTTGAGGATGGAGTCAAGCTCAACTCCCAGTCCTACTGCCAGTTTCTGGAAGACACCTTCTTCAAGCAGTGGTACAGGAAGAAGTCTGCATCCTTCAAGAAAAACATGATTTTCATGCAGGACAATGCTCCATCACACGCGTCCAAGTACTCCACAGCGTGGCTGGCAAGAAAGGGTATAAAAGAAGAAAATCTAATGACATGGCCTCCTTGTTCACCTGATTTGAACCCCATTGAGAACCTGTGGTCCATCATCAAATGTGAGATTTACAAGGAGGGAAAACAGTACACCTCTCTGAACAGTGTCTGGGAGGCTGTGGTTGCTGCTGCACGCAATGTTGATGGTGAACAGATCAAAACACTGATATAATCCATGGATGGCAGGCTTTTGAGTGTCCTTGCAAAGAAAGGTGGCTATATTGGTCACGGATTTGTTTTTGTTTTGTTTTTGAATGTCAGAAATGTATATTTGTGAATGTTGAGATGTTATATTGGTTTCACTGGTAAAAATAAATAATTGAAATGGGTATATATTTGTTTTTTGTTAAGTTGCCTAATAATTATGCACAGTAAAAGTGACATGCACACACAGATATCCCCCTAAAATAGCTATAACTAAACAAACTAAAAACTACTTCCAAAACTATTCAGCTTTGATATTAATGAGTTTTTGGGTTCATTGAGAACATGGTTGTTGTTCAATAATAAAATTAATCCTCAAAAATACAACTTGCCTAATAATTCTGCACTCCCTGTATGAGTGAGGGATAGTGTCAGACAGGTAACATATGAGATCTGAATGTGATGGAATATTGATAATGGACAGCTAGCACACAGTGGTCAGCTAGCACACAGTAGCAAATATTATAGGCAGTCCCATGCAATAAGCACAATGTTTAAGCGTTATGACACTGGACAGCTAGCACACAGTGATTAGCTAGCTCACAGTGAAAAAATGTTATTGGCAATCCCATGCAAAGAGAACAAAAATTTCAGCGTTATGCATATGACAATATGAATCATTTAGAGAGACCTCAAAACATACTACACCCTACTGCACTCGGTACCCAATAAATTACAAGGGATAATTACCGGGCAGAAACAATCTTGGGATCTAAGTATGATGAGGTGCCTTATATATGGCATACATATGATCCTATCATAGCAATAGTAAAACAGCAGTTACATGCAGATATTTTCAAACAAATGCATGTCAGCAAGGAAAAAGTTGTAACAGTTCACATGTAGCATATCCAACACAGAGCAATCAAAGTCAGACCAGGCTGACCCTCCACAAATAGCGGTTATTGCAAAGTTAAGTTATTTTCCAGATATTAGCAAATGTAGGTGTTGTTACACTTATCTGACATATAATTGTAATCCACATGAACCAGCAGGTCTCTGCTGTAGTATTCGCTTCCAGTGCTCCTTCAATATACCAGCTGCTACTTAGTGTGCTATACACGCCGAAATCCACATGGCATAAGCAAACAGCATCATCACTTCCGGGTTAGTCATGTGAGTAGTTCATCCAATGCCTACGATAGTTTCACCCTTAGTGTCAATTCAAAAGACAGGGCTTCCTCAGGGCAGATGAACCTATGCCCTGTACATGGAGATTATAAAGGCAAAGAAACTCCTCCTCCTATTAACTTGTTATTTGCCATATAAAACAGAATAGTGAGTTATGTGTATACATATAAAGAACTATTGTCAACATTTGGTTCTATATAAACCCATTCTTATACAAGTAATATCATTAAAAGGGAGTTCACTAATTTGTCAAAACTAAAGAATTTCATGACCCCCCATTTTTGAGTTCGCTTCATCCCACCTCAAATAATGACACAACCACCAGTTATGGGAAAGAAAAGGCTGCAGTTTGTTTATTAACCAATAAACCACAAGTTCAACTTTATAACAACATTATCAACCTTCCTTATCTTAACAGTTTCCCCAATGCTTGCTTCTGCTCTCTATAAGCCCCCACCCCTTTTCAGGGCGGGGCGTCAACCATCACTTTTCCCTTTCTATTACCGACAGAAGTACCGGCCATTATCCATCAGGCGTAATCCTCAATAGACCACTGCAAGCACCCCGCCATAGCTGCGACATACACCATCTTCATTACCCTGTTATAGGGAGGGAGGGCGGGAAACCTTCTTCCTTCCATGCTGCTCCTTAACTCTGCACTAACGTTCAATGCAAGGGAGGGATATTTATCACCTCCCCTCTTCCTCCACCTCTATAGCGGAGCCTACCATTGCTCTCGCAAAGTGGGGGTCAAACTGCCCTCCACTCCAGTTGTCGCCCGGTCTGCCCTGACCCCCCATTTTTGAGTTTGCTCCATCCCACCTCAAATAATGACACAACCACCAGTTATGGGAAAGAAAAGGCCGCAGCTTGTTTATTAACCAATAAACCACAAGTTAAACTTTATAACAACATTATCAACCTTTCATATCTTAACAGTTTCCCCAATGCTTGCTTCTGCTCTCTATAAGCCCCCACCCCTTTTCAGGGCGGGGCGTCAACCATCACTTTTCCCTTTCTATTACCGACAGAAGTACCGGCCATTATCCATCAGGCGTAAGCCTCAATAGACTACAGCAAGCACCCTGCCACCACTCGCCTTCAGCGAGTACCGCCACACATAGCTAAGGCCTTTTCTATCCCCTCTTTAATGGTAAAGTTAAATAGGTGTAACCCTACTTTATTCAAATGGACACCATCCTTCAGGTAGAAACACCTACCTGACTCACCCTCAAACTCCACATGCCTAAGCCCAAAACCACCTAGCCGTCTGACGTACCCACTCATTATCCTATTAACCTTCCTTCTAGATAACTCCAATTTCTTCAAATCCCAAGCGGAACGCCATTCCAACCTGCTCTCTATCTCCGACCACACCAAAATCAACCCCGGGAACATCTCCAGCAATCTGTCAAGCCCATTCTTCATTCCCCATATTAAGTCCTTCTGTGACATGTACCCCAAGTCATTTCCCCCCACATGAATGACCAATACCCGGGGAGGATTAAACATCTTGGCCAACTCCGTCACCTTCCCAACCACCTGGGCCCACTTCATCCCTCTTATACCGAACCACCTTAAGTGCACCTGTTCCTTGGAAAAACCCAACTGCAACCCATTCACTTTGACAGCAGCTGCCTTCCTCACCCAAAAAACATATGAGTGTCCCAAGATCCAGCACTCCGCCGACCCTGTCAAGCAAATAAAAATAGCCACTCATCAACAACTCCCAGGCTGCAGCACCAACCCCTGTCTCACGTACCCCCGAAACCTTTCAGACCTCCATCTACCAATCTTTCTGATCACCCCCACGTCCAGACCCCGATTCGCAGCTTCTGTCGCCGCCCCAATCCGAAACGAATGAGAACCAAACTCCTCCCCTCTCAAACCCATTGCAACCAATGCCTTCTGCAACAATGCCACAAATTTAAATCTGGATAAAGGAGTACCATCCGCATGCACTAACAACGGTCCCGATACATGACCCAACACCTTCAAAAACTCCCTCACCGCTCCCACCGGGCAACAACGGCCCCCGATCCCTTGCAAGACTACGATCGTCCCTTTCCCTTCCTGATCCGTCTTGGACCTCCTCACCCATATCTCCATTGCTTCTTCCTTCAGCACCACATCTTGCCTTCCCAGACCTTGCCCATCCCGCCGGTTCAACCCCATCAACTCCGACACCCTGAACGCTCCAAAAAAGGCCAGCACACATGCCACTCTAAATAACAATTCCTCGTAACGCGAAAAACAGATACCCCCAGCTTCTCAACCACCCCTTCTAGGATAGCAAACGTCAGCGGCCGCCGACCATCAGCCCGCGCTCTTTTCCTACACAAACCCCTGACCGTCATTCGCCTACAAAATTCTTCGTTATATCTACACACCCCAAAATTTGAAACAGAAAGGCCAAAGCCGCCATTCTCTTCCGGATCTCTGAGGGCGACAGCCCCTCTCTCCCCCAGCACCCTATCCATTCCACCAAAATACTCATCCACTCCACACCGCCTTCCTGCCGGTCCTCCAGCTCAACCCTATTCCGCCACATTTTCCACACTCGGACGTAAGCCCTCCATGTGCCAGGGGCTAATGCCCCTTGTACCAGATTTAACGCTCCTGGCAACCAAGCTGCCACAGGTCCTCCGGGCATTCCATGCCCTCCACGTCCGCCCCCGGGGCCGCCTCTCGGAATCGATCCCACTGAAACCGGGATAAAGAGTCAGCAATTACATTAAAGCGCCCTGGAACATGCACCACTCTCCATGAAACATTGCACCGCAAGCATTCCAACACAAATGCCCGAAGTAAACGTATCACCGCGAATTTGCCGTAAGGCGATTAATAGCCCAAACCACACCCAAGTTGTCAGAATGAAAACAGACTCTCTTATTCCTGAGTTCCTCAGGCCAGATTCTTAAGGCCACCACCACCGGGAACAGCTCCAAAAAAGTCAAATTCTTGGTCAGTCCCCATTCCGCCCACGCTTGAGGCCAAGCCCATGCGCACCACTTACTGTTCAGAAATGCCCCAAAACCATGGGCACCCGACGCATCTGTAAATAGACACAATTGGTCGTCCGACCACCCGTGCTCCTCAATCAGCAAGCTCCCATTAAAATCTTCCAAAAAGATTTTCCAGATCCTCAAATCCATCCACCGACAAACGTATATGAAAAGTCGGATTGGTCACACCAACTGTCGCCAAAGACAACCGGCGACAGAAAACTCGTCCAATGGGAATAATACGCCCTGCGAAATTCAACTTCCCCAAGAGCGATTGTACCTCCCTGAGCAAGACTTTTTTGCAGCTCAGAACCCTATCAATTACCTCCCGAAGATCCCGGACTTTGTCTTCCGGGAGCCTGCATTCCATCTTGATCGAATCCACTTCGATTCCCAAAAAACTCAGCACCGAAGTTGGACCCTCCGATTTGTCAGCTGCCACGGGAATACCAAAATCCCGAGCAACCTCCCCGAAGGCTTCCACCAGACGTTCACATGCATCTGAACTCGCCGGGCCCACAAAAAGGAAATCATCCAAATCACAAATCAGGAAATCATCCTGACTTTTTCTTCACCACCCACTCCACGAATGAGCTGAACCTTTCAAAATATGAACAGGAGATAGAACAGCCCATGGGGAGACAGAGGTCCACATAAAATTGGCCCTCGAACTTACATCCCAGAAGGTGATGACAGCTCGGGTGTACCAGCAACAACCGGAAGGCTGATTCAACGTCCGCCTTCGCCATCAAGGCACCACGGCCTGGCGCTCTCACTAACCCAACCACCTTATCAAAGGATGCATATTTTACCGATACCAGTTCGGGATCGATGCCATTATTCACCGATACCCCCCACGGGTGAGATAAATGGTGTATCATCCTAAACTGACCCGGGGTCTTTTTTGGTATTACCCCCAATGGGGATACCCTTAAATTCGGGAACGGCAGCTCCCGAAACGGGCCCGCCATTCGACCAAGTTGGACCTCCTTCACCAACTTCTCCCTCAACACCTCCAGGAAGTCCCTAACCGATTTCAAATTGCCCGCAACAACCGACCCCTTTTGCTCCTTGAACAGAATCACAAACCCCGAACTAAACCCCGTTAAGAGCAACTCCGCATCCCCTGCATGTCCCCGCTCACGGGCGTACGCCTCTAGCCATGGGACCATCTTTCTTACTTTCACCGGCGTCCGTGCCCGATGAACCCATCTCCCCTGGCCGGGTTCCAATTCTGCCCTTCCGGAAGCATTTTGCCCCAGAATGACTCCCTCCACATATCGAGCACTCATGTTTGTACTTGCAGGAGCTACCGAACCTACACTGCCCCTCGTTAAACTGGAAACACAGCCCCTTGCGTATGGCTGTTCAAGCCCCAACCCCAGGTCCCCCACTACCCCCGGCCTGCCCGTAACTCCGAAAGGAATGATTCCCTCACAATGGGGTCATCATCTCCAACCAAATCCCCATGTCCCTATCGTCCCAACACATCTCCGGGCGAACCGCCATCCGCTGATGGAACCCCTCATCATACCTCCACCACGCCATACCACCATAGGTTCTGTAGGCCTCCGCTATCTCATCATAATAGCAAAAAAGAGATGCCCCCTGCTCCGGGAACTTCTCACAGAACACACTGGCTAATATACAAAAAGCCCGGGACCAATTCCCAAAAGTCTTGGGTAACTTTCTCCACCTTTTCTTCCTTTCCTCCTCCTCCTTCTTACCCTTCTCTTTCTCATCCTCCTTCACTTCCAATACATGTTCCAAGGGCAACAGGGAGAATATCTCCACAAATTCCCTCTTCCCTATCTTCGCTCTCAACTCAGTCGTTAGATGTATCCCTAACGGCCCCACCGAACATAAGCACGGCCTCCAAAGCGCCCCTTCTGGCACCCTAACCACTTCCCCCACTGCTACCGTCGCTGCACCCCCTTGGCCCGCGACCCTGCTAGTCTGTTGAACCACACCCGACGCCGCTTGCACCATCCCCGACAACCCCATCCCTGGGGCCACCCATGCCGATGCCACTGGGACCCCCGAGTCACTAGGCTTCTCCAGCTCAGCCAACAGCCCCTTCAAACCTGCTACTAACGTCTCTCTCTCACCATTCCCCACTGCACTCACTCCTGGTGCTCCCCCAGCCATCATCTCACCTGCAGGCTGCTGCACCGTCACCGGCCCCTGCCCGGGACCCGACACTTGTTCTCTCCTCTGCTCTCTCCCTATGCTTTCCCGGCTTCTGCTGACTTCCAACCTCCTTCGCACTCCGTCTCGCCTAGCAGGAGAACGCCCCCTGCCGTACCTGCTCCTGTCCCGATCCCTCTCCGACCGTGCTCGCGACGGCGAATTAGGCCTGCCTGTCCCCTCTAATGGATCCTCCTCATCCAGATTGCCACTAGCGTTCAGCTCCAATGGTGGATCCGTAATCTGCTCCTGTCTATCCCTACTCTCTCCTCTCATGGCATCCGGAGACTCCACACCCCTCCTGTCCACCCCAATGGGTCCTGAAAAAATCACAGCATTAATATCACATTAGCCCCCCCCCCCCCAGTTCCCAAGCACTTCCCCCCCCTCTCCGCCTCACTAACTCTGGGGGACCCCCCCCACAGCTGGGCCCATCCCCTGCATAACGTGCCCCAAAAGACCAGGTCCACTAACGCCCCCCACCTCTTAAACCACCCCTCTTAAATCCTCCTATTGAGCCCACCACCCCGCTTAACCACCCACACTCCACTAACCAAACCTACTCACCCACCCACTCCCTATCCCCTTAGGAAACCCTCCCCTCCCAAACATCCTTCCCCATGCCTAACCATCCCTTTTGTTACGGTTACCCTTAGTCTCGCTGAGAGATGGACCGCTTAATAGCCTGGATCCCTATTGCTGAAGAGGGGAGAAGCTGCTTTCCATAGTATTCTATATGAGTCTCGCAAATGTAGAATAATCCCCCTTAGCTATAGTACAGCTAGGATACCCTTCTGCTCACAAAAACGAGTCAACGCTGCGATTGAGGGTCAACCAAGAACTCAGGACTGGGATGCCCAGCCTGCTTTTTATTGAGGTTACATGCACACAGGGCAATCCCAGGGGGGGGGGAAGCATAAAATCCCCCATCACACATTTAGATAGAGAGACAATGTCCTTTGACAGGCCACAATAGGATTACAGTACTTCAGATAACAAGTTACACATAAGAAAACAATGCAGTCCATCTTATCAATTAGCAGTCTGACTCCGGAGGTGATTAGACAATGGAAATGTTTATCACTAAACTTAATTAGAGCTGAGGCCAGCAAACTTGTATTTAGAAAATAGTTTCTAAAAGCTGAAAAAAGTTAACTCTTTATGAAATGATACTTGTTACGGTTTTCTTGGAGCCCTTCTTAGGCGCTGGCTTGGCTGGTTCAGGCATTGCTGCTGAGAAATAAGCTCTTCACAACAAAATAACTAATGCTTCTGTAACAGTGCTCCCTTTCTGTGGAACACTCTGGCAGACACGGTCTGACCCCTTTTCGGGGCAGACTAAGGCTGTCTAGACCGCTGTTTATGCGGGGCTGAGGTCAGTTTGTCTGGACAACCCGTCGGCGTTGCCATTCTGTTTCCCAGGTCTGTAAGTAATGGTGAAATTGAAGGGTTGCAACGATAAACTCCAACGTAATAGCCTGCCGTTATCTCCAGAGACCCGGTTCAGCCACACCAACGGGTTATGGTCGGTGACCAGAGTGAACTCCTGCCCATATAAATAGGGAGTCAATTTCTTTAATGCCCACACCAAAGCCAAACACTCCTTTTCGACCGCTGCATAGCTGAGTTTGCGGGGCAGGAGCTTCCGGCTGATGTAGGCAACTGGATGCTCCCCTCCATCTTCGCCTACTTGGCTGAGGACAGCTCCCAGCCCGAACATGGAAGCATCTGTATGGACGATAAAACGTTTGTTAAGGGCTGGGGCCGCCAAGACAGGAGCGTTAATTAGAGCATTTTTGAGAGCCTGGAAAGCCGTTTCACAGTGGGGAGACCACAGGACCTGTCGAGGTAAGTTCTTCTTGGTCAAGTCAGTCAGGGGTTTGGCAAGTGTGCTGTAGTCTGGTACGAACCGTCTATAGTACCCTGCCGTGCCCAGGAAGGCTAGGACCTGAGTCTTAGTGATGGGGGTGGGCCAATTGGCGACAGCTTCTATCTTGGCCGGCTCTGGTCACTGCTTTCCACACCCCACCCGGTGACCCAGGTACTGTACCTCGGCCATCCCAAAGTGACATTTTTCTGGCTTCAGAGTCAGGCCAGCAGCCCGGATCTGATCCAGAACCATTCCTACGTGAGCTAAGTGGTCCTCCCAGGACTCACTGTGGATCGCTATGTCGTCCAGGTAGGCGCAAGCAAAACTCTGGAAGCCATCCAGGAGCCTATCCACCAAGCGCTGGAATGTAGCTGGGGCATTCTTCATCCCAAACGGCATTACCCTAAACTGATATAAGCCGAATGGGGTGACGAATGCCGACTTGGGGATAGCCTCTGGGGCCAGGGGAATCTGCCAGTAACCTTTGCAGAGGTCAATAGTGGTCAGGTAATTTCCCCTGGCTATACGATCGAGTAGCTCGTCTACCCTGGGCATAGGGTAAGCGTCCGTCACAGTTTTTTCATTGAGCCTCCGATAGTCTACGCAGAACCGGGTGGTCCCATCTTTCTTGGGCACCAAGACAACTGGGGAGGCCCAGGGACTATCGGAGGGCTCAATTACCCTGAGTTGGAGCATCTCATCGATCTCCTTCTTCATTCCTGTCCTAACTGCTTCGGGGATTCGGTACGGAGCCTGGCGCAAGGGAGCTTGTCCCGGAGTATCTACCTGGTGGGTGGTTAAAGTAGTGTACCCTGGCTTCGGGGAGAAGGTGAGGTGTTTGGACTGTAGGAGTTGGTTGAGCTGCTCCCTTTCAGTGGGGCTAAGTCGGTCTCCTATCTGAACCTGAGCCACTATACCTGTGGGGAGACTCTTTTCTAATAGGTCTGTAATGGGTAGACTGTCGGGGTCTTCCTGAGGGGAACAACATACGGCCGTCACGTTCTCTGGTCGCTCAAAATATTCCTTGAGCATGTTTACATGGAATGTCTTTCTAAGATTGTTGTTGTGGCAGCTAGCTATCACATAAGTGGTGTCTCCCCTTTTCTCTACGATCTGGTAGGGGCCCTGCCAGGACGCCTGCAATTTGTCTGTCTTCACCGGCTTAAGTACTAACACCTTTTGTCCTATGGTGAAGATTCTCTTTCGGGCCCCCCGATCGTACCATACTTTCTGTCTTCTCTGGGCCGACTGGAGATTAGCCCGCACGGATTTGGCTAATTGCTCCATTCGGTCCCTGAGTTCCATCACGTATGGCACAATGGGGACACCGTCAGTCTCCATCTCTCCCTCCCAGTGCTCCCGGATCAGGTTTAGGGGTCCCCGTACCTTTCTTCCGTAGAGCAACTCGAAGGGAGAGAACCCTGTCATTTCCTGGGGCACCTCCCGATAAGCAAATAGGAGGTGCGGCAGGAAGCGTTCCCAGTCTCTGTATTCCTGAGTGAACGTCTTGAGCATTTTCTTGAGGGTCCCATTGAACCTCTCACACAGCCCGTTCGTCTGGGGGTGGTATGGGGAGCTCAGTAGGGACTTAATTTTGCAAACCTGCCAGAGTTGTTGGGTCAATTCAGCCGTAAATTGGGTGCCTCGGTCGGATAGGATTTCTTTTGGAAATCTTACCCGGGAGAACACCTGTACTAGTGCATTCGCTACCGTATCCGCTTGTATGTTGGATAGGGCGACAGCCTCTGGGTACCTGGTAGCGTAGTCCACTACGGTAAGAATGTAGTGCTTACCGGAGGGACTAGGGGTAGCCAGTGGTCCCACTAGGTCAATAGCAACCCGGCTGAAGGGTTCCACTACAATGGGCATATTTACTAGAGGGGCTTTAGGGTGATCGCCTCGCCTTCCTACTCGTTGACACACATCGCAGGTGTTACAGTAAGTTCTAACGTCAGCGTGTACCCCTGGCCAAAAGAAAGTGTGAGTAATGCAGTGTAGGGTACGGGTTACGGCTAGGTGGCCTGCTAAGGGGATGTCGTGGCCTATCTTGAGGATTTCTTGACGGTATTTGTGGGGCACTACCAGCTGTCGCCTATGCTGTCCCCTTTTCTCTGTCCAGCGGTATAGTTTCCCTTTTTCCCATAAGAATGTTTCGTTATCTGCCCCGCCCCCTCCGGTCTCTGCTCGTTCCCGGTACTTTTGTAAGGTCGGGTCAGTCTGAGACTCTGTCTCGAAAGCATCTGGGGTGTCCCATGGTATGGGGCCTAACATGTCAGGCAAGGTCGGGGTAGGTCTTACCTGTGTCTCCCGCACTGGTGAGAGCTCTCGATCCGTCCGGGCTTGGGCCCGTGTAGTCACTGGGTCCGCCTCGTTGTTGCATACTGGAGCATAGGCAGAAGTCATGGGGCCCAAATCGTTGCCCAGTAGTACTTCGGCAGGTAAATTATCCATTAGGCCCACGTTCACAGCCCCCTTTCCCGCTCCCCAATCAAGATGCACTTTAGCTGTTGGAATTTTGTACACATCCCCCCCGCCACTAACGGCCACAGTCTGTCCGGATCGCTTGTGCTCCGGCACTAAATGACTCTGTACCAGCGTGATAGTAGCCCCTGTGTCTCTCAATCCCTCGGTAGATCGCCCCTCGAGCCATACCTTCTGCCGATGGTGCTGGCGGTTATCTGAGGCAGCATATACAGGGTCCGCCTCGTGAAGCGGCCCCAAATATTCCTCCATAGGGGCCTCTTGGTTAACACAGAGGGCCCGGGCCGGACAATATGACCCAGAGGGGTAATTGTAATTCCTGGGTGTCTGGTGCGTATTAAGGGGGCAGCTAGCCATGAAATGCCCTGGTTGCTTGCATCGGTGGCAAGTCGGTCTGGGACGCCCAGAGCTGTTATTGGGTGGTCCTGAGTGTCGGGCGGGCCCTGCGGGCACCGGGGCTCGGAATTCAGCACGAGGGGGTGCACGGCAAACCTCTCTGGGTTCAACCCGTGCTGGAGCTCGGTAGTTTGTGGGTTCGTGAAGACGGGAGTCATAATGTTCATCGGCCAATTTGGTTGCTTCTTCTAAGGTAGAAGGCCGCCTGTCTCGCAGCCATTCCTTCCCTTGCTGTTCCATGCCATTATAAAAATGTTCTAAGAGAAACAATTGTAAAATTTCCTCACCAGTCACCGCTTTACTTCCGCTCATCCAGTGATTTGCCGCTCTCCGCATTCGGTGCGCCCATTCCATATGGGTATCGTTAGGCTTCTTTTTCGTGCCCCGAAACTGTCGGCGATACGTGTCCGGAGTTACCGCGTACCGTCGCAACAGTGTCTCCTTAACTAGCTCATACTGTGTCACTTCCTCAGCACCCAGAGTACGAAAGGCTTCCAGGGCTCGCCCGGATAGTTTCCCAGACAATATCATGGGCCACTCTCTGTTGGGAATCTGGTGCAGGGCACATTGCCTTTCGAAGTCCGCCAAATATTCATCAATCCCTGTCTCGCTCTCTAGGAAGGGTTGAAATGCTGCATAGGGTATCTTGGGCCTCCCAGCATTTTCGACAGGGATGATTACCTGCGGGGCTTCAGCATTGCGGTGTATGTTCGCTAGGTTGAGTTCGTGGGCTCAAGTCTTTCGTATATCCTCGTCCGCTTCCGCCATCAACTGCTGTACCAATTCCATGGAGGGGTTCGGCCCGTACAGTGAGAGCCTCTCCCGAACAATCCTGGTTTTTTCGTCACTAATCGTGGTCAGTGTTTCCGCCATTGTGAAGCTCTGATCCAGTTCGGTCAATTCTGCGATCAGCTCTCTCCTCGGCCGGTTGCTGGCGTACCCCCCTCTGCTTTCAAGTAAATCCTTTAGGGTTGTACGCTTCAATTTTTCGTAAGCGCTCTCTATCCGTTCTGTACCTCTCCTAGGAAATCCAGGAAAATCCCACCGCTGCCGCCAAATGTTACGGTTACCCTTAGTCTCGCTGAGAGATGGACCGCTTAATAGCCTGGATTCCTATTGCTGAAGAGGGGAGAAGCTGCTTTCCATAGTATTCTATATGAGTCTCGCAAATGTAGAATAATCCCCCTTAGCTATAGTACAGCTAGGATACCCTTCTGCCCACAAAAACGAGTCAACGCTGCGATTGAGGGTCAACCAAGAACTCAGGACTGGGATGCCCAGCCTGCTTTTTATTGAGGTTACATGCACACCGGGCAATCCCAGGGGGGGGAAGCATAAAATCCCCCATCACACATTTAGATAGAGAGACAATGTCCTTTGACAGGCCACAATAGGATTACAGTACTTCAGATAACAAGTTACACATAAGAAAACAATGCAGTCCATCTTATCAATTAGCAGTCTGACTCCGGAGGTGATTAGACAATGGGAATGTTTATCACTAAACTTAATTAGAGCTGAGGCCAGCAAACTTGTATTTAGAAAATAGTTTCTAAAAGCTGAAAAAAGTTAACTCTTTATGAAATGATACTTGTTACGGTTTTCTTGGAGCCCTTCTTAGGCGCTGGCTTGGCTGATTCAGGCATTTCTGCTGGGAAATAAGCTCTTCACAACAAAATAACTAATGCTTCTGTAACACCTTTGTCTTTTGCCGTTAAATATACTGGACCTGCCCCCCCATTTGCAACCCTACCCCTGTCAAAATCCATCCTCTGCCATCCCCCCCATCAACTAAACCACCCCCTGCCTACCGGCCTTATGCTGGCCTCACCTCTTTGCCTCCACCCAACCAAGCTCAACACCTGGCCCCCGCCTTTATTAAATCACAGGCCTAAACCCAGCCTAGCCCCTATGGTTTAAAATCCCTCTCGCTTGCCTAACTGATCCTTGAGCCTTATCCCGGGTCCTCCATATGCCCCTAACACTTTATAAATTATTTCCCTAGCACTGGCCCCGCTACCTCACTCACTCAATTATATCCCTAGCACTAGTCCCTGAGCCTTATCCCGGCTCCCCCTTCTGCCGCTCCACTAATCTTTCACCGTATCCTGGCCCCCACACTAACTACCATTTGACAACCTCCCTTCCCAGCCTTATTCCGGCTCTCCCTCCCCAAAATTCCCCTTATATTCCATTAACTGGTTCAAATCAACCCCCCTCTCAGCTCTTTCTCCCCCCCGGACTTCCCCGCACTTGCTGCCACCTCTTTCCCGCCTTCCGGGAACCCATCTGCGATAGCCCAGCTGCCCAGAGAAGGAGGATACATCTGCGATAGCTCAGGATCACTTACCTGCCGCCACACCGCCAGTCCTGATCCTCAACGACCTCCTCCTGCCGCGCCCGCCGCCCGGTTCGTCCTGACGTCGCCCTCCCATAACGTCAGTAACCGGCCCCGTGGTAGGCCGTGACTCAGCCTCTGCTCCTGCTTGCCGCCTTCGTCCGCCAGTCGACCTTCCGCTCACCTCCGCTGGATGCCCAGGCCCTGCGCTACTCCTCCTGGACCTGACGCCGTGAAGATCCGGACTGAGTCGTTCCGGTGACCGCGACCTCCTGGCTGGCCGTCCTCTGGTCCTGTCCGTCGCCGCCTCTTCTCCTGGAACCGCCACCGCGCCGCCAATCAGCCGCTCCCGGATCCACTCCTCGCGGTTCTGCCAACAGCTGCGACAACAGAGCCTCCATCAGGTAAGTGCTGGAACTTTCTTCCTCAGGTAAGTGCTGAAAACCTTCTTCCTTCCGCGCTGCTCCTTAACTCTGCCCTGACGTTCAACGCAAGGGAGGGATATTTATCACCTCCCCTCTTCCTCCACCTCTGTAGCGGAGCCTACCATTGCTCCTGCAAAGTGGGGGTCAAACTGCCCTCCACTCCAGTTGTCGCCCGGGCTGCCCTTTATTTTCTATTATACCCAATTTTTACATATTATTTACATTTTCCACAAGCACAAAGTCACAAGAGAGCAAGAAGGCATCAGAGAGAATGCCTACAACATATAGTGACCTAAGCTAGAATACCAGCGTTGATCATTTTCAAAAAATATTATTTGCAACAAAATTGCAAAACATCCAGTGCCTTAAACTTAAGCAGCGCATAAAAGATACTTAGATAAAACTAGCCATGTCTAGTTTTTCATTCATACCATTCGGGGAAAGTGTCTTAAGGGTGTAAATCCACTTGCATTCTTTTTGGAGGAGGCATTTGTTATTATCTCCTCCCCTCCCATGCAAAATACCCTTGTCAATCCCTGTGAAATTTAAACAACTCGGATTACTTTTGTGTTTCTCTTGATAATGTCTAGCAACACTGCTCGTTTGAATTTGTCCTTTTATATCGTCCTTATGCTCTTTAATACGGTCCTTAAAGATCCTTTTTGTTTTGCCCACGTAAAATGCCGGGCATGAGCATTCTAGGAGGTAGACCACCCCTTTTGTGTTGCAGTTGAAAAAATGATTAATGTGAAAAACCTTAACACAGTTACCCGAGAACATCTTCGTCCTTTTCATATATTCACAGGTGACACACTTGCCACAGGGAAAGTTACCACTGGGTATATGTTTTTTTAACCGACTCCCTTGTTGTAACGTTGGTTTGAATTGGCTTCTAACCAGGTTGTCTTTTAAATTCATGGCCCTTTTTTCCGTTAGACTGGGATAGCCTCCTACCTACTCAGCGATGCTCTCATCGCTGAGCAAGATAGGCCAGTGTTTTTGTAGAATGGACCTAATAGATTGTCAATGGCAATTATAGGTATTAGTAAGACGTATCACTGAGTCTGTCTTTTTAGGCTTCTTGAACAGAAGGTCATCCTATTTATTTTTCTAGCAGAGGCGAGAGCCTTATGAACTTTTTGTTTGGAATAGCCACGTTTCAGAAATCTGTCCTGCATCATTGTTGCATGCATGTCAAATCTTTCTTTGGATGAACAATTCCGCCTTAAGCGAAGAAATTGTCCTTTTGGGATTCCATCGATCAAATGTCGTGGGTGGTGACTACTTGCCAAAAGCAAGCTATTAGTAGCAGTTTCTTTACGGAAGTTCTCAGTAACCAAAGAATTATTAATGTTTCTTACTTTTATATCCAAAAAGTCAATTTCAGAACTGCTATAGTGCATAGTGAGTCGTATATTAGACTCATTGTTATTCAAAATATTAACAAAATTCAAAAGCTCAGCACTATCACCTTCCCATATGAGATACACGTCATCCACATATCTCAACCAAAAATTAACGTGTTTCATAAACAAATCATTCTGGTATACTGTATCCATTTCCCATTTACCGAGGTGTAAACAGGCATACATGGGGGCACATGTGGCCCCCATGGCAGTCCCCCTCAACTGTTTATAGACTCTATTCTCGAACATAAACACATTATTGTTCAGAATAAATCTTAACAGATTAATAACAAGTTCTGTATGCTTCTGAAATTTAGTACCTCTGCTTGATAGAAATTCTTCACAGGCCTTTATTCCAATATCGTGTGGGTCAGTGACGTGCAGTCACAGGAGGCAGGTGAGGCAGTGCCTCCCCTGGCCAATGTATGTAATAACAGCCTTTTGATAAAAAATAAAAAATTAGATCTTTTTTTTTTCATATATTTTTTTTTTAATAAAAAAAGGTGACCCCCCTACCCCCCCACCCCTCCACCAAATTCATGTGCTTGTGTAAAACTTATATAAAAAAACGTAATACAATATAATACATAATTCAATACATTCATATTGCGCAAGACAAGGCCAGCCAGCTGTCCTTGCATTGCGCAATATGAATGTATTGACTCACTGTGGAAGTGTATGGGCCGCTGAGAGACTGCCACCAAGAGGAGAAAAGGTGCTAATGCAGTGCTCTCCAATGCGCCCCATACGCTCCCACTGGAGGCTTGACTGTGAAAGCTTCCGGACTCAGCCCTGGTCGCCTCTCAGAGACTCAGCCAATCAGAATTCAGCAAGTCGTCTGAGTCTCTCTGGGGCTGGCTGGTTACCATGGCAACGCTCTGACTGTCACTGAAACATTTGTCGGCTGCTGAGCGGGAAAAAAGGAGGCTCAGGCTGCGAGGCAGGAGATGTCAGAAGAGAATGCAGCCACTGCCAGTAACGCAGAGACGGGCTGACCTGGGCTGGGACACTGGCACTTTTTCTTCATGACACCGGTGAGCTAACAATTTATTAACCCCTTACCTGCTGAAGGTGTGGCACACAAGGGGTTAATTAATGCGTGATGTCATGTGACCATCAGTCAGAATCTGTGGAGCTTTTAACACTATGCAGCGTGTGGATGCCTTGCTATAGCACTGCCTGTTCTCTGTCACATGCACTGAGTCCCGGTATATAAGTTCTATATAGAAATTAATTTGTCTTTAAAAAAAATGAAAAGCACCAGAAGTGCGTGTGACAGAGCAGGCAGCGCTATAGCAGGGCATCCACACGCTGCATAGTGTTAAAAACTCCACTACAGCATCTATTAATATATTTAAATTTGTGTTTGTGTCAGAGAACATAAAAGAAGTTGATTAATTTATATAACCTAGCTGGGGACACGTATGTGGCTGTGTTTACAAAGGTTAATTGTTCCTGCATCTGTGCGAATGTAAAAGTGCAGCTGAGTCTACTATAGGAATTCAATATGGAAACTTCATGTGTTTGTTTAACTTGGAGCACAAAAGTGGAAAAATGTCTCTAATATACTAATCATAGTTGTTATAAATGGCTGCTGAGCACATTTAACCAAATCTGTGTCTATCTTGAGCTTATGTACTACAGTAGCTTCAGTTAGGTGCCCTTGTTTTATTCAGGGGCAGACTCACAAGTCGGGCAAATTGGCCCTGGCCCGAGGGCCCTGCTTCTTAAAGGGGCCCCATGCATCATACTGATGCTGCAGTTTTTCCCCCCATTATTTATTTTTTATTAATATATATTTTTTTTGCCTTGATTTTTTTTTATTTTTTTTTGCGAAGGGCCATGGGGGGGTGGGGTGGGGCGGCTCCGGTGCGGTGGTGGAGGAGATGTGACAGTCTGTAAATGAAGGAAAGGAGCCGCTGCCTTTAACATGACAAGTAGGAAGGAACAAAAGACTGGAGCGCGGAGCCGGTGTAAGAAAGTAAGCAGCAGCCTGCCCCTGCAATATGTGGACCAGCCAGTGTGTATAAATAAATCCGGAATCCGGTCCACATATTACTGATCACCTGCCCAGCTGCCCTGGCTCTGTCTGCTCAGCTCCGCCTCCACATGCCGTGCGCACATTAGAGGCTTAGGTTAGGCAGCAGCTGCAGCAGACAGACAGTGGCCACACGTGAAGGAAGGAGCCGAGCTGCTAAGGAGGACCAAGCTGCTAAGGAAGTCTGAGCCAGCCAGGCGGGCCGAGGCGACGCTGACTAAGGACTTAAGGAGGTATGTCTGATAGTGAAAGAGCCACTTCTGCCAGAGGGGGGCCAGGGCCAGTCCAGCTCATGGCAAGAGAAAAGTGGAGGTAAAAAATGTGAACCCAGACTTCTGGCATGGCGTGAATACCAGTCTTGTAAAAAAAAAAAAAATACTCCTTGGCATTTTGTACTGGAGGGAGGAGGGGGGTCTGTGGGGGCCCTCTCATGTCATGTGCCCCCAATGACCAGAACAGCACAATGTTTCTGATCACATTATCATTTAAAACATTAGTTCTGCACTTTAGAGAGACTTTCTGGCAGTGCAGTCTGCAGATGATTGTGACAATTTTTTGTCACAATCATCTGCAATGCCAGTGTTTTCAGTATTCACTTTAAGTCACTTTTTTCAGCTTTTTTAATTTATCTTCTGACCCTTGAAAACATTTAGTTTTAGTATGACATGAGCCTTTATGACAGGCAGCTAATCATCAGAGCCAGCTTTGATGAAAACCTTAAAAATCAAGATAGCACACCTAGTTGTGGTTTAGTGGAGAGGTAGGCTCTTGATAGATTGTTATTTACAATATATGATTTTTCCCCCTTCCCTTTTTTTCTGTGCACCTACAATTCAATTACTCCCCATTGCAATTGGGATAGATATTTTATGTGGATTTCTGATGCATTGTAATTAAAATCCCTCTTGTTATATACATATATATATTTATGTCTACAGTGACAATATACACCTTTAAAACCATGGCATGTTTATCTGGTGATGATTCCTAATGTTATGTGTGTGAAAATCTTAATAAAAATGTATTTAAACAAAATAAAAAAATTAAGGTATTGGGCACAGAGGAATATATCAGCCACATCAACAGACAATAAGGTATAGATGAATGACTGGTATAACTAGAGGCAATAGCTGGACGTATCTGCTGTGCCAGTCAGTTTATTTTGGGATTAGGTTATTCAATCCATAAAAATCCCCCAACAAAGTATTGTTTGACAGCTCTGTGAATGACAAATAACTAATGTGGATTTTTTTTTCTTGTTGGGGGGACTCTATGTTCTTTCACAAAGGATACAAAGGATACTATGTGCCTAGGTCAGCATCCAACATTTGAGAAAAGGAAGTGAGGAATTTATACTGTAGCATCCAGTTTGAGGATGAGGTGCCTGAGAACTTTCCTCTTATGGAATCCACAGCTGTTTGAAACAGCAAATGCCAAGGCTGAAATTGTATACAAAGTACTTCTGTGGATTCCATAAGAGGAAGGTTCTCAGGCACCTCATCCTCAAACTGGATGCTACAGTATAAGTTCCTCACTTCCTTTTCTCAAACTTTGGATGCTGACCTAGGCACACAGTATCCTTTGTGAAAAAACATAGAGTCCCCCAAGAAGAAAAAAATCCACATTAGTTATTTGTCATTCCCAGGGCTGTCAATCAATACTTTGTTGGGGGATTTTTATGGATTGAATAACCTAATCCAAAAATAAACTGGCTGCCTGGTACAGCAGATACGTCCAGCTATTGCCTCTAGTTATACCAGTCATTCATCTATACCTTATTCTCTGTTGATGTTGCTGATATATTCCTCTGTGCCCAATATCTTGATTATTTTTATTTTATTTTTTTAATAAATTTTTATTAAGATTCTTACACACATAAGAAGGAATCATTTAAAAACATCACCATATAAACATAGTTTTGAAGGTGTATATTGCCAGTGTAGACATAAATATAATGTATATAACAAGAGGGATTTGAATTACAATGCATCAGAAATCCACATAAAATATCTATCCCACTTGCAATGGGGAGGAATTGAATTTTAAGCAAAACTTGCAAGTTGCTATGCTATGGTATTTTTGTTGAAAATCAGATCTAAATATAATCATTAGCTACTGAGCATATTTAGATATTTTTTCCAACAAAGGATATCTGATTTTCTTCATTCGTTTGATATCTTTGTTGAAAAGCATATCAAAATACGCTCAGTAGCTACTAATCATATTTAGATATGCTTTTCAACAAAGGATATCAAAAGAATGAAGAAAATCAGATATCCTTTGTTGAAAATCATATCTAAATATGCTCAGTAGCTAATGAGCATATTTAGATCTGAGTTTCTTCATTCTTTTGATATCCTTTGTTGAAAATCATATCTAAATATGCTCATAGCTACTAAGCATATTTAGATATGCTTTTCAACAAAGGATATCAAAAGAATGAAGAAAATCTGATATCCTTTGTTGAAAAGCATATCTAAATATGCTCAGTAGATACTGATTGGTGGCTCCATATAGATACCTCATGCGATTGGCTCGCCCATGTGCATTGCTATTTCTTCAACAAATGATATCTAAAGAATGAAGGCATATCCGATTGCTAGCCACTGCCTCACCAGCCTCTGAAGTCACCGCACATCACTGGTGTGGGTTGCTGGAATAAAGCCCTTCCACGTCCATCGTTACCAAAATCGAACCTTGTGCCACAGGTATATCGTCTATCTTTTTCAAGAAATCAGCCGTGTCCAGCACAAATGATGGTAACGTTACCAAAAATGGACGCAGAGCATGATCAATGTAGTGACCAACATGTTCAACAAGACTCCCAATGCTGTGTGATATTGAGATTATCAGTTGGTATGAACCATATCAACCTGTTGTTATGTGCACAATGGTAGAGTCAGGAAGTGCCTCTTGCATAGTGTGTGTGTGTATAGCATTCTTAATAAAGTTTACAGTTATGAAGACCTGTGCTTGATCTCCTTATATAAACTAAGATAAAACATGATGTCAGAATAAGGAGTTCCCTGCTTCCATCTGAACTGACAAGCAAGGACTCTGAGGAATCCATTAGAAATCTTTGCAGCAAATTGAAAGTGTGAGAGTCAAGGCTCTGGCAGAGGGACTACAGCTTCTTCTCATGAACTGAGTAAGTACCAGTGACGTGCAGTGACGTCAGAGGATGGTGAGGCAGTGGCTAGGATACGCCTTCATTCTTTAGATATCCTTTGTTGAAGAAATAGCAATGCACATGGGTGAGCCAATCACATGAGGTATCTATGTGCAGCCACCAATCAGCAGCTACTGAGCATATTTAGATATGATTTTCAACAAAGGACATCAAAAGAATAAAGAAAATTAGATATTAGATGTAAATTGGAAAGTTATTTAAATTTGCATATGGGTTTCATATGGGTTTCATGTCCCTTTAAATGGTGTCTTGGAAAACTGGTCAACTTAGTAAACATCTGATTTTAGTCTAAAAGGATTGTAACAGAAACTCTTGCCAGATAACACAATGCTTGCTCTGATTATGAGATCTAGAAATCCATGCCCATTAAAATATATTTAAAACATACTTTTTACTTTAATGCTGCAAATTATGCTTATAGATTCTTTCATTACATAAGGGATGAGAGTCAGAGGGGGAGGAAGAGAGACAGAGAGAGAAAGAGACCATGGCGGAGAACAACACATAAGGAGAGAGATGGATAGATAGAGAGAGAGACACACACACACACACACACACACAAGGGGGGGACCACTGCATTTTAAAGTAATAAAACAGCAGAGCTACAGAGAGTTCAGAAAATTAGTCTATAATTTAGTGTGAAGTACAGAGGCAAGCTGCTAAGTTAGTGGGTGTAAAGTTTGAGTAAACAAAATACAAAAACAACCCTGCTATAAAAGAGTAAACAAACACTAAACCACATTCATTAAATTATCATTTTAACTAACAGAATCTTTCAGTAAAATCTTACTTTAATAAGATGTGGGTGAAACACTGCTCTCTGTGCCTCTCTCCTGCTCTGTAAGGATTCAGGAAGTGACAGTGGCACATTCCACTGCACTTAGAGGGGAAGAACAGAACTCTCTTTTTCACTTTAGCAAAGCTAGCAGGTTCACAGGACAGCAACAAAATATATGAAAGTTGTTTTTTTGCGTTTTTGTTTTGTTTTATATGATTTAACATCCAGCCCCAACCCTATGTTCCACTTACTAATGCCTCTCACTGGATTGGTTCAGCCCAAATAGGACTGCCTCAAATAAGCAGTTAATGAGCCATGCAATGATCTTAACCACTTGCATCCAGTAGATGGCGCAGCATGTTGTGTAATGTTGGGCAGACCTGATTGTGCCTCTTCATTGCACAACATATAGCTGTGAGAAAAAAAAATGCTGGGGGAAAAAATTTACAATTTTTTTTTTAAAGCCAATAAAAATATATATTTTTGCCCATATGAGAGGTGAAGCACTGCCTCACCTGCCTCTAGTGACTGCACATCACTGGTAAGTACATCATAACTTGTACAACTGACTGATTCTAACAGCACTACAGACTTTAATATTAATACTGCATAATTCAGAACATTAAGATGGAAAAGTTAAATCCTCCACCAGAATTGAAAATGACTGGTAATATGGAAGATGCATGGCAGAGGTTTAAGCAAATATTCCAGCTATATGTTAGAGCTATAGGAGCAAGATGATGAACAAAAGATTGCACTTTTTCTGACTGTAGCAGGATCAGCAGCAATAGATGTATACAACACCTCCACATTTACAGATGAAGAAAGGGATGTTTATCAGGTTGTTCTAGACAAATTTGAACAGTACTGTGTACCTAGACGCAATGAAACCTATGAAAGGTATCTTTTCAGATGTAGAATGCAGAATGAAACAGAGATAATTGAGGAGTATGTAACAGACTTAAAACTGAAGAGTAGATCATGTAATTATGGAGCAATGTGTAACTCATTAATCGATTCAGAGACCAGTTAGTCATGGGCAGCAGAAATATAATGGTTAAAGAACGCTTGCTCAGAGAGAAAGATTTAACACTGGAAAAGGCAGTAGAAATGTGTCAAAGTTCAGAGGCAGCACAGGAACAAGTGTGCACACTCTGCCACAGTACAGCAGCAACACCAGTAATGTCAGTTACAGTGGGGAAAAACAAAAAGTGCATCCACATTATGAAAATAAAATGAAAGGAAAAAGTTTTATCACACAAACAGCAAATTCTCAGCCTGAATCAGACTGGCTATGTACCAGATGTGGAAAGCAGCATGGCATAAGACAATGTCAGGCTTATGGGCAAATCTGCAGAACATGTGGAAAAAGGAATCACTTTCAAAAGATGTGTAAAGCTTAAAAAAACGGTTCACATTGTTGACCAGTCAGAAAGTGAGGAATCAGAAGAATTCTTTATTGGAATACTTGACTTAACCAAAGCTACAGATAAGGAGTGGGTCATTGAAGCTATTACAAATGGCACTAATATTGCTTACAAAGTAGATACAGGTGCACAAGCTAATTTGATGCCTGAGAGCAAGTATCACCAAATGAAGAACAAACCAGAACTTCTGAAAAGCTCAGTTAAACTAAAGACATATAATGGGGATTTTATCCCAGTGCTTGGCAAGTGCAGTGTGTTCCTGGAATATGGAAATCAAATGCATAAAATGAACATTCTGGTAGTTCCAGGAAACAAACCAGCTCTACTGGGTCTTCAAATGTGTGAAACTTTAGGACTGATTAAAAGGGTAAATGCCATTGATGGAACTAATAAAGAAGAGGACATAGAACATTTATTAACAGACTATGCTGCAGTATTTGAAGGAATAGGATGTCTTCCAATGCAACATAAATTACAACTAAAAGAAGGTTCTCGTCCAGTAGTGCATGCCATGCGAAATGTTCCAGTTGCTCTAAGGGATCGTCTTAAACGGGAACTTGCCAGGATGGAGGATAAAGGTATTATAAAGAAAATCAAGACACCCACTGAATGGGTTCATTCTATGGTGTTGGTGGAAAAACCGGATGGGGGTCTCAGAATCTGTATTGATCCCAAGGAACTGAATAAAAGCATCTTAAGAGAACACTTCCATTTACCAACAAAACCAGAATTGCTTGGGGAGCTAAGTGGAGCAACTGTATTCAGTAAACTGGATGCATCCTCAGGATTTTGGCAAATTCCACTGGAGGAGGAAAGCATGAAACTCTGCACTTTTAATACTCCTTATGGGAGGTACTGTTACAAACGATTGCCTTTCGGCTTGTGTTCAGCACCAGAAGTGTTTCATAGTACCATGCAGCAACTTCTTGAACGAATACCAGGCACAACCGTATTCATTGATGATATTCTGAACTGCGGTAAAGCCAAGCAAGAACATGATGAAAGGCTAAAGATGGTCTTAGATGTTGCTAAGGAGAATAATTTGAAGTTCAATAAGACAAAGTGTCAATTCAGAAAAACTTCAATTCAATATTTGGGAGAACAACTCACGGGAGGTGGTGTTTTACCAGACATGAAAAAGATTAAGGCAATTACAGAAATGCCACAGCCAGAGCATAAGCAAGATATAACGCTTACTAGGAATGGTGAATTATCTTGGCAAGTTCATACCTAATTTACCAGACAAAACTGTACTAATGCGACAACTACTCAGAAAAAAACTATGCCTGGGAATGGTCAGAGAATCACTAGAAAGAATGGAAGTATTTGAAGGACATGCTTACTACTGCACCAACTCTGCAATTCTTTGATCCAACAGCAAAAACAAAGTTGTCAACTGATGCTTCACAAAATGGATTGGGAGCAGTTCTATTTCAAAATCAAGGCTCGGGATGGATGCCTGTGGCTTATGCATCTAGGGCATTGACAGATACTGAAAAATCATATGCTCAAATTGAAAAGGAAACACTGGGACTAGTTTACAGATGTGAAAAATTTCATGTTTATTTGTATGGAAGAGTATTTTCAGCAGAAACTGATCACAAACCTTTGATTCACATCTACCAAAAGGGCTTGATAGATGCACCACCAAGAATTCAACGTTTGTTGCTGAGACTTCAAAGGTTTGACTTCACCTTGTATTTTATACCTGGCAAGGAGTTGGTGGTAGCGGATGCTCTGTCACGAGCTTACTTACCATTTAACAATGAGGACTTGCAGTTGCAGAAAGAGGTGACTGTTCACGTCAATCTTATCTTGAAGACAGCCCTGTTTAGTCATACAATGTGGGCAGCAATAGAACAGGCTACAGAAACAGATGCTCTTTTAAGTCAAGTGAAGAAAGCAGTTTCTAGTGGCAAATCTAAGACACTAATGCCATCACTGTATAGACCATACATTTCTGAAATTTCTTTGATAAAAGGGGTACTTTTGAAAGGACAAAAGATAATTGTACCAGCGAGTTTGCAAAAAAATACTGAAAAGACTACATGAAGGTCATTCAGGTATAGAAAAGACAAAAAGACGAGCTAGAGACATTTTGCACTGGCCAAATATGAATGAAAACATTGAGACAATGATCACTCAATGCCGAACTTGCCAAAAATTCAGACCTCAGTTACCTAAAGAGCCTATACTGGATACGGACTTCCCGTTGGCACCCTGGGAAAAGTTAGGAATGGACTTGTTTGTTTTCAAAAATCAGCATTATATCTTAGTAATGGATTACTTCTCTAATTACCCAGAGATAGCATTATTGGAAGATGAGTCAGCATGTACAGTGATCAAAAAAGTAAAAGCAATTTTGGCGAGACATGGCATTCCAAGAGTAATAATATCAGACAATGGTCCTCAATTCAATTGTAGAGAGTTTAGGGTTTTTGCCAGTACCTATGAATTTGAACATCGAACATCCAGCCCGGGATATCCACAAGCAAATGGATTAGCAGAAGCTGGAGTAAAAATAGTGAAAAACATACTTCGTAAAGCAACAGATGCAGACGAGGATCCATGTCTGGCTCTTCTTAGCTATAGAGCTACTCCTTTAAAATGTGGGAAGTCACTGGCAGAATTATTGTTTGGCAGACAGATGGTCACACGAGTACCAGTTGTGAAACCTTGGAAAAGGTTCCCACAAAAACATGTAATAGAAACCAAATTGAAACTCAGAGAAAAAAGAATGAATACTATGACCGAGCTGCAAAGCCTTTGGAGAATCTTCAGGTACAAACTCCTGTGCGAGTACAAGGTTCAAACAGCTGGAATACTGAAGGGGCAGTTATCCAGCAATATTCTCCAAGATCGTATGTAGTTCAAACCAATGATGGTCAATGTTTACATAGGAATCGTAGACATTTGATGGCTATTCCATCAGTTCACAACAATTCGGCAGTGAAGGAAACCTGTGACGATACATTGAATACTCCATTGCAGCTGGAGAATGAAGATTCCAGAGAAACTTTGCAAAGCTCGACTGACTTGCCTGCCAGTGATGCAATGCAAACAAGGTCAGGTCGATATATCAAAAAACCTAATTGTCTAATTGAACAATGTTAAAAGGGACTGAAGTTTTTTCACATAGACTACAGTTAAAAAAAATTGTACTTTAAGTTTTCTGTTATTTAAAAAGAAAAGAAAAAGGAAAATGTGTGATATTGAGATTATCAGTTGGTATGAACCATATCAACCTGTTGTTATGTGCACAATGGTAGAGTCAGGAAGTGCCTCTTGCATAGTGTGTGTGTGTATAGCATTCTTAATAAAGTTTACAGTTATGAAGATCTATGCTTGATCTCCTTATATAAACTAAGATAAAACAAATGCCAGAAATGATGGGGCGTCCTGGAGGATTTTTTAGGTTTTTATGCACCTTCGGTATACAATAAAAAATGGGCATCACTGGCTTATCAACCATTAAATATCCAAATTCTGCATTTGTAATGGTCCCATCATTTCTGGCATCGTTGAGAATCATGAAAAGCTGGGATTGTAGGGTAGGAATGGGGTTATGTCCAAGTTTCATATATTGATCTTTATTGGATAATTGCCTCATCACCTCTCTACAATACATTGTTTCATCCCATAGAACAACATTGCCCCCCTTGTCGGCTGCCTTGAACACGACATTGGGGGCCGTTTTAAGCTCCTTAAGAGCTTTACTTTCTTTCTTTGTTAAGTTGTCATTGACAATACCAGTAAGCTTCAGTCCTTTTATATCCTTCTCCACCAGTTTCACAAATAGATTAACTGGTGGAGAAAATGACAATTGGGGAATATAAGTGGATCTTTTTTTTTTTTTTAAAATGGGATGATACCTTAAAGGGTAGCTCAATGTCTGAAGACAGAAAAGATGAGTCATCCTGTAGAGGTGACTCTTGAAACAGTTCATTCAGATCTTGCAGAACAAGTCTGTCCTCAGTTGTGAGGCTCAAATCATTTATCACATGTTTTGCTTTGTTTCTAAACATTTAAGACAAAACTAACTTCCTTGCAAACCTATGAAGGTCTTTCAGAAAGGTAAACTTATCAAGTCCGTTAGTTGGACGAAAAGAAAAACCCCGTTTTAAAACGTCAACATGACATTTGTTGAGTCTGAATGATGATAAATTGATTACTTGCAAGTTCTCATCTGCAGACTCATTTTTAATAGGGCCCCCTGCCCCTCCATCTTGGTCGGAAGTTCTGCTGCCTCTCTGAACTCCGACTGAAAACCCTGTCCCTGGTCTGTCAATATGGGTACCGTCTTCCGCCAGTATCGGTATTTGTCCCTATTCCATCTCTTCCTGCCCCCCCCCTCCTTCTTGTGGAGGGGAAGGACCAGGGTGTGCCTCGTTTTTTGACACACTACTGTCATGTTCTGAATCAGAGCAATCTGTTCCAGAATCATATGATCCACGAGATTGTCTGTAAGTATAGACTTGTTTCTTTCCATAGTCCTCCTGGTCTCTAACCAATTTTCTCCCTTTTCTTAATTTAATCTCAGATTGTAACCTTGCAATCTATATTTCATCTCACTGTTCAGTTTTGCAAAATTTGAATTTTGCTCAAAACTATTCACAGTGATAAGGGCCTCATCTACCTCTAATTTGTTTTTTTCTAATCTTTCTTTATTCCTAACAAGCATTTTCTTCATTAAGATTAAAGAGCACTCAGACAAGCTGGTGTTCCAATCTTCCAAAAATGCATCACCATCCTCATCACTCCTTAAATTAGTACCTGGGTCTAATTTCAGTCTTAGACCTCTTGGAATGATTTCATTCTGTATATAATTCTCTAGGTTAGAGGACTCAGCCCTCAGTCTTATTTGTTTCATAACCAACTGTTTATAATTTTTAAAAGCACTAAATATATTTACAATCTCTCCTTCTCCATATTTGCTCTCAAGTGTATTGCTCATAGAAAAAGTTGCAGAAAGTTCTGCTTCCCATGTCTCATCAGACAATGTGAACGCCATTTTTTTTTTTTTAATTTTATTTATATCCAACACTGTATACAGATTCACAAAACAGTATAAAACAATGTAGATTCGCCACGCAGGGCCTTATGTCATACATTTGAGTGAAAACAGAGAAAAAACAGGTACATTTTGCATATATAGAGCTAAAATTAAGTTCTGTTAATATGTTTTTCAGGTATATCCCTAATAGATCAATAACTTTCACTCGAGAAATATTTATATACAGTGATGGGAGTTTTTCTTTTTTTTATAACATAACTAAACCAAACTACCATAAACTAACTAACAAACAAACCAAAACAATACCTAAACAAGACAAAACCAAAAAGCTCTAGCCCTTTTAACTGAACAAATGATGTCATAGTGCAAGTGTGTAAATTGTGTACTATGCCTAGTCCATGAGTGAGGTTAAATATATAGTTAAGTACAGTCAAACAGGTGAGATATTTGGGCGCGTGCTACGTAAAATTATCAAAAGAATTAGCACAGTATTGATAGATTAGCTAAGTGAACAGAAACCCCAGACCTCCATCATGATTAGGGTTATACTGAGGATATGCAATTAAGGTCGCAAGTTTCTTGTAAGTTGTTCGGGATGCTCCCTGTAATAATGTCGGGAGCACTTGCCATATCATTACTTAACGTGATGTCAGTATCAAGTCTACTTGAGCCTCTGAACATGTGCTATGTTAGTGTGGATTGAGCTATATGTTACTTAGAAGGCTTAAAAGGGGAAGAGTGACCCCCCTAGAGGTATGGTGCGAGCATGTATGTCCCAGGCTGTCATGAGAGAACTGACTATAGTTTTGCCGATATTAAAAAACGTTGCCAGCTGTCGTGTCATCATATTGGCAAGGGCGTTTATAGTGGTGAGATGATGTTGTGACTTGCAAGCTATCTCAGCTAGGGCAAATAAAAAAATAAAAATAAAAATACGATAAGGACAAACATAACAAATGGCAAAACAACCATAATACACTACCAAACATTAAAACAAAGCATCATTGCCCTCGTAACCATCTCTGTCCATGTTACCAGTCAGGGGGGAAACTAAGTGGTTTGTGGTGGCGTTAGAATTTCATCGGCGGAGTCTATAACAGCTCTGGGTTCGTTAACTGGGCGGATGCCACCATTATTTAAATGTGGTGCTTATTTACTATGCCTGATCGTGATATGAAGTTAAACATATGATTGTGCGTGATCACGCAAGTTAAGTATACAGGCATGTGTAATGCAGTAATATCACAAGATTGAAGGTGGCATCCCCACAAATTTGATTACCCATTAATACACAACATAAACAAAGGGATGTCGGCTCTAAAAAACACCAATTAACTGAATGAGCCATACCCCTGACCAGCACCATGGCCAGTGTTATGCTGAAAATATATAGTTACGTTATTGTAGATAGAGTGACTTAGAGTAGTCCCCTGTAGCTTCATTATATACTATAAGGCAGGTAAATGCAACTTTGAGTGGCAGAAATAAACAACACCACAGCTACGTCACAGAGAGAATAGAGGAACAGATCCATCTGCATTCATTACAAAGCAAAATTAGCGTTACAGAATGCTTTATGGGGTCTCAGCAAAAAATATGATCTTAAGAGCAGCGCTTTGGTTAACTCAGCATTGGTCCCGCAGGTCACTCAAAAAGCGCATTAGTTCAGGCAGCAGGAGAGCCGGCTTGAGTGTGGTCTGTCCGCTATTAGCCTATGCCCTCCCTGGCTAACGCTGCTTCATAAATCAAGATCGGCAGCCGCTTTAACTGATGTACAGGGTGATCTGAGAGGGACAACTCGCCAGTCAGAGGCAACTGTGAGCACCAAAAAAACCCCAGAGTGGTGTCTCCAATAGATACAGGGGGCTCAGATGCTGTTGCAGTGAGGAATTGCCTCTCGGTGAATACTAAGTGTAGCGGTGCAGTAGGAGAGCATGTAAGTTCTAGGGCTATATCCGGAACCTGCATGGCGACAAGATCCTGTGATAGATCAGCTGCAGGTAAGATCCCGGCGCCTCTCCTCTCCCCATCCAGGATGAGCCTCGTGTTAGCCGGATGAGTGACTGAGAGAGCAGCTAGGATGGACTCTCTAGGGCTGCAACTGTGTATATCAGCCGTTGGTATCGGCAGTAAGTCCTCCTTCACGCGGTAGTACCAAAGATTCTCTGCAGGCACTGAAAGAGGAGCCGCCGGGTTGCCAGCCGCAGCGATCACATGCTGGTCCGTGGCAGCCGAATTTTGCAGGCTCAGTACTGGGGAGTGGGGTGGTGTAGCAACACAGCTCCGTTTAGGAAGGCCGAGCCTCCCATTTTCCCGTACCTCAGTGTGTAGTTCTCCCAGGCTTAGAAGTAAGCGGTCAAATGCAGGCAGAAAGAATTTGTGTATCTGTGCAATAACCTCTCTTCCCGCTTCCATTGCTCTGAGTCCAATATATAGAAAAAACCCTCGTGGGTACTGATTCCGTCAAATGCCTTCCGGGGAAGAAGTGAGTAGATTGCTTCTATCTGCCTAGAGTTCCCGGACAGCTTATCTGTCAAGGGAGATGCAGATGGCTTAGAAAGACGGCTGTATAACAGATTAGAGAAGAGTTTCTTCAGAGCAACACAAGCTCGCAGCCATCTTCTAGAACCGCCCACCGGAAGTCGTGAACGCCATTTTAACAAAAATGACTATATAGATTAGAGACCCCTGAATATAAATATATGTATCAACCTAATCCAGGTAGTAGACCTGGTAAAGGGTATAAACCCAAGTAAACCAAGTGTAAGTATTTAAAGATTCAAAGGGGTACCGGACAAACGGTTGATGTAAATACAAAAACCTTATAATAATAGACTAATAATAGTATAGTCATAAATGGTGCAGACCCTATAAGTAATATTTTTACAGCAAACTATGGCCTAGATTTAGAGTTGGGCGGTAGCCGTCAAAACCAGCGTTAGAGGCTCCTAACGCTGGTTTTTACCGCCCGCTGGTATTTGGAGTCAGTCAGGAAAGGGTCTAACGCTCACTTTGCAGCCGCGACTTTTCCATACCGCAGATCCCCCTATGCCATTTGTGTATCCTATCTTTTCAATGGGATCTTTCTAACGCCGGTATTTAGAGTCGTGGCTGAAGTGAGCATTAGAAGTCTACCGACAAAACTCCAGCCGCAGAAAAAAAGTCAGTAGTTAAGAGCTTTCTGGGCTAACGCCGGTTTATAAAGCTCTTAACTACTGTGCTCTAAAGTACACTAACACCCATAAACTACCTATGTACCCCTAAACCGAGGTCCCCCCACATCGCCGCCACTCTATTAAATTTTTTTAACCCCTAATCTGCCGCTCCGTACACCGCCGCCAGCTACGTTATCCCTATGTACCCCTAATCTGCTGCCCCTAACATCGCCGACCCCTATATAATATTTATTAACCCCTAATCTGCCGCCCCCGCTATCGCTGACACCTGCATATTTTTTTTAACCCCTAATCTGCCGCTCCGTACACCGCCGCAACCTACATTATCCCTATGTACCCCTAATCTGCTGCCCCTAACATCGCCGACCCCAATATTATATTTATTAACCCCTAATCTGCCGCCCCCAACGTCGCCTCCACCTACCTACAATAATTAACCCCTAATCTGCCGACCGGACCACACCGCTACTATAATAAATGTATTAACCCCTAAAGCTAAGTCTAACTCTAACCCTAACACCCCCCTAACTTAAATATAATTTAAATCTAACGAAATAAATTAACTATTATTAAATAAATTATTCCTATTTAAAGCTAAATACTTACCTGTAAAATAAACCCTAATATAGCTACAATATAAATTATAATTATATTGTAGCTATTTTAGGATTAATATTTATTTTACAGGCAACTTTGTATTTATTTTAACCAGGTACAATAGCTATTAAATAGTTCATAACTATTTAATAGTTACCTAGTTAAAATAATTACAAAATTACCTGTAAAAGAAATCCTAACCTAAGTTACAATTAAACCTAACACTACACTATCAATAAATTAATTAAATAAAATACCTACAATGATCTACAATTAAACCTAACACTACACTATCAATAAATTAATTAAATACAATACCTACAAATAAATACAATGAAATAAACAAACTAAAGTACAAAAAATAAAAAATAACTGTTACAAAAAATAAAAAAATATTTACAAACATAAGAAAAATATTACAACAATTTTAAACTTATTACACCTACTCTAAGCCCCCTAATAAAATAACAAAGCCCCCCAAAATAAAAAAATGCCCTACCCTATTCTAAATGAAAAAAGTTCAAAGCTCTTTTACCTTACCAGCCCTGAAAAGGGCCCTTTGCGGGGCATGCCCCAAAGAATTCAGCTCTTTTGCCTGTAAAAAAAAACATACAATACCCCCCCCAACATTACAACCCACCACCCACATACCCCTAATCTAACCCAAACCCCCCTTAAATAAACCTAACACTAAGCCCCTGAAGATCTTCCTACCTTATCTTCACCACGCCGGGTTCACCGATCGATCCAGAAGAGCTCTTCCGATGTCTTGATCCAAGCCCAAGCGGGGGGCTGAAGATGTCCATGATCCGACTGAAGTCTTCATCCAAGCGGGAGCTGAAGAGGTCCATGATCCGGCTGAAGTCTTCTATCAAGCGGCATCTTCAATCTTCTTTCTTCTGGATCCATGTTCATCCCGCCGACGCGGAACATCCATCTTCACCGACGACTTCCCGACGAATGACGGTTCCTTTAAGGGACGTCATCCAAGATGGCGTCCCTCGAATTCCGATTGGCTGATAGGATTCTATCAGCCAATCGGAATTAAGGTAAGAAAATTCTGATTGGCTGATGGAATCAGCCAATCAGAATCAAATTCAATCCGATTGGCTGATCCGATCAGCCAATAAGATTGAGCTCGCATTCTATTGGCTGTTCCGATCAGCCAATAGAATGCGAGCTCAATCTGATTGGCTGATCGGATCAGCCAATCAGATTGAACTTGATTCTGATTGGCTGATTCCATCAGCCAATCAGAATTTTCCTACCTTAATTCCGATTGGCTGATAGAATCCTATCAGCCAATCGGAATGCGAGGGACGCCATCATAAAGGAACCATCATTCATCGGGAAGTCGTCGGTGAAGATGGATGTTCCGCGTCGGCGGGATGAACATGGATCCGGAAGAAAGAAGATAGAAGATGCCGCTTGATAGAAGACTTCAGCCGGATCATGGACCTCTTCAGCTCAAGCTTGGATGAAGACTTCAGTCGGATCATGGACATCTTCAGCCCCCCGCTTGGGCTTGGATCAAGACATCGGAGGAGCTCTTCTGGATCGATCGGTGAACCCGGCGTGGTGAAGATAAGGTAGGAAGATCTTCAGGGGCTTAGTGTTAGGTTTATTTAAGGGGGGTTTGGGTTAGATTAGGGGTATGTGGGTGGTGGGTTGTAATGTTGGGGGGGGTATTGTATGTTTTTTTTTACAGGCAAAAGAGCTGAATTCTTTGGGGCATGCCCCGCAAAGGGCCCTTTTCAGGGCTGGTAAGGTAAAAGAGCTTTGAACTTTTTTCATTTAGAATAGGGTAGGGCATTTTTTTATTTTGGACGGCTTTGTTATTTTATTAGGGGGCTTAGAGTAGGTGTAATTAGTTTAAAATTGTTGTAATATTTTTCTAATGTTTGTAAATATTTTTTTATTTTTTGTAACTTAGTTCTTTTTTATTTTTTGTACTTTAGTTAGTTTATTTAATTGTATTTATTTGTAGGTATTGTATTTAATTAATTTATTGATAGTGTAATGTTAGGTTTAATTGTAGATAATTGTAGGTATTGTATTTAATTTATTTATTGATAGTGTAGTGTTAGGTTTAATTGTAACTTAGGTTAGGATTTCTTTTACTGGTAATTTTGTAATTATTTTAACTAGGTAACTATTAAATAGTTATTAACTATTGTACCTGGTTAATATAATTACAAAGTTGCCTGTAAAATAAATATTAATCCTAAAATAGCTACAATATAATTATAATTTATATTGTAGCTATATTAGGGTTTATTTTACAGGTAAGTATTTAGCTTTAAATAGGAATAATTTATTTAATAATAGTTAATTTATTTCGTTAGATTTAAATTATATTTAAGTTAGGGGTGTGTTAGGGTTAGAGTTAGACTTAGCTTTAGGGGTTAATACATTTATTATAGTAGCGGTGAGATCCGGTCGGCAGATTAGGGGTTAATTATTGTAGGTAGGTGGAGGCGACGTTGTGGGGGGCAGATTAGGGGTTAATAAATATAATATAGGGGTCAGCGGTGTTAGGGGCAGCAGATTAGGGGTACATAGGTATAATGTAGGTTGCGGCGGTGTACGGAGTGGCAAATTAGGGGTTAATAATAATATGCAGGTGTCAGCGATAGCGGGGGCGGCAGATTAGGGGTTAATAAATATAACATAGTGGTTGGCGATGTTAGGGGCAGCAGATTAGGGGGACATAGGGATAACGTAGCTGGCGGCGGTGTACGGAGCGGCAGATTAGGGGTTAATAATAATATGCAGGGGTCAGCGATAGCGGGGGCGGCAGATTAGGGGTTAATAAGTGTAAGGTTAGGGGTGTTTAGACTCGGGGTTCATGTTAGGGTGTTAGGTGCAGACTTAGGAAGTGTTTCCCCATAGGAAACAATGTAGCTGCGTTAGGAGCTGAACGCTGCTTTTTTGCAGGTGTTAGGTTTTTTTTCAGCTCAAACGGCCCCATTGTTTCCTATGGGGAAATCGTGCACAAGCACGTTTTTGAAGCTGGCCGCGTCCGTAAGCAACGCTGGTATTTAGAGTTGCAGTGGCTGTAAATATGCTCTATGCTCCCTTTTTGGAGCCTAACGCAGCCCTTCTGTGAACTCTAAATACCAGCGGTATTTAAAAGGTGCGGGAGAAAAAAAGCACGCGTAGCTAACGCACCCCTTTGGCCGCAGAACTCTAAATCTAGCCGTATAAGACAAGAAATAGGACATACAATTCAATGAACTATATAGGAGATAGGGAATCAAGCACTCTTTTATAAATGAATCAAAAGATCTAATACCTTAATAATGGAGTTAAATCTCTAATCCATATATCACCAATAGTCAAGACATAATATATGTATACCAACACATGACATCAAATTATTTAACCCTGAAGGTGTGCACACCTAGTACAAATAGCACAAAATATGCTAATGGTTTATAAATATTCCAAACACACTATACCCTAGCTGCACATGCTATCCTATATAAGTGAGGGATAGTGTCAGACAGGTAAAATATGAGATCTGAATGTGACGGAATATTGATAATGGACAGCTAGCACACAGTGGTCAGCTAGCACACAGTAGCAAATATTATAGGCTGTCCCATGCAATAAGCACAATGTTTAAGCTTTATGACACTGGACAGCTAGCACACAGTGATCAGCTAGCTCACAGTGAAAAAATGTTATTGGCAATCCCATGCAAAGAGCACAAAAATTTCAGCGTTATGCATATGACAATATGAATCATTTAGAGAGACCTCAAAACATACTACACCCTACTGCACTCGGTACTCAATAAATTACAAGGGATAATTACTGGGCAGAAACAATCTTGGGATCTAAGTATGATGAGGTGCCTTATATATGGCATACATATGATCCTATCATAGCAATAGTAAAACAGTATTTACGTGCAGATATTTTCAAACAGATGCATGTCAGCAAGGAAAAAGTTGTAACAGTTCACATGTTGCATATCCAACACAGAGCAATCAAAGTCAGACCAGGCTGACCCTCCACAAATAGCGGTTATTGCAAAGTTAAGTTATTTTCCAGATATTAGCAAATGTAGGTGTTGTTACACTTATCTGACATATAATTGTAATCCACATGAACCGTCAGGTCTCTGCTGTAGTATTCGCTTCCAGTGCTCCTCCAATATACCAGCTGCTACTTAGTGTGCTATACACGCCGAAATCCACATGGCATAAGCAAACAGCATCATCACTTCCGGGTTAGTCATGTGAGTAGTTCATCCAATGCCTACGATCGTTTCACCCTTAGTGTCAATTCAAAAGACAGGGCTTCCTCAGGGCAGATGAACCTATGCCCTGTACATGGAGATTATAAAGGCAAAGAAACTCCTCCTCCTATTAACTTGTTATTTGCCATATAAAACAGAATAGTGAGTTATGTGTATACATATAAAGAACTATTGTCAACATTTGGTTCTATATAAACCCATTCTTATACAAGTAATATCATTAAAAGGGAGTTCACTAATTTGTCAAAACTAAAGAATTTCATTATTTTCTATTATACCCAACTTTTACATATTATTTAAATTTTCCACAAGCACAAAGTCACAAGAGAGCAAAAAGGCATCAGAGAGAATGCCTACAACATATAGTGACCTAAGCTAGAATACCAGCGTTGATCATTTTCAAAAAATATTATTTGCAACAAAATTGCAAAACATCCAGTGCCTTAAACTTAAGCAGCGCATAAAAGATACTTTGATAAAACTAGCCATGTCTAGTTTTTCATTCATACCATTCGGGGAAAGTGTCTTAAGGGTGTAAATCCATTTGCATTCTTTTTGGAGGAGGCATTTGTTATTATCTCCTCCCCTCCCATGCAAAATACCCTTGTCAATCCCTGTGAATTTTAAACAACTCGGATTACTTTTGTGTTTTTTCTTGATAATGTCTAGCAACACTGCTCGTTTGAATTTGTCCTTTTATATCGTCCCTATGCTCTTTAATACGGTCCTTAAAGATCCTTTTCGTTTTGCCCACGTAAAACGCCGGGCATGAGTATTCTAGGAGGTAGACCACCCCTTCCGTGTTGCAGTTGAAAAAATGATTAATATGAAAAACCTTATCACAGTTACCCGAGAACACCTTCGTCCTTTTCATATATTCACAGGTGACACACTTGCCACAGGGAAAGTTACCACTGGGTATATGTTTTTTTAACCAACCCCCTTGTTGTAACGTCGGTTTGAATTGGCTTCTAACCAGGTTGTCTTTTAAATTCATGGCCCATTTTGCCGTTAGACTGGGATAGCCTCCTACCTACTCAGCGATGCTCTCATCGCTGAAAAAGATAGGCCAGTGTTTTTTGTAGAATGGACCTAATAGATTGCCAATGGCAATTATAGGTAGTAGTAAGACGTATCACTGAGTCTGTCTTTTTAGGCTTCTTGAACAGAAGGTCATCCCTATTGATTTTTCTAGCAGAGGCGAGAGCCTTATGAACTTTTCGTTTGGAATAGCCACGTTTCAGAAATCTGTCCTGCATCATTGTTGCATGCATGTCAAATCTTTCTTTGGATGAACAATTCCGCCTTAAGCGAAGAAATTGTCCTTTTCGGATTCCATCGATCAAATGTCTTGGGTGGTGACTATTTGCCAAAAGCAAGCTATTAGTAACAGTTTCTTTACGGAAGTTCTCAGTAACCAAAGAATTATTAATGTTTCTTACTTTTATATCCAAAAAGTCAATTTCAGAACTGCTATAGTGCATAGTGAGTCGTATATTAGATTTATTGTTATTCAAAATATTAACAAAATTCAAAAGCTCAGCACTATCACCTTCCCATATGAGAAACACGTCATCCACATATCTCAACCAAAAATTAACGTGTTTTATAAACAAATCATTCTGGTATACTGTATCCATTTCCCATTTACCAAGGTGTAAACAGGCATACGTGGGGGCACATGTGGCCCCCATGGCAGTCCCCCTCAACTGTTTATAGACTCTATTCTCGAAAAGTGATGTCGCAAACCTAAAAATTTTGGCTAGAGAACGGCGTACTCGAACTTCCGTAACTGTTCGCGAACCGGCGAACCGCCATTGACTTCAATAGGCAGACGAACTTTAAAACCCACAGGGACTCTTTCTGGCCACAATAGTGATGGAAAAGTTGTTTCAAGGGGACTAACACCTGGACTGTGGCATGCCAGAGGGGGATCCATGGCAAAACTCCCACGGAAAATTACATAGTTGATGCAGAGTCTGGTTTAAAGCCATAAAGGGCCTAAATCACCTAACATTCCTAAATTGTTTGGAATAACGTGCTTTAAAACATCAGGTATGATGTTCCATCAATCAGGTAGTGTAAGGGTTACACCCGCTTCACAGTGACAGACCAAACTCCCTGTGTAACGCACCGCAAACAACCGCAAACAGTCCATTTGCACAACCATGAGATAGATAGATTTGATCGACAGATACATAGATTACATAGATCAATATATGCAATATACATATGATAGATACAAATTACATAGATCAATAGATGCAAAATACATTTGATAGATACGAATTACATAGATCAATAGATGCAATTAGACATGTGCATGGCGGAAAAATTCGGTTCGGTTCGATTCGGAATTTTTCGAAGTTCGGATCGATTCGAATTCGGAAAATTTTGAATCGATTTGTTTCGGATTTGTTTCGGATTCATTCGGATTCGAAGAAATTCGTCTGGATTCGGTTCGATATGGTTCGTAAATTCGGCATTTCGGTAAGTGTTAGGTGGGATTAGACTAGTATTATACTGTATATTAAGTGTTAACCTAACATACTGTACAATACTAGTGTAATCCCAATGGCCATCCGAATTTACGAATCGATTCGATTCGATTCGGAAAATTCAGCAAAATTTTAATTCGGAAATTCGTTTCAATCCGAATCGCCGAATTTGCCGAATTTGCCGAATTTCCGAATCTAACCGAACCACACATATCTAGATGCAATATATATTTGATAAATACGATTGATAGTTAGATAGATTCGATAGCTAAATCGATAGATTTTATAGATATATAATTTCCCTGACAGAGTATAACAATAAGACATGCGGTCTGGGACCCGTGGTGTGTTAAGTAGTACTATTCTTAGCAGTTTACTACCTGTTACTCCCCCTATCGGTGGAGGTCTATATTGCCTGCGTGATTACCCTGACAAAATATAATAATAAAACATGCAGGCTTGGACCCATGGTAAGGTTGTGTTAAGTAGTACTGTTCTTAGCATTTTAATACCTGTTACTCACCCTATCGGGGGAGGTCTATATGGCCTGCATGATTACCCTGACCAAATATAACAACAAGACATGCGGTCTGGGACTGGGACCCATGGTAACTAGGTTGTGTTAAGTAGTACTATTCTTAGCATTTAAATCCCTGTGATTGGTCTGTCCTACTACTTCAAATTTGGCCTAAACTCAAGTAGCTGTCTCAAAACAGTCCGGACACGAGATAAATAGATTTGATAGATAGATATACATAGATTGAAAGTTAGATAGAATCGATAGAAGATAAATAGATAGATTTGATAGATATATAATTATCCTGACAAAGTATAATAATAAAACATGCGGTCTGAGACCCATGGTAACTAGGTTGTGTTAATTAGTACTATTCTTAGCACTTTCATACCTGTTACTCCCCCTATCGGGGGACGTCTATATGGCCTGCATGATTACCCTGACTAAATATAATAATAAGACATGCGGTCTGGGACCCATGGTAACTAGGTTGTGTTAAGTAGTACTATTCTTAGCACTTTCATCCCTGTTATTCCCCCTATCGGGGGAGGTCTATATGGCCTGCATGATTGCCCTGACAAAATATAATAATAAAACATGCGTTCTAGGATCCATTGTAAGGTTGTGTTAAGTAGTACTGTTCTTAGCATTTTAATACCTGTTACTCACCCTATCGGGGGAGGTCTATATGGCCTGCATGATTAGCCTGACTAAATATAACAACAAGACATGCTGTCTGGGACTGGGACCCATGGTAATTAGGTTGTGTTAAGTAGTACTATTCTTAGCATTTTAATCCCTGTGATTGGTCTGTCCTACTACTTCAAATTTGGCCTAAACACAAGTGGCGGTCTCAAAACAGTCCGGACACGAGATAGATAGATTTGATAGATAGATATACATAGATTGATAGTTAGATAGAATCGTTAGAAGATAAATAGATAGATTTGATAGATATATAATTTCCCTGACAAAGTATAATAATAAAACATGCGCTCTGGGACCCATGGTAACTAGGTTGTGTTAAGTAGTACTATTCTTAGCACTTTCATTCCCTGTTACTCCCCCTATCGGGGGAGGTCTATAGGGCTGGCATGATTAGCCTAACAAAGTACAATAATAAGACATGCGTTCTGGGACCAATGGTAACTAGGTTGTGATAAGTAGTACTATTCTTAGCACTTTCATCCCTGTTACTCCCCCTATCGGGGGAGGTCTATACTGTATGGCCGGCATGATTAGCCTAACAAAGTACAACAATCGGATATGTTGTCTAGGACCCATGGTAACTAGGTTGTGTTAAGTAGTACTGTTCTTATTAGTTTAATACCTGTTACTCCCCCTATCGGGGGAGGTCTATATGGCCTGTATGATTACCCTGACCAAATATAACAACAAGACATGCGGTCTGGGACTGGGACCCATGGTTGTGTAAAGTAGTACTATTCTGAGCATTTTAATCCCTGTGAAGTGGCTGTCTCAAAACAGTCCGGACACGAGATAGATAGATAGATAGATAGATATACATAGATTGATAATTAGATAGAATCGATAGAAGATAAAAAGATAGATTTGATAGATATATAATTTCCCTGTCAAAGTATAATAATTAAACATGCACTCTGGGAGGGACCCATGGTAAATAGGTTGTGTTAAGTTGTACTATTCTTAGCACTTTTATCCCTGTTGCCCCCCTATCAGGGGATGTCTATAGGGCCGGCATGATTAGCCTAACAAAGTACAATAATAAGACATGCGGTCTGGGACCCATGGTAACTAGGTTGTGTTAAGTAGTACTATTCTTAGCACTTTCATCCCTGTTACTCCCCCTATCGGGGGAGGTCTATATGGCCGGCATGATTAGCCTAACAAAGTACAACAATAAAACATACGGTCTGTGACCCCTGGTAAATAGAACTAACAAGTAATTGTAAATAGACTTACAAGTAAGAATAGGTAACTTAAATCTGTGAGGAAAATTCCACCAATGCCCTCGCAAAATCAGAGCTAGATAGTTTTTACTTAGAAAAAATATTTTTCTCCATTCATACACTAAAGTTTATTAAGTCAAAATGTAACCACACATACATTTAGCAAGAGCTAAAAATTAAAAACACTACACCTAGGTTGAGCTGTGATTTTTAAATTAGTCTGAAATCAGTATCAAAGGTATCTGGCAGCAAAAATTATAGATATAGGCTAAGCCCTTACAATCCGAGGGCTAGTTTAAGTTTAATTTTTTACCAATTATTAAAGCTGCATTATACCAGACCAACAAAGGTGAGCAAGTTAAAAAAAGGGGAAAGACAAAGCTTATCCCAGAGGACCCCTGACGTACGTTTCACAAAAAACGCTCCCTCTGAGGAAGCGTTTTTTGTGAAACGTACGTCAGGGGTCCTCTGGGATAAGCTTTGTCTTTCCCCTGGGTCCTCTGGGATAAGCTTTGTCTTTTCACAGCTCAACCTAGGTGTAGTGTTTTTAATTTTTAGCTCTTGCTAAATGTATGTGTGGTTAAATTTTGACTTAATAAACTTTAGTGTATGAATGGAGAAAAATATTTTTTCTAAGTAAAAACTATCTAGCTCTGATTTTGCGAGGGCATTGGTGGAATTTTCCTCACAGATTTAAGTTACCTATTCTTACTTGTAAGTCTATTTACAATTACTTGTTAGTTGTATCTTGCCCTTAACTTTAAATCTGTGGCAGGAGGTATCAGCGGTTAGGAGATTATAAAACTCAAATCGGGCCATTTGCCCTTAACCACTGAATCTCTTGTGTATAATATACTCTGCCCCACCCCCACCTTCTCTCACTTTAAATTACCCCTGGTAAATAGGTTGTGTTAAGTAGTACTATTCTTAGCACTTTCATTCCCTGTAAATCCATTTGCATTCTTTTTGGAGGAGGCATTAGTTATTATCTCCTCCCCTCCCATGCAAAATACCCTTGTCAATCCCTGTGAATTTTAAACAACTCGGATTACTTTTGTGTTTTTTCTTGATAATGTCTAGCAACACTGCTCGTTTGAATTTGTCCTTTTATATCGTCCCTATGCTCTTTAATACGGTCCTTAAAGATCCTTTTCGTTTTGCCCACGTAAAACGCCGGGCATGAGTATTCTAGGAGGTAGACCACCCCTTCTGTGTTGCAGTTGAAAAAATGATTAATATGAAAAACCTTATCACAGTTACCCGAGAACACCTTCGTCCTTTTCATATATTCACAGGTGACACACTTGCCACAGGGAAAGTTACCACTGGGTATATGTTTTTTTAACCAACCCCCTTGTTGTAACGTCGGTTTGAATTGGCTTCTAACCAGGTTGTCTTTTAAATTCATGGCCCATTTTGCCGTTAGACTGGGATAGCCTCCTACCTACTCAGCGATGCTCTCATCGCTGAAAAAGATAGGCCAGTGTTTTTGTAGAATGGACCTAATAGATTGCCAATGGCAATTATAGGTAGTAGTAAGACGTATCACTGAGTCTGTCTTTTTAGGCTTCTTGAACAGAAGGTCATCCCTATTGATTTTTCTAGCAGAGGCGAGAGCCTTATGAAGTTTTCGTTTGGAATAGCCACGTTTCAGAAATCTGTCCTGCATCATTGTTGCATGCATGTCAAATCTTTCTTTGGATGAACAATTCCGCCTTAAGCGAAGAAATTGTCCTTTTCGGATTCCATCGATCAAATGTCGTGGGTGGTGACTATTTGCCAAAAGCAAGCTATTAGTAACAGTTTCTTTACGGAAGTTCTCAGTAACCAAAGAATTATTAATGTTTCTTACTTTTATATCCAAAAAGTCAATTTCAGAACTGCTATAGTGCATAGTGAGTCGTATATTAGATTTATTGTTATTCAAAATATTAACAAAATTCAAAAGCTCAGCACTATCACCTTCCCATATGAGAAACACGTCATCCACATATCTCAACCAAAAATTAACGTGTTTCATAAACAAATCATTCTGGTATACTGTATCCATTTCCCATTTACCAAGGTGTAAACAGGCATACGTGGGGGCACATGTGGCCCCCATGGCAGTCCCCCTCAACTGTTTATAGACTCTATTCTCGAAAAGTGATGTCGCAAACCTAAAAATTTTGGCTAGAGAACGGCGTACTCGAACTTCCGTAACTGTTCGCGAACCGGCGAACCGCCATTGACTTCAATAGGCAGACGAACTTTAAAACCCACAGGGACTCTTTCTGGCCACAATAGTGATGGAAAAGTTGTTTCAAGGGGACTAACACCTGGACTGTGGCATGCCAGAGGGGGATCCATGGCAAAACTCCCACGGAAAATTACATAGTTGATGCAGAGTCTGGTTTAAAGCCATAAAGGGCCTAAATCACCTAACATTCCTAAATTGTTTGGAATAACGTGCTTTAAAACATCAGGTATGATGTTCCATCAATCAGGTAGTGTAAGGGTTACACCCGCTTCACAGTGACAGACCAAACTCCCTGTGTAACGCACCGCAAACAGTCCATTTGCACAACCATGAGATAGATAGATTTGATCGATAGATACATAGATTACATAGATCAATATATGCAATATACATATGATAGATACAAATTACATAGATCAATAGATGCAAAATACATTTGATAGATACGAATTACATAGATCAATAGATGCAATTAGACATGTGCATGGCGGAAAAATTCGGTTCGGTTCGGATCGATTCGGAATTTTTCGAAGTTCGGATCGATTCGAATTCGGAAAATTTTGAATCGATTCGTTTCGGATTTGTTTCGGATTCATTCGGATTCGAAGAAATTCGGCTGGATTCGGTTCGATATGGTTCGTAAATTCGGCATTTCGGTAAGTGTTAGGTGGGATTAGACTAGTATTATACTGTATATTAAGTGTTAACCTAACATACTGTACAATACTAGTGTAATCCCAATGGCCATCCGAATTTACGAATCGATTCGATTCGGTTCGATTCGGAAAATTCAGCAAAATTTTAATTCGGAAATTCGTTTCAATCCGAATCGCCGAATTTGCCGAATTTGCCAAATTTCCGAATCTAACCGAACCACACATATCTAGATGCAATATATATTTGATAAATACGATTGATAGTTAGATAGATTCGATAGCTAAATCGATAGATTTTATAGATATATAATTTCCCTGACAGAGTATAACAATAAAACATGCGGTCTGGGACCCGTGGTGTGTTAAGTAGTACTATTCTTAGCAGTTTACTACCTGTTACTCCCCCTATCGGTGGAGGTCTATATTGCCTGCGTGATTACCCTGACAAAATATAATAATAAAACATGCAGGCTTGGACCCATGGTAAGGTTGTGTTAAGTAGTACTGTTCTTAGCATTTTAATACCTGTTACTCACCCTATCGGGGGAGGTCTATATGGCCTGCATGATTACCCTGACAAAATATAATAATAAAACATGCGGTCTGAGACCCATGGTAAGGTTGTGTTAAGTAGTACTGTTCTTAGCATTTTAATACCTGTTACTCACCCTATCGGGGGAGGTCTATATGGCCTGCATGATTACCCTGACCAAATATAACAACAAGACATGCGGTCTGGGACTGGGACCCATGGTAACTAGGTTGTGTTAAGTAGTACTATTCTTAGCATTTAAATCCCTGTGATTGGTCTGTCCTACTACTTCAAATTTGGCCTAAACTCAAGTAGCTGTCTCAAAACAGTCCGGACACGAGATAAATAGATTTGATAGATAGATATACATAGATTGAAAGTTAGATAGAATCGATAGAAGATAAATAGATAGATTTGATAGATATATAATTATCCTGACAAAGTATAATAATAAAACATGCGGTCTGGGACCCATGGTAACTAGGTTGTGTTAATTAGTACTATTCTTAGCACTTTCATACCTGTTACTCCCCCTATCGGGGGACGTCTATATGGCCTGCATGATTACCCTGACTAAATATAATAATAAGACATGCGGTCTGGGACCCATGGTAACTAGGTTGTGTTAAGTACTACTATTCTTAGCACTTTCATCCCTGTTATTCCCCTTATCGGGGGAGGTCTATATGGCCTGCATGATTGCCCTGACAAAATATAATAATAAAACATGCGTTCTAGGACCCATTGTAAGGTTGTGTTAAGTAGTACTGTCCTTAGCATTTTAATACCTGTTACTCACCCTATCGGGGGAGGTCTATATGGCCTGCATGATTAGCCTGACTAAATATAACAACAAGACATGCTGTCTGGGACTGGGACCCATGGTAATTAGGTTGTGTTAAGTAGTACTATTCTTAGCATTTTAATCCCTGTGATTGGTCTGTCCTACTACTTCAAATTTGGCCTAAACACAAGTGGCGGTCTCAAAACAGTCCGGACACGAGATAGATAGATTTGATAGATAGATATACATAGATTGATAGTTAGATAGAATCGTTAGAAGATAAATAGATAGATTTGATAGATATATAATTTCCCTGACAAAGTATAATAATAAAACATGCGCTCTGGGACCCATGGTAACTAGGTTGTGTTAAGTAGTACTATTCTTAGCACTTTCATTCCCTGTTACTCCCCCTATCGGGGGAGGTCTATAGGGCTGGCATGATTAGCCTAACAAAGTACAATAATAAGACATGCGTTCTGGGACCAATGGTAACTAGGTTGTGATAAGTAGTACTATTCTTAGCACTTTCATCCCTGTTACTCCCCCTATCGGGGGAGGTCTATACTGTATGGCCGGCATGATTAGCCTAACGAAGTACAACAATCGGATATGTTGTCTAGGACCCATGGTAACTAGGTTGTGTTAAGTAGTACTGTTCTTATTAGTTTAATACCTGTTACTCCCCCTATCGGGGGAGGTCTATATGGCCTGTATGATTACCCTGACCAAATATAACAACAAGACATGCGGTCTGGGACTGGGACCCATGGTTGTGTAAAGTAGTACTATTCTGAGCATTTTAATCCCTGTGATTGGTCTGTCCTACTACTTCATATTTGGCCTAAACACAAGTGGCTGTCTCAAAACAGTCCGGACACGAGATAGATAGATAGATAGATAGATAGATAGATAGATATACATAGATTGATAATTAGATAGAATCGATAGAAGATAAAAAGATAGATTTGATAGATATATAATTTCCCTGTCAAAGTATAATAATAAAACATGCACTCTGGGAGGGACCCATGGTAAATAGGTTGTGTTAAGTTGTACTATTCTTAGCACTTTTATCCCTGTTGCCCCCCTATCAGGGGATGTCTATAGGGCCGGCATGATTAGCCTAACAAAGTACAATAATAAGACATGCGGTCTGGGACCCATGGTAACTAGGTTGTGTTAAGTAGTACTATTCTTAGCACTTTCATCCCTGTTACTCCCCCTATCGGGGGAGGTCTATATGGCCGGCATGATTAGCCTAACAAAGTACAACAATAAAACATACGGTCTGTGACCCCTGGTAAATAGAACTAACAAGTAATTGTAAATAGACTTACAAGTAAGAATAGGTAACTTAAATCTGTGAGGAAAATTCCACCAATGCCCTCGCAAAATCAGAGCTAGATAGTTTTTACTTAGAAAAAATATTTTTCTCCATTCATACACTAAAGTTTATTAAGTCAAAATTTAACCACACATACATTTAGCAAGAGCTAAAAATTAAAAACACTACACCTAGGTTGAGCTGTGATTTTTAAATTAGTCTGAAATCAGTATCAAAGGTATCTGGCAGCAAAAATTATAGATATAGGCTAAGCCCTTACAATCCGAGGGCTAGTTTAAGTTTAATTTTTTACCAATTATTAAAGCTGCATTATACCAGACCAACAAAGGTGAGCAAGTTAAAAAAAGGGGAAAGACAAAGCTTATCCCAGAGGACCCCTGACGTACGTTTCACAAAAAACGCTTCCTCAGAGGGAGCGTTTTTTGTGAAACGTACGTCAGGGGTCCTCTGGGATAAGCTTTGTCTTTCCCTGGGTCCTCTGGGATAAGCTTTGTCTTTTCACAGCTCAACCTAGGTGTAGTGTTTTTAATTTTTAGCTCTTGCTAAATGTATGTGTGGTTAAATTTTGACTTAATAAACTTTAGTGTATGAATGGAGAAAAATATTTTTTCTAAGTAAAAACTATCTAGCTCTGATTTTGCGAGGGCATTGGTGGAATTTTCCTCACAGATTTAAGTTACCTATTCTTACTTGTAAGTCTATTTACAATTACTTGTTAGTTGTATCTTGCCCTTAACTTTAAATCTGTGGCAGGAGGTATCAGCGGTTAGGAGATTATAAAACTCAAATCGGGCCATTTGCCCTTAACCACTGAATCTCTTGTGTATAATATACTCTGCCCCACCCCCACCTTCTCTCACTTTAAATTACCCCTGGTAAATAGGTTGTGTTAAGTAGTACTATTCTTAGCACTTTCATTCCCTGTTTCTCCCCCTATCGGGGGAGGTCTATATGGCCGGCATGATTAGCCTAACAAAGTTCAATAATAAGACATTCGTTCTGGGACCTATGGTAACTAGGTTGTGATAAGTAGTACTATTCTTAGCACTTTCATCCCTGTTACTCCCCCTATCAGGGGAGGTCTATATGGCCGGCATGATTAGCCTAACGAAGTACAACAATCGGATATGTGGTCTGGGACCCATGGTAACTAGGTTGTGTTAAGTAGTACTGTTCTTATTACTTTCATTCCCTGTTACTCCCCCTATCAGGGGAGGTCTATAGGGCTGGCATGATTAGCCTATCGGGGGAGGTCTATAGGCCCGGCATGATTAGCCTAACAAAGTACAATAATAAGACATGCGTTCTGGGACCCATGGTAACTAGGTTGTGTTAAGTAGTACTATTCTTAGCATTTTAATACCTGTTACTCACCCTATCGGGGGAGGTCAATGTGGCCTGCATGATTAGCCTGACTAAATATAACAACAAGACATGCTGTCTGGGACTGGGACCCATGGTAATTAGGTTGTGTTAAGTAGTACTATTCTTAGCATTTTAATCCCTGTGATTGGTCTGTCCTACTACTTCAAATTTGGCCTAAACACAAGTGGCGGTCTCAAAACAGTCCGGACACGAGATAGATAGATTTGATAGATAGATATACATAGATTGATAGTTAGATAGAATCGATAGAAGATAAATAGATAGATTTGATAGATATATAATTTCCCTGACAAAGTATAATAATAAAACATGCGCTCTGGGACCCATGGTAACTTGGTTGTGTTAAGTAGTACTATTCTTAGCACTTTCATCCCTGTTACTCCCCCTATCGGGGGAGGTCTATATGGCCGGCATGATTAGCCTAACAAAGTACATCAATAAAACATGCGGTCTGGGACCCATGGTATCTAGGTTGTGTTAAGTAGTACTATTCTTAGCACTTTCATTCCTTGTTACTCCCCCTATCGGGGGAGGTCTATAGGGCTGGCATGATTAGCTTAACAAAGTACAATAATAAGACATGCGTTCTGGGACCCATGGTAACTAGGTTGTGATAAGTAGTACTATTCTTAGCACTTTCATCCCTGTTACTCCCCCTATCGGGGGAGGTCTATATGACCGGCATGATTAGCCTAACGAAGTACAACAATCGGATATGTGGTCTGGGACCCATGGTAACTAGGTTGTGTTAAGTAGTACTGTTCTTATTAGTTTAATACCTGTTACTCCCCCTATCGGGGGAGGTCTATATGGCCTGTATGATTACCCTGACCAAATATAACAACAAGACATGCGGTCTGGGACTGGGACCCATGGTAACTAGGTTGTGTAAAGTAGTACTATTCTGAGCATGTTAATCCCTGTGATTGGTCTGTCCTACTACTTCATATTTGGCCTAAACACAAGTGGCTGTCTCAAAACAGTCCGGACACGAGATAGATAGATAGATAGATAGATATACATAGATTGATAATTAGATAGAATCGATAGAAGATAAAAAGATAGATTTGATAGATATATAATTTCCCTGTCAAAGTATAATAATAAAACATGCACTCTGGGAGGGACCCATGGTAAATAGGTTGTGTTAAGTTGTACTATTCTTAGCACTTTTATCCCTGTTGCCTCCCTATAGGGGGATGTCTATAGGGCCGGCATGATTAGCCTAACAAAGTACAATAATAAGACATGCGGTCTGGGACCGATGGTAACTAGGTTGTGTTAAGTAGTACTATTCTTAGCACTTTCATCCCTGTTACTCCCCCTATCGGGGGAGGTCTATATGGCTGGCATGATTAGCCTAACAAAGTACAACAATAAAACATACGGTCTGGCACCCATGGTAAATAGGTTGTGTTAAGTAGTACTATTCTTAGCACTTTCATTCCCTGTTACTCCCCCTATCGGGGGAGGTCTATAGGGCCGGCATGATTAGCCTAACAAAGTACAATAATAAGACATGCGTTCTGGGACCCATGGTAACTAGGTTGTGATAAGTAGTACTATTCTTAGCACTTTCATCCCTGTTACTCCCCCTATCGGGGGAGGTCTATATGGCCGGCATGATTAGCCTAACGAAGTACAACAATCGGATATGTGGTCTGGGACCCATGGTAACTAGGTTGTGTTAAGTAGTACTGTTCTTATTACTTTCATTCCCTGTTACTCCCCCTATCGGGGGAGGTCTATAGGGCTGGCATGATTAGCCTAACAAAGTACAATAATAAGACATGCGGTCTGGGACCCATGGTAACTAGGTTGTGTTAAGTAGTACTATTCTTAGCACTTTCATCCCTGTTACTCCCCCTATCGGGGGAGGTCTATATGGCCGGCATGATTAGCCTAACGAAGTACAACAATCGGATATGTGGTCTGGGACCCATGGTAACTAGGTTGTGTTAAGTAGTACTGTTCTTATTAGTTTAATACCTGTTACTCCCCCTATCGGGGGAGGTCTATATGGCCTGTATGATTACCCTGACCAAATATAACAACAAGACATGCGGTCTGGGACTGGGACCCATGGTAACTAGGTTGTGTAAAGTAGTACTATTCTGAGCATTTTAATCCCTGTGATTGGTCTGTCCTACTACTTCATATTTGGCCAAACACAAGTGGCTGTCTCAAAACAGTCCGGACACGAGATAGATAGATAGATAGATAGATAGATATACATAGATTGATAATTAGATAGAATCGATAGAAGATAAAAAGATAGATTTGATAGATATATAATTTCCCTGTCAAAGTATAATAATAAAACATGCACTCTGGGAGGGACCCATGGTAAATAGGTTGTGTTAAGTTGTACTATTCTTAGCACTTTTATCCCTGTTGCCCCCCTATCGGGGGATGTCTATAGGGCTGGCATGATTAGCCTAACAAAGTACAATAATAAGACATGCGGTCTGGGACCCATGGTAACTAGGTTGTTTTAAGTAGTACTGTTCTTATTAGTTTAATACCTGTTACTCCCCATATCGGGGGAGGTCTATATGGCCTGTATGATTACCCTGACCAAATATAACAACAAGACATGCGGTCTGGGACTGGGACCCATGGTAACTAGGTTGTGTAAAGTAGTACTATTCTGAGCATTTTAATCCCTGTGATTGGTCTGTCCTACTACTTCATATTTGGCCTAAACACAAGTGGCTGTCTCAAAACAGTCCGGACACGAGATAGATAGATAGATAGATAGATAGATAGATAGATAGATAGATAGATAGATAGCTATACATAGATTGATAATTAGATAGAATCGATAGAAGATAAAAAGATAGATTTGATAGATATATAATTTCCCTGTCAAAGTATAATAATAAAACATGCACTCTGGGAGGGACCCATGGTAAATAGGTTGTGTTAAGTTGTACTATTCTTTGCACTTTTATCCCTGTTGCCCCCCTATCGGGGGATGTCTATAGGGCTGGCATGATTAGCCTAACAAAGTACAATAATAAGACATGCGGTCTGGGACCCATGGTAACTAGGTTGTGTTAAGTAGTACTATTCTTAGCACTTTCATCCCTGTTACTCCCCCTATCGGGGGAGGTCTATATGGCCGGCATGATTAGCCTAACGAAGTACAACAATCGGATATGTGGTCTGGGACCCATGGTAACTAGGTTGTGTTAAGTAGTACTGTTCTTATTACTTTCATTCCCTGTTACTCCCCCTATCGGGGGAGGTCTATAGGGCTGGCATGATTAGCCTAACAAAGTACAATAATAAGACATGCGTTCTGGGACCAATGGTAACTAGGTTGTGATAAGTAGTACTATTCTTAGCACTTTCATCCCTGTTACTCCCCCTAACGGGGGAGGTCTATACTGTATGGCCGGCATGATTAGCCTAACGAAGTACAACAATCGGATATGTTGTCTAGGACCCATGGTAACTAGGTTGCGTTAAGTAGTACTGTTCTTATTAGTTTAATACCTGTTACTCCCCCTATCGGGGGAGGTCTATATGGCCTGTATGATTACCCTGACCAAATATAACAACAAGACATGCGGTCTGGGACTGGGACCCATGGTTGTGTAAAGTAGTACTATTCTGAGCATTTTAATCCCTGTGATTGGTCTGTCCTACTACTTCATATTTGGCCTAAACACAAGTGGCTGTCTCAAAACAGTCCGGACACGAGATAGATAGATTGATAGATAGATATACATAGATTGATAATTAGATAGAATTGATAGAAGATAAAAAGATAGATTTGATAGATATATAATTTCCCTGTCAAAGTATAATAATAAAACATGCACTCTGGGAGGGACCCATGGTAAATAGGTTGTGTTAAGTTGTACTATTCTTAGCACTTTTATCCCTGTTGCCCCCCTATCAGGGGATGTCTATAGGGCCGGCATGATTAGCCTAACAAAGTACAATAATAAGACATGCGGTCTGGGACCCATGGTAACTAGGTTGTGTTAAGTAGTACTATTCTTAGCACTTTCATCCCTGTTACTCCCCCTATCGGGGGAGGTCTATATGGCCGGCATGATTAGCCTAACGAAGTACAACAATCGGATATGTGGTCTGGGACCCATGGTAACTAGGTTGTGTTAAGTAGTACTGTTCTTATTAGTTTAATACCTGTTACTCCCCCTATCGGGGGAGGTCTATATGGCCTGTATGATTACCCTGACCAAATATAACAACAAGACATGCGGTCTGGGACTGGGACCCATGGTAACTAGGTTGTGTAAAGTAGTACTATTCTGAGCATTTTAATCCCTGTGATTGGTCTGTCCTACTACTTCATATTTGGCCTAAACACAAGTGGCTGTCTCAAAACAGTCCGGACACGAGATAGATAGATAGATAGATAGATATACATAGATTGATAATTAGATAGAATCGATAGAAGATAAAAAGATAGATTTGATAGATATATAATTTCCCTGTCAAAGTATAATAATAAAACATGCACTCTGGGAGGGACCCATGGTAAATAGGTTGTGTTAAGTTGTACTATTCTTAGCACTTTTATCCCTGTTGCCCCCCTATCGGGGGATGTCTATAGGGCTGGCATGATTAGCCTAACAAAGTACAATAATAAGACATGCGGTCTGGGACCCATGGTAACTAGGTTGTTTTAAGTAGTACTGTTCTTATTAGTTTAATACCTGTTACTCCCCATATCGGGGGAGGTCTATATGGCCTGTATGATTACCCTGACCAAATATAACAACAAGACATGCGGTCTGGGACTGGGACCCATGGTAACTAGGTTGTGTAAAGTAGTACTATTCTGAGCATTTTAATCCCTGTGATTGGTCTGTCCTACTACTTCATATTTGGCCTAAACACAAGTGGCTGTCTCAAAACAGTCCGGACACGAGATAGATAGATAGATAGATATACATAGATTGATAATTAGATAGAATCGATAGAAGATAAAAAGATAGATTTGATAGATATATAATTTCCCTGTCAAAGTATAATAATAAAACATGCACTCTGGGAGGGACTCGTGGTAAATAGGTTGTGTTAAGTTGTACTATTCTTAGCACTTTTATCCCTGTTGCCCCCCTATCGGGGGATGTCTATAGGGCCGGCATGATTAGCCTAACAAAGTACAATAATAAGACATGCGGTCTGGGACCCATGGTAACTAGGTTGTATGAAGTAGTACTATTCTTAGCACTTTCATCCCTGTGATTGGTCTGTCCTACTACTTCAAATTTGGCCTAAACACAAGTGGCGGTCTCAAAACAGTCCGGACACGAGATAGATAGATTTGATAGATAGATATACAAAGATTGATAGTTAGATAGAATCGATAGAAGATAAATAGATAGATTTGATAGATATATAATTTCCCTGACAAAGTATAATAATAAAACATGCGCTCTGGGACCCATGGTAACTTGGTTGTGTTAAGTAGTACTATTCTTAGCACTTTCATCCCTGTTACTCCCCCTATCAGGGGAGGTCTATATGGCCGGCATGATTAGCCTAACAAAGTACAACAATAAAACATGCGGTCTGGGACCCATGGTAACTAGGTTGTGTTAAGTAGTACTATTCTTAGCACTTTCATTCCCTGTTACTCCCCCTATCGGGGGAGGTCTATAGGGCTGGCATGATTAGCCTAACAAAGTACAGTAATAAGACATGCGTTCTGGGACCCATGGTAACTAGGTTGTGATAAGTAGTACTATTCTTAGCACTTTCATCCCTATATCACCGGCATGATTAGCCTAACGAAGTACAACAATCGGATATGTGGTCTGGGACCCATGGTAACTAGGTTGTGTTAAGTAGTACTGTTCTTATTAGTTTAATACCTGTTACTCCCCCTATCGGGGGAGGTCTATATGGCCTGTATGATTACCCTGACCAAATATAACAACAAGACATGCGGTCTGGGACTGGGACCCATGGTAACTAGGTTGTGATAAGTAGTACTATTCTTAGCACTTTCATCCCTGTTACTCCCCCTATCGGGGGAGGTCTATATGGCCGGCATGATTAGCCTAACGAAGTACAACAATCGGATATGTGGTCTCGGACCCATGGTAACTAGGTTGTGTTAAGTAGTACTGTTCTTATTACTTTCATTCCCTGTTACTCCCCCTATCGGGGGAGGTGAATAGGGCTGGCATGATTAGCCTAACAAAGTACAATAATAAGACATGCGGTCTGGGACCCATGGTAACTAGGTTGTGTTAAGTAGTACTATTCTTAGCACTTTCATTTCCTGTTACTCCCCCTATCGGGGGAGGTCTAAAGGGCCGGCAGGATTAGCCTAACAAAGTACAATAATAAGACATGCGTTCTGGAACCCATGGTAACTAGGTTGTGTTAAGTAGTACTATTCTTAGCACTTTCATCCCTGTTACTCCCCCTATCGGGGGAGGTCTATATGGCCGGCATGATTAGCCTAACAAAGTACAACAATAAAACATGCGGTCTGGGACCCATGGTAACTAGGTTGTGTTAAGTAGTACTATTCTTAGTACTTTCATTCCCTGTTACTCCCCCTATCGGGGGAGGTCTATAGGGCTGGCATGATTAGCCTAACAAAGTACAATAATAAGAGATGCGTTCTGGGACCCATGGTAACTAGGTTGTGATAAGTAGTACTATTCTTAGCACTTTCATCCCTGTTACTCCCCCTATCGGGGGAGGTCTATATGACCGGCATGATTAGCCTAACGAAGTACAACAATCGGATATGTGGTCTGGGACCCATGGTAACTAGGTTGTGTTAAGTAGTACTGTTCTTATTAGTTTAATACCTGTTACTCCCCCTATCGGGCGAGGTCTATATGGCCTGTATGATTACCCTGACCAAATATAACAACAAGACATGCGGTCTGGGACTGGGACCCATGGTAACTAGGTTGTATAAAGTAGTACTATTCTGAGCATTTTAATCCCTGTGATTGGTCTGTCCTACTACTTCATATTTGGCCTAAACACAAGTGGCTGTCTCAAAACAGTCCGGACACGAGATAGATAGATAGATATACATAGATTGATAATTAGATAGAATCGATAGAAGATAAAAAGATAGATTTGATAGATATATAATTTCCCTGTCAAAGTATAATAATAAAACATGCACTCTGGGAGGGACTCGTGGTAAATAGGTTGTGTTAAGTTGTACTATTCTTAGCACTTTTATCCCTGTTGCCCCCCTATCGGGGGATGTCTATAGGGCCGGCATGATTAGCCTAACAAAGTACAATAATAAGACATGCGGTCTGGGACCCATGGTAACTAGGTTGTATGAAGTAGTACTATTCTTAGCACTTTCATCCCTGTTACTCCCCCTATCGGGGGAGGTCTATATGGCCGGCATGATTAGCCTAACAAAGTACAATAATAAGACATGCGTTCTGGGACCCATGGTAACTAGGTTTTGATAAGTAGTACTATTCTTAGCACTTTCATCCCTGTTACTCCCCCTATCGGGGGAGGTCTATATGGCCGGCATGATTAGCCTAACGAAGTACAACAATCGGATATGTGGTCTGGGACCCATGGTAACTAGGTTGTGTTAAGTAGTACTGTTCTTATTACTTTCATTCACTGTTACTCCCCCTATCAGGGGAGGTCTATAGGGCTGGCATGATTAGCCTATCGGGGGAGGTCTATAGGCCCGGCATGATTAGCCTAACAAAGTACAATAATAAGACATGCGGTGTGGGACCCATGGTATCTAGGTTGTGTTAAGTAGTACTATTCTTAGCACTTTCATCCCTGTTACTCCCCCTATCGGGGGAGGTCTATAGGGCTGGCATGATTAGCCTAACAAAGTACAGTAATAAGACATGCGTTCTGGGACCCATGGTAACTAGGTTGTGATAAGTAGTACTATTCTTAGCACTTTCATCCCTATATCACCGGCATGATTAGCCTAACGAAGTACAACAATCGGATATGTGGTCTGGGACCCATGGTAACTAGGTTGTGTTAAGTAGTACTGTTCTTATTAGTTTAATACCTGTTACTCCCCCTATCGGGGGAGGTCTATATGGCCTGTATGATTACCCTGACCAAATATAACAACAAGACATGCGGTCTGGGACTGGGACCCATGGTAACTAGGTTGTGATAAGTAGTACTATTCTTAGCACTTTCATCCCTGTTACTCCCCCTATCGGGGGAGGTCTATATGGCCGGCATGATTAGCCTAACGAAGTACAACAATCGGATATGTGGTCTCGGACCCATGGTAACTAGGTTGTGTTAAGTAGTACTGTTCTTATTACTTTCATTCCCTGTTACTCCCCCTATCGGGGGAGGTGAATAGGGCTGGCATGATTAGCCTAACAAAGTACAATAATAAGACATGCGGTCTGGGACCCATGGTAACTAGGTTGTGTTAAGTAGTACTATTCTTAGCACTTTCATTTCCTGTTACTCCCCCTATCGGGGGAGGTCTAAAGGGCCGGCAGGATTAGCCTAACAAAGTACAATAATAAGACATGCGTTCTGGAACCCATGGTAACTAGGTTGTGTTAAGTAGTACTATTCTTAGCACTTTCATCCCTGTTACTCCCCCTATCGGGGGAGGTCTATATGGCCGGCATGATTAGCCTAACAAAGTACAACAATAAAACATGCGGTCTGGGACCCATGGTAACTAGGTTGTGTTAAGTAGTACTATTCTTAGCACTTTCATTCCCTGTTACTCCCCCTATCAGGGGAGGTCTATAGGGCTGGCATGATTAGCCTATCGGGGGAGGTCTATAGGCCCGGCATGATTAGCCTAACAAAGTACAATAATAAGACATGCGGTGTGGGACCCATGGTATCTAGGTTGTGTTAAGTAGTACTATTCTTAGCACTTTCATCCCTGTTACTCCCCCTATCGGGGGAGGTCTATAGGGCTGGCATGATTAGCCTAACAAAGTACAGTAATAAGACATGCGTTCTGGGACCCATGGTAACTAGGTTGTGATAAGTAGTACTATTCTTAGCACTTTCATCCCTATATCACCGGCATGATTAGCCTAACGAAGTACAACAATCGGATATGTGGTCTGGGACCCATGGTAACTAGGTTGTGTTAAGTAGTACTGTTCTTATTAGTTTAATACCTGTTACTCCCCCTATCGGGGGAGGTCTATATGGCCTGTATGATTACCCTGACCAAATATAACAACAAGACATGCGGTCTGGGACTGGGACCCATGGTAACTAGGTTGTGATAAGTAGTACTATTCTTAGCACTTTCATCCCTGTTACTCCCCCTATCGGGGGAGGTCTATATGGCCGGCATGATTAGCCTAACGAAGTACAACAATCGGATATGTGGTCTCGGACCCATGGTAACTAGGTTGTGTTAAGTAGTACTGTTCTTATTACTTTCATTCCCTGTTACTCCCCCTATCGGGGGAGGTGAATAGGGCTGGCATGATTAGCCTAACAAAGTACAATAATAAGACATGCGGTCTGGGACCCATGGTAACTAGGTTGTGTTAAGTAGTACTATTCTTAGCACTTTCATTTCCTGTTACTCCCCCTATCGGGGGAGGTCTAAAGGGCCGGCAGGATTAGCCTAACAAAGTACAATAATAAGACATGCGTTCTGGAACCCATGGTAACTAGGTTGTGTTAAGTAGTACTATTCTTAGCACTTTCATCCCTGTTACTCCCCCTATCGGGGGAGGTCTATATGGCCGGCATGATTAGCCTAACAAAGTACAACAATAAAACATGCGGTCTGGGACCCATGGTAACTAGGTTGTGTTAAGTAGTACTATTCTTAGCACTTTCATTCCCTGTTACTCCCCCTATCGGGGGAGGTCTATAGGGCTGGCATGATTAGCCTAACAAAGTACAATAATAAGAGATGCGTTCTGGGACCCATGGTAACTAGGTTGTGATAAGTAGTACTATTCTTAGCACTTTCATCCCTGTTACTCCCCCTATCGGGGGAGGTCTATATGACCGGCATGATTAGCCTAACGAAGTACAACAATCGGATATGTGGTCTGGGACCCATGGTAACTAGGTTGTGTTAAGTAGTACTGTTCTTATTAGTTTAATACCTGTTACTCCCCCTATCGGGCGAGGTCTATATGGCCTGTATGATTACCCTGACCAAATATAACAACAAGACATGCGGTCTGGGACTGGGACCCATGGTAACTAGGTTGTATAAAGTAGTACTATTCTGAGCATTTTAATCCCTGTGATTGGTCTGTCCTACTACTTCATATTTGGCCTAAACACAAGTGGCTGTCTCAAAACAGTCCGGACACGAGATAGATAGATAGATATACATAGATTGATAATTAGATAGAATCGATAGAAGATAAAAAGATAGATTTGATAGATATATAATTTCCCTGTCAAAGTATAATAATAAAACATGCACTCTGGGAGGGACTCGTGGTAAATAGGTTGTGTTAAGTTGTACTATTCTTAGCACTTTTATCCCTGTTGCCCCCCTATCGGGGGATGTCTATAGGGCCGGCATGATTAGCCTAACAAAGTACAATAATAAGACATGCGGTCTGGGACCCATGGTAACTAGGTTGTATGAAGTAGTACTATTCTTAGCACTTTCATCCCTGTTACTCCCCCTATCGGGGGAGGTCTATATGGCCGGCATGATTAGCCTAACAAAGTACAATAATAAGACATGCGTTCTGGGACCCATGGTAACTAGGTTTTGATAAGTAGTACTATTCTTAGCACTTTCATCCCTGTTACTCCCCCTATCGGGGGAGGTCTATATGGCCGGCATGATTAGCCTAACGAAGTACAACAATCGGATATGTGGTCTGGGACCCATGGTAACTAGGTTGTGTTAAGTAGTACTGTTCTTATTACTTTCATTCACTGTTACTCCCCCTATCAGGGGAGGTCTATAGGGCTGGCATGATTAGCCTATCGGGGGAGGTCTATAGGGCTGGCATGATTAGCCTAACAAAGTACAGTAATAAGACATGCGTTCTGGGACCCATGGTAACTAGGTTGTGATAAGTAGTACTATTCTTAGCACTTTCATCCCTATATCACCGGCATGATTAGCCTAACGAAGTACAACAATCGGATATGTGGTCTGGGACCCATGGTAACTAGGTTGTGTTAAGTAGTACTGTTCTTATTAGTTTAATACCTGTTACTCCCCCTATCGGGGGAGGTCTATATGGCCTGTATGATTACCCTGACCAAATATAACAACAAGACATGCGGTCTGGGACTGGGACCCATGGTAACTAGGTTGTGATAAGTAGTACTATTCTTAGCACTTTCATCCCTGTTACTCCCCCTATCGGGGGAGGTCTATATGGCCGGCATGATTAGCCTAACGAAGTACAACAATCGGATATGTGGTCTCGGACCCATGGTAACTAGGTTGTGTTAAGTAGTACTGTTCTTATTACTTTCATTCCCTGTTACTCCCCCTATCGGGGGAGGTGAATAGGGCTGGCATGATTAGCCTAACAAAGTACAATAATAAGACATGCGGTCTGGGACCCATGGTAACTAGGTTGTGTTAAGTAGTACTATTCTTAGCACTTTCATTTCCTGTTACTCCCCCTATCGGGGGAGGTCTAAAGGGCCGGCAGGATTAGCCTAACAAAGTACAATAATAAGACATGCGTTCTGGAACCCATGGTAACTAGGTTGTGTTAAGTAGTACTATTCTTAGCACTTTCATCCCTGTTACTCCCCCTATCGGGGGAGGTCTATATGGCCGGCATGATTAGCCTAACAAAGTACAACAATAAAACATGCGGTCTGGGACCCATGGTAACTAGGTTGTGTTAAGTAGTACTATTCTTAGCACTTTCATTCCCTGTTACTCCCCCTATCGGGGGAGGTCTATAGGGCTGGCATGATTAGCCTAACAAAGTACAATAATAAGAGATGCGTTCTGGGACCCATGGTAACTAGGTTGTGATAAGTAGTACTATTCTTAGCACTTTCATCCCTGTTACTCCCCCTATCGGGGGAGGTCTATATGACCGGCATGATTAGCCTAACGAAGTACAACAATCGGATATGTGGTCTGGGACCCATGGTAACTAGGTTGTGTTAAGTAGTACTGTTCTTATTAGTTTAATACCTGTTACTCCCCCTATCGGGCGAGGTCTATATGGCCTGTATGATTACCCTGACCAAATATAACAACAAGACATGCGGTCTGGGACTGGGACCCATGGTAACTAGGTTGTATAAAGTAGTACTATTCTGAGCATTTTAATCCCTGTGATTGGTCTGTCCTACTACTTCATATTTGGCCTAAACACAAGTGGCTGTCTCAAAACAGTCCGGACACGAGATAGATAGATAGATATACATAGATTGATAATTAGATAGAATCGATAGAAGATAAAAAGATAGATTTGATAGATATATAATTTCCCTGTCAAAGTATAATAATAAAACATGCACTCTGGGAGGGACTCGTGGTAAATAGGTTGTGTTAAGTTGTACTATTCTTAGCACTTTTATCCCTGTTGCCCCCCTATCGGGGGATGTCTATAGGGCCGGCATGATTAGCCTAACAAAGTACAATAATAAGACATGCGGTCTGGGACCCATGGTAACTAGGTTGTATGAAGTAGTACTATTCTTAGCACTTTCATCCCTGTTACTCCCCCTATCGGGGGAGGTCTATATGGCCGGCATGATTAGCCTAACAAAGTACAATAATAAGACATGCGTTCTGGGACCCATGGTAACTAGGTTTTGATAAGTAGTACTATTCTTAGCACTTTCATCCCTGTTACTCCCCCTATCGGGGGAGGTCTATATGGCCGGCATGATTAGCCTAACGAAGTACAACAATCGGATATGTGGTCTGGGACCCATGGTAACTAGGTTGTGTTAAGTAGTACTGTTCTTATTACTTTCATTCACTGTTACTCCCCCTATCAGGGGAGGTCTATAGGGCTGGCATGATTAGCCTATCGGGGGAGGTCTATAGGCCCGGCATGATTAGCCTAACAAAGTACAATAATAAGACATGCGGTGTGGGACCCATGGTAACTAGGTTGTGTTAAGTAGTACTATTCTTAGCACTTTCATCCCTGTTACTCCCCCTATCGGGGGAGGTCTATATGACCGGCATGATTAGCCTAACGAAGTACAACAATAGGATATGTGGTCTGGGACCCATGGTAACTAGGTTGTGTTAAGTAGTACTGTTCTTATTAGTTTAATACCTGTTACTCCCCCTATCGGGGGAGGTCTATATGGCTGTATGATTACCCTGACCAAATATAACAACAAGACATGCGGTCTGGGACTGGGACCCATGGTAACTAGGTTGTGTAAAGTAGTACTATTCTGAGCATTTTAATCCCTGTGATTGGTCTGTCCTACTACTTCATATTTGGCCTAAACACAAGTGGCTGTCTCAAAACAGTCCGGACACGAGATAGATAGATAGATAGATAGATATACATAGATTGATAATTAGATAGAATCGATAGAAGATAAAAAGATAGATTTGATAGATATATAATTTCCCTGTCAAAGTATAATAATAAAACATGCACTCTGGGAGGGACCCATGGTAAATAGGTTGTGTTAAGTTGTACTATTCTTAGCACTTTTATCCCTGTTGCCCCCCTATCGGGGGATGTCTATAGGGCCGGCATGATTAGCCTAACAAAGTACAATAATAAGACATGCGGTCTGGGACCGATGGTAACTAGGTTGTGTTAAGTAGTACTATTCTTAGCACTTTCATCCCTGTTACTCCCCCTATCGGGGGAGGTCTATATGTCCGGCATGATTAGCCTAACGAAGTACAACAATCGGATATGTGGTCTGGGACCCATGGTAACTAGGTTGAGTTAAGTAGTACTATTCTTAGCACTTTCATTCCCTGTTACTCCCCCTATCGGGGGAGGTCTATAGGGCCGGCATGATTAGCCTAACGAAGTACAACAATCGGATATGTGGTCTGGGACCCATGGTAACTAGGTTGTGTTAAGTAGTACTGTTCTTATTAGTTTAATACCTGTTACTCCCCCTATCGGGCGAGGTCTATATGGCCTGTATGATTACCCTGACCAAATATAACAACAAGACATGCGGTCTGGGACTGGGACCCATGGTAACTAGGTTGTATAAAGTAGTACTATTCTGAGCATTTTAATCCCTGTGATTGGTCTGTCCTACTACTTCATATTTGGCCTAAACACAAGTGGCTGTCTCAAAACAGTCCTGACACGAGATAGATAGATAGATAGATAGATATACATAGATTGATAATTAGATAGAATCGATAGAAGATAAAAAGATAGATTTGATAGATATATAATTTCCCTGTCAAAGTATAATAATAAAACATGCACTCTGGGAGGGACTCGTGGTAAATAGGTTGTGTTAAGTTGTACTATTCTTAGCACTTTTATCCCTGTTGCCCCCCTATCGGGGGATGTCTATAGGGCCGGCATGTTTAGCCTAACAAAGTACAATAATAAGACATGCGGTCTGGGACCCATGGTAACTAGGTTGTGTTAAGTAGTACTATTCTTAGCACTTTCATCCCTGTTACTCCCCCTATCGGGGGAGGTCTATATGGCCGGCATGATTAGCCTAACAAAGTACAACAATAAAACATACGGTCTGGGACCCATGGTAAATAGGTTGTGTTAAGTAGTACTATTCTTAGCACTTTCATTCCCTGTTACTCCCCCTATGGGGGGAGGTCTATAGGGCCGGCATGATTAGCCTAACAAAGTACAACAATCGGATATGTGGTCTGGGACCCATGGTAACTAGGTTGTGTTATGTAGTACTGTTCTTATTAGTTTAATACCTGTTACTCCCCCTATCGGGGGTGGTCTATATGGCCTGTATGATTACCCTGACCAAATATAACAACAAGACAAGCGGTCTGGGACTGGGACCCATGGTAACTAGGTTGTGATAAGTAGTACTATTCTTAGCACTTTCATCCCTGTTACTCCCCCTATCGGGGGAGGTCTATATGGCCGGCATGATTAGCCTAACGAAGTACAACAATCGGATATGTGGTCTCGGACCCATGGTAACTAGGTTGTGTTAAGTAGTACTGTTCTTATTACTTTCATTCCCTGTTACTCCCCCTATCGGGGGAGGTGAATAGGGCTGGCATGATTAGCCTAACAAAGTACAATAATAAGACATGCGGTCTGGGACCCATGGTAACTAGGTTGTGTTAGGTAGTACTATTCTTAGCACTTTCATTTCCTGTTACTCCCCCTATCGGGGGAGGTCTAATGGGCCGGCATGATTAGCCTAACAAAGTACAATAATAAGACATGCGTTCTGGGACCCATGGTAACTAGGTTGTGATAAGTAGTACTATTCTTAGCACTTTCATCCCTGTTACTCCCCCTATCGGGGGAGGTCTATATGGCCGGCATGATTAGCCTAACGAAGTACAACAATCGGATATGTGGTCTGGGACCCATGGTAACTAGGTTGAGTTAAGTAGTACTATTCTTAGCACTTTCATTCCCTGTTACTCCCCCTATCGGGGGAGGTCTATAGGGCCGGCATGATTAGCCTAACGAAGTACAACAATCGGATATGTGGTCTGGGACCCATGGTAACTAGGTTGTGTTAAGTAGTACTGTTCTTATTAGTTTAATACCTGTTACTCCCCCTATCGGGCGAGGTCTATATGGCCTGTATGATTACCCTGACCAAATATAACAACAAGACATGCGGTCTGGGACTGGGACCCATGGTAACTAGGTTGTATAAAGTAGTACTATTCTGAGCATTTTAATCCCTGTGATTGGTCTGTCCTACTACTTCATATTTGGCCTAAACACAAGTGGCTGTCTCAAAACAGTCCTGACACGAGATAGATAGATAGATAGATAGATATACATAGATTGATAATTAGATAGAATCGATAGAAGATAAAAAGATAGATTTGATAGATATATAATTTCCCTGTCAAAGTATAATAATAAAACATGCACTCTGGGAGGGACTCGTGGTAAATAGGTTGTGTTAAGTTGTACTATTCTTAGCACTTTTATCCCTGTTGCCCCCCTATCGGGGGATGTCTATAGGGCCGGCATGTTTAGCCTAACAAAGTACAATAATAAGACATGCGGTCTGGGACCCATGGTAACTAGGTTGTGTTAAGTAGTACTATTCTTAGCACTTTCATCCCTGTTACTCCCCCTATCGGGGGAGGTCTATATGGCCGGCATGATTAGCCTAACAAAGTACAACAATAAAACATACGGTCTGGGACCCATGGTAAATAGGTTGTGTTAAGTAGTACTATTCTTAGCACTTTCATTCCCTGTTACTCCCCCTATGGGGGGAGGTCTATAGGGCCGGCATGATTAGCCTAACAAAGTACAACAATCGGATATGTGGTCTGGGACCCATGGTAACTAGGTTGTGTTATGTAGTACTGTTCTTATTAGTTTAATACCTGTTACTCCCCCTATCGGGGGTGGTCTATATGGCCTGTATGATTACCCTGACCAAATATAACAACAAGACAAGCGGTCTGGGACTGGGACCCATGGTAACTAGGTTGTGATAAGTAGTACTATTCTTAGCACTTTCATCCCTGTTACTCCCCCTATCGGGGGAGGTCTATATGGCCGGCATGATTAGCCTAACGAAGTACAACAATCGGATATGTGGTCTCGGACCCATGGTAACTAGGTTGTGTTAAGTAGTACTGTTCTTATTACTTTCATTCCCTGTTACTCCCCCTATCGGGGGAGGTGAATAGGGCTGGCATGATTAGCCTAACAAAGTACAATAATAAGACATGCGGTCTGGGACCCATGGTAACTAGGTTGTGTTAGGTAGTACTATTCTTAGCACTTTCATTTCCTGTTACTCCCCCTATCGGGGGAGGTCTAATGGGCCGGCATGATTAGCCTAACAAAGTACAATAATAAGACATGCGTTCTGGGACCCATGGTAACTAGGTTGTGATAAGTAGTACTATTCTTAGCACTTTCATCCCTGTTACTCCCCCTATCGGGGGAGGTCTATATGGCCGGCATGATTAGCCTAACAAAGTACAATAATAAGACATGCGGTCTGGGACCCATGGTAACTAGGTTGTGTTAAGTAGTACTATTCTTAGCACTTTCATTCCCTGTTACTCCCCCTATCGGGGGAGGTCTATAGGGCTGGCATGATTAGCCTAACAAAGTACAATAATAAGAGATGCGTTCTGGGACCCATGGTAACTAGGTTGTGATAAGTAGTACTATTCTTAGCACTTTCATCCCTGTTACTCCCCCTATCAGGGGGAGGTCTATATGACCGGCATGATTAGCCTAACGAAGTACAACAATCGGATATGTGGTCTGGGACCCATGGTAACTAGGTTGTGTTAAGTAGTACTGTTCTTATTAGTTTAATACCTGTTACTCCCCCTATCGGGCGAGGTCTATATGGCCTGTATGATTACCCTGACCAAATATAACAACAAGACATGCGGTCTGGGACTGGGACCCATGGTAACTAGGTTGTATAAAGTAGTACTATTCTGAGCATTTTAATCCCTGTGATTGGTCTGTCCTACTACTTCATATTTGGCCTAAACACAAGTGGCTGTCTCAAAACAGTCCGGACACGAGATAGATAGATAGATAGATATACATAGATTGATAATTAGATAGAATCGATAGAAGATAAAAAGATAGATTTGATAGATATATAATTTCCCTGTCAAAGTATAATAATAAAACATGCACTCTGGGAGGGACTCGTGGTAAATAGGTTGTGTTAAGTTGTACTATTCTTAGCACTTTTATCCCTGTTGCCCCCCTATCGGGGGATGTCTATAGGGCCGGCATGATTAGCCTAACAAAGTACAATAATAAGACATGCGGTCTGGGACCCATGGTAACTAGGTTGTGTTAAGTAGTACTATTCTTAGCACTTTCATCCCTGTTACTCCCCCTACCGGGGGAGGTCTATATGGCCGGCATGATTAGCCTAACAAAGTACAACAATAAAACATACGGTCTGGGACCCATGGTAAATAGGTTGTGTTAAGTAGTACTATTCTAAGCACTTTCATTCCCTGTTACTCCCCCTATGGGGGGAGGTCTATAGGGCCGGCATGATTAGCCTAACAAAGTACAATAATAAGACATGCGTTCTGGGACCCATGGTAACTAGGTTTTGATAAGTAGTACTATTCTTAGCACTTTCATCCCTGTTACTCCCCCTATCGGGGGAGGTCTATATGGCCGGCATGATTAGCCTAACAAAGTACAACAATCGGATATGTGGTCTGGGACCCATGGTAACTAGGTTGTGTTAAGTAGTACTGTTCTTATTACTTTCATTCCCTGTTACTCCCCCTATCAGGGGAGGTCTATAGGGCTGGCATCGGGGGATGTCTATAGGGCCGGCATGATTAGCCTAACAAAGTACAATAATAAGACATGCGGTCTGGGACCCATGGTAACTAGGTTGTGTTAAGTAGTACTATTCTTAGCACTTTCATCCCTGTTACTCCCCCTATCGGGGGAGGTCTATATGACCGGCATGATTAGCCTAACGAAGTACAACAATAGGATATGTGGTCTGGGACCCATGGTAACTAGGTTGTGTTAAGTAGTACTGTTCTTATTAGTTTAATACCTGTTACACCCCTTATCGGGGGAGGTCTATATGGCCTGTATGATTACCCTGACCAAATATAACAACAAGACATGCGGTCTGGGACTGGGACCCATGGTAACTAGGTTGTGTAAAGTAGTACTATTCTGAGCATTTTAATCCCTGTGATTGGTCTGTCCTACTACTTCATATTTGGCCTAAACACAAGTGGCTGTCTCAAAACAGTCCGGACACGAGATAGATAGATAGATAGATAGATAGATAGATATACATAGATTGATAATTAGATAGAATCGATAGAAGATAAAAAGATAGATTTGATAGATATATAATTTCCCTGTCAAAGTATAATAATAAAACATGCACTCTGGGAGGGACCCATGGTAAATAGGTTGTGTTAAGTTGTACTATTCTTAGCACTTTTATCCCTGTTGCCCCCCTATCGGGGGATGTCTATAGGGCCGGCATGATTAGCCTAACAAAGTACAATAATAAGACATGCGGTCTGGGACCGATGGTAACTAGGTTGTGTTAAGTAGTACTATTCTTAGCACTTTCATCCCTGTTACTCCACCTATCGGGGGAGGTCTATATGTCCGGCATGATTAGCCTAACGAAGTACAACAATCGGATATGTGGTCTGGGACCCATGGTAACTAGGTTGTGTTAAGTAGTACTATTCTTAGCACTTTCATTCCCTGTTACTCCCCCTATCGGGGGAGGTCTATAGGGCCGGCATGATTAGCCTAACGAAGTACAACAATCGGATATGTGGTCTGGGACCCATGGTAACTAGGTTGTGTTAAGTAGTACTGTTCTTATTAGTTTAATACCTGTTACTCCCCCTATCGGGCGAGGTCTATATGGCCTGTATGATTACCCTGACCAAATATAACCACAAGACATGCGGTCTGGGACTGGGACCCATGGTAACTAGGTTGTTTAAAGTAGTACTATTCTGAGCATTTTAATCCCTGTGATTGGTCTGTCCTACTACTTCATATTTGGCCTAAACACAAGTGGCTGTCTCAAAACAGTCCGGACATGAGATAGATAGATAGATAGATAGATAGATAGATAGATATACATAGATTGATAATTAGATAGAATCGATAGAAGATAAAAAGATAGATTTGATAGATATATAATTTCCCTGTCAAAGTATAATAATAAAACATGCACTCTGGGAGGGACTCGTGGTAAATAGGTTGTGTTAAGTTGTACTATTCTTAGCACTTTTATCCCTGTTGCCCCCCTATCGGGGGATGTCTATAGGGCCGGCATGATTAGCCTAACAAAGTACAATAATAAGACATGCGGTCTGGGACCCATGGTAACTAGGTTGTGTTAAGTAGTACTATTCTTAGCACTTTCATCCCTGTTACTCCCCCTATCGGGGGAGGTCTATATGGCCGGCATGATTAGCCTAACAAAGTACAACAATAAAACATACGGTCTGGGACCCATGGTAAATAGGTTGTGTTAAGTAGTACTATTCTTAGCACTTTCATTCCCTGTTACTCCCCCTATGGGGGGAGGTCTATAGGGCCGGCATGATTAGCCTAACAAAGTACAATAATAAGACATGCGTTCTGGGACCCATGGTAACTAGGTTTTGATAAGTAGTACTATTCTTAGCACTTTCATCCCTGTTACTCCCCCTATCGGGGGAGGTCTATATGGCCGGCATGATTAGCCTAACGAAGTACAACAATCGGATATGTGGTCTGGGACCCATGGTAACTAGGTTGTGTTAAGTAGTACTGTTCTTATTACTTTCATTCCCTGTTACTCCCCCTATCAGGGGAGGTCTATAGGGCTGGCATGATTAGCCTATCGGGGGAGATCTATAGGCCCGGCATGATTAGCCTAACAAAGTACAATAATAAGACATGCGGTCTGGGACCCATGGTAACTAGGTTGTGTTAAGTAGTACTATTCTTAGCACTTTCATCCCTGTTACTCCCCCTATCGGGGGAGGTCTATATGACCGGCATGATTAGCCTAACGAAGTACAACAATAGGATATGTGGTCTGGGACCCATGGTAACTAGGTTGTGTTAAGTAGTACTGTTCTTATTAGTTTAATACCTGTTACTCCCCCTATCGGGGGAGGTCTATATGGCCTGTATGATTACCCTGACCAAATATAACAACAAGACATGCGGTCTGGGACTGGGACCCATGGTAACTAGGTTGTGTAAAGTAGTACTATTCTGAGCATTTTAATCCCTGTGATTGGTCTGTCCTACTACTTCATATTTGGCCTAAACACAAGTGGCTGTCTCAAAACAGTCCGGACACGAGATAGATAGATAGATAGATAGATAGATAGATAGATAGATAGATATACATAGATTGATAATTAGATAGAATCGATAGAAGATAAAAAGATAGATTTGATAGATATATAATTTCCCTGTCAAAGTATAATAATAAAACATGCACTCTGGGAGGGACCCATGGTAAATAGGTTGTGTTAAGTTGTACTATTCTTAGCACTTTTATCCCTGTTGCCCCCCTATCGGGGGATGTCTATAGGGCCGGCATGATTAGCCTAACAAAGTACAATAATAAGACATGCGGTCTGGGACCGATGGTAACTAGGTTGTGTTAAGTAGTACTATTCTTAGCACTTTCATCCCTGTTACTCCCCCAATCGGGGGAGGTCTATATGTCCGGCATGATTAGCCTAACGAAGTACAACAATCGGATATGTGGTCTGGGACCCATGGTAACTAGGTTGTGTTAAGTAGTACTGTTCTTATTAGTTTAATACCTGTTACTCCCCCTATCGGGGGTGGTCTATATGGCCTGTATGATTACCCTGACCAAATATAACAACAAGACATGCGGTCTGGGACTGGGACCCATGGTAACTAGGTTGTGATAAGTAGTACTATTCTTAGCACTTTCATTCCTGTTACTCCCCCTATCGGGGGAGGTCTATATGGCCGGCATGATTAGCCTAACGAAGTACAACAATCGGATATGTGGTGTCGGACCCATGGTAACTAGGTTGTGTTAAGTAGTACTGTTCTTATTACTTTCATTCCCTGTTACTCCCCCTATCGGGGGAGGTGAATAGGGCTGGCATGATTAGCCTAACAAAGTACAATAATAAGACATGCGGTCTGGGACCCATGGTAACTAGGTTGTGTTAGGTAGTACTATTCTTAGCACTTTCATTTCCTGTTACTCCCCCTATCGGGGGAGGTCTAATGGGCCGGCATGATTAGCCTAACAAAGTACAATAATAAGACATGCGTTCTGGGACACATGGTAACTAGGTTGTGATAAGTAGTACTATTCTTAGCACTTTCATCCCTGTTACTCCCCCTATCGGGGGAGGTCTATATGGCCGGCATGATTAGCCTAACAAAGTACAATAATAAGACATGCGGTCTGGGACCCATGGTAACTAGGTTGTGTTAAGTAGTACTATTCTTAGCACTTTCATTCCCTGTTACTCCCCCTATCGGGGGAGGTCTATAGGGCTGGCATGATTAGCCTAACAAAGTACAATAATAAGAGATGCGTTCTGGGACCCATGGTAACTAGGTTGTGATAAGTAGTACTATTCTTAGCACTTTCATCCCTGTTACTCCCCCTATCGGGGGAGGTCTATATGGCCGGCATGATTAGCCTAACAAAGTACAATAATAAGACATGCGGTCTGGGACCCATGGTAACTAGGTTGTGTTAAGTAGTACTGTTCTTATTAGTTTAATACCTGTTACTCCCCCTATCGGGCGAGGTCTATATGGCCTGTATGATTACCCTGACCAAATATAACAACAAGTCATGCGGTCTGGGACTGGGACCCATGGTAACTAGGTTGTATAAAGTAGTACTATTCTGAGCATTTTAATCCCTGTGATTGGTCTGTCCTACTACTTCATATTTGGCCTAAACACAAGTGGCTGTCTCAAAACAGTCCGGACACGAGATAGATAGATAGATAGATATACATAGATTGATAATTAGATAGAATCGATAGAAGATAAAAAGATAGATTTGATAGATATATAATTTCCCTGTCAAAGTATAATAATAAAACATGCACTCTGGGAGGGACTCGTGGTAAATAGGTTGTGTTAAGTTGTACTATTCTTAGCACTTTTATCCCTGTTGCCCCCCTATCGGGGGATGTCTATAGGGCCGGCATGATTAGCCTAACAAAGTACAATAATAAGACATGCGGTCTGGGACCCATGGTAACTAGGTTGTGTTAAGTAGTACTATTCTTAGCACTTTCATCCCTGTTACTCCCCCTATCGGGGGAGGTCTATATGGCCGGCATGATTAGCCTAACAAAGTACAACAATAAAACATACGGTCTGGGACCCATGGTAAATAGGTTGTGTTAAGTAGTACTATTCTTAGCACTTTCATTCCCTGTTACTCCCCCTATGGGGGGAGGTCTATAGGGCCGGCATGATTAGCCTAACAAAGTACAATAATAAGACATGCGTTCTGGGACCCATGGTAACTAGGTTTTGATAAGTAGTACTATTCTTAGCACTTTCATCCCTGTTACTCCCCCTATCGGGGGAGGTCTATATGGCCGGCATGATTAGCCTAACGGAGTACAACAATCGGATATGTGGTCTGGGACCCATGGTAACTAGGTTGTGTTAAGTAGTACTGTTCTTATTACTTTCATTCCCTGTTACTCCCCCTATCAGGGGAGGTCTATAGGGCTGGCATGATTAGCCTATCGGGGGAGGTCTATAGGCCCGGCATGATTAGCCTAACAAAGTACAATAATAAGACATGCGGTCTGGGACCCATGGTAACTAGGTTGTGTTAAGTAGTACTATTCTTAGCACTTTCATCCCTGGTACTCCCCCTATCGGGGGAGGTCTATATGGCCGGCATGATTAGCCTAACGAAGTACAACAATAGGATATGTGGTCTGGGACCCATGGTAACTAGGTTGTGTTAAGTAGTACTGTTCTTATTAGTTTAATACCTGTTACTCCCCCTATCGGGGGAGGTCTATATGGCCTGTATGATTACCCTGACCAAATATAACAACAAGACATGCGGTCTGGGACTGGGACCCATGGTAACTAGGTTGTGTAAAGTAGTACTATTCTGAGCATTTTAATCCCTGTGATTGGTCTGTCCTACTACTTCATATTTGGCCTAAACACAAGTGGCTGTCTCAAAACAGTCCGGACACGAGATAGATAGATAGATAGATAGATATACATAGATTGATAATTAGATAGAATCGATAGAAGATAAAAAGATAGATTTGATAGATATATAATTTCCCTGTCAAAGTATAATAATAAAACATGCACTCTGGGAGGGACCCATGGTAAATAGGTTGTGTTAAGTTGTACTATTCTTAGCACTTTTATCCCTGTTGCCCCCCTATCGGGGGATGTCTATAGGGCCGGCATGATTAGCCTAACAAAGTACAATAATAAGACATGCGGTCTGGGACCGATGGTAACTAGGTTGTGTTAAGTAGTACTATTCTTAGCACTTTCATCCCTGTTACTCCCCCTATCGGGGGAGGTCTATATGTCCGGCATGATTAGCCTAACGAAGTACAACAATCGGATATGTGGTCTGGGACCCATGGTAACTAGGTTGTGTTAAGTAGTACTGTTCTTATTAGTTTAATACCTGTTACTCCCCCTATCGGGGGTGGTCTATATGGCCTGTATGATTACCCTGACCAAATATAACAACAAGACATGCGGTCTGGGACTGGGACCCATGGTAACTAGGTTGTGATAAGTAGTACTATTCTTAGCACTTTCATCCCTGTTACTCCCCCTATCGGGGGAGGTCTATATGGCCGGCATGATTAGCCTAACGAAGTACAACAATCGGATATGTGGTGTCGGACCCATGGTAACTAGGTTGTGTTAAGTAGTACTGTTCTTATTACTTTCATTCCCTGTTACTCCCCCTATCGGGGGAGGTGAATAGGGCTGGCATGATTAGCCTAACAAAGTACAATAATAAGACATGCGGTCTGGGACCCATGGTAACTAGGTTGTGTTAGGTAGTACTATTCTTAGCACTTTCATTTCCTGTTACTCCCCCTATCGGGGGAGGTCTAATGGGCCGGCATGATTAGCCTAACAAAGTACAATAATAAGACATGCGTTCTGGGACAAATGGTAACTAGGTTGTGATAAGTAGTACTATTCTTAGCACTTTCATCCCTGTTACTCCCCCTATCGGGGGAGGTCTATATGGCCGGCATGATTAGCCTAACAAAGTACAATAATAAGACATGCGGTCTGGGACCCATGGTAACTAGGTTGTGTTAAGTAGTACTATTCTTAGCACTTTCATTCCCTGTTACTCCCCCTATCGGGGGAGGTCTATAGGGCTGGCATGATTACCCTGACCAAATATAACAACAAGTCATGCGGTCTGGGACTGGGACCCATGGTAACTAGGTTGTATAAAGTAGTACTATTCTGAGCATTTTAATCCCTGTGATTGGTCTGTCCTACTACTTCATATTTGGCCTAAACACAAGTGGCTGTCTCAAAACAGTCCGGACACGAGATAGATAGATAGATAGATATACATAGATTGATAATTAGATAGAATCGATAGAAGATAAAAAGATAGATTTGATAGATATATAATTTCCCTGTCAAAGTATAATAATAAAACATGCACTCTGGGAGGGACTCGTGGTAAATAGGTTGTGTTAAGTTGTACTATTCTTAGCACTTTTATCCCTGTTGCCCCCCTATCGGGGGATGTCTATAGGGCCGGCATGATTAGCCTAACAAAGTACAATAATAAGACATGCGGTCTGGGACCCATGGTAACTAGGTTGTGTTAAGTAGTACTATTCTTAGCACTTTCATCCCTGTTACTCCCCCTATCGGGGGAGGTCTATATGGCCGGCATGATTAGCCTAACAAAGTACAACAATAAAACATACGGTCTGGGACCCATGGTAAATAGGTTGTGTTAAGTAGTACTATTCTTAGCACTTTCATTCCCTGTTGTTACTCCCCCTATGGGGGGAGGTCTATAGGGCCGGCATGATTAGCCTAACAAAGTACAATAATAAGACATGCGTTCTGGGACCCATGGTAACTAGGTTGTGTTAAGTAGTACTATTCTTAGCACTTTCATCCCTGTTACTCCCCCTATCGGGGGAGGTCTATATGGCCGGCATGATTAGCCTAACGGAGTACAACAATCGGATATGTGGTCTGGGACCCATGGTAACTAGGTTGTGTTAAGTAGTACTGGTCTTATTACTTTCATTCCCTGTTACTCCCCCTATCAGGGGAGGTCTATAGGGCTGGCATGATTAGCCTATCGGGGGAGGTCTATAGGCCCGGCATGATTAGCCTAACAAAGTACAATAATAAGACATGCGGTCTGGGACCCATGGTAACTAGGTTGTGTTAAGTAGTACTATTCTTAGCACTTTCATCCCTGTTACTCCCCCTATCGGGGGAGGTCTATATGACCGGCATGATTAGCCTAACGAAGTACAACAATAGGATATGTGGTCTGGGACCCATGGTAACTAGGTTGTGTTAAGTAGTACTGTTCTTATTAGTTTAATACCTGTTACTCCCCCTATCGGGGGAGGTCTATATGGCCTGTATGATTACCCTGACCAAATATAACAACAAGACATGCGGTCTGGGACTGGGACCCATGGTAACTAGGTTGTGTAAAGTAGTACTATTCTGAGCATTTTAATCCCTGTGATTGGTCTGTCCTACTACTTCATATTTGGCCTAAACACAAGTGGCTGTCTCAAAACAGTCCGGACACGAGATAGATAGATAGATAGATAGATAGATATACATAGATTGATAATTAGATAGAATCGATAGAAGATAAAAAGATAGATTTGATAGATATATAATTTCCCTGTCAAAGTATAATAATAAAACATGCACTCTGGGAGGGACCCATGGTAAATAGGTTGTGTTAAGTTGTACTATTCTTAGCACTTTTATCCCTGTTGCCCCCCTATCGGGGGATGTCTATAGGGCCGGCATGATTAGCCTAACAAAGTACAATAATAAGACATGCGGTCTGGGACCGATGGTAACTAGGTTGTGTTAAGTAGTACTATTCTTAGCACTTTCATCCCTGTTACTCCCCCAATCGGGGGAGGTCTATATGTCCGGCATGATTAGCCTAACGAAGTACAACAATCGGATATGTGGTCTGGGACCCATGGTAACTAGGTTGTGTTAAGTAGTACTGTTCTTATTAGTTTAATACCTGTTACTCCCCCTATCGGGGGTGGTCTATATGGCCTGTATGATTACCCTGACCAAATATAACAACAAGACATGCGGTCTGGGACTGGGACCCATGGTAACTAGGTTGTGATAAGTAGTACTATTCTTAGCACTTTCATCCCTGTTACTCCCCCTATCGGGGGAGGTCTATATGGCCGGCATGATTAGCCTAACGAAGTACAACAATCGGATATGTGGTGTCGGACCCATGGTAACTAGGTTGTGTTAAGTAGTACTGTTCTTATTACTTTCATTCCCTGTTACTCCCCCTATCGGGGGAGGTGAATAGGGCTGGCATGATTAGCCTAACAAAGTACAATAATAAGACATGCGGTCTGGGACCCATGGTAACTAGGTTGTGTTAGGTAGTACTATTCTTAGCACTTTCATTTCCTGTTACTCCCCCTATCGGGGGAGGTCTAATGGGCCGGCATGATTAGCCTAACAAAGTACAATAATAAGACATGCGTTCTGGGACAAATGGTAACTAGGTTGTGATAAGTAGTACTATTCTTAGCACTTTCATCCCTGTTACTCCCCCTATCGGGGGAGGTCTATATGGCCGGCATGATTAGCCTAACAAAGTACAATAATAAGACATGCGGTCTGGGACCCATGGTAACTAGGTTGTGTTAAGTAGTACTATTCTTAGCACTTTCATTCCCTGTTACTCCCCCGATAGGGGGAGGTCTATAGGGCTGGCATGATTAGCCTAACAAAGTACAATAATAAGAGATGCGTTCTGGGACCCATGGTAACTAGGTTGTGATAAGTAGTACTATTCTTAGCACTTTCATCCCTGTTACTCCCCCTATCGGGGGAGGTCTATATGACCGGCATGATTAGCCTAACGAAGTACAACAATCGGATATGTGGTCTGGGACCCATGGTAACTAGGTTGTGTTAAGTAGTACTGTTCTTATTAGTTTAATACCTGTTACTCCCCCTATCGGGCGAGGTCTATATGGCCTGTATGATTACCCTGACCAAATATAACAACAAGTCATGCGGTCTGGGACTGGGACCCATGGTAACTAGGTTGTATAAAGTAGTACTATTCTGAGCATTTTAATCCCTGTGATTGGTCTGTCCTACTACTTCATATTTGGCCTAAACACAAGTGGCTGTCTCAAAACAGTCCGGACACGAGATAGATAGATAGATAGATATACATAGATTGATAATTAGATAGAATCGATAGAAGATAAAAAGATAGATTTGATAGATATATAATTTCCCTGTCAAAGTATAATAATAAAACATGCACTCTGGGAGGGACTCGTGGTAAATAGGTTGTGTTAAGTTGTACTATTCTTAGCACTTTTATCCCTGTTGCCCCCCTATCGGGGGATGTCTATAGGGCCAGCATGATTACCCTGACAAAGTATAATAATAAGACATGCGGTCTGGGACCCATGGTAACTAGGTTGTTGTTACGGTTACCCTTAGTCTCGCTGAGAGATGGACCGCTTAGTAGCCTGGATCCCTATTGCTAAAGAGGGGAGAAGCTGCTTTCCATAGTATTCTATATGAGTCTCGCAAATATAGAATAATCTCCCTTAGCTGCAGTACAGCTAGGATACCCTTCTGCCCACAAAAACGAGTCAACGCTGCGATTGAGGGTCAAACAAGAACTCAGGACTGGGATGCCCAGCCTGCTTTTTATTAAGGTTACATGCACACAGGGCACTCCCAGGGGGAGAGGGGGGGAAGCACAAAATCCCCCATCACACATTTAGATAGAGAGCACTGTCCTTTGACAGGCCACAATAGGATTACAGTACTTAAGATAACAAGTTTACAAGTTCATCTTATCAATTAGCAGTCTGGCTCCAGAGGTGATTAGACAATAGTTTCTAAAAGCTGAAAAAAAAGAGTTAACTCTTTATGAAATGAAACTTGTTACAGTTTTCTTGGAGCCCTTCTTAGGCGCTGGCTTGCTGGTTCAGGCATTGCTGCTGGGAAATAAGCTCTTCACAACAGAATAACTAATGCTTCTGTAACATTGCTCCCTTTCTGTGGAACACTCTGGCAGACACGGTCTGACCCCTTTTCGGGGCAGACTAAGGCTGTCCAGACCGCTGGTTATGCGGGGCTGAGGTCGGTTTGTCTGGACAACCCGTCGGCGTTGCCATTCTGTTTCCCAGGTCTGTAAGTAATGGTGAAATTGAAGGTTTGCAACGATAAGCTCCAACGTAATAGCCTGCCGTTATCTCCAGAGACCCGGTTCAGCCACACCAACGGGTTATGGTCGGTGACCAGAGTGAACTCCTGACCATATAAATAGGGAGTCAATTTCTTTAATGCCCACACCAAAGCCAAACACTCCTTTTCGACCGCTGCATAGCTGACTTCGCGGGGCAGGAGCTTCCGGCTGATGTAGGCAACTGGATGCTCCCCTCCATCTTCGCCTACTTGGCTGAGGACAGCTCCCAGCCCGAACATGGAAGCATCTGTATGGACGATAAAACGTTTGTTAAGGGCTGGGGCCGCCAAGACAGGAGCGTTAATTAGAGCATTTTTGAGAGCCTGGAAAGCCGTTTCACAGTGGGGAGACCACAGGACCTGTCGAGGTAAGTTCTTCTTGGTCAAGTCAGTCAGGGGTTTGGCAAGTGTGCTGTAGTCTGGTACGAACCGTCTATAGTACCCTGCCGTGCCCAGGAAGGCTAGGACCTGAGTCTTAGTGATGGGGGTGGGCCAATTGGCGACAGCTTCTATTTTGGCCGGCTCTGGTCGCTGCTTTCCACACCCCACCCGGTGACCCAGGTACTGTACCTCGGCCATCCCAAAGTGGCATTTTTCTGGCTTCAGAGTCAGGCCAGCAGCCCGGATCTGATCCAGAACCATTCCCACATGAGCTAAGTGGTCCTCCCAGGACTCACTGTGGATCGCTATGTCGTCCAGGTAGGCGCAAGCAAAACTCTGGAAGCCATCCAGGAGCCTATCCACCAAGCGCTGGAATGTAGCTGGGGCATTCTTCATCCCAAACGGCATTACCCTAAACTGATATAAGCCGAATGGGGTGACGAATGCCGACTTGGGGATAGCCTCCGGGGCCAGGGGAATCTGCCAGTAACCTTTGCAGAGGTCAATAGTGGTCAGGTAATTTCCCCTGGCTATACGATCGAGTAGCTCGTCTACCCTGGGCATAGGGTAAGCGTCCGTCACGGTATTTTCATTGAGCCTCCGATAGTCTACGCAGAACCGGGTGGTCCCATCTGTGACAGACCCTTCTGTCAGGACTGAAGGAGTTAATTGTGTTTAGCTAAGAAACTAATTTCCAAAGACAGAGTTGCTGGCTCCAGCTATAATCTAATTAGTGCTAAGCATTCTATTGTTTGATCACCTCCAGAGAGAAAACGCCTAAGTGATAAGAAGGGCCAAGAGTGTCTTGTGGTTGAAGTGTTTAAGTAATATAATCCTATTGTATCATGTCAAAGGGCTTGTTCCCTCCATGTAATGTACAACAGCCTTTCAACCCCCATCTGGGGGGGGGGGGGGGTTTCAGACCTGCATAAATACTAGGCATAGCCTTTTAATAAATATCATTCTGTTTTAAACCTGAAAACTGGCTTGGTTGTGAATTGCTGATTCCCTATGCAGGACATTGTTCATCTGGTATTAACCTTGGTATCCTGTTGGTACTGTAACATTGGTGGCAGCGACGGAATGAACCTTATCGCCCAGAAGAGCAACTACACAAGCCAGTAACCTCAGGAAGAGGGGGATTATTACAATACTGACTAAGATGGAAAAGAGAAAAGTAAATTTTGCAGCTTTTAAAAACTTCCTGGAAACAGAAGGAGAGATTGATAGGTACCTTGCGGATTTTGAGAGGCAATGTGCACTACACAAGGTACCCGCAGAGGACTGGGTCACGATATTATCTGGAAAATTATCCGGCCGGGCCAGAGAGGCTTTTCGGGCCATTCCAGATGAGGAAGTCAGGGATTATAATACTGTAAAAGAGGCTCTGCTCTCCAGGTATGCGGTTACACCGGAGGCATACCGGAGGCGGTTCAGAGACACTGTTAAAGTAGCTGGAGATTCCTACCTTGAGTGGGCATGTAAGGTGCACCGCACAGCAGCTCACTGGATAGCGGGGTGCCAAGCCGTATCTGGGGAAGAGGTGCTGCAGCTATTCGTGTTGGAACATTGCTTCGACAAGTTACCCGCAGGAGTTCGAGAGTGGGTTCGGGACCGTAAACCCTCCACCCTGCAGGAAGCGGCTCGCTTGGCAGATGAGTATACGGATGCCCGCAAACTGGACACTGCTACCACTAAGCCCCCTGCTAGAGTGGAGTACAGACCCCCAGTCACCCCAGCAGCTGCCAGTTACCAAACCCCGGCGCACCGCTATACCACACGGCCTCCGGCCACGAACTACCCTCAGAGAGCCCTGTTCAATTTGCGGGGCTACTCACAACCGATTCGATGCTTTGGATGTAAGCAACTAGGGCACAAAAGACCAGAGTGTCCCCTAAACGCAGCGAACCAAGCGCAGTCCTGGAGAAGACCTGCCGGCGGAATCCCACGTAATCCTCAGCCTGCGGCCCGCTACGTAGAGGCGCAAGAATGCTGGAGCATCCTACATGAGGCAGACCTTGTGCAAGCTGCCCACCGGAATAACCGGCAACTGGTTAAAGTGAATGGGAAGAAGGTCAGTGGTCTACGGGATACTGGTGCTACCATGACCTTGCTTCAAAAGAACTTGGTGTCTGAGAAACAGTACACTGGAGACACTGTGGCTGTGAGGGTAGCAAGGGGCGATGTGTTCAGCCTACCTGTTGCCAGGGTACATTTGGATTGGGGAGTGGGCGCTAGACCTGTGAATGTGGGGGTCAAGAAGGACTTACCTGCTGATGTTCTTCTTGGAAATGACTTGGCCCCCCTTGTTTCTGCCTACGCTCCTATGGGTCCCGCTGATGTTAACTCTGTGACTACCCATGCCCAGATCCGTGCAGCAGAGACTGACCCACCTGCTGCTAAGCCCCAGGACGCTGAGCTCAGTAAATCTCTATCCGCTATTGATATGTGGAGGTCCCGTTACAATGCGCTGATGAAGGAGAAGAGGAGCGCAGAGGAAAAAGCACGTTTAGAACGTGAATCTCTGCTAGACAAGCTGCACCGACAGACTGCAGAAAACACCAGCTTGAGAGTGGGACATGAAACCTTAAAGACAAACTTAGCGACACTTGAGGAGAAGCTGACGCTGGCTCATAGTGAGGTGCAGCAACTCAAGGGCACCCTATGTCAGTATGAAGGGATTGTGGATACCTATAAAGAGCAGGTACAGAAAACTCGTAAAGAAGCTGATGGGATTTTGAAGGACTGTTTAGCCCTAGTCTGGGCACTGAGGAAGTTGAACCCTTCTTTGTATGGACAGGAATTCTCTTTCATAACGGGAATACAGATGGATTGTCCTGGCAAACTGACATGCCTACCACCTCCTAGTCCGGTCATCCCCAGGTTGACCCGCCAAAGGGTCAAGCCGGGTCTGCCGGAGTGTTCCACAACGGGGGAGATATGTGACAGACCCTTCTGTCAGGACTGAAGGAGTTAATTGTGTTTAGCTAAGAAACTAATTTCCAAAGACAGAGTTGCTGGCTCCAGCTATAATCTAATTAGTGCTAAGCATTCTATTGTTTGATCACCTCCAGAGAGAAAACGCCTAAGTGATAAGAAGGGCCAAGAGTGTCTTGTGGTTGAAGTGTTTAAGTAATATAATCCTATTGTATCATGTCAAAGGGCTTGTTCCCTCCATGTAATGTACAACAGCCTTTCAACCCCCATCTGGGGGGGGGGGGGGGGTTCAGACCTGCATAAATACTAGGCATAGCCTTTTAATAAATATCATTCTGTTTTAAACCTGAAAACTGGCTTGGTTGTGAATTGCTGATTCCCTATGCAGGACATTGTTCATCTGGTATTAACCTTGGTATCCTGTTGGTACTGTAACACCATCTTTCTTGGGCACCAAGACAACTGGGGAGGCCCAGGGACTATCGGAGGGCTCAATTACCCTGAGCTGGAGCATCTCATCGATCTCCTTCTTCATTCCTGTCCTAACTGCTTCGGGGATTCGGTACGGAGCCTGGCGCAAGGGAGCTTGTCCCGGAGTATCTACCTGGTGGGTGGTTAAAGTAGTGTACCCTGGCTTCGGGGAGAAGGTGAGGTGTTTGGACTGGAGGAGTTGGTTGAGCTGCTCCCTTTCAGTGGGGCTAAGTCGGTCCCCTATCTGAACCTGCGCCACTATACCTGTGGGGAGGCTCTTTTCTAATAGGTCTGGAATGGGTAAACTGTCGGGGTCTTCCTGAGGGGAACAACATACGGCCGTCACGTTCTCTGGTCGCTCAAAATATTCCTTGAGCATGTTTACATGGAATGTCTTTCTAAGATTGTTGTCGTGGCAGCTAGCTATCACATAAGTGGTGTCTCCCCTTTTCTCTACGATCTGGTAGGGACCCTGCCAGGACGCCTGCAATTTGTCTGTCTTCACCGGCTTAAGTACTAACACCTTTTGTCCTATGGTGAAGATTCTCTTTCGGGCCCCCCGATCGTACCATACTTTCTGTCTTCTCTGGGCCAACTGGAGATTAGCCCGCACGGATTTGGCTAATTGCTCCATTCGGTCCCTGAGTTCCAGCACGTATGGCACAATGGGGACACCGTCAGCCTCCATCTCTCCCTCCCAGTGCTCCCGGATCAGGTTTAGGGGTCCCCGTACCTTTCTTCCGTAGAGCAACTCGAAGGGAGAGAACCCTGTCGTTTCCTGGGGCACCTCCCGATAAGCAAATAGGAGGTGCGGCAGGAAGCGTTCCCAGTCTCGGTATTCCTGAGTGAACGTCTTGAGCATTTGCTTGAGGGTCCCATTGAACCTCTCACACAGCCCGTTCGTCTGGGGGTGGTATGGGGAGCTTAGGAGGGACTTAATTTTGCAAACCTGCCAGAGTTGTTGGGTCAATTCAGCCGTAAATTGGGTGCCTCGGTCGGATAGGATTTCTTTTGGAAATCCTACCCGGGAGAACACCTGTACTAGTGCATTCGCTACCGTATCCGCTTGTATGTTGGATAGGGCGACAGCCTCTGGGTACCTGGTAGCGTAGTCCACTACGGTAAGAATGTATTGCTTACCGGAGGGACTAGGGGTAGCCAGTGGTCCCACTAGGTCAATAGCAACCCGGCTGAAGGGTTCCTCTACAATGGGCATATTTACTAGCTGGGCTTTAGGGTGATCGCCTCGCCTTCCTACTCGTTGACACACATCGCAGGTGTTACAGTAAGTTCTAACGTCAGCGTGCACCCCTGGCCAAAAGAACGTGTGAGTAATGCGGTGTAGGGTACGGGTAACGGCTAGGTGGCCTGCTAAGGGGATGTCGTGGCCTATTTTGAGGATTTCTTGACGGTATTTGTGGGGCACTACCAGCTGTCGCCTACGCTGTCCCCTTTTCTCTGTCCAGCGGTATAGTTTCCCTTTTTCCCATAAGAATGTTTCGTTATCTGCCCCGCCCCCTCCGGTCTCTGCTCGTTCCCGGTACTTTTGTAAGGTCGGGTCAGTCTTAGACTCTGCCTCGAAGGCATCTGGGGTGTCCCAGGGTATGGGGCCTAACCTGTCAGGCAAGGTCGGGGTAGGTCTTACCTGTGTCTCCCGCACTGGTGAGAGCTCTCGCTCCGTCCGGGCTTGGGCCCGTGTATTCACTGGGTCCGCCTCGTTGTTGCATACTGGAGCATAGGCAGAAGTCATGGGGCCCAAATCGTTGCCCAGTAGTACTTCGGCAGGTAAATTATCCATTAGGCCCACGTTCACAGCCCCCTTTCCCGCTCCCCAATCAAGATGCACTTTAGCTGTTGGAATTTTGTACACATCCCCCCCCGCCACTCTAACGGCCACAGTCTGTCCGGATCGCTTGTGCTCTGGCACCAAATGACTCTGTACCAGCGTGATAGTAGCCCCTGTGTCTCGCAATCCCTCGGTAGATCGCCCCTCGAGCCATACCCTCTGCCGATGGTGCTAACGGTTATCTGAGGCAGCATATACAGGGTCTGCCTCGTGAAGCGGCCCCACATATCCCTCCATAGGGGCCTCTTGGTTAACACAGAGGGCCCGGGCCGGACGATAGGACCCAGAGGGGTAATTGTAATTCCTGGGTGTCTGGTGCGTATTAAGGGGGCAGCTAGCCATAAAATGCCCTGGTTGCTTGCATCGGTGGCAAGTCGGTCTGGGACGCTCAGAGCTGTTATTGGGTGGTCCTGAGTGTCGGACGGGCCCTGTGGGCACCGGGGCTCGGAATTCAGCACGAGGGGGTGCACGGTAAACCTCTCTGGGTTCGACCCGTGCTGGAGCTCGGTAGTTCATGGGTTCGTGAAGACGGGAGTCATAATGTTCATCGGCCAATTTGGCTGCTTCTTCTAAGGTAGAAGGCCGCCTGTCTCGCAGCCATTCCTTCCCTTGCTGTTCCATGCCATTATAAAAATGTTCTAAGAGAAACAATTGTAAAATTTCCTCCCCAGTCACCGCTTTACTTCCGCTCAGCCAGTGATTTGCCGCTCTCCGCATTCGGTGCGCCCATTCCATATGGGTATCGTTAGGCTTCTTTTCCGTGCCCCGAAACTGTCGGCGATACGTGTCCGGAGTTACAGCGTACCGTCGCAACAGTGTCTCCTTAACTAGCTCATACTGTGTCACTTCCTCAGCACCCAGAGTACGAAAGGCTTCCAGGGCTCGCCCGGATAGTTTCCCAGACAATATCGTGGGCCACTCTCTGTTGGGAATCTGGTGCAGGGCACATTGCCTTTCGAAGTCCGCCAAATATTCATCAATCCCTGTCTCGCTCTCTAGGAAGGGTCGAAATGCCGCATAGGGTATCTTGGGCCTCCCAGCATTTTCGACAGGGATGATTACCTGCGGGGCTTCAGCATTGCGGTGTGCGTTCGCTAGGTTGAGTTCGTGGGCTCGAGTCTCTCGTATATCCTCGTCCGCCTCCGCCATCAACTGCTGTACCAATTCCATGGAGGGGTTCGGCCCGTATAATGAGAGCCTTTCCCGAACAATCCTGGTTTTTTCGTCACTAATCGTGGTCGGTGTTTCCGCCATTGTGAAGCTCTGATCCAGTTCGGTCAATTCTGCGATCAGCTCTCTCCTCGGCCGGTTGCTGGCGTACCCCCCTCTGCTTTCAAGTAAATCCTTTAGGGTTGTACGCTTCAATTTTTCGTAAGCGCTCTCCATCCGTTCTGTACCTCTCCTAGGAAATCCAGGAAAATCCCGCCGCTGCCGCCAAATGTTACGGTTACCCTTAGTCTCGCTGAGAGATGGACCGCTTAGTAGCCTGGATCCCTATTGCTAAAGAGGGGAGAAGCTGCTTTCCATAGTATTCTATATGAGTCTCGCAAATATAGAATAATCTCCCTTAGCTGCAGTACAGCTAGGATACCCTTCTGCCCACAAAAACGAGTCAACGCTGCGATTGAGGGTCAAACAAGAACTCAGGACTGGGATGCCCAGCCTGCTTTTTATTAAGGTTACATGCACACAGGGCACTCCCAGGGGGAGAGGGGGGGAAGCACAAAATCCCCCATCACACATTTAGATAGAGAGCACTGTCCTTTGACAGGCCACAATAGGATTACAGTACTTAAGATAACAAGTTTACAAGTTCATCTTATCAATTAGCAGTCTGGCTCCAGAGGTGATTAGACAATAGTTTCTAAAAGCTGAAAAAAAAGAGTTAACTCTTTATGAAATGAAACTTGTTACAGTTTTCTTGGAGCCCTTCTTAGGCGCTGGCTTGCTGGTTCAGGCATTGCTGCTGGGAAATAAGCTCTTCACAACAGAATAACTAATGCTTCTGTAACAGTTGTGTTAAGTAGTACTATTCTTAGCACTTTCATCCCTGTTACTCCCCCTATCGGGGGAGGTCTATATGGCCGGCATGATTAGCCTAACAAAGTACAACAATAAAACATACGGTTTGGGACCCATGGTAAATAGGTTGTGTTAAGTAGTACTATTCTTAGCACTTTCATTCCCTGTTACTCCCCCTATGGGGGGAGGTCTATAGGGCCGGCATGATTAGCCTAACAAAGTACAATAATATGACATGCGTTCTGGGACCCATGGTAACTAGGTTTTGATAAGTAGTACTATTCTTAGCACTTTCATCCCTGTTACTCCCCCTATCGGGGGAGGTCTATATGGCCGGCATGATTAGCCTAACAAAGTACAACAATCGGATATGTGGTCTGGGACCCATGGTAACTAGGTTGTGTTAAGTAGTACTGTTCTTATTACTTTCATTCCCTGTTACTCCCCCTATCAGGGGAGGTCTATAGGGCTGGCATGATTAGCCTATCGGGGGAGGTCTATAGGCCCGGCATGATTAGCCTAACAAAGTTCAATAATAAGACATGCGGTCTGGGACCCATGGTAACTAGGTTGTGTTAAGTAGTACTATTCTTAGCACTTTCATCCCTGTTACTCCCCCTATCGGGGGAGGTCTATATGGCCGGCATGATTAGCCTAACAAAGTACAACAATAAAACATACGGTTTGGGACCCATGGTAAATAGGTTGTGTTAAGTAGTACTATTCTTAGCACTTTCATTCCCTGTTACTCCCCCTATGGGGGGAGGTCTATAGGGCCGGCATGATTAGCCTAACAAAGTACAATAATATGACATGCGTTCTGGGACCCAAAGTACAACAATCGGATATGTGGTCTGGGACCCATGGTAACTAGGTTGTGTTAAGTAGTACTGTTCTTATTACTTTCATTCCCTGTTACTCCCCCTATCAGGGGAGGTCTATAGGGCTGGCATGATTAGCCTATCGGGGGAGGTCTATAGGCCCGGCATGATTAGCCTAACAAAGTTCAATAATAAGACATGCGGTCTGGGACCCATGGTAACTAGGTTGTGTTAAGTAGTACTATTCTTAGCACTTTCATCCCTGTTACTCCCCCTATCGGGGGAGGTCTATATGACCCGCATGATTAGCCTAACGAAGTACAACAATAGGATATGTGGTCTGGGACCCATGGTAACTAGGTTGTGTTAAGTAGTACTGTTCTTATTAGTTTAATACCTGTTACTCCCCCTATCGGGGGAGGTCTATATGGCCTGTATGATTACCCTGACCAAATATAACAACAAGACATGCGGTCTGGGACTGGGACCCATGGTAACTAGGTTGTGTAAAGTAGTACTATTCTGAGCATTTTAATCCCTGTGATTGGTCTGTCCTACTACTTCATATTTGGCCTAAACACAAGTGGCTGTCTCAAAACAGTCCGGACACGAGATAGATAGATAGATAGATATACATAGATTGATAATTAGATAGAATCGATAGAAGATAAAAAGATAGATTTGATAGATATATAATTTCCCTGTCAAAGTATAATAATAAAACATGCACTCTGGGAGGGACCCATGGTAACTAGGTTGTGTTAAGTAGTACTATTCTGAGCATTTTAATCCCTGTGATTGGTCTGTCCTACTACTTCATATTTGGCCTAAACACAAGTGGCTGTCTCAAAACAGTCCGGACACGAGATAGATAGATAGATATACATAGATTGATAATTAGATAGAATCGATAGAAGATAAAAAGATAGATTTGATAGATATATAATTTCCCTGTCAAAGTATAATAATAAAACATGCACTCTGGGAGGGACCCATGGTAAATAGGTTGTGTTAAGTTGTACTATTCTTAGCACTTTTATCCCTGTTGCCCCCCTATCGGGGGATGTCTATAGGGCCGGCATGATTAGCCTAACAAAGTACAATAATAAGAAATGCGGTCTGGGACCGATGGTAACTAGGTTGTGTTAAGTAGTACTATTCTTAGCACTTTCATCCCTGTTACTCCCCCTATCGGGGGAGGTCTATATGTCCGGCATGATTAGCCTAACGAAGTACAACAATCGGATATGTGGTCTGGGACCCATGGTAACTAGGTTGTGTTAAGTAGTACTGTTCTTATTAGTTTAATACCTGTTACTCCCCCTATCGGGGGTGGTCTATATGGCCTGTATGATTACCCTGACCAAATATAACAACAAGACATGCGGTCTGGGACTGGGACCCATGGTAACTAGGTTGTGATAAGTAGTACTATTCTTAGCACTTTCATTCCCTGTTACTCCCCCTATCGGGGGAGGTGAATAGGGCTGGCATGATTAGCCTAACAAAGTACAATAATAAGACATGCGGTCTGGGACCCATGGTAACTAGGTTGTGTTAGGTAGTACTATTCTTAGCACTTTCATTTCCTGTTACTCCCCCTATCGGGGGAGGTCGGCATGATTAGCCTAACGAAGTACAACAATCGGATATGTGGTCTCGGACCCATGGTAACTAGGTTGTGTTAAGTAGTACTGTTCTTATTACTTTCATTCCCTGTTACTCCCCCTATCGGGGGAGGTGAATAGGGCTGGCATGATTAGCCTAACAAAGTACAATAATAAGACATGCGGTCTGGGACCCATGGTAACTAGGTTGTGTTAGGTAGTACTATTCTTAGCACTTTCATTTCCTGTTACTCCCCCTATCGGGGGAGGTCTAATGGGCCGGCATGATTAGCCTAACAAAGTACAATAATAAGACATGCGTTCTGGGACAAATGGTAACTAGGTTGTGATAAGTAGTACTATTCTTAGCACTTTCATCCCTGTTACTCCCCCTATCGGGGGAGGTCTATAGGGCTGGCATGATTAGCCTAACAAAGTACAATAATAAGACATGCGGTCTGGGACCCATGGTAACTAGGTTGTGTTAAGTAGTACTATTCTTAGCACTTTCATTCCCTGTTACTCCCCCCGATAGGGGGAGGTCTATAGGGCTGGCATGATTAGCCTAACAAAGTACAATAATAAGAGATGCGTTCTGGGACCCATGGTAACTAGGTTGTGATAAGTAGTACTATTCTTAGCACTTTCATCCCTGTTACTCCCCCTATCGGGGGAGGTCTATATGACCGGCATGATTAGCCTAACGAAGTACAACAATCGGATATGTGGTCTGGGACCCATGGTAACTAGGTTGTGTTAAGTAGTACTGTTCTTATTAGTTTAATACCTGTTACTCCCCCCGATAGGGGGAGGTCTATATGGCCTGTATGATTACCCTGACCAAATATAACAACAAGACATGCGGTCTGGGACTGGGACCCATGGTAACTAGGTTGTATAAAGTAGTACTATTCTGAGCATTTTAATCCCTGTGATTGGTCTGTCCTACTACTTCATATTTGGCCTAAACACAAGTGGCTGTCTCAAAACAGTCCGGACATGAGATAGATAGATAGATAGATAGATATACATAGATTGATAATTAGATAGAATCGATAGAAGATAAAAAGATAGATTTGATAGATATATAATTTCCCTGTCAAAGTATAATAATAAAACATGCACTCTGGGAGGGACCCATGGTAACTAGGTTGTGTTAAGTAGTACTATTCTGAGCATTTTAATCCCTGTGATTGGTCTGTCCTACTACTTCATATTTGGCCTAAACACAAGTGGCTGTCTCAAAACAGTCCGGACACGAGATAGATAGATAGATATACATAGATTGATAATTAGATAGAATCGATAGAAGATAAAAAGATAGATTTGATAGATATATAATTTCCCTGTCAAAGTATAATAATAAAACATGCACTCTGGGAGGGACTCGTGGTAAATAGGTTGTGTTAAGTTGTACTATTCTTAGCACTTTTATCCCTGTTGCCCCCCTATCGGGGGATGTCTATAGGGCCGGCATGATTAGCCTAACAAAGTACAATAATAAGACATGCGGTCTGGGACCCATGGTAACTAGGTTGTGTTAAGTAGTACTATTCTTAGCACTTTCATCCCTGTTACTCCCCCTATCGGGGGAGGTCTATATGGCCGGCATGATTAGCCTAACAAAGTACAACAATAAAACATACGGTCTGGGACCCATGGTAAATAGGTTGTGTTAAGTAGTACTATTCTTAGCACTTTCATTCCCTGTTACTCCCCCTATGGGGGGAGGTCTATAGGGCCGGCATGATTAGCCTAACAAAGTACAATAATAAGACATGCGTTCTGGGACCCATGGTAACTAGGTTTTGATAAGTAGTACTATTCTTAGCACTTTCATCCCTGTTACTCCCCCTATCGGGGGAGGTCTATATGGCCGGCATGATTAGCCTAACGAAGTACAACAATCGGATATGTGGTCTGGGACCCATGGTAACTAGGTTGTGTTAAGTAGTACTGTTCTTATTAGTTTAATACCTGTTACTCCCCCTATCGGGGGTGGTCTATATGGCCTGTATGATTACCCTGACCAAATATAACAACAAGACATGCGGTCTGGGACTGGGACCCATGGTAACTAGGTTGTGTTAAGTAGTACTATTCTTAGCACTTTCATTCCCTGTTACTCCCCCTATCGGGGGAGGTCTATAGGGCTGGCATGATTAGCCTAACGAAGTACAATAATAAGAGATGCGTTCTGGGACCCATGGTAACTAGGTTGTTATAAGTAGTACTTTTCTTAGCACTTTCATCCCTGTTACTCCCCCTATCGGGGGAGGTCTATATGACCGGCATGATTAGCCTAACGAAGTACAACAATCGGATATGTGGTCTGGGACCCATGGTAACTAGGTTGTGTTAAGTAGTACTGTTCTTATTAGTTTAATACCTGTTACTCCCCCTATCGGGCGAGGTCTATATGGCCTGTATGATTACCCTGACCAAATATAACAACAAGACATGCGGTCTGGGACTGGGACCCATGGTAACTAGGTTGTATAAAGTAGTACTATTCTGAGCATTTTAATCCCTGTGATTGGTCTGTCCTACTACTTCATATTTGGCCTAAACACAAGTGGCTGTCTCAAAACAGTCCGGACACGAGATAGATAGATAGATATACATAGATTGATAATTAGATAGAATCGATAGAAGATAAAAAGATAGATTTGATAGATATATAATTTCCCTGTCAAAGTATAATAATAAAACATGCACTCTGGGAGGGACTCGTGGTAAATAGGTTGTGTTAAGTTGTACTATTCTTAGCACTTTTATCCCTGTTGCCCCCCTATCGGGGGATGTCTATAGGGCCGGCATGATTAGCCTAACAAAGTACAATAATAAGACATGCGGTCTGGGACCCATGGTAACTAGGTTGTGTTAAGTAGTACTATTCTTAGCACTTTCATCCCTGTTACTCCCCCTATCGGGGGAGGTCTATATGGCCGGCATGATTAGCCTAACAAAGTACAACAATAAAACATACGGTCTGGGACCCATGGTAACTAGGTTGTGTTAAGTAGTACTATTCTTAGCACTTTCATTCCCTGTTACTCCCCCTATGGGGGGAGGTCTATAGGGCCGGCATGATTAGCCTAACAAAGTACAATAATAAGACATGCGTTCTGGGACCCATGGTAACTAGGTTTTGATAAGTAGTACTATTCTTAGCACTTTCATCCCTGTTACTCCCCCTATCGGGGGAGGTCTATATGGCCGGCATGATTAGCCTAACGAAGTACAACAATCGGATATGTGGTCTGGGACCCATGGTAACTAGGTTGTGTTAAGTAGTACTGTTCTTATTAGTTTAATACCTGTTACTCCCCCTATCGGGCGAGGTCTATATGGCCTGTATGATTACCCTGACCAAATATAACAACAAGACATGCGGTCTGGGACTGGGACCCATGGTAACTAGGTTGTGTAAAGTAGTACTATTCTGAGCATTTTAATCCCTGTGATTGGTCTGTCCTACTACTTCATATTTGGCCTAAACACAAGTGGCTGTCTCAAAACAGTCCGGACACGAGATAGATAGATAGATAGATAGATATACATAGATTGATAATTAGATAGAATCGATAGAAGATAAAAAGATAGATTTGATAGATATATAATTTCCCTGTCAAAGTATAATAATAAAACATGCACTCTGGGAGGGACTCGTGGTAAATAGGTTGTGTTAAGTTGTACTATTCTTAGCACTTTTATCCCTGTTGCCCCCCTATCGGGGGATGTCTATAGGGCCAGCATGATTAGCCTAACAAAGTACAATAATAAGACATGCGGTCTGGGACCCATGGTAACTAGGTTGTGTTAAGTAGTACTATTCTTAGCACTTTCATCCCTGTTACTCCCCCTATCGGGGGAGGTCTATATGGCCGGCATGATTAGCCTAACAAAGTACAACAATAAAACATACGGTTTGGGACCCATGGTAAATAGGTTGTGTTAAGTAGTACTATTCTTAGCACTTTCATTCCCTGTTACTCCCCCTATGGGGGGAGGTCTATAGGGCCCGGCATGATTAGCCTAACAAAGTACAATAATATGACATGCGTTCTGGGACCCATGGTAACTAGGTTTTGATAAGTAGTACTATTCTTAGCACTTTCATCCCTGTTACCTCCCCCGATAGGGGGAGGTCTATATGGCCGGCATGATTAGCCTAACAAAGTACAACAATCGGATATGTGGTCTGGGACCCATGGTAACTAGGTTGTGTTAAGTAGTACTGTTCTTATTACTTTCATTCCCTGTTACTCCCCCTATCAGGGGAGGTCTATAGGGCTGGCATGATTAGCCTATCGGGGGAGGTCTATAGGCCCGGCATGATTAGCCTAACAAAGTACAATAATAAGACATGCGGTCTGGGACCCATGGTAACTAGGTTGTGTTAAGTAGTACTATTCTTAGCACTTTCATCCCTGTTACTCCCCCTATCGGGGGAGGTCTATATGACCCGCATGATTAGCCTAACGAAGTACAACAATAGGATATGTGGTCTGGGACCCATGGTAACTAGGTTGTGTTAAGTAGTACTGTTCTTATTAGTTTAATACCTGTTACTCCCCCTATCGGGGGAGGTCTATATGGCCTGTATGATTACCCTGACCAAATATAACAACAAGACATGCGGTCTGGGACTGGGACCCATGGTAACTAGGTTGTGTAAAGTAGTACTATTCTGAGCATTTTAATCCCTGTGATTGGTCTGTCCTACTACTTCATATTTGGCCTAAACACAAGTGGCTGTCTCAAAACAGTCCGGACACGAGATAGATAGATAGATATACATAGATTGATAATTAGATAGAATCGATAGAAGATAAAAAGATAGATTTGATAGATATATAATTTCCCTGTCAAAGTATAATAATAAAACATGCACTCTGGGAGGGACCCATGGTAAATAGGTTGTGTTAAGTTGTACTATTCTTAGCACTTTTATCCCTGTTGCCCCCCTATCGGGGGATGTCTATAGGGCCGGCATGATTAGCCTAACAAAGTACAATAATAAGAAATGCGGTCTGGGACCGATGGTAAACTAGGTTGTGTTAAGTAGTACTATTCTTAGCACTTTCATCCCTGTTACTCCCCTATCGGGGGAGGTCTATATGTCCGGCATGATTAGCCTAACGAAGTACAACAATCGGATATGTGGTCTGGGACCCATGGTAACTAGGTTGTGTTAAGTAGTACTATTCTTAGCACTTTCATTCCCTGTTACTCCCCCTATCGGGGGAGGTCTATAGGGCCGGCATGATTAGCCTAACAAAGTACAACAATAAAACATACGGTCTGGGACCCATGGTAAATAGGTTGTGTTAAGTAGTACTATTCTTAGCACTTTCATTCCCTGTTACTCCCCCTATCGGGGGAGGTCTATAGGGCCGGCATGATTAGCCTAACAAAGTACAATAATAAGACATGCGTTCTGGGACCCATGGTAACTAGGTTGTGTTAAGTAGTACTATTCTTAGCACTTTCATCCCTGTTACTCCCCCTATCGGGGGAGGTCTATATGGCCGGCATGATTAGCCTAACGAAGTACAACAATCGGATATGTGGTCTGGGACCCATGGTAACTAGGTTGTGTTAAGTAGTACTGTTCTTATTAGTTTAATACCTGTTACTCCCCCTATCGGGGGAGGTCTATATGGCCTGTATGATTACCCTGACCAAATATAACAACAAGACATGCGGTCTGGGACTGGGACCCATGGTAACTAGGTTGTGTAAAGTAGTACTATTCTGAGCATTTTAATCCCTGTGATTGGTCTGTCCTACTACTTCATATTTGGCCTAAACACAAGTGGCTGTCTCAAAACAGTCCGGACACGAGATAGATAGATAGATAGATAGATAGATATACATAGATTGATAATTAGATAGAATCGATAGAAGATAAAAAGATAGATTTGATAGATATATAATTTCCCTGTCAAAGTATAATAATAAAACATGCACTCTGGGAGGGACCCATGGTAAATAGGTTGTGTTAAGTTGTACTATTCTTAGCACTTTTATCCCTGTTGCCCCCCCTATCGGGGGATGTCTATAGGGCCGGCATGATTAGCCTAACAAAGTACAATAATAAGACATGCGGTCTGGGACCCATGGTAACTAGGTTGTGTTAAGTAGTACTATTCTTAGCACTTTCATCCCTGTTACTCCCCCTATCGGGGGAGGTCTATATGGCCGGCATGATTAGCCTAACAAAGTACAACAATAAAACATACGGTCTGGGACCCATGGTAAATAGGTTGTGTTAAGTAGTACTATTCTTAGCACTTTCATTCCCTGTTACTCCCCCTATCGGGGGATGTCTATAGGGCCGGCATGATTAGCCTAACAAAGTACAATAATAAGAAATGCGGTCTGGGACCGATGGTAACTAGGTTGTGTTAAGTAGTACTATTCTTAGCACTTTCATCCCTGTTACTCCCCCTATCGGGGGAGGTCTATATGTCCGGCATGATTAGCCTAACGAAGTACAACAATCGGATATGTGGTCTGGGACCCATGGTAACTAGGTTGTGTTAAGTAGTACTATTCTTAGCACTTTCATTCCCTGTTACTCCCCCTATCGGGGGAGGTCTATAGGGCCGGCATGATTAGCCTAACAAAGTACAACAATAAAACATACGGTCTGGGACCCATGGTAAATAGGTTGTGTTAAGTAGTACTATTCTTAGCACTTTCATTCCCTGTTACTCCCCCTATGGGGGGAGGTCTATAGGGCTGGCATGATTAGCCTAACAAAGTACAATAATATGACATGCGTTCTGGGACCCATGGTAACTAGATTTTGATAAGTAGTACTATTCTTAGCACTTTCATCCCTGTTACCCCCCTACCGGGGGAGGTCTATATGGCCGGCATGATTAGCCTAACAAAGTACAACAATCGGATATGTGGTCTGGGACCCATGGTAACTAGGTTGTGTTAAGTAGTACTGTTCTTATTACTTTCATTCCCTGTTACTCCCCCTATCAGGGGAGGTCTATAGGGCTGGCATGATTAGCCTATCGGGGGAGGTCTATAGGCCCGGCATGATTAGCCTAACAAAGTACAATAATAAGACATGCGGTCTGGGACCCATGGTAACTAGGTTGTGTTAAGTAGTACTATTCTTAGCACTTTCATCCCTGTTACTCCCCCTATCGGGGGGAGGTCTATATGACCCGCATGATTAGCCTAACGAAGTACAACAATAGGATATGTGGTCTGGGACCCATGGTAACTATGTTGTGTTAAGTAGTACTGTTCTTATTATTTAAAACCTGTTACTCCCCCTATCGGGGGAGGTCTATATGGCCTGTATGATTACCCTGACCAAATATAACAACAAGACATGCGGTCTGGGACTGGGACCCATGGTAACTAGGTTGTGTAAAGTAGTACTATTCTGAGCATTTTAATCCCTGTGATTGGTCTGTCCTACTACTTCATATTTGGCCTAAACACAAGTGGCTGTCTCAAAACAGTCCGGACACGAGATAGATAGATAGATATACATAGATTGATAATTAGATAGAATCGATAGAAGATAAAAAGATAGATTTGATAGATATATAATTTCCCTGTCAAAGTATAATAATAAAACATGCACTCTGGGAGGGACCCATGGTAAATAGGTTGTGTTAAGTTGTACTATTCTTAGCACTTTTATCCCTGTTGCCCCCCTATCGGGGGATGTCTATAGGGCCGGCATGATTAGCCTAACAAAGTACAATAATAAGAAATGCGGTCTGGGACCGATGGTAACTAGGTTGTGTTAAGTAGTACTATTCTTAGCACTTTCATCCCTGTTACTCCCCCTATCGGGGGAGGTTTATATGTCCGGCATGATTAGCCTAACGAAGTACAACAATCGGATATGTGGTCTGGGACCCATGGTAACTAGGTTGTGTTAAGTAGTACTATTCTTAGCACTTTCATTCCCTGTTACTCCCCCTATCGGGGGAGGTCTATAGGGCCGGCATGATTAGCCTAACAAAGTACAACAATAAAACATACGGTCTGGGACCCATGGTAAATAGGTTGTGTTAAGTAGTACTATTCTTAGCACTTTCATTCCCTGTTACTCCCCCTATCGGGGGAGGTCTATAGGGCCGGCATGATTAGCCTAACAAAGTACAATAATAAGACATGCGTTCTGGGACCCATGGTAACTAGGTTGTGATAAGTAGTACTATTCTTAGCACTTTCATCCCTGTTACTCCCCCTATCGGGGGAGGTCTATATGGCCGGCATGATTAGCCTAACGAAGTACAACAATCGGATATGTGGTCTGGGACCCATGGTAACTAGGTTGTGTTAAGTAGTACTGTTCTTATTAGTTTAATACCTGTTACTCCCCCTATCGGGGGAGGTCTATATGGCCTGTATGATTACCCTGACCAAATATAACAACAAGACATGCGGTCTGGGACTGGGACCCATGGTAACTAGGTTGTGTAAAGTAGTACTATTCTGAGCATTTTAATCCCTGTGATTGGTCTGTCCTACTACTTCATATTTGGCCTAAACACAAGTGGCTGTCTCAAAACAGTCCGGACACGAGATAGATAGATAGATAGATATACATAGATTGATAATTAGATAGAATCGATAGAAGATAAAAAGATAGATTTGATAGATATATAATTTCCCTGTCAAAGTATAATAATAAAACATGCACTCTGGGAGGGACCCATGGTAAATAGGTTGTGTTAAGTTGTACTATTCTTAGCACTTTTATCCCTGTTGCCCCCCTATCGGGGGATGTCTATAGGGCCGGCATGATTAGCCTAACAAAGTACAATAATAAGACATGCGGTCTGGGACCCATGGTAACTAGGTTGTGTTAAGTAGTACTATTCTTAGCACTTTCATCCCTGTTACTCCCCCTATCGGGGGAGGTCTATATGGCCGGCATGATTAGCCTAACAAAGTACAACAATAAAACATACGGTCTGGGACCCATGGTAAATAGGTTGTGTTAAGTAGTACTATTCTAAGCACTTTCATTCCCTGTTACTCCCCCTATGGGGGGAGGTCTATAGGGCCGGCATGATTAGCCTAACAAAGTACAATAATAAGACATGCGTTCTGGGACCCATGGTAACTAGGTTTTGATAAGTAGTACTATTCTTAGCACTTTCATCCCTGTTACTCCCCCTATCGGGGGAGGTCTATATGGCCGGCATGATTAGCTTAACGAAGTACAACAATCGGCATATGTGGTCTGGGACCCATGGTAACTAGGTTGTGTTAAGTAGTACTGTTCTTATTACTTTCATTCCCTGTTACTCCCCCCTATCAGGGGAGGTCTATAGGGCTGGCATGATTAGCCTATCGGGGGAGGTCTATAGGCCCGGCATGATTAGCCTAACAAAGTACAATAATAAGACATGTGGTCTGGGACCCATGGTAACTAGGTTGTGTTAAGTAGTACTATTCTGAGCATTTTAATACCTGTTACTCACCCTATCGGGGGAGGTCTATATGGCCTGCATGATTAGCCTGACTAAATATAACAACAACACATGCTGTCTGGGACTGGGACCCATGGTAATTAGGTTGTGTTAAGTAGCACTATTCTTAGCATTTTAATCCCTGTGATTGGTCCTGTCCTACTACTTCAAATTTGGCCTAAACACAAGTGGCGGTCTCAAAACAGTCCGGACACGAGATAGATAGATTTGATAGATAGATATACATAGATTGATAGTTAGATAGAATCGATAGAAGATAAATAGATAGATTTGATAGATATATAATTTCCCTGACAAAGTATAATAATAAAACATGCGCTCTGGGACCCATGGTAACTTAGTTGTGTTAAGTAGTACTATTCTTAGCACTTTCATCCCTGTTACTCCCCCTATCGGGTGAGGTCTATATGGCCGGCATGATTAGCCTAACAAAGTACAACAATAAAACATGCGGTCTGGGACCCATGGTAACTAGGTTGTGTTAAGTAGTACTATTCTTAGCACTTTCATTCCCTGTTACTCCCCCTATCGTGGGGAGGTCTATATGGACCGGCATGATTAGCCTAACGAAGTACAACAATCGGATATGTGGTCTGGGACCCATGGTAACTAGGTTGTGTTAAGTAGTACTGTTCTTATTAGTTTAATACCTGTTACTCCCCATATCGGGGGAGGTCTTTATGGCCTGTATGATTACCCTGACCAAATATAACAACAAGACATGCGGTCTGGGACTGGGACCCATGGTAACTAGGTTGTGTAAAGTAGTACTATTCTGAGCATTTTAATCCCTGTGATTGGTCTGTCCTACTACTTCATATTTGGCCTAAACACAAGTGGCTGTCTCAAAACAGTCCGGACACGAGATAGATAGATAGATATACATAGATTGATAATTAGATAGAATCGATAGAAGATAAAAAGATAGATTTGATAGATATATAATTTCCCTGTCAAAGTATAATAATAAAACATGCACTCTGGGAGGGACTCGTGGTAAATAGGTTGTGTTAAGTTGTACTATTCTTAGCACTTTTATCCCTGTTGCCCCCCTATCGGGGGATGTCTATAGGGCCGGCATGATTAGCCTAACAAAGTACATTAATAAGACATGCGGTCTGGGACCCATGGTAACTAGGTTGTGTTAAGTAGTACTATTCTTAGCACTTTCATCCCTGTTACTCCCCCTATCGGGGGAGGTCTATATGGCCGGCATGATTAGCCTAACAAAGTACAACAATAAAACATACGGTTTGGGACCCATGGTAAATAGGGTTATGTTAAGTAGTACTATTCTTAGCACTTTCATTCCCTGTTACTCCCCCTATGGGGGGATGTCTATAGGGCCGGCATGATTAGCCTAACAAAGTACAATAATAAGACATGCGGTCTGGGACCCATGGTAACTAGGTTTTGATAAGTAGTACTATTCTTAGCACTTTCATCCCTGTTACTCCCCCTATCGGGGGAGGTCTATATGGCCGGCATGATTAGCCTAACGAAGTACAACAATCGGATATGTGGTCTGGGACCCATGGTAACTAGGTTGTGTTAAGTAGTACTGTTCTTATTACTTTCATTCCCTGTTACTCCCCCTATCAGGGGAGGTCTATAGGGCTGGCATGATTAGCCTATCGGGGGAGATCTATAGGCCCGGCATGATTAGCCTAACAAAGTACAATAATAAGACATGCGGTCTGGGACCCATGGTAACTAGGTTGTGTTAAGTAGTACTATTCTTAGCACTTTCATCCCTGTTACTCCCCCTATCGGGGGAGGTCTATATGACCGGCATGATTAGCCTAACGAAGTACAACAATAGGATATGTGGTCTGGGACCCATGGTAACTAGGTTGTGTTAAGTAGTACTGTTCTTATTAGTTTAATACCTGTTACTCCCCCTATCGGGGGAGGTCTATATGGCCTGTATGATTACCCTGACCAAATATAACAACAAGACATGCGGTCTGGGACTGGGACCCATGGTAACTAGGTTGTGTAAAGTAGTACTATTCTGAGCATTTTAATCCCTGTGATTGGTCTGTCCTACTACTTCATATTTGGCCTAAACACAAGTGGCTGTCTCAAAACAGTCCGGACACGAGATAGATAGATAGATAGAGATAGATAGATAGAATACATAGATTGATAATTAGATAGAATCGATAGAAGATAAAAAGATAGATTTGATAGATATATAATTTCCCTGTCAAAGTATAATAATAAAACATGCACTCTGGGAGGGACCCATGGTAAATAGGTTGTGTTAAGTTGTACTATTCTTAGCACTTTTATCCCTGTTGCCCCCCTATCGGGGGATGTCTATAGGGCCGGCATGATTAGCCTAACAAAGTACAATAATAAGAAATGCGGTCTGGGACCCATGGTAACTAGGTTGTGTTAAGTAGTACTGTTCTTATTACTTTCATTCCCTGTTACTCCCCCTATCAGGGGAGGTCTATAGGGCTGGCATGATTAGCCTATCGGGGGAGGTCTATAGGCCCGGCATGATTAGCCTAACAAAGTACAATAATAAGACATGCGGTCTGGGACCCATGGTAACTAGGTTGTGTTAAGTAGTACTATTCTGAGCATTTTAATACCTGTTACTCACCCTATCGGGGGAGGTCTATATGGCCTGCATGATTAGCCTGACTAAATATAACAACAACACATGCTGTCTGGGACTGGGACCCATGGTAATTAGGTTGTGTTAAGTAGCACTATTCTTAGCATTTTAATCCCTGTGATTGGTCTGTCCTACTACTTCAAATTTGGCCTAAACACAAGTGGCGGTCTCAAAACAGTCCGGACACGAGATAGATAGATTTGATAGATAGATATACATAGATTGATAGTTAGATAGAATCGATAGAAGATAAATAGATAGATTTGATAGATATATAATTTCCCTGACAAAGTATAATAATAAAACATGCGCTCTGGGACCCATGGTAACTTAGTTGTGTTAAGTAGTACTATTCTTAGCACTTTCATCCCCTGTTACTCCCCCTATCGGGTGAGGTCTATATGGCCGGCATGATTAGCCTAACAAAGTACAACCATAAAACATGCGGTCTGGGACCCATGGTAACTAGGTTGTGTTAAGTAGTACTATTCTTAGCACTTTCATTCCCTGTTACTCCCCCCTATCGTGGGGAGGTCTATATGACCGGCATGATTAGCCTAACGAAGTACAACAATCGGATATGTGGTCTGGGACCCATGGTAACTAGGTTGTGTTAAGTAGTACTGTTCTTATTAGTTTAATACCTGTTACTCCCCCATATCGGGGAGGTCTATATGGCCTGTATGATTACCCTGACCAAATATAACAACAAGTCATGCGGTCTGGGACTGGGACCCATGGTAACTAGGTTGTATAAAGTAGTACTATTCTGAGCATTTTAATCCCTGTGATTGGTCTGTCCTACTACTTCATATTTGGCCTAAACACAAGTGGCTGTCTCAAAACAGTCCGGACACGAGATAGATAGATAGATAGATATACATAGATTGATAATTAGATAGAATCGATAGAAGATAAAAAGATAGATTTGATAGATATATAATTTCCCTGTCAAAGTATAATAATAAAACATGCACTCTGGGAGGGACTCGTGGTAAATAGGTTGTGTTAAGTTGTACTATTCTTAGCACTTTTATCCCTGTTGCCCCCCTATCGGGGGATGTCTATAGGGCCGGCATGATTAGCCTAACAAAGTACAATAATAAGACATGCGGTCTGGGACCCATGGTAACTAGGTTGTGTTAAGTAGTACTATTCTTAGCACTTTCATCCCTGTTACTCCCCCTATCGGGGGAGGTCTATATGGCCGGCATGATTAGCCTAACAAAGTACAACAATAAAACATACGGTCTGGGACCCATGGTAAATAGGTTGTGTTAAGTAGTACTATTCTTAGCACTTTCATTCCCTGTTACTCCCCCTATGGGGGGAGGTCTATAGGGCCGGCATGATTAGCCTAACAAAGTACAATAATAAGACATGCGTTCTGGGACCCATGGTAACTAGGTTTTTGATAAGTAGTACTATTCTTAGCACTTTCATCCCTGTTACTCCCCCTATCGGGGGAGGTCTATATGGCCGGCATGATTAGCCTAACGGAGTACAACAATCGGATATGTGGTCTGGGACCCATGGTAACTAGGTTGTGTTAAGTAGTACTGTTCTTATTACTTTCATTCCCTGTTACTCCCCCTATCAGGGGAGGTCTATAGGGCTGGCATGATTAGCCTATCGGGGGAGGTCTATAGGCCCGGCATGATTAGCCTAACAAAGTACAATAATAAGACATGCGGTCTGGGACCCATGGTAACTAGGTTGTGTTAAGTAGTACTATTCTTAGCACTTTCATCCCTGTTACTCCCCCTATCGGGGGAGGTCTATATGACCGGCATGATTAGCCTAACGAAGTACAACAATAGGATATGTGGTCTGGGACCCATGGTAACTAGGTTGTGTTAAGTAGTACTGTTCTTATTAGTTTAATACCTGTTACTCCCCCTATCGGGGGAGGTCTATATGGCCTGTATGATTACCCTGACCAAATATAACAACAAGACATGCGGTCTGGGACTGGGACCCATGGTAACTAGGTTGTGTAAAGTAGTACTATTCTGAGCATTTTAATCCCTGTGATTGGTCTGTCCTACTACTTCATATTTGGCCTAAACACAAGTGGCTGTCTCAAAACAGTCCGGACACGAGATAGATAGATAGATAGATAGATATACATAGATTGATAATTAGATAGAATCGATAGAAGATAAAAAGATAGATTTGATAGATATATAATTTCCCTGTCAAAGTATAATAATAAAACATGCACTCTGGGAGGGACCCATGGTAAATAGGTTGTGTTAAGTTGTACTATTCTTAGCACTTTTATCCCTGTTGCCCCCCTATCGGGGGATGTCTATAGGGCCGGCATGATTAGCCTAACAAAGTACAATAATAAGACATGCGGTCTGGGACCGATGGTAACTAGGTTGTGTTAAGTAGTACTATTCTTAGCACTTTCATCCCTGTTACTCCCCCAATCGGGGGAGGTCTATATGTCCGGCATGATTAGCCTAACGAAGTACAACAATCGGATATGTGGTCTGGGACCCATGGTAACTAGGTTGTGTTAAGTAGTACTGTTCTTATTAGTTTAATACCTGTTACTCCCCCTATCGGGGGTGGTCTATATGGCCTGTATGATTACCCTGACCAAATATAACAACAAGACATGCGGTCTGGGACTGGGACCCATGGTAACTAGGTTGTGATAAGTAGTACTATTCTTAGCACTTTCATCCCTGTTACTCCCCCTATCGGGGGAGGTCTATATGGCCGGCATGATTAGCCTAACGAAGTACAACAATCGGATATGTGGTGTCGGACCCATGGTAACTAGGTTGTGTTAAGTAGTACTGTTCTTATTACTTTCATTCCCTGTTACTCCCCCTATCGGGGGAGGTGAATAGGGCTGGCATGATTAGCCTAACAAAGTACAATAATAAGACATGCGGTCTGGGACCCATGGTAACTAGGTTGTGTTAGGTAGTACTATTCTTAGCACTTTCATTTCCTGTTACTCCCCCTATCGGGGGAGGTCTAATGGGCCGGCATGATTAGCCTAACAAAGTACAATAATAAGACATGCGTTCTGGGACAAATGGTAACTAGGTTGTGATAAGTAGTACTATTCTTAGCACTTTCATCCCTGTTACTCCCCCTATCGGGGGAGATCTATATGGCCGGCATGATTAGCCTAACAAAGTACAATAATAAGACATGCGGTCTGGGACCCATGGTAACTAGGTTGTGTTAAGTAGTACTATTCTTAGCACTTTCATTCCCTGTTACTCCCCCTATCGGGGGAGGTCTATAGGGCTGGCATGATTACCCTGACCAAATATAACAACAAGTCATGCGGTCTGGGACTGGGACCCATGGTAACTAGGTTGTATAAAGTAGTACTATTCTGAGCATTTTAATCCCTGTGATTGGTCTGTCCTACTACTTCATATTTGGCCTAAACACAAGTGGCTGTCTCAAAACAGTCCGGACACGAGATAGATAGATAGATAGATATACATAGATTGATAATTAGATAGAATCGATAGAAGATAAAAAGATAGATTTGATAGATATATAATTTCCCTGTCAAAGTATAATAATAAAACATGCACTCTGGGAGGGACTCGTGGTAAATAGGTTGTGTTAAGTTGTACTATTCTTAGCACTTTTATCCCTGTTGCCCCCCTATCGGGGGATGTCTATAGGGCCGGCATGATTAGCCTAACAAAGTACAATAATAAGACATGCGGTCTGGGACCCATGGTAACTAGGTTGTGTTAAGTAGTACTATTCTTAGCACTTTCATCCCTGTTACTCCCCCTATCGGGGGAGGTCTATATGGCCGGCATGATTAGCCTAACAAAGTACAACAATAAAACATACGGTCTGGGACCCATGGTAAATAGGTTGTGTTAAGTAGTACTATTCTTAGCACTTTCATTCCCTGTTACTCCCCCTATGGGGGGAGGTCTATAGGGCCGGCATGATTAGCCTAACAAAGTACAATAATAAGACATGCGTTCTGGGACCCATGGTAACTAGGTTTTGATAAGTAGTACTATTCTTAGCACTTTCATCCCTGTTACTCCCCCTATCGGGGGAGGTCTATATGGCCGGCATGATTAGCCTAACGGAGTACAACAATCGGATATGTGGTCTGGGACCCATGGTAACTAGGTTGTGTTAAGTAGTACTGTTCTTATTACTTTCATTCCCTGTTACTCCCCCTATCAGGGGAGGTCTATAGGGCTGGCATGATTAGCCTATCGGGGGAGGTCTATAGGCCCGGCATGATTAGCCTAACAAAGTACAATAATAAGACATGCGGTCTGGGACCCATGGTAACTAGGTTGTGTTAAGTAGTACTATTCTTAGCACTTTCATCCCTGTTACTCCCCCTATCGGGGGAGGTCTATATGACCGGCATGATTAGCCTAACGAAGTACAACAATAGGATATGTGGTCTGGGACCCATGGTAACTAGGTTGTGTTAAGTAGTACTGTTCTTATTAGTTTAATACCTGTTACTCCCCCTATCGGGGGAGGTCTATATGGCCTGTATGATTACCCTGACCAAATATAACAACAAGACATGCGGTCTGGGACTGGGACCCATGGTAACTAGGTTGTGTAAAGTAGTACTATTCTGAGCATTTTAATCCCTGTGATTGGTCTGTCCTACTACTTCATATTTGGCCTAAACACAAGTGGCTGTCTCAAAACAGTCCGGACACGAGATAGATAGATAGATAGATAGATATACATAGATTGATAATTAGATAGAATCGATAGAAGATAAAAAGATAGATTTGATAGATATATAATTTCCCTGTCAAAGTATAATAATAAAACATGCACTCTGGGAGGGACCCATGGTAAATAGGTTGTGTTAAGTTGTACTATTCTTAGCACTTTTATCCCTGTTGCCCCCCTATCGGGGGATGTCTATAGGGCCGGCATGATTAGCCTAACAAAGTACAATAATAAGACATGCGGTCTGGGACCCATGGTAACTAGGTTGTGTTAAGTAGTACTATTCTTAGCACTTTCATCCCTGTTACTCCCCCAATCGGGGGAGGTCTATATGTCCGGCATGATTAGCCTAACGAAGTACAACAATCGGATATGTGGTCTGGGACCCATGGTAACTAGGTTGTGTTAAGTAGTACTGTTCTTATTAGTTTAATACCTGTTACTCCCCCTATCGGGGGTGGTCTATATGGCCTGTATGATTACCCTGACCAAATATAACAACAAGACATGCGGTCTGGGACTGGGACCCATGGTAACTAGGTTGTGATAAGTAGTACTATTCTTAGCACTTTCATCCCTGTTACTCCCCCGATAGGGGGAGGTCTATATGGCCGGCATGATTAGCCTAACGAAGTACAACAATCGGATATGTGGTGTCGGACCCCATGGTAACTAGGTTGTGTTAAGTAGTACTGTTCTTATTACTTTCATTCCCTGTTACTCCCCCTATCGGGGGAGGTGAATAGGGCTGGCATGATTAGCCTAACAAAGTACAATAATAAGACATGCGGTCTGGGACCCATGGTAACTAGGTTGTGTTAGGTAGTACTATTCTTAGCACTTTCATTTCCTGTTACTCCCCCTATCGGGGGAGGTCTAATGGGCCGGCATGATTAGCCTAACAAAGTACAATAATAAGACATGCGTTCTGGGACAAATGGTAACTAGGTTGTGATAAGTAGTACTATTCTTAGCACTTTCATCCCTGTTACTCCCCCTATCGGGGGAGGTCTATATGGCCGGCATGATTAGCCTAACAAAGTACAATAATAAGACATGCGGTCTGGGACCCATGGTAACTAGGTTGTGTTAAGTAGTACTATTCTTAGCACTTTCATTCCCTGTTACTCCCCCTATCGGGGGAGGTCTATAGGGCTGGCATGATTAGCCTAACAAAGTACAATAATAAGAGATGCGTTCTGGGACCCATGGTAACTAGGTTGTGATAAGTAGTACTATTCTTAGCACTTTCATCCCTGTTACTCCCCCTATCGGGGGAGGTCTATATGACCGGCATGATTAGCCTAACGAAGTACAACAATCGGATATGTGGTCTGGGACCCATGGTAACTAGGTTGTGTTAAGTAGTACTGTTCTTATTAGTTTAATACCTGTTACTCCCCCTATCGGGCGAGGTCTATATGGCCTGTATGATTACCCTGACCAAATATAACAACAAGTCATGCGGTCTGGGACTGGGACCCATGGTAACTAGGTTGTATAAAGTAGTACTATTCTGAGCATTTTAATCCCTGTGATTGGTCTGTCCTACTACTTCATATTTGGCCTAAACACAAGTGGCTGTCTCAAAACAGTCCGGACACGAGATAGATAGATAGATAGATATACATAGATTGATAATTAGATAGAATCGATAGAAGATAAAAAGATAGATTTGATAGATATATAATTTCCCTGTCAAAGTATAATAATAAAACATGCACTCTGGGAGGGACTCGTGGTAAATAGGTTGTGTTAAGTTGTACTATTCTTAGCACTTTTATCCCTGTTGCCCCCCTATCGGGGGATGTCTATAGGGCCAGCATGATTAGCCTAACAAAGTACAATAATAAGACATGCGGTCTGGGACCCATGGTAACTAGGTTGTTGTTACGGTTACCCTTAGTCTCGCTGAGAGATGGACCGCTTAGTAGCCTGGATCCCTATTGCTAAAGAGTGGAGAAGCTGCTTTCCATAGTATTCTATATGAGTCTCGCAAATATAGAATAATCTCCCTTAGCTGCAGTACAGCTAGGATACCCTTCTGCCCACAAAAACGAGTCAACGCTGCGATTGAGGGTCAAACAAGAACTCAGGACTGGGATGCCCAGCCTGCTTTTTATTAAGGTTACATGCACACAGGGCACTCCCAGGGGGAGAGGGGGGGAAGCACAAAATCCCCCATCACACATTTAGATAGAGAGCACTGTCCTTTGACAGGCCACAATAGGATTACAGTACTTAAGATAACAAGTTTACAAGTTCATCTTATCAATTAGCAGTCTGGCTCCAGAGGTGATTAGACAATAGTTTCTAAAAGCTGAAAAAAAAGAGTTAACTCTTTATGAAATGAAACTTGTTACAGTTTTCTTGGAGCCCTTCTTAGGCGCTGGCTTGCTGGTTCAGGCATTGCTGCTGGGAAATAAGCTCTTCACAACAGAATAACTAATGCTTCTGTAACATTGCTCCCTTTCTGTGGAACACTCTGGCAGACACGGTCTGACCCCTTTTCGGGGCAGACTAAGGCTGTCCAGACCGCTGGTTATGCGGGGCTGAGGTCGGTTTGTCTGGACAACCCGTCGGCGTTGCCATTCTGTTTCCCAGGTCTGTAAGTAATGGTGAAATTGAAGGTTTGCAACGATAAGCTCCAACGTAATAGCCTGCCGTTATCTCCAGAGACCCGGTTCAGCCACACCAACGGGTTATGGTCGGTGACCAGAGTGAACTCCTGACCATATAAATAGGGAGTCAATTTCTTTAATGCCCACACCAAAGCCAAACACTCCTTTTCGACCGCTGCATAGCTGACTTCGCGGGGCAGGAGCTTCCGGCTGATGTAGGCAACTGGATGCTCCCCTCCATCTTCGCCTACTTGGCTGAGGACAGCTCCCAGCCCGAACATGGAAGCATCTGTATGGACGATAAAACGTTTGTTAAGGGCTGGGGCCGCCAAGACAGGAGCGTTAATTAGAGCATTTTTGAGAGCCTGGAAAGCCGTTTCACAGTGGGGAGACCACAGGACCTGTCGAGGTAAGTTCTTCTTGGTCAAGTCAGTCAGGGGTTTGGCAAGTGTGCTGTAGTCTGGTACGAACCGTCTATAGTACCCTGCCGTGCCCAGGAAGGCTAGGACCTGAGTCTTAGTGATGGGGGTGGGCCAATTGGCGACAGCTTCTATTTTGGCCGGCTCTGGTCGCTGCTTTCCACACCCCACCCGGTGACCCAGGTACTGTACCTCGGCCATCCCAAAGTGGCATTTTTCTGGCTTCAGAGTCAGGCCAGCAGCCCGGATCTGATCCAGAACCATTCCCACATGAGCTAAGTGGTCCTCCCAGGACTCACTGTGGATCGCTATGTCGTCCAGGTAGGCGCAAGCAAAACTCTGGAAGCCATCCAGGAGCCTATCCACCAAGCGCTGGAATGTAGCTGGGGCATTCTTCATCCCAAACGGCATTACCCTAAACTGATATAAGCCGAATGGGGTGACGAATGCCGACTTGGGGATAGCCTCCGGGGCCAGGGGAATCTGCCAGTAACCTTTGCAGAGGTCAATAGTGGTCAGGTAATTTCCCCTGGCTATACGATCGAGTAGCTCGTCTACCCTGGGCATAGGGTAAGCGTCCGTCACGGTATTTTCATTGAGCCTCCGATAGTCTACGCAGAACCGGGTGGTCCCATCTGTGACAGACCCTTCTGTCAGGACTGAAGGAGTTAATTGTGTTTAGCTAAGAAACTAATTTCCAAAGACAGAGTTGCTGGCTCCAGCTATAATCTAATTAGTGCTAAGCATTCTATTGTTTGATCACCTCCAGAGAGAAAACGCCTAAGTGATAAGAAGGGCCAAGAGTGTCTTGTGGTTGAAGTGTTTAAGTAATATAATCCTATTGTATCATGTCAAAGGGCTTGTTCCCTCCATGTAATGTACAACAGCCTTTCAACCCCCATCTGGGGGGGGGGGGGGGGTTTCAGACCTGCATAAATACTAGGCATAGCCTTTTAATAAATATCATTCTGTTTTAAACCTGAAAACTGGCTTGGTTGTGAATTGCTGATTCCCTATGCAGGACATTGTTCATCTGGTATTAACCTTGGTATCCTGTTGGTACTGTAACATTGGTGGCAGCGACGGAATGAACCTTATCGCCCAGAAGAGCAACTACACAAGCCAGTAACCTCAGGAAGAGGGGGATTATTACAATACTGACTAAGATGGAAAAGAGAAAAGTAAATTTTGCAGCTTTTAAAAACTTCCTGGAAACAGAAGGAGAGATTGATAGGTACCTTGCGGATTTTGAGAGGCAATGTGCACTACACAAGGTACCCGCAGAGGACTGGGTCACGATATTATCTGGAAAATTATCCGGCCGGGCCAGAGAGGCTTTTCGGGCCATTCCAGATGAGGAAGTCAGGGATTATAATACTGTAAAAGAGGCTCTGCTCTCCAGGTATGCGGTTACACCGGAGGCATACCGGAGGCGGTTCAGAGACACTGTTAAAGTAGCTGGAGATTCCTACCTTGAGTGGGCATGTAAGGTGCACCGCACAGCAGCTCACTGGATAGCGGGGTGCCAAGCCGTATCTGGGGAAGAGGTGCTGCAGCTATTCGTGTTGGAACATTGCTTCGACAAGTTACCCGCAGGAGTTCGAGAGTGGGTTCGGGACCGTAAACCCTCCACCCTGCAGGAAGCGGCTCGCTTGGCAGATGAGTATACGGATGCCCGCAAACTGGACACTGCTACCACTAAGCCCCCTGCTAGAGTGGAGTACAGACCCCCAGTCACCCCAGCAGCTGCCAGTTACCAAACCCCGGCGCACCGCTATACCACACGGCCTCCGGCCACGAACTACCCTCAGAGAGCCCTGTTCAATTTGCGGGGCTACTCACAACCGATTCGATGCTTTGGATGTAAGCAACTAGGGCACAAAAGACCAGAGTGTCCCCTAAACGCAGCGAACCAAGCGCAGTCCTGGAGAAGACCTGCCGGCGGAATCCCACGTAATCCTCAGCCTGCGGCCCGCTACGTAGAGGCGCAAGAATGCTGGAGCATCCTACATGAGGCAGACCTTGTGCAAGCTGCCCACCGGAATAACCGGCAACTGGTTAAAGTGAATGGGAAGAAGGTCAGTGGTCTACGGGATACTGGTGCTACCATGACCTTGCTTCAAAAGAACTTGGTGTCTGAGAAACAGTACACTGGAGACACTGTGGCTGTGAGGGTAGCAAGGGGCGATGTGTTCAGCCTACCTGTTGCCAGGGTACATTTGGATTGGGGAGTGGGCGCTAGACCTGTGAATGTGGGGGTCAAGAAGGACTTACCTGCTGATGTTCTTCTTGGAAATGACTTGGCCCCCCTTGTTTCTGCCTACGCTCCTATGGGTCCCGCTGATGTTAACTCTGTGACTACCCATGCCCAGATCCGTGCAGCAGAGACTGACCCACCTGCTGCTAAGCCCCAGGACGCTGAGCTCAGTAAATCTCTATCCGCTATTGATATGTGGAGGTCCCGTTACAATGCGCTGATGAAGGAGAAGAGGAGCGCAGAGGAAAAAGCACGTTTAGAACGTGAATCTCTGCTAGACAAGCTGCACCGACAGACTGCAGAAAACACCAGCTTGAGAGTGGGACATGAAACCTTAAAGACAAACTTAGCGACACTTGAGGAGAAGCTGACGCTGGCTCATAGTGAGGTGCAGCAACTCAAGGGCACCCTATGTCAGTATGAAGGGATTGTGGATACCTATAAAGAGCAGGTACAGAAAACTCGTAAAGAAGCTGATGGGATTTTGAAGGACTGTTTAGCCCTAGTCTGGGCACTGAGGAAGTTGAACCCTTCTTTGTATGGACAGGAATTCTCTTTCATAACGGGAATACAGATGGATTGTCCTGGCAAACTGACATGCCTACCACCTCCTAGTCCGGTCATCCCCAGGTTGACCCGCCAAAGGGTCAAGCCGGGTCTGCCGGAGTGTTCCACAACGGGGGAGATATGTGACAGACCCTTCTGTCAGGACTGAAGGAGTTAATTGTGTTTAGCTAAGAAACTAATTTCCAAAGACAGAGTTGCTGGCTCCAGCTATAATCTAATTAGTGCTAAGCATTCTATTGTTTGATCACCTCCAGAGAGAAAACGCCTAAGTGATAAGAAGGGCCAAGAGTGTCTTGTGGTTGAAGTGTTTAAGTAATATAATCCTATTGTATCATGTCAAAGGGCTTGTTCCCTCCATGTAATGTACAACAGCCTTTCAACCCCCATCTGGGGGGGGGGGGGGGGTTCAGACCTGCATAAATACTAGGCATAGCCTTTTAATAAATATCATTCTGTTTTAAACCTGAAAACTGGCTTGGTTGTGAATTGCTGATTCCCTATGCAGGACATTGTTCATCTGGTATTAACCTTGGTATCCTGTTGGTACTGTAACACCATCTTTCTTGGGCACCAAGACAACTGGGGAGGCCCAGGGACTATCGGAGGGCTCAATTACCCTGAGCTGGAGCATCTCATCGATCTCCTTCTTCATTCCTGTCCTAACTGCTTCGGGGATTCGGTACGGAGCCTGGCGCAAGGGAGCTTGTCCCGGAGTATCTACCTGGTGGGTGGTTAAAGTAGTGTACCCTGGCTTCGGGGAGAAGGTGAGGTGTTTGGACTGGAGGAGTTGGTTGAGCTGCTCCCTTTCAGTGGGGCTAAGTCGGTCCCCTATCTGAACCTGCGCCACTATACCTGTGGGGAGGCTCTTTTCTAATAGGTCTGGAATGGGTAAACTGTCGGGGTCTTCCTGAGGGGAACAACATACGGCCGTCACGTTCTCTGGTCGCTCAAAATATTCCTTGAGCATGTTTACATGGAATGTCTTTCTAAGATTGTTGTCGTGGCAGCTAGCTATCACATAAGTGGTGTCTCCCCTTTTCTCTACGATCTGGTAGGGACCCTGCCAGGACGCCTGCAATTTGTCTGTCTTCACCGGCTTAAGTACTAACACCTTTTGTCCTATGGTGAAGATTCTCTTTCGGGCCCCCCGATCGTACCATACTTTCTGTCTTCTCTGGGCCAACTGGAGATTAGCCCGCACGGATTTGGCTAATTGCTCCATTCGGTCCCTGAGTTCCAGCACGTATGGCACAATGGGGACACCGTCAGCCTCCATCTCTCCCTCCCAGTGCTCCCGGATCAGGTTTAGGGGTCCCCGTACCTTTCTTCCGTAGAGCAACTCGAAGGGAGAGAACCCTGTCGTTTCCTGGGGCACCTCCCGATAAGCAAATAGGAGGTGCGGCAGGAAGCGTTCCCAGTCTCGGTATTCCTGAGTGAACGTCTTGAGCATTTGCTTGAGGGTCCCATTGAACCTCTCACACAGCCCGTTCGTCTGGGGGTGGTATGGGGAGCTTAGGAGGGACTTAATTTTGCAAACCTGCCAGAGTTGTTGGGTCAATTCAGCCGTAAATTGGGTGCCTCGGTCGGATAGGATTTCTTTTGGAAATCCTACCCGGGAGAACACCTGTACTAGTGCATTCGCTACCGTATCCGCTTGTATGTTGGATAGGGCGACAGCCTCTGGGTACCTGGTAGCGTAGTCCACTACGGTAAGAATGTATTGCTTACCGGAGGGACTAGGGGTAGCCAGTGGTCCCACTAGGTCAATAGCAACCCGGCTGAAGGGTTCCTCTACAATGGGCATATTTACTAGCTGGGCTTTAGGGTGATCGCCTCGCCTTCCTACTCGTTGACACACATCGCAGGTGTTACAGTAAGTTCTAACGTCAGCGTGCACCCCTGGCCAAAAGAACGTGTGAGTAATGCGGTGTAGGGTACGGGTAACGGCTAGGTGGCCTGCTAAGGGGATGTCGTGGCCTATTTTGAGGATTTCTTGACGGTATTTGTGGGGCACTACCAGCTGTCGCCTACGCTGTCCCCTTTTCTCTGTCCAGCGGTATAGTTTCCCTTTTTCCCATAAGAATGTTTCGTTATCTGCCCCGCCCCCTCCGGTCTCTGCTCGTTCCCGGTACTTTTGTAAGGTCGGGTCAGTCTTAGACTCTGCCTCGAAGGCATCTGGGGTGTCCCAGGGTATGGGGCCTAACCTGTCAGGCAAGGTCGGGGTAGGTCTTACCTGTGTCTCCCGCACTGGTGAGAGCTCTCGCTCCGTCCAGGCTTGGGCCCGTGTATTCACTGGGTCCGCCTCGTTGTTGCATACTGGAGCATAGGCAGAAGTCATGGGGCCCAAATCGTTGCCCAGTAGTACTTCGGCAGGTAAATTATCCATTAGGCCCACGTTCACAGCCCCCTTTCCCGCTCCCCAATCAAGATGCACTTTAGCTGTTGGAATTTTGTACACATCCCCCCCCGCCACTCTAACGGCCACAGTCTGTCCGGATCGCTTGTGCTCTGGCACCAAATGACTCTGTACCAGCGTGATAGTAGCCCCTGTGTCTCGCAATCCCTCGGTAGATCGCCCCTCGAGCCATACCCTCTGCCGATGGTGCTAGCGGTTATCTGAGGCAGCATATACAGGGTCTGCCTCGTGAAGCGGCCCCACATATCCCTCCATAGGGGCCTCTTGGTTAACACAGAGGGCCCGGGCCGGACGATAGGACCCAGAGGGGTAATTGTAATTCCTGGGTGTCTGGTGCGTATTAAGGGGGCAGCTAGCCATAAAATGCCCTGGTTGCTTGCATCGGTGGCAAGTCGGTCTGGGACGCTCAGAGCTGTTATTGGGTGGTCCTGAGTGTCGGACGGGCCCTGTGGGCACCGGGGCTCGGAATTCAGCACGAGGGGGTGCACGGTAAACCTCTCTGGGTTCGACCCGTGCTGGAGCTCGGTAGTTCATGGGTTCGTGAAGACGGGAGTCATAATGTTCATCGGCCAATTTGGCTGCTTCTTCTAAGGTAGAAGGCCGCCTGTCTCGCAGCCATTCCTTCCCTTGCTGTTCCATGCCATTATAAAAATGTTCTAAGAGAAACAATTGTAAAATTTCCTCCCCAGTCACCGCTTTACTTCCGCTCAGCCAGTGATTTGCCGCTCTCCGCATTCGGTGCGCCCATTCCATATGGGTATCGTTAGGCTTCTTTTCCGTGCCCCGAAACTGTCGGCGATACGTGTCCGGAGTTACAGCGTACCGTCGCAACAGTGTCTCCTTAACTAGCTCATACTGTGTCACTTCCTCAGCACCCAGAGTACGAAAGGCTTCCAGGGCTCGCCCGGATAGTTTCCCAGACAATATCGTGGGCCACTCTCTGTTGGGAATCTGGTGCAGGGCACATTGCCTTTCGAAGTCCGCCAAATATTCATCAATCCCTGTCTCGCTCTCTAGGAAGGGTCGAAATGCCGCATAGGGTATCTTGGGCCTCCCAGCATTTTCGACAGGGATGATTACCTGCGGGGCTTCAGCATTGCGGTGTGCGTTCGCTAGGTTGAGTTCGTGGGCTCGAGTCTCTCGTATATCCTCGTCCGCCTCCGCCATCAACTGCTGTACCAATTCCATGGAGGGGTTCGGCCCGTATAATGAGAGCCTTTCCCGAACAATCCTGGTTTTTTCGTCACTAATCGTGGTCGGTGTTTCCGCCATTGTGAAGCTCTGATCCAGTTCGGTCAATTCTGCGATCAGCTCTCTCCTCGGCCGGTTGCTGGCGTACCCCCCTCTGCTTTCAAGTAAATCCTTTAGGGTTGTACGCTTCAATTTTTCGTAAGCGCTCTCCATCCGTTCTGTACCTCTCCTAGGAAATCCAGGAAAATCCCGCCGCTGCCGCCAAATGTTACGGTTACCCTTAGTCTCGCTGAGAGATGGACCGCTTAGTAGCCTGGATCCCTATTGCTAAAGAGGGGAGAAGCTGCTTTCCATAGTATTCTATATGAGTCTCGCAAATATAGAATAATCTCCCTTAGCTGCAGTACAGCTAGGATACCCTTCTGCCCACAAAAACGAGTCAACGCTGCGATTGAGGGTCAAACAAGAACTCAGGACTGGGATGCCCAGCCTGCTTTTTATTAAGGTTACATGCACACAGGGCACTCCCAGGGGGAGAGGGGGGGAAGCACAAAATCCCCCATCACACATTTAGATAGAGAGCACTGTCCTTTGACAGGCCACAATAGGATTACAGTACTTAAGATAACAAGTTTACAAGTTCATCTTATCAATTAGCAGTCTGGCTCCAGAGGTGATTAGACAATAGTTTCTAAAAGCTGAAAAAAAAGAGTTAACTCTTTATGAAATGAAACTTGTTACAGTTTTCTTGGAGCCCTTCTTAGGCGCTGGCTTGCTGGTTCAGGCATTGCTGCTGGGAAATAAGCTCTTCACAACAAAATAACTAATGCTTCTGTAACAGTTGTGTTAAGTAGTACTATTCTTAGCACTTTCATCCCTGTTACTCCCCCTATCGGGGAAGGTCTATATGGCGTGCATGATTACCCTGACAAAGTATAACAACAAAACATACGGTTTGGGACCCATGGTAAATAGGTTGTGTTAAGTAGTACTATTCTTAGCACTTTCATTCCCTGTTACTCCCCCTATGGGGGGAGGTCTATAGGGCCGGCATGATTAGCCTAACAAAGTACAATAATATGACATGCGTTCTGGGACCCATGGTAACTAGGTTTTGATAAGTAGTACTATTCTTAGCACTTTCATCCCTGTTACTCCCCCTATCGGGGGAGGTCTATATGGCCGGCATGATTAGCCTAACAAAGTACAACAATCGGATATGTGGTCTGGGACCCATGGTAACTAGGTTGTGTTAAGTAGTACTGTTCTTATTACTTTCATTCCCTGTTACTCCCCCTATCAGGGGAGGTCTATAGGGCTGGCATGATTAGCCTATCGGGGGAGGTCTATAGGCCCGGCATGATTAGCCTAACAAAGTTCAATAATAAGACATGCGGTCTGGGACCCATGGTAACTAGGTTGTGTTAAGTAGTACTATTCTTAGCACTTTCATCCCTGTTACTCCCCCTATCGGGGGAGGTCTATATGGCCGGCATGATTAGCCTAACAAAGTACAACAATAAAACATACGGTTTGGGACCCATGGTAAATAGGTTGTGTTAAGTAGTACTATTCTTAGCACTTTCATTCCCTGTTACTCCCCCTATGGGGGGAGGTCTATAGGGCCGGCATGATTAGCCTAACAAAGTACAATAATATGACATGCGTTCTGGGACCCAAAGTACAACAATCGGATATGTGGTCTGGGACCCATGGTAACTAGGTTGTGTTAAGTAGTACTGTTCTTATTACTTTCATTCCCTGTTACTCCCCCTATCAGGGGAGGTCTATAGGGCTGGCATGATTAGCCTATCGGGGGAGGTCTATAGGCCCGGCATGATTAGCCTAACAAAGTTCAATAATAAGACATGCGGTCTGGGACCCATGGTAACTAGGTTGTGTTAAGTAGTACTATTCTTAGCACTTTCATCCCTGTTACTCCCCCTATCGGGGGAGGTCTATATGACCCGCATGATTAGCCTAACGAAGTACAACAATAGGATATGTGGTCTGGGACCCATGGTAACTAGGTTGTGTTAAGTAGTACTGTTCTTATTAGTTTAATACCTGTTACTCCCCCTATCGGGGGAGGTCTATATGGCCTGTATGATTACCCTGACCAAATATAACAACAAGACATGCGGTCTGGGACTGGGACCCATGGTAACTAGGTTGTGTAAAGTAGTACTATTCTGAGCATTTTAATCCCTGTGATTGGTCTGTCCTACTACTTCATATTTGGCCTAAACACAAGTGGCTGTCTCAAAACAGTCCGGACACGAGATAGATAGATAGATAGATATACATAGATTGATAATTAGATAGAATCGATAGAAGATAAAAAGATAGATTTGATAGATATATAATTTCCCTGTCAAAGTATAATAATAAAACATGCACTCTGGGAGGGACCCATGGTAACTAGGTTGTGTTAAGTAGTACTATTCTGAGCATTTTAATCCCTGTGATTGGTCTGTCCTACTACTTCATATTTGGCCTAAACACAAGTGGCTGTCTCAAAACAGTCCGGACACGAGATAGATAGATAGATATACATAGATTGATAATTAGATAGAATCGATAGAAGATAAAAAGATAGATTTGATAGATATATAATTTCCCTGTCAAAGTATAATAATAAAACATGCACTCTGGGAGGGACCCATGGTAAATAGGTTGTGTTAAGTTGTACTATTCTTAGCACTTTTATCCCTGTTGCCCCCCTATCGGGGGATGTCTATAGGGCCGGCATGATTAGCCTAACAAAGTACAATAATAAGAAATGCGGTCTGGGACCGATGGTAACTAGGTTGTGTTAAGTAGTACTATTCTTAGCACTTTCATCCCTGTTACTCCCCCTATCGGGGGAGGTCTATATGTCCGGCATGATTAGCCTAACGAAGTACAACAATCGGATATGTGGTCTGGGACCCATGGTAACTAGGTTGTGTTAAGTAGTACTGTTCTTATTAGTTTAATACCTGTTACTCCCCCTATCGGGGGTGGTCTATATGGCCTGTATGATTACCCTGACCAAATATAACAACAAGACATGCGGTCTGGGACTGGGACCCATGGTAACTAGGTTGTGATAAGTAGTACTATTCTTAGCACTTTCATTCCCTGTTACTCCCCCTATCGGGGGAGGTGAATAGGGCTGGCATGATTAGCCTAACAAAGTACAATAATAAGACATGCGGTCTGGGACCCATGGTAACTAGGTTGTGTTAGGTAGTACTATTCTTAGCACTTTCATTTCCTGTTACTCCCCCTATCGGGGGAGGTCGGCATGATTAGCCTAACGAAGTACAACAATCGGATATGTGGTCTCGGACCCATGGTAACTAGGTTGTGTTAAGTAGTACTGTTCTTATTACTTTCATTCCCTGTTACTCCCCCTATCGGGGGAGGTGAATAGGGCTGGCATGATTAGCCTAACAAAGTACAATAATAAGACATGCGGTCTGGGACCCATGGTAACTAGGTTGTGTTAGGTAGTACTATTCTTAGCACTTTCATTTCCTGTTACTCCCCCTATCGGGGGAGGTCTAATGGGCCGGCATGATTAGCCTAACAAAGTACAATAATAAGACATGCGTTCTGGGACAAATGGTAACTAGGTTGTGATAAGTAGTACTATTCTTAGCACTTTCATCCCTGTTACTCCCCCTATCGGGGGAGGTCTATATGGCCGGCATGATTAGCCTAACAAAGTACAATAATAAGACATGCGGTCTGGGACCCATGGTAACTAGGTTGTGTTAAGTAGTACTATTCTTAGCACTTTCATTCCCTGTTACTCCCCCTATCGGGGGAGGTCTATAGGGCTGGCATGATTAGCCTAACAAAGTACAATAATAAGAGATGCGTTCTGGGACCCATGGTAACTAGGTTGTGATAAGTAGTACTATTCTTAGCACTTTCATCCCTGTTACTCCCCCTATCGGGGGAGGTCTATATGACCGGCATGATTAGCCTAACGAAGTACAACAATCGGATATGTGGTCTGGGACCCATGGTAACTAGGTTGTGTTAAGTAGTACTGTTCTTATTAGTTTAATACCTGTTACTCCCCCTATCGGGCGAGGTCTATATGGCCTGTATGATTACCCTGACCAAATATAACAACAAGACATGCGGTCTGGGACTGGGACCCATGGTAACTAGGTTGTATAAAGTAGTACTATTCTGAGCATTTTAATCCCTGTGATTGGTCTGTCCTACTACTTCATATTTGGCCTAAACACAAGTGGCTGTCTCAAAACAGTCCGGACATGAGATAGATAGATAGATAGATAGATATACATAGATTGATAATTAGATAGAATCGATAGAAGATAAAAAGATAGATTTGATAGATATATAATTTCCCTGTCAAAGTATAATAATAAAACATGCACTCTGGGAGGGACCCATGGTAACTAGGTTGTGTTAAGTAGTACTATTCTGAGCATTTTAATCCCTGTGATTGGTCTGTCCTACTACTTCATATTTGGCCTAAACACAAGTGGCTGTCTCAAAACAGTCCGGACACGAGATAGATAGATAGATATACATAGATTGATAATTAGATAGAATCGATAGAAGATAAAAAGATAGATTTGATAGATATATAATTTCCCTGTCAAAGTATAATAATAAAACATGCACTCTGGGAGGGACTCGTGGTAAATAGGTTGTGTTAAGTTGTACTATTCTTAGCACTTTTATCCCTGTTGCCCCCCTATCGGGGGATGTCTATAGGGCCGGCATGATTAGCCTAACAAAGTACAATAATAAGACATGCGGTCTGGGACCCATGGTAACTAGGTTGTGTTAAGTAGTACTATTCTTAGCACTTTCATCCCTGTTACTCCCCCTATCGGGGGAGGTCTATATGGCCGGCATGATTAGCCTAACAAAGTACAACAATAAAACATACGGTCTGGGACCCATGGTAAATAGGTTGTGTTAAGTAGTACTATTCTTAGCACTTTCATTCCCTGTTACTCCCCCTATGGGGGGAGGTCTATAGGGCCGGCATGATTAGCCTAACAAAGTACAATAATAAGACATGCGTTCTGGGACCCATGGTAACTAGGTTTTGATAAGTAGTACTATTCTTAGCACTTTCATCCCTGTTACTCCCCCGATAGGGGGAGGTCTATATGGCCGGCATGATTAGCCTAACGAAGTACAACAATCGGATATGTGGTCTGGGACCCATGGTAACTAGGTTGTGTTAAGTAGTACTGTTCTTATTAGTTTAATACCTGTTACTCCCCCTATCGGGGGTGGTCTATATGGCCTGTATGATTACCCTGACCAAATATAACAACAAGACATGCGGTCTGGGACTGGGACCCATGGTAACTAGGTTGTGTTAAGTAGTACTATTCTTAGCACTTTCATTCCCTGTTACTCCCCCTATCGGGGGAGGTCTATAGGGCTGGCATGATTAGCCTAACGAAGTACAATAATAAGAGATGCGTTCTGGGACCCATGGTAACTAGGTTGTTATAAGTAGTACTTTTCTTAGCACTTTCATCCCTGTTACTCCCCCTATCGGGGGAGGTCTATATGACCGGCATGATTAGCCTAACGAAGTACAACAATCGGATATGTGGTCTGGGACCCATGGTAACTAGGTTGTGTTAAGTAGTACTGTTCTTATTAGTTTAATACCTGTTACTCCCCCTATCGGGCGAGGTCTATATGGCCTGTATGATTACCCTGACCAAATATAACAACAAGACATGCGGTCTGGGACTGGGACCCATGGTAACTAGGTTGTATAAAGTAGTACTATTCTGAGCATTTTAATCCCTGTGATTGGTCTGTCCTACTACTTCATATTTGGCCTAAACACAAGTGGCTGTCTCAAAACAGTCCGGACACGAGATAGATAGATAGATATACATAGATTGATAATTAGATAGAATCGATAGAAGATAAAAAGATAGATTTGATAGATATATAATTTCCCTGTCAAAGTATAATAATAAAACATGCACTCTGGGAGGGACTCGTGGTAAATAGGTTGTGTTAAGTTGTACTATTCTTAGCACTTTTATCCCTGTTGCCCCCCTATCGGGGGATGTCTATAGGGCCGGCATGATTAGCCTAACAAAGTACAATAATAAGACATGCGGTCTGGGACCCATGGTAACTAGGTTGTGTTAAGTAGTACTATTCTTAGCACTTTCATCCCTGTTACTCCCCCTATCGGGGGAGGTCTATATGGCCGGCATGATTAGCCTAACAAAGTACAACAATAAAACATACGGTCTGGGACCCATGGTAAATAGGTTGTGTTAAGTAGTACTATTCTTAGCACTTTCATTCCCTGTTACTCCCCCTATGGGGGGAGGTCTATAGGGCCGGCATGATTAGCCTAACAAAGTACAATAATAAGACATGCGTTCTGGGACCCATGGTAACTAGGTTTTGATAAGTAGTACTATTCTTAGCACTTTCATCCCTGTTACTCCCCCTATCGGGGGAGGTCTATATGGCCGGCATGATTAGCCTAACGAAGTACAACAATCGGATATGTGGTCTGGGACCCATGGTAACTAGGTTGTGTTAAGTAGTACTGTTCTTATTAGTTTAATACCTGTTACTCCCCCTATCGGGCGAGGTCTATATGGCCTGTATGATTACCCTGACCAAATATAACAACAAGACATGCGGTCTGGGACTGGGACCCATGGTAACTAGGTTGTGTAAAGTAGTACTATTCTGAGCATTTTAATCCCTGTGATTGGTCTGTCCTACTACTTCATATTTGGCCTAAACACAAGTGGCTGTCTCAAAACAGTCCGGACACGAGATAGATAGATAGATAGATAGATATACATAGATTGATAATTAGATAGAATCGATAGAAGATAAAAAGATAGATTTGATAGATATATAATTTCCCTGTCAAAGTATAATAATAAAACATGCACTCTGGGAGGGACTCGTGGTAAATAGGTTGTGTTAAGTTGTACTATTCTTAGCACTTTTATCCCTGTTGCCCCCCTATCGGGGGATGTCTATAGGGCCAGCATGATTAGCCTAACAAAGTACAATAATAAGACATGCGGTCTGGGACCCATGGTAACTAGGTTGTGTTAAGTAGTACTATTCTTAGCACTTTCATCCCTGTTACTCCCCCTATCGGGGGAGGTCTATATGGCCGGCATGATTAGCCTAACAAAGTACAACAATAAAACATACGGTTTGGGACCCATGGTAAATAGGTTGTGTTAAGTAGTACTATTCTTAGCACTTTCATTCCCTGTTACTCCCCCTATGGGGGGAGGTCTATAGGGCCGGCATGATTAGCCTAACAAAGTACAATAATATGACATGCGTTCTGGGACCCATGGTAACTAGGTTTTGATAAGTAGTACTATTCTTAGCACTTTCATCCCTGTTACTCCCCCTATCGGGGGAGGTCTATATGGCCGGCATGATTAGCCTAACAAAGTACAACAATCGGATATGTGGTCTGGGACCCATGGTAACTAGGTTGTGTTAAGTAGTACTGTTCTTATTACTTTCATTCCCTGTTACTCCCCCTATCAGGGGAGGTCTATAGGGCTGGCATGATTAGCCTATCGGGGGAGGTCTATAGGCCCGGCATGATTAGCCTAACAAAGTACAATAATAAGACATGCGGTCTGGGACCCATGGTAACTAGGTTGTGTTAAGTAGTACTATTCTTAGCACTTTCATCCCTGTTACTCCCCCTATCGGGGGAGGTCTATATGACCCGCATGATTAGCCTAACGAAGTACAACAATAGGATATGTGGTCTGGGACCCATGGTAACTAGGTTGTGTTAAGTAGTACTGTTCTTATTAGTTTAATACCTGTTACTCCCCCTATCGGGGGAGGTCTATATGGCCTGTATGATTACCCTGACCAAATATAACAACAAGACATGCGGTCTGGGACTGGGACCCATGGTAACTAGGTTGTGTAAAGTAGTACTATTCTGAGCATTTTAATCCCTGTGATTGGTCTGTCCTACTACTTCATATTTGGCCTAAACACAAGTGGCTGTCTCAAAACAGTCCGGACACGAGATAGATAGATAGATATACATAGATTGATAATTAGATAGAATCGATAGAAGATAAAAAGATAGATTTGATAGATATATAATTTCCCTGTCAAAGTATAATAATAAAACATGCACTCTGGGAGGGACCCATGGTAAATAGGTTGTGTTAAGTTGTACTATTCTTAGCACTTTTATCCCTGTTGCCCCCCTATCGGGGGATGTCTATAGGGCCGGCATGATTAGCCTAACAAAGTACAATAATAAGAAATGCGGTCTGGGACCGATGGTAACTAGGTTGTGTTAAGTAGTACTATTCTTAGCACTTTCATCCCTGTTACTCCCCCTATCGGGGGAGGTCTATATGTCCGGCATGATTAGCCTAACGAAGTACAACAATCGGATATGTGGTCTGGGACCCATGGTAACTAGGTTGTGTTAAGTAGTACTATTCTTAGCACTTTCATTCCCTGTTACTCCCCCTATCGGGGGAGGTCTATAGGGCCGGCATGATTAGCCTAACAAAGTACAACAATAAAACATACGGTCTGGGACCCATGGTAAATAGGTTGTGTTAAGTAGTACTATTCTTAGCACTTTCATTCCCTGTTACTCCCCCTATCGGGGGAGGTCTATAGGGCCGGCATGATTAGCCTAACAAAGTACAATAATAAGACATGCGTTCTGGGACCCATGGTAACTAGGTTGTGATAAGTAGTACTATTCTTAGCACTTTCATCCCTGTTACTCCCCCTATCGGGGGAGGTCTATATGGCCGGCATGATTAGCCTAACGAAGTACAACAATCGGATATGTGGTCTGGGACCCATGGTAACTAGGTTGTGTTAAGTAGTACTGTTCTTATTAGTTTAATACCTGTTACTCCCCCTATCGGGGGAGGTCTATATGGCCTGTATGATTACCCTGACCAAATATAACAACAAGACATGCGGTCTGGGACTGGGACCCATGGTAACTAGGTTGTGTAAAGTAGTACTATTCTGAGCATTTTAATCCCTGTGATTGGTCTGTCCTACTACTTCATATTTGGCCTAAACACAAGTGGCTGTCTCAAAACAGTCCGGACACGAGATAGATAGATAGATAGATAGATAGATATACATAGATTGATAATTAGATAGAATCGATAGAAGATAAAAAGATAGATTTGATAGATATATAATTTCCCTGTCAAAGTATAATAATAAAACATGCACTCTGGGAGGGACCCATGGTAAATAGGTTGTGTTAAGTTGTACTATTCTTAGCACTTTTATCCCTGTTGCCCCCCTATCGGGGGATGTCTATAGGGCCGGCATGATTAGCCTAACAAAGTACAATAATAAGACATGCGGTCTGGGACCCATGGTAACTAGGTTGTGTTAAGTAGTACTATTCTTAGCACTTTCATCCCTGTTACTCCCCCTATCGGGGGAGGTCTATATGGCCGGCATGATTAGCCTAACAAAGTACAACAATAAAACATACGGTCTGGGACCCATGGTAAATAGGTTGTGTTAAGTAGTACTATTCTTAGCACTTTCATTCCCTGTTACTCCCCCTATCGGGGGATGTCTATAGGGCCGGCATGATTAGCCTAACAAAGTACAATAATAAGAAATGCGGTCTGGGACCGATGGTAACTAGGTTGTGTTAAGTAGTACTATTCTTAGCACTTTCATCCCTGTTACTCCCCCTATCGGGGGAGGTCTATATGTCCGGCATGATTAGCCTAACGAAGTACAACAATCGGATATGTGGTCTGGGACCCATGGTAACTAGGTTGTGTTAAGTAGTACTATTCTTAGCACTTTCATTCCCTGTTACTCCCCCTATCGGGGGAGGTCTATAGGGCCGGCATGATTAGCCTAACAAAGTACAACAATAAAACATACGGTCTGGGACCCATGGTAAATAGGTTGTGTTAAGTAGTACTATTCTTAGCACTTTCATTCCCTGTTACTCCCCCTATGGGGGGAGGTCTATAGGGCTGGCATGATTAGCCTAACAAAGTACAATAATATGACATGCGTTCTGGGACCCATGGTAACTAGATTTTGATAAGTAGTACTATTCTTAGCACTTTCATCCCTGTTACTCCCCCTATCGGGGGAGGTCTATATGGCCGGCATGATTAGCCTAACAAAGTACAACAATCGGATATGTGGTCTGGGACCCATGGTAACTAGGTTGTGTTAAGTAGTACTGTTCTTATTACTTTCATTCCCTGTTACTCCCCCTATCAGGGGAGGTCTATAGGGCTGGCATGATTAGCCTATCGGGGGAGGTCTATAGGCCCGGCATGATTAGCCTAACAAAGTACAATAATAAGACATGCGGTCTGGGACCCATGGTAACTAGGTTGTGTTAAGTAGTACTATTCTTAGCACTTTCATCCCTGTTACTCCCCCTATCGGGGGAGGTCTATATGACCCGCATGATTAGCCTAACGAAGTACAACAATAGGATATGTGGTCTGGGACCCATGGTAACTATGTTGTGTTAAGTAGTACTGTTCTTATTATTTAAAACCTGTTACTCCCCCTATCGGGGGAGGTCTATATGGCCTGTATGATTACCCTGACCAAATATAACAACAAGACATGCGGTCTGGGACTGGGACCCATGGTAACTAGGTTGTGTAAAGTAGTACTATTCTGAGCATTTTAATCCCTGTGATTGGTCTGTCCTACTACTTCATATTTGGCCTAAACACAAGTGGCTGTCTCAAAACAGTCCGGACACGAGATAGATAGATAGATATACATAGATTGATAATTAGATAGAATCGATAGAAGATAAAAAGATAGATTTGATAGATATATAATTTCCCTGTCAAAGTATAATAATAAAACATGCACTCTGGGAGGGACCCATGGTAAATAGGTTGTGTTAAGTTGTACTATTCTTAGCACTTTTATCCCTGTTGCCCCCCTATCGGGGGATGTCTATAGGGCCGGCATGATTAGCCTAACAAAGTACAATAATAAGAAATGCGGTCTGGGACCGATGGTAACTAGGTTGTGTTAAGTAGTACTATTCTTAGCACTTTCATCCCTGTTACTCCCCCTATCGGGGGAGGTTTATATGTCCGGCATGATTAGCCTAACGAAGTACAACAATCGGATATGTGGTCTGGGACCCATGGTAACTAGGTTGTGTTAAGTAGTACTATTCTTAGCACTTTCATTCCCTGTTACTCCCCCTATCGGGGGAGGTCTATAGGGCCGGCATGATTAGCCTAACAAAGTACAACAATAAAACATACGGTCTGGGACCCATGGTAAATAGGTTGTGTTAAGTAGTACTATTCTTAGCACTTTCATTCCCTGTTACTCCCCCTATCGGGGGAGGTCTATAGGGCCGGCATGATTAGCCTAACAAAGTACAATAATAAAACATGCGTTCTGGGACCCATGGTAACTAGGTTGTGATAAGTAGTACTATTCTTAGCACTTTCATCCCTGTTACTCCCCCTATCGGGGGAGGTCTATATGGCCGGCATGATTAGCCTAACGAAGTACAACAATCGGATATGTGGTCTGGGACCCATGGTAACTAGGTTGTGTTAAGTAGTACTGTTCTTATTAGTTTAATACCTGTTACTCCCCCTATCGGGGGAGGTCTATATGGCCTGTATGATTACCCTGACCAAATATAACAACAAGACATGCGGTCTGGGACTGGGACCCATGGTAACTAGGTTGTGTAAAGTAGTACTATTCTGAGCATTTTAATCCCTGTGATTGGTCTGTCCTACTACTTCATATTTGGCCTAAACACAAGTGGCTGTCTCAAAACAGTCCGGACACGAGATAGATAGATAGATAGATATACATAGATTGATAATTAGATAGAATCGATAGAAGATAAAAAGATAGATTTGATAGATATATAATTTCCCTGTCAAAGTATAATAATAAAACATGCACTCTGGGAGGGACCCATGGTAAATAGGTTGTGTTAAGTTGTACTATTCTTAGCACTTTTATCCCTGTTGCCCCCCTATCGGGGGATGTCTATAGGGCCGGCATGATTAGCCTAACAAAGTACAATAATAAGACATGCGGTCTGGGACCCATGGTAACTAGGTTGTGTTAAGTAGTACTATTCTTAGCACTTTCATCCCTGTTACTCCCCCTATCGGGGGAGGTCTATATGGCCGGCATGATTAGCCTAACAAAGTACAACAATAAAACATACGGTCTGGGACCCATGGTAAATAGGTTGTGTTAAGTAGTACTATTCTTAGCACTTTCATTCCCTGTTACTCCCCCTATGGGGGGAGGTCTATAGGGCCGGCATGATTAGCCTAACAAAGTACAATAATAAGACATGCGTTCTGGGACCCATGGTAACTAGGTTTTGATAAGTAGTACTATTCTTAGCACTTTCATCCCTGTTACTCCCCCTATCGGGGGAGGTCTATATGGCCGGCATGATTAGCTTAACGAAGTACAACAATCGCATATGTGGTCTGGGACCCATGGTAACTAGGTTGTGTTAAGTAGTACTGTTCTTATTACTTTCATTCCCTGTTACTCCCCCTATCAGGGGAGGTCTATAGGGCTGGCATGATTAGCCTATCGGGGGAGGTCTATAGGCCCGGCATGATTAGCCTAACAAAGTACAATAATAAGACATGTGGTCTGGGACCCATGGTAACTAGGTTGTGTTAAGTAGTACTATTCTGAGCATTTTAATACCTGTTACTCACCCTATCGGGGGAGGTCTATATGGCCTGCATGATTAGCCTGACTAAATATAACAACAACACATGCTGTCTGGGACTGGGACCCATGGTAATTAGGTTGTGTTAAGTAGCACTATTCTTAGCATTTTAATCCCTGTGATTGGTCTGTCCTACTACTTCAAATTTGGCCTAAACACAAGTGGCGGTCTCAAAACAGTCCGGACACGAGATAGATAGATTTGATAGATAGATATACATAGATTGATAGTTAGATAGAATCGATAGAAGATAAATAGATAGATTTGATAGATATATAATTTCCCTGACAAAGTATAATAATAAAACATGCGCTCTGGGACCCATGGTAACTTAGTTGTGTTAAGTAGTACTATTCTTAGCACTTTCATCCCTGTTACTCCCCCTATCGGGTGAGGTCTATATGGCCGGCATGATTAGCCTAACAAAGTACAACAATAAAACATGCGGTCTGGGACCCATGGTAACTAGGTTGTGTTAAGTAGTACTATTCTTAGCACTTTCATTCCCTGTTACTCCCCCTATCGTGGGGAGGTCTATATGACCGGCATGATTAGCCTAACGAAGTACAACAATCGGATATGTGGTCTGGGACCCATGGTAACTAGGTTGTGTTAAGTAGTACTGTTCTTATTAGTTTAATACCTGTTACTCCCCATATCGGGGGAGGTCTTTATGGCCTGTATGATTACCCTGACCAAATATAACAACAAGACATGCGGTCTGGGACTGGGACCCATGGTAACTAGGTTGTGTAAAGTAGTACTATTCTGAGCATTTTAATCCCTGTGATTGGTCTGTCCTACTACTTCATATTTGGCCTAAACACAAGTGGCTGTCTCAAAACAGTCCGGACACGAGATAGATAGATAGATATACATAGATTGATAATTAGATAGAATCGATAGAAGATAAAAAGATAGATTTGATAGATATATAATTTCCCTGTCAAAGTATAATAATAAAACATGCACTCTGGGAGGGACTCGTGGTAAATAGGTTGTGTTAAGTTGTACTATTCTTAGCACTTTTATCCCTGTTGCCCCCCTATCGGGGGATGTCTATAGGGCCGGCATGATTAGCCTAACAAAGTACATTAATAAGACATGCGGTCTGGGACCCATGGTAACTAGGTTGTGTTAAGTAGTACTATTCTTAGCACTTTCATCCCTGTTACTCCCCCTATCGGGGGAGGTCTATATGGCCGGCATGATTAGCCTAACAAAGTACAACAATAAAACATACGGTTTGGGACCCATGGTAAATAGGTTATGTTAAGTAGTACTATTCTTAGCACTTTCATTCCCTGTTACTCCCCCTATGGGGGGATGTCTATAGGGCCGGCATGATTAGCCTAACAAAGTACAATAATAAGACATGCGTTCTGGGACCCATGGTAACTAGGTTTTGATAAGTAGTACTATTCTTAGCACTTTCATCCCTGTTACTCCCCCTATCGGGGGAGGTCTATATGGCCGGCATGATTAGCCTAACAAAGTACAACAATCGGATATGTGGTCTGGGACCCATGGTAACTAGGTTGTGTTAAGTAGTACTGTTCTTATTACTTTCATTCCCTGTTACTCCCCCTATCAGGGGAGGTCTATAGGGCTGGCATGATTAGCCTATCGGGGGAGGTCTATAGGCCCGGCATGATTAGCCTAACAAAGTACAATAATAAGACATGCGGTCTGGGACCCATGGTAACTAGGTTGTGTTAAGTAGTACTATTCTTAGCACTTTCATCCCTGTTACTCCCCCTATTGGGGGAGGTCTATATGACCCGCATGATTAGCCTAACGAAGTACAACAATAGGATATGTGGTCTGGGACCCATGGTAACTAGGTTGTGTTAAGTAGTACTGTTCTTATTAGTTTAATACCTGTTACTCCCCCTATCGGGGGAGGTCTATATGGCCTGTATGATTACCCTGACCAAATATAACAACAAGACATGCGGTCTGGGACTGGGACCCATGGTAACTAGGTTGTGTAAAGTAGTACTATTCTGAGCATTTTAATCCCTGTGATTGGTCTGTCCTACTACTTCATATTTGGCCTAAACACAAGTGGCTGTCTCAAAACAGTCCGGACACGAGATAGATAGATAGATAGATATACATAGATTGATAATTAGATAGAATCGATAGAAGATAAAAAGATAGATTTGATAGATATATAATTTCCCTGTCAAAGTATAATAATAAAACATGCACTCTGGGAGGGACCCATGGTAAATAGGTTGTGTTAAGTTGTACTATTCTTAGCACTTTTATCCCTGTTGCCCCCCTATCGGGGGATGTCTATAGGGCCGGCATGATTAGCCTAACAAAGTACAATAATAAGAAATGCGGTCTGGGACCCATGGTAACTAGGTTGTGTTAAGTAGTACTGTTCTTATTACTTTCATTCCCTGTTACTCCCCCTATCAGGGGAGGTCTATAGGGCTGGCATGATTAGCCTATCGGGGGAGGTCTATAGGCCCGGCATGATTAGCCTAACAAAGTACAATAATAAGACATGCGGTCTGGGACCCATGGTAACTAGGTTGTGTTAAGTAGTACTATTCTGAGCATTTTAATACCTGTTACTCACCCTATCGGGGGAGGTCTATATGGCCTGCATGATTAGCCTGACTAAATATAACAACAACACATGCTGTCTGGGACTGGGACCCATGGTAATTAGGTTGTGTTAAGTAGCACTATTCTTAGCATTTTAATCCCTGTGATTGGTCTGTCCTACTACTTCAAATTTGGCCTAAACACAAGTGGCGGTCTCAAAACAGTCCGGACACGAGATAGATAGATTTGATAGATAGATATACATAGATTGATAGTTAGATAGAATCGATAGAAGATAAATAGATAGATTTGATAGATATATAATTTCCCTGACAAAGTATAATAATAAAACATGCGCTCTGGGACCCATGGTAACTTAGTTGTGTTAAGTAGTACTATTCTTAGCACTTTCATCCCTGTTACTCCCCCTATCGGGTGAGGTCTATATGGCCGGCATGATTAGCCTAACAAAGTACAACCATAAAACATGCGGTCTGGGACCCATGGTAACTAGGTTGTGTTAAGTAGTACTATTCTTAGCACTTTCATTCCCTGTTACTCCCCCTATCGTGGGGAGGTCTATATGACCGGCATGATTAGCCTAACGAAGTACAACAATCGGATATGTGGTCTGGGACCCATGGTAACTAGGTTGTGTTAAGTAGTACTGTTCTTATTAGTTTAATACCTGTTACTCCCCATATCGGGGGAGGTCTTTATGGCCTGTATGATTACCCTGACCAAATATAACAACAAGACATGCGGTCTGGGACTGGGACCCATGGTAACTAGGTTGTGTAAAGTAGTACTATTCTGAGCATTTTAATCCCTGTGATTGGTCTGTCCTACTACTTCATATTTGGCCTAAACACAAGTGGCTGTCTCAAAACAGTCCGGACACGAGATAGATAGATAGATATACATAGATTGATAATTAGATAGAATCGATAGAAGATAAAAAGATAGATTTGATAGATATATAATTTCCCTGTCAAAGTATAATAATAAAACATGCACTCTGGGAGGGACTCGTGGTAAATAGGTTGTGTTAAGTTGTACTATTCTTAGCACTTTTATCCCTGTTGCCCCCCTATCGGGGGATGTCTATAGGGCCGGCATGATTAGCCTAACAAAGTACAATAATAAGACATGCGGTCTGGGACCCATGGTAACTAGGTTGTGTTAAGTAGTACTATTCTTAGCACTTTCATCCCTGTTACTCCCCCTATCGGGGGAGGTCTATATGGCCGGCATGATTAGCCTAACAAAGTACAACAATAAAACATACGGTTTGGGACCCATGGTAAATAGGTTATGTTAAGTAGTACTATTCTTAGCACTTTCATTCCCTGTTACTCCCCCTATGGGGGGATGTCTATAGGGCCGGCATGATTAGCCTAACAAAGTACAATAATAAGACATGCGTTCTGGGACCCATGGTAACTAGGTTTTGATAAGTAGTACTATTCTTAGCACTTTCATCCCTGTTACTCCCCCTATCGGGGGAGGTCTATATGGCCGGCATGATTAGCCTAACAAAGTACAACAATCGGATATGTGGTCTGGGACCCATGGTAACTAGGTTGTGTTAAGTAGTACTGTTCTTATTACTTTCATTCCCTGTTACTCCCCCTATCAGGGGAGGTCTATAGGGCTGGCATGATTAGCCTATCGGGGGAGGTCTATAGGCCCGGCATGATTAGCCTAACAAAGTACAATAATAAGACATGCGGTCTGGGACCCATGGTAACTAGGTTGTGTTAAGTAGTACTATTCTTAGCACTTTCATCCCTGTTACTCCCCCTATCGGGGGAGGTCTATATGACCCGCATGATTAGCCTAACGAAGTACAACAATAGGATATGTGGTCTGGGACCCATGGTAACTAGGTTGTGTTAAGTAGTACTGTTCTTATTAGTTTAATACCTGTTACTCCCCCTATCGGGGGAGGTCTATATGGCCTGTATGATTACCCTGACCAAATATAACAACAAGACATGCGGTCTGGGACTGGGACCCATGGTAACTAGGTTGTGTAAAGTAGTACTATTCTGAGCATTTTAATCCCTGTGATTGGTCTGTCCTACTACTTCATATTTGGCCTAAACACAAGTGGCTGTCTCAAAACAGTCCGGACACGAGATAGATAGATAGATAGATAGATATACATAGATTGATAATTAGATAGAATCGATAGAAGATAAAAAGATAGATTTGATAGATATATAATTTCCCTGTCAAAGTATAATAATAAAACATGCACTCTGGGAGGGACCCATGGTAAATAGGTTGTGTTAAGTTGTACTATTCTTAGCACTTTTATCCCTGTTGCCCCCCTATCGGGGGATGTCTATAGGGCCGGCATGATTAGCCTAACAAAGTACAATAATAAGAAATGCGGTCTGGGACCGATGGTAACTAGGTTGTGTTAAGTAGTACTATTCTTAGCACTTTCATCCCTGTTACTCCCCCTATCGGGTGAGGTCTATATGGCCGGCATGATTAGCCTAACAAAGTACAACAATAAAACATGCGGTCTGGGACCCATGGTAACTAGGTTGTGTTAAGTAGTACTATTCTTAGCACTTTCATTCCCTGTTACTCCCCCTATCGGGGGAGGTCTATAGGGCTGGCATGATTAGCCTAACAAAGTACAATAATAAGACATGCGTTCTGGGACCCATGGTAACTAGGTTGTGATAAGTAGTACTATTCTTAGCACTTTCATCCCTGTTACTCCCCCTATCGTGGGGAGGTCTATATGACCGGCATGATTAGCCTAACGAAGTACAACAATCGGATATGTGGTCTGGGACCCATGGTAACTAGGTTGTGTTAAGTAGTAGTGAGATGAGAGACACTTAGGTGCGGCGTTCCTAGCAGCGTCTGCGGACTCAGCGAGACAACCGGAAGTGACGCCGGTATCAGTATAGTCCTTCCATAGAGAGCCAACGGAGTGCCGTAGCAGTGGCGAAACCCAGCCACTATGTAGATGAAGGAAAAAGAAAAAGATGCAGGCACTGCTGTGGGTAACTTAAAAACAATAAGTCTTTATTTGAAAAGCCATAAAAAATAAACAGCTACAACCGCTGTACAGGCATGAGCAAAAGGTACAAAAAACGACAGAGGCAAGGCAGGGTAGAAAAATAGACAGAAAATTGTCTGACTAGTTTCGAGTGCGGACTGCACTCTTATTCATAGACATACAGAGAGAGGGCTAGGCCTGCCTTTTAAAGGGAAAACAGATGACTGAAAATTCAGCTGATGTCCATTACTGAAGATTAGGACATATACTTCGGTTAACCCCTCAAAGACAAGTCACGCCTAGTCTCTGTGTGAAAGATTAAAAACAAAGAACAAAATTCTCAGATTGTTGTTGTTATATCAAACAGTGTTACACGCTATATCAGTTAGTGTTTTAAAGGGGGAGACAAATATTAGAGGTAGTTGGCATTTTATGTACTATATCATAAATGCCATTTAAAAATTATTATTATTATTCTTCTATTCCTGTAAAATAACAAAACTATGTAAACTGAACAATAGTTTTATGTGCCTGGTATCTTTATCTATTAAAATTAAGGCAAAATTGTTATTATACAGGATAGAGAGTAATAAAGTAACTGTCCTACTCTGTATTATCAAGTAATGAGGGAAACCTAAAATAACAGTTATACTCAACTAATGGTTACTTAAATATTAAATACACAGTGTTTGATAAACAAAGCTAAGTAAAAATCCTGTTATGAATTTTAGGATTATGTTTTAATGTCAACATGAACTTGAAAATATGTGCTAGACTGGTAATGACCTATATGTTAGATATACTAAATATGTTAAATATACAATTCATATATAGCCTAAAGAATTATAAAATAATTCTAAATATAGAAAAAGAGAAGAAAAGAAGAGTAAATATAATTTTGGAAAGAATTGAATATTAAGAAAGTCAATAGACTATACTTAGTATTTCTTATTTTTTATATTATTTGTTGCTTTAATTATCAATGAAAAAATTAATATCGCATTCACGATTCATTCCTTTAGGAAAGCGTGTTTGTAATTTAAGCATCCAGAAGAGTTCTTTTCTTTCTAGGGACTTAAATTTATTGCCTCCTCTGATAGATAGATTTACAATGTCAATTATTTTAATAGTGATATTAGCCTCATTAGAAAAGTGTAAGCTGTTGAAGTGGTTAGCTACAGCAGAGTCTTTGTTATAATTTTTAATATCTCTGGCATGTTCGTTGTAACGTTTTCTAACTTCTCTAGAAGTCTGACCTGTATACTGTAATTTACAGATATTGCATGTTAAAAGATATACCACAAAAGTGGTGCTACAATTGGCATAGAAGTCTATACTATATTCTGTCCCTGTACTGGTGCTAGTGTAAGTGTTCCCTTCTTGAATATGTGAACACATGTTGCAGTTACGACTGCCACATTTGTAATTTCCTTTTTGTGTCAGCCAATTATGTTCCTTTCTTTTATTTCTAGTGACTAAGCTAGGTGATATAGCCTGTCCTAGGGTTTTTGATCTTTTGGGGACATATTTGATATTGTTGATAAGGGGTCTGAGAATATCATCACCCGAAAGTATATGTGCATGTTTTTGCATAATTTTTACAATATCATTGTACTGTTTGGAATATGCTGTGGTGAACACAATTGCTTCTTTAAAGTTGGATTCTTTCTTTTTTACCTTATGTTTCTGTATGTCAGTATCTGTGTTGTATTTTCTAATTTCCTTCCTACATTTTTCTAGGCTATTGACATTGTATCCTCTACTTGTAAGTCTCTTCTTCAGCTCAAGTGATTGTGTATCATAGATATCGTCTGATTTAGTATTTCTTCGTAACCTAATGAATTGACTACGTGGAATGGACTTTATAAGATGTGTTGGGTGTTGTGACGTTGCATAGAGTATTGTGTTGCCTGCAGTCTCCTTGCGATAGGTACTGGTGACAATACAGTTTTCAACTATCTCCAATGTTAGGTCTAAGTAATTGACTCTTTGTGTATTATATATTCCTGTAAATCGTAAATTAAATGGATTAGAGTTGATGTATTCTAAGAAGTTGTTAAATTCTATAACGTTTAAAGGTTTTTTGACAATAAACAACAGATCGTCAATATAACTTGTATATATTAGAATACTCTCAAGCCATGGATTTTGAGTATTATAAATATGAGATAGTTCCCACCAAGAGACAAATAAATTTGCAAAGGCGGGGGCAAATTTTGCCCCCATGGCGGTACCACATACTTGATTATAAAAACAGCCATCAAACCAAAAATAATTGTGAGATAATAAGAATTTTAACACATCTCCTATGTATTGCTTAGTATAAACATTTAAATCCATTTCTCTTTGGAGAAAAAATTCCACTGCTTGTACCCCCAAGTTTTGGGGGATACTGGTGTAGAGTGAGGATACATCAATTACCACCCATGTATAATTCTCTTTCCAAGAGACAGTGTCTATGATTTCAATTAGTTTCGCACTATCTCTCAGATAGGAAAGTTGTTTTTTTGCAATTGGTTGTAGTATTTCATCTAGCCATGCCCCCAAAGGCTCAAACAAGGACCCCACCCCTGAAACAATGGGTCTCCCTGGGGGGGAGATGGGGTCCTTGTGAACCTTGGGGACATGGTAGAAAATAGGAGTAAGGGGATGTTCAGGAACTAGATTTTTTATGTCTTTTTCTTTAAAGACATTCAGTGTGATCCCTTCCATAATTAATGACTGTAATTTCTTTTTATATATAAAGATAGGGTTGCCTGGGAGTAATCTGTACGTATTGGTATCACTGAGTTGTTTGATAGCTTCATCAAAGTAATCCTTTTTATTTTGTATAACAATACTGCCGCCCTTATCTGCACTTCTAATGACAATCTCTTTATTTTCTTGAAGAGATTTTATTGCTTGTCGTTCTCTAAAGGATAGATTATGGGCGGCAGTATTGGTATTACTTTTTTTCTCTAACTCAAACAGATCTTCCTGGATTAGTTTTTGATAGGAATTAATGACAGTCCCCCTATATTGGGTAGGATAGAAATCAGATGCTGTTCTTTTTGGATGAGCAAGCCTATTAGGTTTATAACTTTCTTGGTCACCACTAAATAAATCTGTGAGAGTGACCAGGGTTTGTGCATCCTCAAATGACAGCATAGGATTTTCGATATGTGACTGTTCATTTATAGGGGTATCTCTCATGGTATCTTCTGAGGTAGTGTCACTATTTGTAAGGGAAAAGAATCTTTTAAGGGTTAGTTTTCGTATAAACTTGTTAATATCAAGTAAAGTGTTAAAACATGAAAAGTTGCCCGAAGGGGCAAATCCTAATCCCCTAGACAAAACCTGATGTTCCTCTTTTTTAAGAGTATATTTAGAGAGGTTAACCACACTAATATTGTCATTGGAAACAGTCATTTGTTGTCTTTGTTCCTCTGGATGGGCATTGTATGATGTTATTGTCCCTTCTTTGTAGACTTGTTTTTCCCTTTTTGGTCTCCATCTTTTCCGTTTCCTTTTTGTTTGGGGTTCCCCGATCGTGTCTTCAGGCCTACTGGTTGTTCTTGATCTCGTGGGTCCACTGCCTCCACCGCCTCCTGTAAAAAATCACATGAAGAGGATGGAGAGATAGAGGGTGAGGAAGAGGAGAGAAGAGAAGAGCAGTTGGAAGAATAGGAAGTGCCCGAAAAACAGGCTTCAGAATCTGATGTTTCTTCTTCAGGAGGGTTGTGAAACGCCACCTTTCTCTTTTTCTTTTCTTTTTTCTTTAAAATTGATTTGGGTTCACTTGATTCTGTATCTTGGATGGTAGCTTGTTGTTTGTTTTTACTTTTTCTATTCTTATTCTTATTTATTCTTTGCTGCCTACGCAAAGCTGCCCAGTTGTACACTCTTTGTTGTTCATAATCTTCTTTGTCCCTTTGAAATTTTGTGCCTTTTCTCTCAGCTTGTTCCTTGTCTTGTTTAGAGATAGATTCTACCATTTTTTTATTTAAATTTGTAAATTCCATATGGCCTTTGTGTGATGTAAGTTCATTTTTTTGAGCCATAATGGTTTCTTTTATCTTATCTCTTTTTTTATTTTTTACCCTGACAAGGATATTAAGTAGTGTAAAAGAGCACGTGTTAAGGGCCTCATTCCACTCCTCCATATCCTCAGAATCTTCAAATTGGAAGGATGGATACTTTCTTATGCGGAGCCCCCTAGGTATTCTGTTGCTTTCTATGTACTTTTCAAAAGCCACAACGTCCCACATTAATCTTAGGTCCATAATTAATGACTGTTCCAGAGTTCTAAATAACTTTTTCATTTCAGTATTCTCTGTATGTGCCTCCTCCATTGTAAAAATGGTATTGAAGTATTCTTGTCTTGAACTTAAGTTGAAAAAATCTTCATGTTCTGATATTTTATTTATATGTGGTGTATCTGAGGTGAGAATTTCATTGGTGTCTAAATTAACCCCTGCCATTGCACTTGCCAAGAAACAAAAATATGTTTCACAGAGTGAATGTAGTCGATAATTTGTGTACCTTTTTTAAAAAAACTGTAAGCTGCTTGTTATCGCAGCAAAAATATATCCCTTATACGTTAGCTTCAGTCTTGGAAAGATGTCTCGCTATTATAATTTGGATTCCTTTTTAAGATTTGAATTTCTTTTGAAAGAATGACTGTGTGCAGCAGCACCAAGCGGAAAGGCGAAAAGCGGCTTTAACTGAACTTTAATACAGCTGGAAATGCATTTTATAAGAACCCTCTCACACCTAGAGTATAAGTGTGAGTAAATCCCATATGTTAGGCAAATCCCATATGTTAAACAAGTCCAGTAATTGCCATAAATTTCATTAACCTCAAAGCAAGCTGGATGAAACAGTGTACTCACGAATCCAGGTGGTGTCCGCAGGGCAGGAACGTCTAGAGCGGTTTCAAAATCTGCTGTGAGATGAGAGACACTTAGGTGCGGCGTTCCTAGCAGCGTCTGCGGACTCAGCGAGACAACCGGAAGTGACGCCGGTATCAGTATAGTCCTTCCATAGAGAGCCAACGGAGTGCCGTAGCAGTGGCGAAACCCAGCCACTATGTAGATGAAGGAAAAAGAAAAAGATGCAGGCACTGCTGTGGGTAACTTAAAAACAATAAGTCTTTATTTGAAAAGCCATAAAAAATAAACAGCTACAACCGCTGTACAGGCATGAGCAAAAGGTACAAAAAACGACAGAGGCAAGGCAGGGTAGAAAAATAGACAGAAAATTGTCTGACTAGTTTCAAGTGCGGACTGCACTCTTATTCATAGACATACAGAGAGAGGGCTAGGCCTGCCTTTTAAAGGGAAAACAGATGACTGAAAATTCAGCTGATGTCCATTACTGAAGATTAGGACATATACTTCGGTTAACCCCTCAAAGACAAGTCACGCCTAGTCTCTGTGTGAAAGATTAAAAACAAAGTTAAGTAGTACTGTTCTTATTAGTTTAATACCTGTTACTCCCCATATCGGGGGAGGTCTATATGGCCTGTATGATTACCCTGACCAAATATAACAACAAGACATGCGGTCTGGGACTGGGACCCATGGTAACTAGGTTGTGTAAAGTAGTACTATTCTGAGCATTTTAATCCCTGTGATTGGTCTGTCCTACTACTTCATATTTGGCCTAAACACAAGTGGCTGTCTCAAAACAGTCCGGACACGAGATAGATAGATAGATATACATAGATTGATAATTAGATAGAATCGATAGAAGATAAAAAGATAGATTTGATAGATATATAATTTCCCTGTCAAAGTATAATAATAAAACATGCACTCTGGGAGGGACTCGTGGTAAATAGGTTGTGTTAAGTTGTACTATTCTTAGCACTTTCATCCCTGTTACTCCCCCTATCGGGGGAGGTCTATATGGCCGGCATGATTAGCCTAACAAAGTACAACAATAAAACATACGGTTTGGGACCCATGGTAAATAGGTTGTGTTAAGTAGTACTATTCTTAGCACTTTCATTCCCTGTTACTCCCCCTATGGGGGGAGGTCTATAGGGCCGGCATGATTAGCCTAACAAAGTACAATAATAAGACATGCTTTCTGGGACCCATGGTAACTAGGTTTTGATAAGTAGTACTATTCTTAGCACTTTCATCCCTGTTACTCCCCCTATCGGGGGAGGTCTATATGGCCGGCATGATTAGCCTAACAAAGTACAACAATCGGATATGTGGTCTGGGACCCATGGTAACTAGGTTGTGTTAAGTAGTACTGTTCTTATTACTTTCATTCCCTGTTACTCCCCCTATCAGGGGAGGTCTATAGGGCTGGCATGATTAGCCTATCGGGGGAGGTCTATAGGCCCGGCATGATTAGCCTAACAAAGTACAATAATAAGACATGCGGTCTGGGACCCATGGTAACTAGGTTGTGTTAAGTAGTACTATTCTTAGCACTTTCATCCCTGTTACTCCCCCTATCGGGGGAGGTCTATATGGCCGGCATGATTAGCCTAACGAAGTACAACAATCGGATATGTGGTCTGGGACCCATGGTAACACTATTGTGTTAAGTAGTACTGTTCTTATTACTTTCATTCCCTGTTACTCCCCCTATCGGGGGAGGTCTATAGGGCTGGCATGATTAGCCTAACAAAGTACAATAATAAGACATGCGGTCTGGGACCCATGGTAACTAGGTTGTGTTAAGTAGTACTATTCTTAGCACTTTCATCCCTGTTACTCCCCCTATCGGGGGAGGTCTATATGGCCGGCATGATTAGCCTAACGAAGTACAACAATCGGATATGTGATCTGGGACCCATGGTAACTAGGTTGTGTTAAGTAGTACTGTTCTTATTAGTTTAATACCTGTTACTCCCCCTATCGGGGGAGGTCTATATGGCCTGTATGATTACCCTGACCAAATATAACAACAAGACATGCGGTCTGGGACTGGGACCCATGGTAACTAGGTTGTGTAAAGTAGTACTATTCTGAGCATTTTAATCCCTGTGATTGGTCTGTCCTACTACTTCATATTTGGCCTAAACACAAGTGGCTGTCTCAAAACAGTCCGGACACGAGATAGATAGATAGATAGATAGATAGATAGATAGATATAGATTGATAATTAGATAGAATCGATAGAAGATAAAAAGAGGTCTATAGAGCCGGCATGATTAGCCTAACAAAGTACAATAATAAGACATGCGTTCTGGGACCCATGGTAACTAGGTTGTGATAAGTAGTACTATTCTTAGCACTTTCATCCCTGTTACTCCCCCTATCGGGGGAGGTCTATATGGCCGGCATGATTAGCCTAACGAAGTACAACAATCGGATATGTGGTCTGGGACCCATGGTAACTAGGTTGTGTTAAGTAGTACTGTTCTTATTAGTTTAATACCTGTTACTCCCCCTATCGGGGGAGGTCTATATGGCCTGTATGATTACCCTGACCAAATATAACAACAAGACATGCGGTCTGGGACTGGGACCCATGGTAACTAGGTTGTGTAAAGTAGTACTATTATTAGCACTTTCATCCCTGTTACTCCCCCTATCGGGGGAGGTCTATATGGCCGGCATGATTAGCCTAACGAAGTACAACAATCGGATATGTGGTCTGGGACCCATGGTAACACTATTGTGTTAAGTAGTACTGTTCTTATTACTTTCATTCCCTGTTACTCCCCCTATCGGGGGAGGTCTATAGGGCTGGCATGATTAGCCTAACAAAGTACAATAATAAGACATGCGGTCTGGGACCCATGGTAACTAGGTTGTGTTAAGTAGTACTATTCTTAGCACTTTCATCCCTGTTACTCCCCCTATCGGGGGAGGTCTATATGGCCGGCATGATTAGCCTAACGAAGTACAACAATCGGATATGTGATCTGGGACCCATGGTAACTAGGTTGTGTTAAGTAGTACTGTTCTTATTAGTTTAATACCTGTTACTCCCCCTATCGGGGGAGGTCTATATGGCCTGTATGATTACCCTGACCAAATATAACAACAAGACATGCGGTCTGGGACTGGGACCCATGGTAACTAGGTTGTGTAAAGTAGTACTATTCTGAGCATTTTAATCCCTGTGATTGGTCTGTCCTACTACTTCATATTTGGCCTAAACACAAGTGGCTGTCTCAAAACAGTCCGGACACGAGATAGATAGATAGATAGATAGATAGATATAGATTGATAATTAGATAGAATCGATAGAAGATAAAAAGATAGATTTGATAGATATATAATTTCCCTGTCAAAGTATAATAATAAAACATGCACTCTGGGAGGGACCCATGGTAAATAGGTTGTGTTAAGTTGTACTATTCTTAGCACTTTTATCCCTGTTGCCCCCCTATCGGGGGATGTCTATAGGGCCGGCATGATTAGCCAAACAAAGTACAATAATAAGACATGCGGTCTGGGACCCATGGTAACTAGGTTGTGTTAAGTAGTACTATTCTTAGCACTTTCATCCCTGTTACTCCCCCTATCGGGGGAGGTCTATATGGCCGGCATGATTAGCCTAACAAAGTACAACAATAAAACATACGGTCTGGGACCCATGGTAAATAGGTTGTGTTAAGTAGTACTATTCTTAGCACTTTCATTCCCTGTTACTCCCCATATCGGGGGAGGTCTATAGGGCCGGCATGATTAGCCTAACAAAGTACAATAATAAGACATGCGTTCTGGGACCCATGATAACTAGGTTGTGATAAGTAGTACTATTATTAGCACTTTCATCCCTGTTACTCCCCCTATCGGGGGAGGTCTATATGGCCGGCATGATTAGCCTAACGAAGTACAACCATCGGACATGTGGTCTGGGACCCATGGTAACACTATTGTGTTAAGTAGTTGTTACAAACTGCTATTTGTGACTGGCCCTTTAAATGGAAGGTTGCCCTGCTTCCCTGGATTTTGGAGAAGCCTATTTGCCAGCCTCCTTCCTCATGACTATGGCCCCTGGAAGATTGTGCCCCTGAGAGTATATTGACTTTTGTTGGGTGTGTGTGGCCCTTTGGGAACCGTCTGGGGACATATTGTGACTTTGGTGAACAATGCCCCCTTTAAGACTATGTCCCCAGACCTGTGAAATGACTTGTCCCAGGCTTTCTCCCACTTGGTTCAGTTTCATTGTGTGCCATTAAGAGTTAAATTTTGTTCAGCTTCAAGAAACCTATTCTAAATACAAGTCTGCTGGGATTAGCTCTAATTAGGTTTAGTGATCAACTTTCTATTGTCTAATCAGACTAGTATTGATAAGGTGGACTGCATTGTTTTATTGTGTGTAATGTTATCTGCTGAAGTAAATGTTGTGGCCTGTCAAAGGGAGTGTCTCTCTATCTAATATCAAATGTGTGATGGGGGATTTTATGCCTCCCCCTGAGAGTGTCCTGTTTGCATGTAACCTCAATAAAAAGCAGGCTTTGTGCTCCAGCACATCAGACCTATTTTTGACCCTCTAACTTGCAGCTTTGACTCATTTTTGTAGGGGACAGCTTATAATCACTACAGGGATTGCTATGCTCTTCATACTCCCTTAGCTACAGGGATTGCTACAGAAGGAAGAGGTTCACCTACTGGAGCCTGGTCATAGGTCCAGGGCGCAGAGCAGACGGCGAGATACCAGCCCAGCAGCGGTGGTTCATAGAGTCTGCATTACTTATGGTGGCTACGCAGCAGTTATAGAGTGTCCACGGTGCTGCTGCTCCTTTGGTGAGCGCTAGGAGCATCCTTTTCTACGGTCCAACTTCCAGCCAGCCTGGAGGCAACCGTAACATTTGGCGGCAGCGGTGGGATTGGCGTCCTAGCGCAAGGAGCAGCACCACAACAGCACTGGTATCGTAGGAGAGTAATTGAGGGCAACGCTAGCCACTGCGCAGCGTCCCTACCTACAGCAGCATGGAGCTGACAAGATACTGGTCAGAACCATGTGAAGAGCACCTCAACCGTATCCGTCGCTATGAGGGCGCGGATTTCGTTCCAGAGGTAAAGAGGCGGCTAGTCCGATATGGTCCAGACCCTGCGCAGGAGGTAGTCAGTCGCATCATCCGGGAATTGGATACGGAGAACAAAGCGGCACGAGCCTTTGAGCGCCAACTGTGGAGTTTGAGGGTATGGACACCTGGTCTCTCTCCCCAGCCGCAGCATGTTCCACAGGGAGAGGAGAGCAGCGACCTCCCTCCCCAGCGGCAGTATACTGTGCAGAGGGAAGAGACAACCGGTCTCCTTCCCCAACCCCAACCAGAGATACCAGAGGCAGAAGGCCTGATAGACTGGTCCTGGGAGGACCCCCAGCAGGCAGGTGGAGATGGGACCGCAGTCTCTCTACCGGCCCTACAGGGATGCTGGGCAGGCGGCCCAGATCCCCAGCGACAGACCCAGCTACAGGGAGGGGAGAGCATCGACCTCCCTCCCCAGCCGGAGTGTGCCTTCCAGGGAGAGGAGACAACCGGTCTCTCTCCCCAGCCGCAGCATGTTCCACAGGAAAAGGAGAGCATCGACCTCCCTTCCCAACGGCCGCCGGAGTATCAGGAGGAGGAGGTAAGCCAATCTCCCCCTCCCCAGCTAACTCCTAACTTGGGCCCAGGGTTAACAGTGGAGATGTTAACCCCCACTGACCCCCACGTTCCCTTTGCCACTGGGCAGGACTATGCCCCAATTCCCCCAGCAGAAGAGCTGGCATCAGGACAGAGCGCTGCTGGCCTCTGCCCTACAGACCCCCTTGTTACAGGACTGGCCTGCAAACCCCTCACCCCAGCAGAAGCGCTGGCACCAGGGCAGAGTGCCGCTGGCCTCTGCCCCCCAAGTACCATCAGCTATTTGCCCAGCTGCGCCAGGAAGGCAGAGGATGCTACACTTTCATCCTATAACCTGGAACCTACAGGCCAGTGCTACTTGTTGTGGGGGGGCTGCTTTGCTGCTAGTGTTTATTTGTGGGTGGGTTGCGAGACTAACTTAGGCACTGACCGACAGAAGGTCAGGTGCCTTGTTAGTCTCCCTCCAAAAGGGGAGATATGTTACAAACTGCTATTTGTGACTGGCCCTTTAAATGGAAGGTTGCCCTGCTTCCCTGGATTTTGGAGAAGCCTATTTGCCAGCCTCCTTCCTCATGACTATGGCCCCTGGAAGATTGTGCCCCTGAGAGTATATTGACTTTTGTTGGGTGTGTGTGGCCCTTTGGGAACCGTCTGGGGACATATTGTGACTTTGGTGAACAATGCCCCCTTTAAGACTATGTCCCCAGACCTGTGAAATGACTTGTCCCTGGCTTTCTCCCACTTGGTTCAGTTTCATTGTGTGCCATTAAGAGTTAAATTTTGTTCAGCTTCAAGAAACCTATTCTAAATACAAGTCTGCTGGGATTAGCTCTAATTAGGTTTAGTGATCAATTTTCCATTGTCTAATCAGACTAGTATTGATAAGGTGGACTGCATTGTTTTATTGTGTGTAATGTTATCTGCTGAAGTAAATGTTGTGGCCTGTCAAAGGGAGTGTCTCTCTATCTAATATCAAATGTGTGATGGGGGATTTTATGCCTCCCCATGAGAGTGTCCTGTTTGCATGTAACCTCAATAAAAAGCAGGCTGTGTGCTCCAGCACATCAGACCTATTTTTGACCCTCTAACTTGCAGCTTTGACTCATGTTTGTAGGGGACAGCTTATAATCACTACAGGGATTGCTATGCTCTTCATACTCCCTTAGCTACAGGGATTGCTACAGAAGGAAGAGGTTCACCTACTGGAGCCTGGTCATAGGTCCAGGGCGCAGAGCAGACGGCGAGATACCAGCCCAGCAGCGGTGGTTCATAGAGTCTGCATTACTTATGGTGGCTACGCAGCAGTTATAGAGTGTCCACGGTGCTGCTGCTCCTTTGGTGAGCGCTAGGAGCATCCTTTTCTACGGTCCAACTTCCAGCCAGCCTGGAGGCAACCGTAACAGTAGTACTGTTCTTATTACTTTCATTCCCTGTTACTCCCCCTATCGAGGGAGGTCTATAGGGTTGGCATGATTAGCCTAACAAAGTACAATAATAAGACATGCGGTCTGGGACCCATGGTAACTAGGTTGTGTTAAGTAGTACTATTCTTAGCACTTTCATTTCCTGTTACTCCCCCTATCGGGGGAGGTCTATAGAGCCGGCATGATTAGCCTAACAAAGTACAATAATAAGACATGCGTTCTGGGACCCATGGTAACTAGGTTGTGATAAGTTGTACTATTCTTAGCACTTTCATCCCTGTTACTCCCCCTATCGGGGGAGGTCTATATGGCCGGCATGATTAGCCTAACAAAGTACAACAATAAAACATACGGTTTGGGACCCATGGTAAATAGGTTGTGTTAAGTAGTACTATTCTTAGCACTTTCATTCCCTGTTACTCCCCCTATGGGGGGAGGTCTATAGGGCCGGCATGATTAGCCTAACAAAGTACAATAATAAGACATGCTTTCTGGGACCCATGGTAACTAGGTTTTGATAAGTAGTACTATTCTTAGCACTTTCATCCCTGTTACTCCCCCTATCGGGGGAGGTCTATATGGCCGGCATGATTAGCCTAACAAAGTACAACAATCGGATATGTGGTCTGGGACCCATGGTAACTAGGTTGTGTTAAGTAGTACTGTTCTTATTACTTTCATTCCCTGTTACTCCCCCTATCAGGGGAGGTCTATAGGGCTGGCATGATTAGCCTATCGGGGGAGGTCTATAGGCCCGGCATGATTAGCCTAACAAAGTACAATAATAAGACATGCGGTCTGGGACCCATGGTAACTAGGTTGTGTTAAGTAGTACTATTCTTAGCACTTTCATCCCTGTTACTCCCCCTATCGGGGGAGGTCTATATGGCCGGCATGATTAGCCTAACGAAGTACAACAATCGGATATGTGGTCTGGGACCCATGGTAACACTATTGTGTTAAGTAGTACTGTTCTTATTACTTTCATTCCCTGTTACTCCCCCTATCGGGGGAGGTCTATAGGGCTGGCATGATTAGCCTAACAAAGTACAATAATAAGACATGCGGTCTGGGACCCATGGTAACTAGGTTGTGTTAAGTAGTACTATTCTTAGCACTTTCATCCCTGTTACTCCCCCTATCGGGGGAGGTCTATATGGCCGGCATGATTAGCCTAACGAAGTACAACAATCGGATATGTGATCTGGGACCCATGGTAACTAGGTTGTGTTAAGTAGTACTGTTCTTATTAGTTTAATACCTGTTACTCCCCCTATCGGGGGAGGTCTATATGGCCTGTATGATTACCCTGACCAAATATAACAACAAGACATGCGGTCTGGGACTGGGACCCATGGTAACTAGGTTGTGTAAAGTAGTACTATTCTGAGCATTTTAATCCCTGTGATTGGTCTGTCCTACTACTTCATATTTGGCCTAAACACAAGTGGCTGTCTCAAAACAGTCCGGACACGAGATAGATAGATAGATAGATAGATAGATAGATAGATAGATATAGATTGATAATTAGATAGAATCGATAGAAGATAAAAAGAGGTCTATAGAGCCGGCATGATTAGCCTAACAAAGTACAATAATAAGACATGCGTTCTGGGACCCATGGTAACTAGGTTGTGATAAGTAGTACTATTCTTAGCACTTTCATCCCTGTTACTCCCCCTATCGGGGGAGGTCTATATGGCCGGCATGATTAGCCTAACGAAGTACAACAATCGGATATGTGGTCTGGGACCCATGGTAACTAGGTTGTGTTAAGTAGTACTGTTCTTATTAGTTTAATACCTGTTACTCCCCCTATCGGGGGAGGTCTATATGGCCTGTATGATTACCCTGACCAAATATAACAACAAGACATGCGGTCTGGGACTGGGACCCATGGTAACTAGGTTGTGTAAAGTAGTACTATTATTAGCACTTTCATCCCTGTTACTCCCCCTATCGGGGGAGGTCTATATGGCCGGCATGATTAGCCTAACGAAGTACAACAATCGGATATGTGGTCTGGGACCCATGGTAACACTATTGTGTTAAGTAGTACTGTTCTTATTACTTTCATTCCCTGTTACTCCCCCTATCGGGGGAGGTCTATAGGGCTGGCATGATTAGCCTAACAAAGTACAATAATAAGACATGCGGTCTGGGACCCATGGTAACTAGGTTGTGTTAAGTAGTACTATTCTTAGCACTTTCATCCCTGTTACTCCCCCTATCGGGGGAGGTCTATATGGCCGGCATGATTAGCCTAACGAAGTACAACAATCGGATATGTGATCTGGGACCCATGGTAACTAGGTTGTGTTAAGTAGTACTGTTCTTATTAGTTTAATACCTGTTACTCCCCCTATCGGGGGAGGTCTATATGGCCTGTATGATTACCCTGACCAAATATAACAACAAGACATGCGGTCTGGGACTGGGACCCATGGTAACTAGGTTGTGTAAAGTAGTACTATTCTGAGCATTTTAATCCCTGTGATTGGTCTGTCCTACTACTTCATATTTGGCCTAAACACAAGTGGCTGTCTCAAAACAGTCCGGACACGAGATAGATAGATAGATAGATAGATAGATATAGATTGATAATTAGATAGAATCGATAGAAGATAAAAAGATAGATTTGATAGATATATAATTTCCCTGTCAAAGTATAATAATAAAACATGCACTCTGGGAGGGACCCATGGTAAATAGGTTGTGTTAAGTTGTACTATTCTTAGCACTTTTATCCCTGTTGCCCCCCTATCGGGGGATGTCTATAGGGCCGGCATGATTAGCCAAACAAAGTACAATAATAAGACATGCGGTCTGGGACCCATGGTAACTAGGTTGTGTTAAGTAGTACTATTCTTAGCACTTTCATCCCTGTTACTCCCCCTATCGGGGGAGGTCTATATGGCCGGCATGATTAGCCTAACAAAGTACAACAATAAAACATACGGTCTGGGACCCATGGTAAATAGGTTGTGTTAAGTAGTACTATTCTTAGCACTTTCATTCCCTGTTACTCCCCATATCGGGGGAGGTCTATAGGGCCGGCATGATTAGCCTAACAAAGTACAATAATAAGACATGCGTTCTGGGACCCATGATAACTAGGTTGTGATAAGTAGTACTATTATTAGCACTTTCATCCCTGTTACTCCCCCTATCGGGGGAGGTCTATATGGCCGGCATGATTAGCCTAACGAAGTACAACCATCGGACATGTGGTCTGGGACCCATGGTAACACTATTGTGTTAAGTAGTTGTTACAAACTGCTATTTGTGACTGGCCCTTTAAATGGAAGGTTGCCCTGCTTCCCTGGATTTTGGAGAAGCCTATTTGCCAGCCTCCTTCCTCATGACTATGGCCCCTGGAAGATTGTGCCCCTGAGAGTATATTGACTTTTGTTGGGTGTGTGTGGCCCTTTGGGAACCGTCTGGGGACATATTGTGACTTTGGTGAACAATGCCCCCTTTAAGACTATGTCCCCAGACCTGTGAAATGACTTGTCCCAGGCTTTCTCCCACTTGGTTCAGTTTCATTGTGTGCCATTAAGAGTTAAATTTTGTTCAGCTTCAAGAAACCTATTCTAAATACAAGTCTGCTGGGATTAGCTCTAATTAGGTTTAGTGATCAACTTTCTATTGTCTAATCAGACTAGTATTGATAAGGTGGACTGCATTGTTTTATTGTGTGTAATGTTATCTGCTGAAGTAAATGTTGTGGCCTGTCAAAGGGAGTGTCTCTCTATCTAATATCAAATGTGTGATGGGGGATTTTATGCCTCCCCCTGAGAGTGTCCTGTTTGCATGTAACCTCAATAAAAAGCAGGCTTTGTGCTCCAGCACATCAGACCTATTTTTGACCCTCTAACTTGCAGCTTTGACTCATTTTTGTAGGGGACAGCTTATAATCACTACAGGGATTGCTATGCTCTTCATACTCCCTTAGCTACAGGGATTGCTACAGAAGGAAGAGGTTCACCTACTGGAGCCTGGTCATAGGTCCAGGGCGCAGAGCAGACGGCGAGATACCAGCCCAGCAGCGGTGGTTCATAGAGTCTGCATTACTTATGGTGGCTACGCAGCAGTTATAGAGTGTCCACGGTGCTGCTGCTCCTTTGGTGAGCGCTAGGAGCATCCTTTTCTACGGTCCAACTTCCAGCCAGCCTGGAGGCAACCGTAACATTTGGCGGCAGCGGTGGGATTGGCGTCCTAGCGCAAGGAGCAGCACCACAACAGCACTGGTATCGTAGGAGAGTAATTGAGGGCAACGCTAGCCACTGCGCAGCGTCCCTACCTACAGCAGCATGGAGCTGACAAGATACTGGTCAGAACCATGTGAAGAGCACCTCAACCGTATCCGTCGCTATGAGGGCGCGGATTTCGTTCCAGAGGTAAAGAGGCGGCTAGTCCGATATGGTCCAGACCCTGCGCAGGAGGTAGTCAGTCGCATCATCCGGGAATTGGATACGGAGAACAAAGCGGCACGAGCCTTTGAGCGCCAACTGTGGAGTTTGAGGGTATGGACACCTGGTCTCTCTCCCCAGCCGCAGCATGTTCCACAGGGAGAGGAGAGCAGCGACCTCCCTCCCCAGCGGCAGTATACTGTGCAGAGGGAAGAGACAACCGGTCTCCTTCCCCAACCCCAACCAGAGATACCAGAGGCAGCAGGCCTGATAGACTGGTCCTGGGAGGACCCCCAGCAGGCAGGTGGAGATGGGACCGCAGTCTCTCTACCGGCCCTACAGGGATGCTGGGCAGGCGGCCCAGATCCCCAGCGACAGACCCAGCTACAGGGAGGGGAGAGCATCGACCTCCCTCCCCAGCCGGAGTGTGCCTTCCAGGGAGAGGAGACAACCGGTCTCTCTCCCCAGCCGCAGCATGTTCCACAGGAAAAGGAGAGCATCGACCTCCCTTCCCAACGGCCGCCGGAGTATCAGGAGGAGGAGGTAAGCCAATCTCCCCCTCCCCAGCTAACTCCTAACTTGGGCCCAGGGTTAACAGTGGAGATGTTAACCCCCACTGACCCCCACGTTCCCTTTGCCACTGGGCAGGACTATGCCCCAATTCCCCCAGCAGAAGAGCTGGCATCAGGACAGAGCGCTGCTGGCCTCTGCCCTACAGACCCCCTTGTTACAGGACTGGCCTGCAAACCCCTCACCCCAGCAGAAGCGCTGGCACCAGGGCAGAGTGCCGCTGGCCTCTGCCCCCCAAGTACCATCAGCTATTTGCCCAGCTGCGCCAGGAAGGCAGAGGATGCTACACTTTCATCCTATAACCTGGAACCTACAGGCCAGTGCTACTTGTTGTGGGGGGGCTGCTTTGCTGCTAGTGTTTATTTGTGGGTGGGTTGCGAGACTAACTTAGGCACTGACCGACAGAAGGTCAGGTGCCTTGTTAGTCTCCCTCCAAAAGGGGAGATATGTTACAAACTGCTATTTGTGACTGGCCCTTTAAATGGAAGGTTGCCCTGCTTCCCTGGATTTTGGAGAAGCCTATTTGCCAGCCTCCTTCCTCATGACTATGGCCCCTGGAAGATTGTGCCCCTGAGAGTATATTGACTTTTGTTGGGTGTGTGTGGCCCTTTGGGAACCGTCTGGGGACATATTGTGACTTTGGTGAACAATGCCCCCTTTAAGACTATGTCCCCAGACCTGTGAAATGACTTGTCCCTGGCTTTCTCCCACTTGGTTCAGTTTCATTGTGTGCCATTAAGAGTTAAATTTTGTTCAGCTTCAAGAAACCTATTCTAAATACAAGTCTGCTGGGATTAGCTCTAATTAGGTTTAGTGATCAATTTTCCATTGTCTAATCAGACTAGTATTGATAAGGTGGACTGCATTGTTTTATTGTGTGTAATGTTATCTGCTGAAGTAAATGTTGTGGCCTGTCAAAGGGAGTGTCTCTCTATCTAATATCAAATGTGTGATGGGGGATTTTATGCCTCCCCATGAGAGTGTCCTGTTTGCATGTAACCTCAATAAAAAGCAGGCTGTGTGCTCCAGCACATCAGACCTATTTTTGACCCTCTAACTTGCAGCTTTGACTCATGTTTGTAGGGGACAGCTTATAATCACTACAGGGATTGCTATGCTCTTCATACTCCCTTAGCTACAGGGATTGCTACAGAAGGAAGAGGTTCACCTACTGGAGCCTGGTCATAGGTCCAGGGCGCAGAGCAGACGGCGAGATACCAGCCCAGCAGCGGTGGTTCATAGAGTCTGCATTACTTATGGTGGCTACGCAGCAGTTATAGAGTGTCCACGGTGCTGCTGCTCCTTTGGTGAGCGCTAGGAGCATCCTTTTCTACGGTCCAACTTCCAGCCAGCCTGGAGGCAACCGTAACAGTAGTACTGTTCTTATTACTTTCATTCCCTGTTACTCCCCCTATCGAGGGAGGTCTATAGGGTTGGCATGATTAGCCTAACAAAGTACAATAATAAGACATGCGGTCTGGGACCCATGGTAACTAGGTTGTGTTAAGTAGTACTATTCTTAGCACTTTCATTTCCTGTTACTCCCCCTATCGGGGGAGGTCTATAGAGCCGGCATGATTAGCCTAACAAAGTACAATAATAAGACATGCGTTCTGGGACCCATGGTAACTAGGTTGTGATAAGTTGTACTATTCTTAGCACTTTCATCCCTGTTACTCCCCCTATCGGGGGAGGTCTATATGGCCGGCATGATTAGCCTAACAAAGTACAACAATAAAACATGCGGTCTGGGACCCATGGTAACTAGGTTGTGTTAAGTAGTACTATTCTTAGCACTTTCATTCCCTGTTACTCCCCCTATCGGGGGAGGTCTATAGGGCTGGCATGATTAGCCTAACAAAGTACAATAATAAGACATGCGTTCTGGGACCCATGGTAACTAGGTTGTGATAAGTAGTACTATTCTTAGCACTTTCATCCCTGTTACTCCCCCTATCGGGGGAGGTCTATATGACCGGCATGATTAGCCTAACGAAGTAGTACTATTCTGAGCATTTTAATCCCTGTGATTGGTCTGTCCTACTACTTCATATTTGGCCTAAACACAAGTGGCTGTCTCAAAACAGTCCGGACACGAGATAGATAGATAGATATACATAGATTGATAATTAGATAGAATCGATAGATACATAATTTCCCTGTCAAAGTATAATAATAAAACATGCACTCTGGGAGGGACCCATGGTAAATAGGTTGTGTTAAGTTGTACTACTCTTAGCACTTTTATCCCTGTTGCCCCCCTATCGGGGGATGTCTATAGGGCCGGCATGATTAGCCTAACAAAGTACAATAATAAGACATGCGGTCTGGGACCGATGGTAACTAGGTTGTGATAAGTAGTACTATTCTTAGCACTTTCTTCCCTGTTACTCCCCCTATCGGGGGAGGTCTATATGGCCGGCATGATTAGCCTAACAAAGTACAACAATAAAACATGCTGTCTGGGACCCATGGTAACTAGGTTGTGTTAAGTAGTACTATTCTTAGCACTTTCATTCCCTGTTACTCCCCCTATCGGGGGAGGTCTATAGGGCTGGCATGATTAGCCTAACAAAGTACAATAATAAGACATGCGTTCTTGGACCCATGGTAACTAGGTTGTGATAAGTAGTACTATTCTTAGCACTTTCATCCCTGTTACTCCCCCTATCGGGGGAGGTCTATATGACCGGCATGATTAGCCTAACGAAGTACAACAATCGGATATGTGGTCTGGGACCCATGGTAACTAGGTTGTGTTAAGTAGTACTGTTCTTATTAGTTTAATACCTGTTACTCCCCCTATCGGGGGAGGTCTATATGGCCTGTATGATTACCCTGACCAAATATAACAACAAGACGCGGTCTGGGACTGGGACCCATGGTAACTAGGTTGTGTAAAGTAGTACTATTCTGAGCATTTTAATCCCTGTGATTGGTCTGTCCTACTACTTCATATTTGGACTAAACACAAGTGGCTGTCTCAAAACAGTCCGGACACGAGATAGATAGATAGATATACATAGATTGATAATTAGATAGAATCGATAGAAGATAAAAAGACAGATTTGATAGATACATAATTTCCCTGTCAAAGTATAATAATAAAACATGCACTCTGGGAGGGACCCATGGTAAATAGGTTGTGTTAAGTTGTACTACTCTTAGCACTTTTATCCCTGTTGCCCCCCTATCGGGGGATGTCTATAGGGCCGGCATGATTAGCCTAACAAAGTACAATAATAAGACATGCGGTCTGGGACCGATGGTAACTAGGTTGTGTTAAGTAGTACTATTCTTAGCACTTTCATCCCTGTTACTCCCCCTATCGGGGGAGGTCTATATGGCCGGCATGATTAGCCTAACAAAGTACAACAATAAAACATACGGTCTGGGACCCATGGTAACTAGGTTGTGTTAAGTAGTACTGTTCTTATTACTTTCATTCCCTGTTACTCCCCCTATCGGGGGAGGTCTATAGGGCTGGCATGATTAGCCTAACAAAGTACAATAATAAGACATGCGGTCTGGGACCCATGGTAACTAGGTTGTGTTAAGTAGTACTATTCTTAGCACTTTCATCCCTGTTACTCCCCCTATCGGGGGAGGTCTATATGACCGGCATGATTAGCCTAACGAAGTAGTACTATTCTGAGCATTTTAATCCCTGTGATTGGTCTGTCCTACTACTTCATATTTGGCCTAAACACAAGTGGCTGTCTCAAAACAGTCCGGACACGAGATAGATAGATAGATAGATATACATAGATTGATAATTAGATAGAATCGATAGAAGATAAAAAGACAGATTTGATAGATACATAATTTCCCTGTCAAAGTATAATAATAAAGCATGCACTCTGGGAGGGACCCATGGTAAATAGGTTGTGTTAAGTTGTACTACTCTTAGCACTTTTATCCCTGTTGCCCCCCTATCGGGGGATGTCTATAGGGCCGGCATGATTAGCCTAACAAAGTACAATAATAAGACATGCGGTCTGGGACCGATGGTAACTAGGTTGTGATAAGTAGTACTATTCTTAGCACTTTCATCCCTGTTACTCCCCCTATCGGGGGAGGTCTATATGACCGGCATGATTAGCCTAACGAAGTAGTACTATTCTGAGCATTTTAATCCCTGTGATTGGTCTGTCCTACTACTTCATATTTGGCCTAAACACAAGTGGCTGTCTCAAAACAGTCCGGACACGAGATAGATAGATATACATAGATTGATAATTAGATAGAATCGATAGAAGATAAAAAGACAGATTTGATAGATACATAATTTCCCTGTCAAAGTATAATAATAAAACATGCACTCTGGGAGGGACCCATGGTAAATAGGTTGTGTTAAGTTGTACTACTCTTAGCACTTTTATCCCTGTTGCCCCCCTATCGGGGGATGTCTATAGGGCCGGCATGATTAGCCTAACAAAGTACAATAATAAGACATGCGGTCTGGGACCGATGGTAACTAGGTTGTGATAAGTAGTACTATTCTTAGCACTTTCTTCCCTGTTACTCCCCCTATCGGGGGAGGTCTATATGGCCGGCATGATTAGCCTAACAAAGTACAACAATAAAACATGCTGTCTGGGACCCATGGTAACTAGGTTGTGTTAAGTAGTACTATTCTTAGCACTTTCATTCCCTGTTACTCCCCCTATCGGGGGAGGTCTATAGGGCTGGCATGATTAGCCTAACAAAGTACAATAATAAGACATGCGTTCTGGGACCCATGGTAACTAGGTTGTGATAAGTAGTACTATTCTTAGCACTTTCATCCCTGTTACTCCCCCTATCGGGGGAGGTCTATATGACCGGCATGATTAGCCTAACGAAGTACAACAATCGGATATGTGGTCTGGGACCCATGGTAACTAGGTTGTGTTAAGTAGTACTGTTCTTATTAGTTTAATACCTGTTACTCCCCCTATCGGGGGAGGTCTATATGGCCTGTATGATTACCCTGACCAAATATAACAACAAGACATGCGGTCTGGGACTGGGACCCATGGTAACTAGGTTGTGTAAAGTAGTACTATTCTGAGCATTTTAATCCCTGTGATTGGTCTGTCCTACTACTTCATATTTGGCCTAAACACAAGTGGCTGTCTCAAAGCAGTCCGGACACGAGATAGATAGATAGATAGATATACATAGATTGATAATTAGATAGAATCGATAGAAGATAAAAAGACAGATTTGATAGATACATAATTTCCCTGTCAAAGTATAATAATAAAACATGCACTCTGGGAGGGACCCATGGTAAATAGGTTGTGTTAAGTTGTACTACTCTTAGCACTTTTATCCCTGTTGCCCCCCTATCGGGGGATGTCTATAGGGCCGGCATGATTAGCCTAACAAAGTACAATAATAAGACATGCGGTCTGGGACCGATGGTAACTAGGTTGTGTTAAGTAGTACTATTCTTAGCACTTTCATCCCTGTTACTCCCCCTATCGGGGGAGGTCTATATGGCCGGCATGATTAGCCTAACAAAGTACAACAATAAAACATACGGTCTGGGACCCATGGTAACTAGGTTGTGTTAAGTAGTACTGTTCTTATTACTTTCATTCCCTGTTACTCCCCCTATCGGGGGAGGTCTATAGGGCTGGCATGATTAGCCTAACAAAGTACAATAATAAGACATGCGTTCTGGGACCCATGGTAACTAGGTTGTGTTAAGTAGTACTATTCTTAGCACTTTCATCCCTGTTACTCCCCCTATCGGGGGAGGTCTATATGACCGGCATGATTAGCCTAACGAAGTAGTACTATTCTGAGCATTTTAATCCCTGTGATTGGTCTGTCCTACTACTTCATATTTGGCCTAAACACAAGTGGCTGTCTCAAAACAGTCCGGACACGAGATAGATAGATATACATAGATTGATAATTAGATAGAATCGATAGAAGATAAAAAGACAGATTTGATAGATACATAATTTCCCTGTCAAAGTATAATAATAAAACATGCACTCTGGGAGGGACCCATGGTAAATAGGTTGTGTTAAGTTGTACTACTCTTAGCACTTTTATCCCTGTTGCCCCCCTATCGGGGGATGTCTATAGGGCCGGCATGATTAGCCTAACAAAGTACAATAATAAGACATGCGGTCTGGGACCGATGGTAACTAGGTTGTGATAAGTAGTACTATTCTTAGCACTTTCTTCCCTGTTACTCCCCCTATCGGGGGAGGTCTATATGGCCGGCATGATTAGCCTAACAAAGTACAACAATAAAACATGCTGTCTGGGACCCATGGTAAATAGGTTGTGTTAAGTAGTACTATTCTTAGCACTTTCATTCCCTGTTACTCCCCATATCGGGGGAGGTCTATAGGGCCGGCATGATTAGCCTAACAAAGTACAATAATAAGACATGCGTTCTGGGACCCATGATAACTAGGTTGTGATAAGTAGTACTATTATTAGCACTTTCATCCCTGTTACTCCCCCTATCGGGGGAGGTCTATATGGCCGGCATGATTAGCCTAACGAAGTACAACCATCGGACATGTGGTCTGGGACCCATGGTAACACTATTGTGTTAAGTAGTTGTTACAAACTGCTATTTGTGACTGGCCCTTTAAATGGAAGGTTGCCCTGCTTCCCTGGATTTTGGAGAAGCCTATTTGCCAGCCTCCTTCCTCATGACTATGGCCCCTGGAAGATTGTGCCCCTGAGAGTATATTGACTTTTGTTGGGTGTGTGTGGCCCTTTGGGAACCGTCTGGGGACATATTGTGACTTTGGTGAACAATGCCCCCTTTAAGACTATGTCCCCAGACCTGTGAAATGACTTGTCCCAGGCTTTCTCCCACTTGGTTCAGTTTCATTGTGTGCCATTAAGAGTTAAATTTTGTTCAGCTTCAAGAAACCTATTCTAAATACAAGTCTGCTGGGATTAGCTCTAATTAGGTTTAGTGATCAACTTTCCATTGTCTAATCAGACTAGTATTGATAAGGTGGACTGCATTGTTTTATTGTGTGTAATGTTATCTGCTGAAGTAAATGTTGTGGCCTGTCAAAGGGAGTGTCTCTCTATCTAATATCAAATGTGTGATGGGGGATTTTATGCCTCCCCCTGAGAGTGTCCTGTTTGCATGTAACCTCAATAAAAAGCAGGCTGTGTGCTCCAGCACATCAGACCTATTTTTGACCCTCTAACTTGCAGCTTTGACTCATTTTTGTAGGGGACAGCTTATAATCACTACAGGGATTGCTATGCTCTTCATACTCCCTTAGCTACAGGGATTGCTACAGAAGGAAGAGGTTCACCTACTGGAGCCTGGTCATAGGTCCAGGGCGCAGAGCAGACGGCGAGATACCAGCCCAGCAGCGGTGGTTCATAGAGTCTGCATTACTTATGGTGGCTACGCAGCAGTTATAGAGTGTCCACGGTGCTGCTGCTCCTTTGGTGAGCGCTAGGAGCATCCTTTTCTACGGTCCAACTTCCAGCCAGCCTGGAGGCAACCGTAACATTTGGCGGCAGCGGTGGGATTGGCGTCCTAGCGCAAGGAGCAGCACCACAACAGCACTGGTATCGTAGGAGAGTAATTGAGGGCAACGCTAGCCACTGCGCAGCGTCCCTACCTACAGCAGCATGGAGCTGACAAGATACTGGTCAGAACCATGTGAAGAGCACCTCAACCGTATCCGTCGCTATGAGGGCGCGGATTTCGTTCCAGAGGTAAAGAGGCGGCTAGTCCGATATGGTCCAGACCCTGCGCAGGAGGTAGTCAGTCGCATCATCCGGGAATTGGATACGGAGAACAAAGCGGCACGAGCCTTTGAGCGCCAACTGTGGAGTTTGAGGGTATGGACACCTGGTCTCTCTCCCCAGCCGCAGCATGTTCCACAGGGAGAGGAGAGCAGCGACCTCCCTCCCCAGCGGCAGTATACTGTGCAGAGGGAAGAGACAACCGGTCTCCTTCCCCAACCCCAACCAGAGATACCAGAGGCAGCAGGCCTGATAGACTGGTCCTGGGAGGACCCCCAGCAGGCAGGTGGAGATGGGACCGCAGTCTCTCTACCGGCCCTACAGGGATGCTGGGCAGGCGGCCCAGATCCCCAGCGACAGACCCAGCTACAGGGAGGGGAGAGCATCGACCTCCCTCCCCAGCCGGAGTGTGCCTTCCAGGGAGAGGAGACAACCGGTCTCTCTCCCCAGCCGCAGCATGTTCCACAGGAAAAGGAGAGCATCGACCTCCCTTCCCAACGGCCGCCGGAGTATCAGGAGGAGGAGGTAAGCCAATCTCCCCCTCCCCAGCTAACTCCTAACTTGGGCCCAGGGTTAACAGTGGAGATGTTAACCCCCACTGACCCCCACGTTCCCTTTGCCACTGGGCAGGACTATGCCCCAATTCCCCCAGCAGAAGAGCTGGCATCAGGACAGAGCGCTGCTGGCCTCTGCCCTACAGACCCCCTTGTTACAGGACTGGCCTGCAAACCCCTCACCCCAGCAGAAGCGCTGGCACCAGGGCAGAGTGCCGCTGGCCTCTGCCCCCCAAGTACCATCAGCTATTTGCCCAGCTGCGCCAGGAAGGCAGAGGATGCTACACTTTCATCCTATAACCTGGAACCTACAGGCCAGTGCTACTTGTTGTGGGGGGGCTGCTTTGCTGCTAGTGTTTATTTGTGGGTGGGTTGCGAGACTAACTTAGGCACTGACCGACAGAAGGTCAGGTGCCTTGTTAGTCTCCCTCCAAAAGGGGAGATATGTTACAAACTGCTATTTGTGACTGGCCCTTTAAATGGAAGGTTGCCCTGCTTCCCTGGATTTTGGAGAAGCCTATTTGCCAGCCTCCTTCCTCATGACTATGGCCCCTGGAAGATTGTGCCCCTGAGAGTATATTGACTTTTGTTGGGTGTGTGTGGCCCTTTGGGAACCGTCTGGGGACATATTGTGACTTTGGTGAACAATGCCCCCTTTAAGACTATGTCCCCAGACCTGTGAAATGACTTGTCCCTGGCTTTCTCCCACTTGGTTCAGTTTCATTGTGTGCCATTAAGAGTTAAATTTTGTTCAGCTTCAAGAAACCTATTCTAAATACAAGTCTGCTGGGATTAGCTCTAATTAGGTTTAGTGATCAACTTTCCATTGTCTAATCAGACTAGTATTGATAAGGTGGACTGCATTGTTTTATTGTGTGTAATGTTATCTGCTGAAGTAAATGTTGTGGCCTGTCAAAGGGAGTGTCTCTCTATCTAATATCAAATGTGTGATGGGGGATTTTATGCCTCCCCCTGAGAGTGTCCTGTTTGCATGTAACCTCAATAAAAAGCAGGCTGTGTGCTCCAGCACATCAGACCTATTTTTGACCCTCTAACTTGCAGCTTTGACTCATGTTTGTAGGGGACAGCTTATAATCACTACAGGGATTGCTATGCTCTTCATACTCCCTTAGCTACAGGGATTGCTACAGAAGGAAGAGGTTCACCTACTGGAGCCTGGTCATAGGTCCAGGGCGCAGAGCAGACGGCGAGATACCAGCCCAGCAGCGGTGGTTCATAGAGTCTGCATTACTTATGGTGGCTACGCAGCAGTTATAGAGTGTCCACGGTGCTGCTGCTCCTTTGGTGAGCGCTAGGAGCATCCTTTTCTACGGTCCAACTTCCAGCCAGCCTGGAGGCAACTGTAACAGTAGTACTGTTCTTATTACTTTCATTCCCTGTTACTCCCCCTATCGAGGGAGGTCTATAGGGTTGGCATGATTAGCCTAACAAAGTACAATAATAAGACATGCGGTCTGGGACCCATGGTAACTAGGTTGTGTTAAGTAGTACTATTCTTAGCACTTTCATTTCCTGTTACTCCCCCTATCGGAGGAGGTCTATAGAGCCGGCATGATTAGCCTAACAAAGTACAATAATAAGACATGCGTTCTGGGACCCATGGTAACTAGGTTGTGATAAGTTGTACTATTCTTAGCACTTTCATCCCTGTTACTCCCCCTATCGGGGGAGGTCTATATGGCCGGCATGATTAGCCTAACAAAGTACAACAATAAAACATGCGGTCTGGGACCCATGGTAACTAGGTTGTGTTAAGTAGTACTATTCTTAGCACTTTCATTCCCTGTTACTCCCCCTATCGGGGGAGGTCTATAGGGCTGGCATGATTAGCCTAACAAAGTACAATAATAAGACATGCGTTCTGGGACCCATGGTAACTAGGTTGTGATAAGTAGTACTATTCTTAGCACTTTCATCCCTGTTACTCCCCCTATCAGGGGAGGTCTATATGGCCGGCATGATTAGCCTAACGAAGTACAACAATCGGATATGTGGTCTGGGACCCATGGTAACACTATTGTGTTAAGTAGTACTGTTCTTATTACTTTCATTCCCTGTTACTCCCCCTATCGGGCGGAGGTCTATATGACCGGCATGATTAGCCTAACGAAGTAGTACTATTCTGAGCATTTTAATCCCTGTGATTGGTCTGTCCTACTACTTCATATTTGGCCTAAACACAAGTGGCTGTCTCAAAACAGTCCGGACACGAGATAGATAGATAGATATACATAGATTGATAATTAGATAGAATCGATAGATACATAATTTCCCTGTCAAAGTATAATAATAAAACATGCACTCTGGGAGGGACCCATGGTAAATAGGTTGTGTTAAGTTGTACTACTCTTAGCACTTTTATCCCTGTTGCCCCCCTATCGGGGGATGTCTATAGGGCCGGCATGATTAGCCTAACAAAGTACAATAATAAGACATGCGTTCTGGGACCCATGGTAACTAGGTTGTGATAAGTAGTACTATTCTTAGCACTTTCATCCCTGTTACTCCCCCTATCGGGGGAGGTCTATATGACCGGCATGATTAGCCTAACGAAGTAGTACTATTCTGAGCATTTTAATCCCTGTGATTGGTCTGTCCTACTACTTCATATTTGGCCTAAACACAAGTGGCTGTCTCAAAACAGTCCGGACACGAGATAGATAGATAGATATACATAGATTGATAATTAGATAGAATCGATAGATACATAATTTCCCTGTCAAAGTATAATAATAAAACATGCACTCTGGGAGGGACCCATGGTAAATAGGTTGTGTTAAGTTGTACTACTCTTAGCACTTTTATCCCTGTTGCCCCCCTATCGGGGGATGTCTATAGGGCCGGCATGATTAGCCTAACAAAGTACAATAATAAGACATGCGGTCTGGGACCGATGGTAACTAGGTTGTGATAAGTAGTACTATTCTTAGCACTTTCTTCCCTGTTACTCCCCCTATCGGGGGAGGTCTATATGGCCGGCATGATTAGCCTAACAAAGTACAACAATAAAACATGCTGTCTGGGACCCATGGTAACTAGGTTGTGTTAAGTAGTACTATTCTTAGCACTTTCATTCCCTGTTACTCCCCCTATCGGGGGAGGTCTATAGGGCTGGCATGATTAGCCTAACAAAGTACAATAATAAGACATGCGTTCTGGGACCCATGGTAACTAGGTTGTGATAAGTAGTACTATTCTTAGCACTTTCATCCCTGTTACTCCCCCTATCGGGGGAGGTCTATATGACCGGCATGATTAGCCTAACGAAGTACAACAATCGGATATGTGGTCTGGGACCCATGGTAACTAGGTTGTGTTAAGTAGTACTGTTCTTATTAGTTTAATACCTGTTACTCCCCCTATCGGGGGAGGTCTATATGGCCTGTATGATTACCCTGACCAAATATAACAACAAGACATGCGGTCTGGGACTGGGACCCATGGTAACTAGGTTGTGTAAAGTAGTACTATTCTGAGCATTTTAATCCCTGTGATTGGTCTGTCCTACTACTTCATATTTGGACTAAACACAAGTGGCTGTCTCAAAACAGTCCGGACACGAGATAGATAGATAGATAGATATACATAGATTGATAATTAGATAGAATCGATAGAAGATAAAAAGACAGATTTGATAGATACATAATTTCCCTGTCAAAGTATAATAATAAAACATGCACTCTGGGAGGGACCCATGGTAAATAGGTTGTGTTAAGTTGTACTACTCTTAGCACTTTTATCCCTGTTGCCCCCCTATCGGGGGATGTCTATAGGGCCGGCATGATTAGCCTAACAAAGTACAATAATAAGACATGCGGTCTGGGACCGATGGTAACTAGGTTGTGTTAAGTAGTACTATTCTTAGCACTTTCATCCCTGTTACTCCCCCTATCGGGGGAGGTCTATATGGCCGGCATGATTAGCCTAACAAAGTACAACAATAAAACATACGGTCTGGGACCCATGGTAACTAGGTTGTGTTAAGTAGTACTGTTCTTATTACTTTCATTCCCTGTTACTCCCCCTATCGGGGGAGGTCTATAGGGCTGGCATGATTAGCATAACAAAGTACAATAATAAGACATGCGGTCTGGGACCCATGGTAACTAGGTTGTGTTAAGTAGTACTATTCTTAGCACTTTCATCCCTGTTACTCCCCCTATCGGGGGAGGTCTATATGACCGGCATGATTAGCCTAAAGAAGTAGTACTATTCTGAGCATTTTAATCCCTGTGATTGGTCTGTCCTACTACTTCATATTTGGCCTAAACACAAGTGGCTGTCTCAAAACAGTCCGGACACGAGATAGATAGATAGATAGATATACATAGATTGATAATTAGATAGAATCGATAGAAGATAAAAAGACAGATTTGATAGATACATAATTTCCCTGTCAAAGTATAATAATAAAACATGCACTCTGGGAGGGACCCATGGTAAATAGGTTGTGTTAAGTTGTACTACTCTTAGCACTTTTATCCCTGTTGCCCCCCTATCGGGGGATGTCTATAGGGCCGGCATGATTAGCCTAACAAAGTACAATAATAAGACATGCGGTCTGGGACCGATGGTAACTAGGTTGTGATAAGTAGTACTATTCTTAGCACTTTCTTCCCTGTTACTCCCCCTATCGGGGGAGGTCTATATGGCCGGCATGATTAGCCTAACAAAGTACAACAATCGCATATGTGGTCTGGGACCCATGGTAACTAGGTTGTGTTAAGTAGTACTGTTCTTATTACTTTCATTCCCTGTTACTCCCCCTATCGGGGGAGGTCTATATGGCCGGCATGATTAACCTAACGAAGTACAACAATCGGATATGTGGTCTGGGACCCATGGTAACTAGGTTGTGTTAAGTAGTACTGTTCTTATTACTTTCATTCCCTGTTACTCCCCCTATCGGTGGAGGTCTATAGGGCTGGCATGATTAGCCTAACAAAGTACAATAATAAGACATGCGGTCTGGGACCCATGGTAACTAGGTTGTGTTAAGTAGTACTATTCTTAGCACTTTCATTTCCTGTTACTCCCCCTATCGGGGGAGGTCTATAGGGCCGGCATGATTAGCCTAACAAAGTACAATAATAAGACATGCGTTCTGGGACCCATGGTAACTAGGTTGTGATAAGTAGTAATATTCTTAGCACTTTCATCCCTGTTGCCCCCCTATTGGGGGATGTCTATAGGGCCGGCATGATTAGCCTAACAAAGTACAATAATAAGACATGCGGTCTGGGACCGATGGTAACTTGGTTGTGTTAAGTAGTACTATTCTTAGCACTTTCATCCCTGTTACTCCCCCTATCGGGGGAGGTCTATATGGCCGGCATGATTAGTCTAACAAAGTACAACAATAAAACATACGGGCTGGGACCCATGGTAAATAGGTTGTGTTAAGTAGTACTATTCTTAGCACTTTCATTCCCTGTTACTCCCCCTATCGGGGGAGGTCTATAGAGCCGGCATGATTAGCCTAACAAAGTACAATAATAAGACATGCGTTCTGGGACCCATGGTAACTAGGTTGTGATAAGTAGTACTATTCTTAGCACTTTCATCCCTGTTACTCCCCCTATCGGGGGAGGTCTATATGGCCGGCATGATTAGCCTAACTAAGTACAACAATCGCATATGTGGTCTGGGACCCATGGTAACTAGGTTGTGTTAAGTAGTACTGTTCTTATTACTTTCATTCCCTGTTACTCCCCCTATCGGGGGAGGTCTATAGGGCTGGCATGATTAGCCTAACAAAGTACAATAATAAGACATGCGGTCTGGGACCCATGGTAACTAGGTTGTGTTAAGTAGTACTATTCTTAGCACTTTCATTTCCTGTTACTCCCCCTATCGGGGGAGGTCTATATGGCCGGCATGATTAGCCTAACGAAGTACAAAAATCGGATATGTGGTCTGGGACCCATGGTAACTAGGTTGTGTTAAGTAGTACTGTTCTTATTAGTTTAATACCTGTTACTCCCCCTATCGGGGGAGGTCTATATGGCCTGTATGATTACCCTGACCAAATATAACAACAAGTCATGCGGTCTGGGACTGGGACCCATGGTAACTAGGTTGTGTAAAGTAGTACTATTCTGAGCATTTTAATCCCTGTGATTGGTCTGTCCTACTACTTCATATTTGGCCTAAACACAAGTGGCTGTCTCAAAACAGTCCGGACACGAGATAGATAGATAGATAGATAGATAGATAGATATACATAGATTGATAATTAGATAGAATCGATAGAAGATAAAAAGATAGATTTGATAGATATATAATTTCCCTGTCAAAGTATAATAATAAAACATGCACTCTGGGAGGGACCCATGGTAAATAGGTTGTGTTAAGTTGTACTATTCTTAGCACTTTTATCCCTGTTGCCCCCCTATTGGGGGATGTCTATAGGGCCGGCATGATTAGCCTAACAAAGTACAATAATAAGACATGCGGTCTGGGACCGATGGTAACTAGGTTGTGTTAAGTAGTACTATTCTTAGCACTTTCATCCCTGTTACTCCCCCTATCGGGGGAGGTCTATATGGCCGGCATGATTAGCCTAACAAAGTACAACAATCGCATATGTGGTCTGGGACCCATGGTAACTAGGTTGTGTTAAGTAGTACTGTTCTTATTACTTTCATTCCCTGTTACTCCCCCTATCGGGGGAGGTCTATATGGCCGGCATGATTAGCCTAACGAAGTACAACAATCGGATATGTGGTCTGGGACCCATGGTAACTAGGTTGTGTTAAGTAGTACTGTTCTTATTACTTTCATTCCCTGTTACTCCCCCTATCGGTGGAGGTCTATAGGGCTGGCATGATTAGCCAAACGAAGTACAACAATCGGATATGTGGTCTGGGACCCATGTTAACTAGGTTGTGTTAAGTAGTACTGTTCTTATTAGTTTAATACCTGTTACTCCCCCGATCGGGGGAGGTCTATATGGCCTGTATGATTACCCTGACCAAATATAACAACAAGACATGCGGTCTGGGACTGGGACCCATGGTAACTAGGTTGTGTAAAGTAGTACTGTTCTGAGCATTTTAATCCCTGTGATTGGTCTGTCCTACTACTTCATATTTGGCCTAAACACAAGTGGCTGTCTCAAAACAGTCCGGACACGAGATAGATAGATAGATAGATAGATATACATAGATTGATAATTAGATAGAATCGATAGAAGATAAAAAGATTGATTTGATAGATATATAATTTCCCTGTCAAAGTATAATAATAAAACATGCACTCTGGGAGGGACCCATGGTAAATAGGTTGTGTTAAGTTGTACTATTCTTAGCACTTTTATCCCTGTTGCCCCCCTATTGGGGGATGTCTATAGGGCCGGCATGATTAGCCTAACAAAGTACAATAATAAGACATGCGGTCTGGGACCGATGGTAACTAGGTTGTGTTAAGTAGTACTATTCTTAGCACTTTCATCCCTGTTACTCCCCCTATCGGGGGAGGTCTATATGGCCGGCATGATTAGCCTAACAAAGTACAACAATCGCATATGTGGTCTGGGACCCATGGTAACTAGGTTGTGTTAAGTAGTACTGTTCTTATTACTTTCATTCCCTGTTACTCCCCCTATCGGGGGAGGTCTATATGGCCGGCATGATTAGCCTAACGAAGTACAATAATATGACATGCAGTCTGGGACCCATGGTAACTAGGTTGTGTTAAGTAGTACTATTCTTAGCACTTTCATTTCCTGTTACTCCCCCTATCGGGGGAGGTCTATAGGGCCGGCATGATTAGCCTAACAAAGTACAATAATAAGACATGTGTTTTGGGACCCATGGTAACTAGGTTGTGATAAGTAGTACTATTCTTAGCACTTTCATCCCTGTTACTCCCCCTATCGGGGGAGGTCTATATGGCCGGCATGATTAGCCTAACGAAGTACAACAATCGGATATGTGGTCTGGGACCCATGTTAACTAGGTTGTGTTAAGTAGTACTGTTCTTATTAGTTTAATACCTGTTACTCCCCCGATCGGGGGAGGTCTATATGGCCTGTATGATTACCCTGACCAAATATAACAACAAGACATGCGGTCTGGGACTGGGACCCATGGTAACTAGGTTGTGTAAAGTAGTACTCTTCTGAGCATTTTAATCCCTGTGATTGGTCTGTCCTACTACTTCATATTTGGCCTAAACACAAGTGGCTGTCTCAAAACAGTCAGGACACGAGATAGATAGATAGATAGATAGATATACATAGATTGATAATTAGATAGAATCGATAGAAGATAAAAAGATTGATTTGATAGATATATAATTTCCCTGTCAAAGTATAATAATAAAACATGCACTCTGGGAGGGACCCATGGTAAATAGGTTGTGTTAAGTTGTACTATTCTTAGCACTTTTATCCCTGTTGCCCCCCTATTGGGGGATGTCTATAGGGCCGGCATGATTAGCCTAACAAAGTACAATAATAAGACATGCGGTCTGGGACCGATGGTAACTAGGTTGTGTTAAGTAGTACTATTCTTAGCACTTTCATCCCTGTTACTCCCCCTATCGGGGGAGGTCTATATGGCCGGCATGATTAGCCTAACAAAGTACAACAATCGCATATGTGGTCTGGGACCCATGGTAACTAGGTTGTGTTAAGTAGTACTGTTCTTATTACTTTCATTCCCTGTTACTCCCCCTATCGGGGGAGGTCTATATGGCCGGCATGATTAACCTAACGAAGTACAACAATCGGATATGTGGTCTGGGACCCATGGTAACTAGGTTGTGTTAAGTAGTACTGTTCTTATTACTTTCATTCCCTGTTACTCCCCCTATCGGTGGAGGTCTATAGGGCTGGCATGATTAGCCTAACAAAGTACAATAATAAGACATGCGGTCTGGGACCCATGGTAACTAGGTTGTGTTAAGTAGTACTATTCTTAGCACTTTCATTTCCTGTTACTCCCCCTATCGGGGGAGGTCTATAGGGCCGGCATGATTAGCCTAACAAAGTACAATAATAAGACATGCGTTCTGGGACCCATGGTAACTAGGTTGTGATAAGTAGTAATATTCTTAGCACTTTCATCCCTGTTGCCCCCCTATTGGGGGATGTCTATAGGGCCGGCATGATTAGCCTAACAAAGTACAATAATAAGACATGCGGTCTGGGACCGATGGTAACTTGGTTGTGTTAAGTAGTACTATTCTTAGCACTTTCATCCCTGTTACTCCCCCTATCGGGGGAGGTCTATATGGCCGGCATGATTAGTCTAACAAAGTACAACAATAAAACATACGGGCTGGGACCCATGGTAAATAGGTTGTGTTAAGTAGTACTATTCTTAGCACTTTCATTCCCTGTTACTCCCCCTATCGGGGGAGGTCTATAGAGCCGGCATGATTAGCCTAACAAAGTACAATAATAAGACATGCGTTCTGGGACCCATGGTAACTAGGTTGTGATAAGTAGTACTATTCTTAGCACTTTCATCCCTGTTACTCCCCCTATCGGGGGAGGTCTATATGGCCGGCATGATTAGCCTAACTAAGTACAACAATCGCATATGTGGTCTGGGACCCATGGTAACTAGGTTGTGTTAAGTAGTACTGTTCTTATTACTTTCATTCCCTGTTACTCCCCCTATCGGGGGAGGTCTATAGGGCTGGCATGATTAGCCTAACAAAGTACAATAATAAGACATGCGGTCTGGGACCCATGGTAACTAGGTTGTGTTAAGTAGTACTATTCTTAGCACTTTCATTTCCTGTTACTCCCCCTATCGGGGGAGGTCTATATGGCCGGCATGATTAGCCTAACGAAGTACAAAAATCGGATATGTGGTCTGGGACCCATGGTAACTAGGTTGTGTTAAGTAGTACTGTTCTTATTAGTTTAATACCTGTTACTCCCCCTATCGGGGGAGGTCTATATGGCCTGTATGATTACCCTGACCAAATATAACAACAAGTCATGCGGTCTGGGACTGGGACCCATGGTAACTAGGTTGTGTAAAGTAGTACTATTCTGAGCATTTTAATCCCTGTGATTGGTCTGTCCTACTACTTCATATTTGGCCTAAACACAAGTGGCTGTCTCAAAACAGTCCGGACACGAGATAGATAGATAGATAGATAGATAGATATACATAGATTGATAATTAGATAGAATCGATAGAAGATAAAAAGATAGATTTGATAGATATATAATTTCCCTGTCAAAGTATAATAATAAAACATGCACTCTGGGAGGGACCCATGGTAAATAGGTTGTGTTAAGTTGTACTATTCTTAGCACTTTTATCCCTGTTGCCCCCCTATTGGGGGATGTCTATAGGGCCGGCATGATTAGCCTAACAAAGTACAATAATAAGACATGCGGTCTGGGACCGATGGTAACTAGGTTGTGTTAAGTAGTACTATTCTTAGCACTTTCATCCCTGTTACTCCCCCTATCGGGGGAGGTCTATATGGCCGGCATGATTAGCCTAACAAAGTACAACAATCGCATATGTGGTCTGGGACCCATGGTAACTAGGTTGTGTTAAGTAGTACTGTTCTTATTACTTTCATTCCCTGTTACTCCCCCTATCGGGGGAGGTCTATATGGCCGGCATGATTAGCCTAACGAAGTACAACAATCGGATATGTGGTCTGGGACCCATGGTAACTAGGTTGTGTTAAGTAGTACTGTTCTTATTACTTTCATTCCCTGTTACTCCCCCTATCGGTGGAGGTCTATAGGGCTGGCATGATTAGCCTAACAAAGTACAATAATAAGACATGCGGTCTGGGACCCATGGTAACTAGGTTGTGTTAAGTAGTACTATTCTTAGCACTTTCATTTCCTGTTACTCCCCCTATCGGGGGAGGTCTATAGGGCCGGCATGATTAGCCTAACAAAGTACAATAATAAGACATGCGTTCTGGGACCCATGGTAACTAGGTTGTGATAAGTAGTAATATTCTTAGCACTTTCATCCCTGTTGCCCCCCTATTGGGGGATGTCTATAGGGCCGGCATGATTAGCCTAACAAAGTACAATAATAAGACATGCGGTCTGGGACCGATGGTAACTTGGTTGTGTTAAGTAGTACTATTCTTAGCACTTTCATCCCTGTTACTCCCCCTATCGGGGGAGGTCTATATGGCCGGCATGATTAGCCTAACAAAGTACAACAATAAAACATACGGGCTGGGACCCATGGTAAATAGGTTGTGTTAAGTAGTACTATTCTTAGCACTTTCATTCCCTGTTACTCCCCCTATCGGGGGAGGTCTATAGAGCCGGCATGATTAGCCTAACAAAGTACAATAATAAGACATGCGTTCTGGGACCCATGGTAACTAGGTTGTGATAAGTAGTACTATTCTTAGCACTTTCATCCCTGTTACTCCCCCTATCGGGGGAGGTCTATATGGCCGGCATGATTAGCCTAACTAAGTACAACAATCGCATATGTGGTCTGGGACCCATGGTAACTAGGTTGTGTTAAGTAGTACTGTTCTTATTACTTTCATTCCCTGTTACTCCCCCTATCGGGGGAGGTCTATAGGGCTGGCATGATTAGCCTAACAAAGTACAATAATAAGACATGCGGTCTGGGACCCATGGTAACTAGGTTGTGTTAAGTAGTACTATTCTTAGCACTTTCATTTCCTGTTACTCCCCCTATCGGGGGAGGTCTATATGGCCGGCATGATTAGCCTAACGAAGTACAAAAATCGGATATGTGGTCTGGGACCCATGGTAACTAGGTTGTGTTAAGTAGTACTGTTCTTATTAGTTTAATACCTGTTACTCCCCCTATCGGGGGAGGTCTATATGGCCTGTATGATTACCCTGACCAAATATAACAACAAGTCATGCGGTCTGGGACTGGGACCCATGGTAACTAGGTTGTGTAAAGTAGTACTATTCTGAGCATTTTAATCCCTGTGATTGGTCTGTCCTACTACTTCATATTTGGCCTAAACACAAGTGGCTGTCTCAAAACAGTCCGGACACGAGATAGATAGATAGATAGATAGATAGATATACATAGATTGATAATTAGATAGAATCGATAGAAGATAAAAAGATAGATTTGATAGATATATAATTTCCCTGTCAAAGTATAATAATAAAACATGCACTCTGGGAGGGACCCATGGTAAATAGGTTGTGTTAAGTTGTACTATTCTTAGCACTTTTATCCCTGTTGCCCCCCTATCGGGGGATGTCTATAGGGCCGGCATGATTAGCCTAACAAAGTACAATAATAAGACATGCGGTCTGGGACCCATGGTAACTAGGTTGTGTTAAGTAGTACTATTCTTAGCACTTTCACACCTGTTACTCCCCCTATCGGGGGAGGTCTATATGGCCGGCATGATTAGCCTAACAAAGTACAACAATAAAACATACGGTCTGGGACCCATGGTAAATAGGTTGTGTGAAGTAGTACTATTCTTAGCACTTTCATTCCCTGTTTCTCCCCCTATGGGGGGAGGTCAATAGGGCCGGCATGATTAGCCTAACAAAGTACAATAATAAGACATGCGTTCTGGGACCCATGGTAACTAGGTTGTGTTAAGTAGTACTATTCTTAGCACTTTCATTTCCTGTTACTCCCCCTATCGGGGGAGGTCTATATGGCCGGCATGATTAGCCTAACGAAGTACAACAATCGCATATGTGGTCTGGGACCCATGGTAACTAGGTTGTGTTAAGTAGTACTGTTCTTATTACTTTCATTCCCTGTTACTCCCCCTATCGGGGGAGGTCTATAGGGCTGGCATGATTAGCCTAACAAAGTACAATAATAAGACATGCGGTCTGGGACCCATGGTAACTTTGTTGTGTTAAGTAGTACTATTCTTAGCACTTTCATTTCCTGTTACTCCCCCTATCGGGGGAGGTCTATATGGCCGGCATGATTAGCCTAACGAAGTACAAAAATCGGATATGTGGTCTGGGACCCATGGTAACTAGGTTGTGTTAAGTAGTACTGTTCTTATTAGTTTAATACCTGTTACTCCCCCTATCGGGGGAGGTCTATATGGCCTGTATGATTACCCTGACCAAATATAACAACAAGACATGCGGTCTGGGACTGGGACCCATGGTAACTAGGTTGTGTAAAGTAGTACTATTCTGAGCATTTTAATCCCTGTGATTGGTCTGTCCTACTACTTCATATTTGGCCTAAACACAAGTGGCAGTCCGGACACGAGATAGATAGATAGATAGATAGATAGATATACATAGATTGATAATTAGATAGAATCGATAGAAGATAAAAAGATAGATTTGATAGATATATAATTTCCCTGTCAAAGTATAATAATAAAACATGCACTCTGGGAGGGACCCATGGTAAATAAGTTGTGTTAAGTTGTACTATTCTTAGCACTTTTATCCCTGTTGCCCCCCTATCGGGGGATGTCTATAGGGCCGGCATGATTAGCCTAACAAAGTACAATAATAAGACATGCGGTCTGGGACCCATGGTAACTAGGTTGTGTTAAGTAGTACTATTCTTAGCACTTTCACACCTGTTACTCCCCCTATCGGGGGAGGTCTATATGGCCGGCATGATTAGCCTAACAAAGTACAACAATAAAACATACGGTCTAGGACCCATGGTAAATAGGTTGTGTGAAGTAGTACTATTCTTAGCACTTTCATTCCCTGTTACTCCCCCTATGGGGGGAGGTCTATAGGGCCGGCATGATTAGCCTAACAAAGTACAATAATAAGACATGCGTTCTGGGACCCATGGTAACTAGGTTTTTATAAGTAGTACTATTCTTAGCACTTTCATCCCTGTTACTCCCCCTATCGTGGGAGGTCTATATGGCCGGCATGATTAGCCTAACGAAGTACAACAATCGGATATGTGGTCTGGGACCCATGGTAACTAGGTTCTGTTAAGTAGTACTGTTCTTATTACTTTCATTCCCTGTTACTCCCCCTATCGGGGGAGGTCTATAGGGCTGGCATGATTAGCCTAACAAAGTACAATAATAAGACATGCGGTTTGGGACCCATGGTAACTAGGTTGTGTTAAGTAGTACTATTCTTAGCACTTTCATTCTCTGTTACTCCCCCTATCGGGGGAGGTCTATATGGCCGGCATGATTAGCCTAACAAAGTACAACAATAAAACATGCGGTCTGGGACCCATGGTAACTAGGTTGTGTTAAGTAGTACTATTCTTAGCACTTTCATCCCTGTTACTCCCCTTATCGGGGGAGGTCTATATGGCCGGCATGATTAGCCTAACAAAGTACAACAATAAAACATACGGTCTGGGACCCATGGTAAATAGGTTGTGTTAAGTAGTACTATTCTTAGCACTTTCATTCCCTGTTACTCCCCCTATGGGGGGAGGTCTATAGGGCCGGCATGATTAGCCTAACAAAGTACAATAATAAGACATGCATTCTGGGACCCATGGTAACTAGGTTTTGATAAGTAGTACTATTCTTAGCACTTTCATCCCTGTTACTCCACCTATCGGGGGAGGTCTATATGGCCGGCATGATTAGCCTAACAAAGTACAACAATCGGATATGTGGTCTGGGACCCATGGTAACTAGGTTGTGTTAAGTAGTACTGTTCTTATTACTTTCATTCCCTGTTACTCCCCCTATCGGGGGAGGTCTATAGGGCTGGCATGATTAGCCTTACAAAGTACAATAATAAGACATGCGGTCTGGGACCCATGGTAACTAGGTTGTGTTAAGTAGTACTATTCTTAGCACTTTCATTCTCTGTTACTCCCCTTATCGGGGGAGGTCTATATGGCCGGCATGATTAGCCTAACAAAGTACAACAATAAAACATACGGTCTGGGACCCATGGTAAATAGGTTGTGTTAAGTAGTACTATTCTTAGCACTTTCATTCCCTGTTACTCCCCCTATGGGGGGAGGTCTATAGGGCCGGCATGATTAGCCTAACAAAGTACAATAATAAGACATGCGTTCTGGGACCCATGGTAACTAGGTTTTTATAAGTAGTACTATTCTTAGCACTTTCATCCCTGTTACTCCCCCTATCGTGGGAGGTCTATATGGCCGGCATGATTAGCCTAACGAAGTACAACAATCGGATATGTGGTCTGGGACCCATGGTAACTAGGTTCTGTTAAGTAGTACTGTTCTTATTACTTTCATTCCCTGTTACTCCCCCTATCGGGGGAGGTCTATAGGGCTGGCATGATTAGCCTAACAAAGTACAATAATAAGACATGCGGTTTGGGACCCATGGTAACTAGGTTGTGTTAAGTAGTACTATTCTTAGCACTTTCATTCTCTGTTACTCCCCCTATCGGGGGAGGTCTATATGGCCGGCATGATTAGCCTAACAAAGTACAACAATAAAACATGCGGTCTGGGACCCATGGTAACTAGGTTGTGTTAAGTAGTACTATTCTTAGCACTTTCATCCCTGTTACTCCCCTTATCGGGGGAGGTCTATATGGCCGGCATGATTAGCCTAACAAAGTACAACAATAAAACATACGGTCTGGGACCCATGGTAAATAGGTTGTGTTAAGTAGTACTATTCTTAGCACTTTCATTCCCTGTTACTCCCCCTATGGGGGGAGGTCTATAGGGCCGGCATGATTAGCCTAACAAAGTACAATAATAAGACATGCATTCTGGGACCCATGGTAACTAGGTTTTGATAAGTAGTACTATTCTTAGCACTTTCATCCCTGTTACTCCACCTATCGGGGGAGGTCTATATGGCCGGCATGATTAGCCTAACAAAGTACAACAATCGGATATGTGGTCTGGGACCCATGGTAACTAGGTTGTGTTAAGTAGTACTGTTCTTATTACTTTCATTCCCTGTTACTCCCCCTATCGGGGGAGGTCTATAGGGCTGGCATGATTAGCCTTACAAAGTACAATAATAAGACATGCGGTCTGGGACCCATGGTAACTAGGTTGTGTTAAGTAGTACTATTCTTAGCACTTTCATTCTCTGTTACTCCCCTTATCGGGGGAGGTCTATATGGCCGGCATGATTAGCCTAACAAAGTACAACAATAAAACATACGGTCTGGGACCCATGGTAAATAGGTTGTGTTAAGTAGTACTATTCTTAGCACTTTCATTCCCTGTTACTCCCCCTATGGGGGGAGGTCTATAGGGCCGGCATGATTAGCCTAACAAAGTACAATAATAAGACATGCATTCTGGGACCCATGGTAACTAGGTTTTGATAAGTAGTACTATTCTTAGCACTTTCATTTCCTGTTACTCCCCCTATCGGGGGAGGTCTATATGGCCGGCATGATTAGCCTAACGAAGTACAAAAATCGGATATGTGGTCTGGGACCCATGGTAACTAGGTTGTGTTAAGTAGTACTGTTCTTATTAGTTTAATACCTGTTACTCCCCCTATCGGGGGAGGTCTATATGGCCTGTATGATTACCCTGACCAAATATAACAACAAGACATGCGGTCTGGGACTGGGACCCATGGTAACTAGGTTGTGTAAAGTAGTACTATTCTGAGCATTTTAATCCCTGTGATTGGTCTGTCCTACTACTTCATATTTGGCCTAAACACAAGTGGCTGTCTCAAAACAGTCCGGACACGAGATAGATAGATAGATAGATAGATATACATAGATTGATAATTAGATAGAATCGATAGAAGATAAAAAGATAGATTTGATAGATATATAATTTCCCTGTCAAAGTATAATAATAAAACATGCACTCTGGGAGGGACCCATGGTAAATAAGTTGTGTTAAGTTGTACTATTCTTAGCACTTTTATCCCTGTTGCCCCCCTATCGGGGGATGTCTATAGGGCCGGCATGATTAGCCTAACAAAGTACAATAATAAGACATGCGGTCTGGGACCCATGGTAACTAGGTTGTGTTAAGTAGTACTATTCTTAGCACTTTCACACCTGTTACTCCCCCTATCGGGGGAGGTCTATATGGCCGGCATGATTAGCCTAACGAAGTACAAAAATCGGATATGTGGTCTGGGACCCATGGTAACTAGGTTGTGTTAAGTAGTACTGTTCTTATTAGTTTAATACCTGTTACTCCCCCTATCGGGGGAGGTCTATATGGCCTGTATGATTACCCTGACCAAATATAACAACAAGACATGCGGTCTGGGACTGGGACCCATGGTAACTAGGTTGTGTAAAGTAGTACTATTCTGAGCATTTTAATCCCTGTGATTGGTCTGTCCTACTACTTCATATTTGGCCTAAACACAAGTGGCTGTCTCAAAACAGTCCGGACACGAGATAGATAGATAGATAGATAGATAGATATACATAGATTGATAATTAGATAGAATCGATAGAAGATAAAAAGATAGATTTGATAGATATATAATTTCCCTGTCAAAGTATAATAATAAAACATGCACTCTGGGAGGGACCCATGGTAAATAAGTTGTGTTAAGTTGTACTATTCTTAGCACTTTTATCCCTGTTGCCCCCCTATCGGGGGATGTCTATAGGGCCGGCATGATTAGCCTAACAAAGTACAATAATAAGACATGCGGTCTGGGACCCATGGTAACTAGGTTGTGTTAAGTAGTACTATTCTTAGCACTTTCACACCTGTTACTCCCCCTATCGGGGGAGGTCTATATGGCCGGCATGATTAGCCTAACAAAGTACAACAATAAAACATACGGTCTAGGACCCATGGTAAATAGGTTGTGTGAAGTAGTACTATTCTTAGCACTTTCATTCCCTGTTACTCCCCCTATGGGGGGAGGTCTATAGGGCCGGCATGATTAGCCTAACAAAGTACAATAATAAGACATGCGTTCTGGGACCCATGGTAACTAGGTTTTTATAAGTAGTACTATTCTTAGCACTTTCATCCCTGTTACTCCCCCTATCGTGGGAGGTCTATATGGCCGGCATGATTAGCCTAACGAAGTACAACAATCGGATATGTGGTCTGGGACCCATGGTAACTAGGTTCTGTTAAGTAGTACTGTTCTTATTACTTTCATTCCCTGTTACTCCCCCTATCGGGGGAGGTCTATAGGGCTGGCATGATTAGCCTAACAAAGTACAATAATAAGACATGCGGTTTGGGACCCATGGTAACTAGGTTGTGTTAAGTAGTACTATTCTTAGCACTTTCATTCTCTGTTACTCCCCCTATCGGGGGAGGTCTATATGGCCGGCATGATTAGCCTAACAAAGTACAACAATAAAACATGCGGTCTGGGACCCATGGTAACTAGGTTGTGTTAAGTAGTACTATTCTTAGCACTTTCATCCCTGTTACTCCCCTTATCGGGGGAGGTCTATATGGCCGGCATGATTAGCCTAACAAAGTACAACAATAAAACATACGGTCTGGGACCCATGGTAAATAGGTTGTGTTAAGTAGTACTATTCTTAGCACTTTCATTCTCTGTTACTCCCCCTATCGGGGGAGGTCTATATGGCCGGCATGATTAGCCTAACAAAGTACAATAATAAGACATGCATTCTGGGACCCATGGTAACTAGGTTTTGATAAGTAGTACTATTCTTAGCACTTTCATCCCTGTTACTCCACCTATCGGGGGAGGTCTATATGGCCGGCATGATTAGCCTAACAAAGTACAACAATCGGATATGTGGTCTGGGACCCATGGTAACTAGGTTGTGTTAAGTAGTACTGTTCTTATTACTTTCATTCCCTGTTACTCCCCCTATCGGGGGAGGTCTATAGGGCTGGCATGATTAGCCTTACAAAGTACAATAATAAGACATGCGGTCTGGGACCCATGGTAACTAGGTTGTGTTAAGTAGTACTATTCTTAGCACTTTCATTCTCTGTTACTCCCCTTATCGGGGGAGGTCTATATGGCCGGCATGATTAGCCTAACAAAGTACAACAATAAAACATACGGTCTGGGACCCATGGTAAATAGGTTGTGTTAAGTAGTACTATTCTTAGCACTTTCATTCCCTGTTACTCCCCCTATGGGGGGAGGTCTATAGGGCCGGCATGATTAGCCTAACAAAGTACAATAATAAGACATGCATTCTGGGACCCATGGTAACTAGATTTTGATAAGTAGTACTATTCTTAGCACTTTCATCCCTGTTACTCCACCTATCGGGGGAGGTCTATATGGCCGGCATGATTAGCCTAACGAAGTACAACAATCGGATATGTGGTCTGGGACCCATGGTAACTAGGTTGTGTTAAGTAGTACTGTTCTTATTACTTTCATTCCCTGTTACTCCCCCTATCGGGGGAGGTCTATAGGGCTGGCATGATTAGCCTTACAAAGTACAATAATAAGACATGCGGTCTGGGACCCATGGTAACTAGGTTGTGTTAAGTAGTACTATTCTTAGCACTTTCATTCTCTGTTACTCCCCCTATCGGGGGAGGTCTATAGGCCCGGCATGATTAGCCTAACAAAGTACAATAATAAGACATGCGGTCTGGGACCCATGGTAACTAGGTTGTGTTAAGTAGTACTATTCTTAGCCCTTTCATTCCCTGTTACTCCCCCTATCGGGGGAGGTCTATAGGGCTGGCATTATTAGCCTAACAAAGTACAACAATAAAACATGCGGCCTGGGACCCATGGTAACTAGGTTGTGTTAAGTAGTACTATTCTTAGCACTTTCATTCCCTGTTACTCCCCCTATCGGGGGGGGGGGGGGGGTCTATAGGGCCGGCATGATTAGCCTAACAACTATCAATCTATGTATATCTATCTACTTCAAATTTGGCCTAAACACAAGTAACTGTCTCAAAACAGTCCGGACACGAGATAGATAGATTTGACAGATAGATATACATAGATTGATAGTTAGATAGAATCGATAGAAGATAAATAGATAGATTTGATAGATATATAATTACCCTGACAAAGTATAATAATAAAACATGCGGTCTGGGACTGGGACCCATGGGTAACTAGGTTGTGTTAAGTAGTACTATTCTTAGCAGTTTAATCCCAGTTACTCCTATTGGGGGAGGTCTATATGGCCTGCATGATATATAATTACCCTGACAAAGTATAACAATAAGACATGCGGTCTGGGACCCATGGTAAGCTTGTGTTAAGTAGTACCATTCTTAGCAGTTTAATACCAGTTACTCCCCCTATCGGGGGAGGTCTATATGGCCGGCATGATCTATAATTAGCCTAACAAAGTAGAACAATCGGACATGTGGTCTGGGACCTACAGTAACAAGGTTGTGTTAAGTAGTACTATTCTTAGCAGTTTAATCCCTGTTATTCCCCCTATCGGGGGATGTCTATAGGGCCGGCATGATTAGCCTAACAAAGTACAATAATAAGACATGCGGTCTGGGACCCATGGTAACTAGGTTGTGTTAAGTAGTACTATTCTTAGCACTTTCATACCTGTTACTCCCCCTATCGGGGGAGGTCTATATGGCCGGCATGATTAGCCTAACAAAGTACAACAATAAAACATACGGTCTGGGACCCATGGTAAATAGGTTGTGTGAAGTAGTACTATTCTTAGCACTTTCATTCCCTGTTACTCCCCCTATGGGGGGAGGTCTATAGGGCCGGCATGATTAGCCTAACAAAGTACAATAATAAGACATGTGGTCTGGGACCTACGGTAACAAGGTTGTGTTAAGTAGTACTATTCTTAGCAGGTTAATCCTTGTTACTCCCCCTATCGGGGGAGGTCTATATGGCCTGCATGATCTATAATTAGCCTAACAAAGTAGAACAATCGGACATTTGGGACCTACAGTAACAAGGTTGTGTTAAGTAGTACTATTCTTAGCAGTTTAATCCCTGTTATTCCCCCTATCGGGGGAGGTCTATATGGCCTGCATGATCTATAATTATACTAACAAAGTACAACAATAGGACATACATGTGGTCTGGGACCGTATGATTCTTTCAGGTATACCAGTTGCAGTGGTTCTGACCCTGCATTCTTGCTGCAACTCTACCTGCAAGAGAGATCTGTTACAGGATCTGTGGGCTGGTATGCAAAGAGCTGGCCTGCCTGAAAGGAGCATCGATTTTAGGAACTCGGAGATAATTTTTAGGAACCGGGAGATGGAAAAAGATGCTTAGACACCCAGTACAGGTCGTTCTCCTTCAGACTTTTTATACGAGGGTAACGGACCCTCAACAGAAACAACAGCATGAAACACCACCACATATGGCATGATTAGCCTAACGAATTACAACAATCGGATATGTGGTCTGGGACCCATGGTAACTAGGTTGTGTTAAGTAGTACTGTTCTTATTACTTTCATTCCCTGTTACTCCCCCTATCGGGGGAGGTCTATAGGGCTGGCATGATTAGCCTAACAAAGTACAATAATAAGACATGCGGTCTGGGACCCATGGTAACTAGGTTGTGTTAAGTAGTACTATTCTTAGCACTTTCATTCTCTGTTACTCCCCCTATCGGGGGAGGTCTATAGGCCCGGCATGATTAGCCTAACAAAGTACAATAATAAGACATGCAGTCTGGGACCCATGGTAACTAGGTTGTGTTAAGTAGTACTGTTCTTATTACTTTCATTCCCTGTTACTCCCCCTATCGGGGGAGGTCTATAGGGCTGGCATGATTAGCCTTACAAAGTACAATAATAAGACATGCGGTCTGGGACCCATGGTAACTAGGTTGTGTTAAGTAGTACTATTCTTAGCACTTTCATTCTCTGTTACTCCCCCTATCGGGGGAGGTCTATAGGCCCGGCATGATTAGCCTAACAAAGTACAATAATAAGACATGCGGTCTGGGACCCATGGTAACTAGGTTGTGTTAAGTAGTACTATTCTTAGCCCTTTCATTCCCTGTTACTCCCCCTATCGGGGGAGGTCTATAGGGCTGGCATTATTAGCCTAACAAAGTACAACAATAAAACATGCGGTCTGGGACCCATGGTAACTAGGTTGTGTTAAGTAGTACTATTCTTAGCACTTTCATTCCCTGTTACTCCCCCTATCGGGGGGGGGGGGGTCTATAGGGCCGGCATGATTAGCCTAACAACTATCAATCTATGTATATCTATCTACTTCAAATTTGGCCTAAACACAAGTAACTGTCTCAAAACAGTCCGGACACGAGATAGATAGATTTGACAGATAGATATACATAGATTGATAGTTAGATAGAATCGATAGAAGATAAATAGATAGATTTGATAGATATATAATTACCCTGACAAAGTATAATAATAAAACATGCGGTCTGGGACTGGGACCCATGGGTAACTAGGTTGTGTTAAGTAGTACTATTCTTAGCAGTTTAATCCCAGTTACTCCTATTGGGGGAGGTCTATATGGCCTGCATGATATATAATTACCCTGACAAAGTATAACAATAAGACATGCGGTCTGGGACCCATGGTAAGCTTGTGTTAAGTAGTACCATTCTTAGCAGTTTAATACCAGTTACTCCCCCTATCGGGGGAGGTCTATATGGCCGGCATGATCTATAATTAGCCTAACAAAGTAGAACAATCGGACATGTGGTCTGGGACCTACAGTAACAAGGTTGTGTTAAGTAGTACTATTCTTAGCAGTTTAATCCCTGTTATTCCCCCTATCGGGGGATGTCTATAGGGCCGGCATGATTAGCCTAACAAAGTACAATAATAAGACATGCGGTCTGGGACCCATGGTAACTAGGTTGTGTTAAGTAGTACTATTCTTAGCACTTTCATACCTGTTACTCCCCCTATCGGGGGAGGTCTATATGGCCGGCATGATTAGCCTAACAAAGTACAACAATAAAACATACGGTCTGGGACCCATGGTAAATAGGTTGTGTGAAGTAGTACTATTCTTAGCACTTTCATTCCCTGTTACTCCCCCTATGGGGGGAGGTCTATAGGGCCGGCATGATTAGCCTAACAAAGTACAATAATAAGACATGTGGTCTGGGACCTACGGTAACAAGGTTGTGTTAAGTAGTACTATTCTTAGCAGGTTAATCCTTGTTACTCCCCCTATCGGGGGAGGTCTATATGGCCTGCATGATCTATAATTAGCCTAACAAAGTAGAACAATCGGACATTTGGGACCTACAGTAACAAGGTTGTGTTAAGTAGTACTATTCTTAGCAGTTTAATCCCTGTTATTCCCCCTATCGGGGGAGGTCTATATGGCCTGCATGATCTATAATTATACTAACAAAGTACAACAATAGGACATACATGTGGTCTGGGACCGTATGATTCTTTCAGGTATACCAGTTGCAGTGGTTCTGACCCTGCATTCTTGCTGCAACTCTACCTGCAAGAGAGATCTGTTACAGGATCTGTGGGCTGGTATGCAAAGAGCTGGCCTGCCTGAAAGGAGCATCGATTTTAGGAACTCGGAGATAATTTTTAGGAACCGGGAGATGGAAAAAGATGCTTAGACACCCAGTACAGGTCGTTCTCCTTCAGACTTTTTATACGAGGGTAACGGACCCTCAACAGAAACAACAGCATGAAACACCACCACATATGGCATGATTAGCCTAACGAATTACAACAATCGGATATGTGGTCTGGGACCCATGGTAACTAGGTTGTGTTAAGTAGTACTGTTCTTATTACTTTCATTCCCTGTTACTCCCCCTATCGGGGGAGGTCTATAGGGCTGGCATGATTAGCCTAACAAAGTACAATAATAAGACATGCGGTCTGGGACCCATGGTAACTAGGTTGTGTTAAGTAGTACTATTCTTAGCACTTTCATTCTCTGTTACTCCCCCTATCGGGGGAGGTCTATAGGCCCGGCATGATTAGCCTAACAAAGTACAATAATAAGACATGCAGTCTGGGACCCATGGTAACTAGGTTGTGTTAAGTAGTACTGTTCTTATTACTTTCATTCCCTGTTACTCCCCCTATCGGGGGAGGTCTATAGGGCTGGCATGATTAGCCTTACAAAGTACAATAATAAGACATGCGGTCTGGGACCCATGGTAACTAGGTTGTGTTAAGTAGTACTATTCTTAGCACTTTCATTCTCTGTTACTCCCCCTATCGGGGGAGGTCTATAGGCCCGGCATGATTAGCCTAACAAAGTACAATAATAAGACATGCGGTCTGGGACCCATGGTAACTAGGTTGTGTTAAGTAGTACTATTCTTAGCCCTTTCATTCCCTGTTACTCCCCCTATCGGGGGAGGTCTATAGGGCTGGCATTATTAGCCTAACAAAGTACAACAATAACACATGCGGTCTGGGACCCATGGTAACTAGGTTGTGTTAAGTAGTACTATTCTTAGCACTTTCATTCCCTGTTACTCCCCCTATCGGGGGGGGGGGGGTCTATAGGGCCGGCATGATTAGCCTAACAACTATCAATCTATGTATATCTATCTACTTCAAATTTGGCCTAAACACAAGTAACTGTCTCAAAACAGTCCGGACACGAGATAGATAGATTTGACAGATAGATATACATAGATTGATAGTTAGATAGAATCGATAGAAGATAAATAGATAGATTTGATAGATATATAATTACCCTGACAAAGTATAATAATAAAACATGCGGTCTGGGACTGGGACCCATGGGTAACTAGGTTGTGTTAAGTAGTACTATTCTTAGCAGTTTAATCCCAGTTACTCCTATTGGGGGAGGTCTATATGGCCTGCATGATATATAATTACCCTGACAAAGTATAACAATAAGACATGCGGTCTGGGACCCATGGTAAGCTTGTGTTAAGTAGTACCATTCTTAGCAGTTTAATACCAGTTACTCCCCCTATCGGGGGAGGTCTATATGGCCGGCATGATCTATAATTAGCCTAACAAAGTAGAACAATCGGACATGTGGTCTGGGACCTACAGTAACAAGGTTGTGTTAAGTAGTACTATTCTTAGCACTTTCATCCCTGTTACTCCCCCTATCGGGGGATGTCTATAGGGCCGGCATGATTAGCCTAACAAAGTACAAAAATAAGACATGCGGTCTGGGACCCATGGTAACTAGGTTGTGTTAAGTAGTACTATTCTTAGCACTTTCATACCTGTTACTCCCCCTATCGGGGGAGGTCTATATGGCCGGCATGATTAGCCTAACAAAGTACAACAATAAAACATACGGTCTGGGACCCATGGTAAATAGGTTGTGTGAAGTAGTACTATTCTTAGCACTTTCATTCCCTGTTACTCCCCCTATGGGGGGAGGTCTATAGGGCCGGCATGATTAGCCTAACAAAGTACAATAATAAGACATGTGGTCTGGGACCTACGGTAACAAGGTTGTGTTAAGTAGTACTATTCTTAGCAGGTTAATCCTTGTTACTCCCCCTATCGGGGGAGGTCTATATGGCCTGCATGATCTATAATTAGCCTAACAAAGTAGAACAATCGGACATTTGGGACCTACAGTAACAAGGTTGTGTTAAGTAGTACTATTCTTAGCAGTTTAATCCCTGTTATTCCCCCTATCGGGGGAGGTCTATATGGCCTGCATGATCTATAATTATACTAACAAAGTACAACAATAGGACATACATGTGGTCTGGGACCGTATGATTCTTTCAGGTATACCAGTTGCAGTGGTTCTGACCCTGCATTCTTGCTGCAACTCTACCTGCAAGAGAGATCTGTTACAGGATCTGTGGGCTGGTATGCAAAGAGCTGGCCTGCCTGAAAGGAGCATCGATTTTAGGAACTCGGAGATAATTTTTAGGAACCGGGAGATGGAAAAAGATGCTTAGACACCCAGTACAGGTCGTTCTCCTTCAGACTTTTTATACGAGGGTAACGGACCCTCAACAGAAACAACAGCATGAAACACCACCACATATGGCATGATTAGCCTAACGAATTACAACAATCGGATATGTGGTCTGGGACCCATGGTAACTAGGTTGTGTTAAGTAGTACTGTTCTTATTACTTTCATTCCCTGTTACTCCCCCTATCGGGGGAGGTCTATAGGGCTGGCATGATTAGCCTAACAAAGTACAATAATAAGACATGCGGTCTGGGACCCATGGTAACTAGGTTGTGTTAAGTAGTACTATTCTTAGCACTTTCATTCTCTGTTACTCCCCCTATCGGGGGAGGTCTATAGGCCCGGCATGATTAGCCTAACAAAGTACAATAATAAGACATGCGGTCTGGGACCCATGGTAACTAGGTTGTGTTAATTAGTACTATTCTTATTACTTTCATTCCCTGTTACTCCCCCTATCGGGGGAGGTCTATAGGGCTGGCATGATTAGCCTTACAAAGTACAATAATAAGACATGCGGTCTGGGACCCATGGTAACTAGGTTGTGTTAAGTAGTACTATTCTTAGCACTTTCATTCTCTGTTACTCCCCCTATCGGGGGAGGTCTATAGGCCCGGCATGATTAGCCTAACAAAGTACAATAATAAGACATGCGGTCTGGGACCCATGGTAACTAGGTTGTGTTAAGTAGTACTATTCTTAGCCCTTTCATTCCCTGTTACTCCCCCTATCGGGGGAGGTCTATAGGGCTGGCATTATTAGCCTAACAAAGTACAACAATAAAACATGCGGTCTGGGACCCATGGTAACTAGGTTGTGTTAAGTAGTACTATTCTTAGCACTTTCATTCCCTGTTACTCCCCCTATCGGGGGGGGGGGGTCTATAGGGCCGGCATGATTAGCCTAACAACTATCAATCTATGTATATCTATCTACTTCAAATTTGGCCTAAACACAAGTAACTGTCTCAAAACAGTCCGGACACGAGATAGATAGATTTGACAGATAGATATACATAGATTGATAGTTAGATAGAATCGATAGAAGATAAATAGATAGATTTGATAGATATATAATTACCCTGACAAAGTATAATAATAAAACATGCGGTCTGGGACTGGGACCCATGGGTAACTAGGTTGTGTTAAGTAGTACTATTCTTAGCAGTTTAATCCCAGTTACTCCTATTGGGGGAGGTCTATATGGCCTGCATGATATATAATTACCCTGACAAAGTATAACAATAAGACATGCGGTCTGGGACCCATGGTAAGCTTGTGTTAAGTAGTACCATTCTTAGCAGTTTAATACCAGTTACTCCCCCTATCGGGGGAGGTCTATATGGCCGGCATGATCTATAATTAGCCTAACAAAGTAGAACAATCGGACATGTGGTCTGGGACCTACAGTAACAAGGTTGTGTTAAGTAGTACTATTCTTAGCAGTTTAATCCCTGTTATTCCCCCTATCGGGGGATGTCTATAGGGCCGGCATGATTAGCCTAACAAAGTACAATAATAAGACATGCGGTCTGGGACCCATGGTAACTAGGTTGTGTTAAGTAGTACTATTCTTAGCACTTTCATACCTGTTACTCCCCCTATCGGGGGAGGTCTATATGGCCGGCATGATTAGCCTAACAAAGTACAACAATAAAACATACGGTCTGGGACCCATGGTAAATAGGTTGTGTGAAGTAGTACTATTCTTAGCACTTTCATTCCCTGTTACTCCCCCTATGGGGGGAGGTCTATAGGGCCGGCATGATTAGCCTAACAAAGTACAATAATAAGACATGTGGTCTGGGACCTACGGTAACAAGGTTGTGTTAAGTAGTACTATTCTTAGCACTTTCATTCTCTGTTACTCCCCCTATCGGGGGAGGTCTATAGGCCCGGCATGATTAGCCTAACAAAGTACAATAATAAGACATGCGGTCTGGGACCCATGGTAACTAGGTTGTGTTAAGTAGTACTATTCTTAGCCCTTTCATTCCCTGTTTCTCCCCCTATCGGGGGAGGTCTATAGGGCTGGCATTATTAGCCTAACAAAGTACAACAATAAAACATGCGGTCTGGGACCCATGGTAACTAGGTTGTGTTAAGTAGTACTATTCTTAGCACTTTCATTCCCTGTTACTCCCCCTATCGGGGGGGGGGGGTCTATAGGGCCGGCATGATTAGCCTAACAACTATCAATCTATGTATATCTATCTACTTCAAATTTGGCCTAAACACAAGTAACTGTCTCAAAACAGTCCGGACACGAGATAGATAGATTTGACAGATAGATATACATAGATTGATAGTTAGATAGAATCGATAGAAGATAAATAGATAGATTTGATAGATATATAATTACCCTGACAAAGTATAATAATAAAACATGCGGTCTGGGACTGGGACCCATGGGTAACTAGGTTGTGTTAAGTAGTACTATTCTTAGCAGTTTAATCCCAGTTACTCCTATTGGGGGAGGTCTATATGGCCTGCATGATATATAATTACCCTGACAAAGTATAACAATAAGACATGCGGTCTGGGACCCATGGTAAGCTTGTGTTAAGTAGTACCATTCTTAGCAGTTTAATACCAGTTACTCCCCCTATCGGGGGAGGTCTATATGGCCGGCATGATCTATAATTAGCCTAACAAAGTAGAACAATCGGACATGTGGTCTGGGACCTACAGTAACAAGGTTGTGTTAAGTAGTACTATTCTTAGCAGTTTAATCCCTGTTATTCCCCCTATCGGGGGATGTCTATAGGGCCGGCATGATTAGCCTAACAAAGTACAATAATAAGACATGCGGTCTGGGACCCATGGTAACTAGGTTGTGTTAAGTAGTACTATTCTTAGCACTTTCATACCTGTTACTCCCCCTATCGGGGGAGGTCTATATGGCCGGCATGATTAGCCTAACAAAGTACAACAATAAAACATACGGTCTGGGACCCATGGTAAATAGGTTGTGTGAAGTAGTACTATTCTTAGCACTTTCATTCCCTGTTACTCCCCCTATGGGGGGAGGTCTATAGGGCCGGCATGATTAGCCTAACAAAGTACAATAATAAGACATGTGGTCTGGGACCTACGGTAACAAGGTTGTGTTAAGTAGTACTATTCTTAGCAGGTTAATCCTTGTTACTCCCCCTATCGGGGGAGGTCTATATGGCCTGCATGATCTATAATTAGCCTAACAAAGTAGAACAATCGGACATTTGGGACCTACAGTAACAAGGTTGTGTTAAGTAGTACTATTCTTAGCAGTTTAATCCCTGTTATTCCCCCTATCGGGGGAGGTCTATATGGCCTGCATGATCTATAATTATACTAACAAAGTACAACAATAGGACATACATGTGGTCTGGGACCGTATGATTCTTTCAGGTATACCAGTTGCAGTGGTTCTGACCCTGCATTCTTGCTGCAACTCTACCTGCAAGAGAGATCTGTTACAGGATCTGTGGGCTGGTATGCAAAGAGCTGGCCTGCCTGAAAGGAGCATCGATTTTAGGAACTCGGAGATAATTTTTAGGAACCGGGAGATGGAAAAAGATGCTTAGACACCCAGTACAGGTCGTTCTCCTTCAGACTTTTTATACGAGGGTAACGGACCCTCAACAGAAACAACAGCATGAAACACCACCACATATGGCATGATTAGCCTAACGAATTACAACAATCGGATATGTGGTCTGGGACCCATGGTAACTAGGTTGTGTTAAGTAGTACTGTTCTTATTACTTTCATTCCCTGTTACTCCCCCTATCGGGGGAGGTCTATAGGGCTGGCATGATTAGCCTAACAAAGTACAATAATAAGACATGCGGTCTGGGACCCATGGTAACTAGGTTGTGTTAAGTAGTACTATTCTTAGCACTTTCATTCTCTGTTACTCCCCCTATCGGGGGAGGTCTATAGGCCCGGCATGATTAGCCTAACAAAGTACAATAATAAGACATGCAGTCTGGGACCCATGGTAACTAGGTTGTGTTAAGTAGTACTGTTCTTATTACTTTCATTCCCTGTTACTCCCCCTATCGGGGGAGGTCTATAGGGCTGGCATGATTAGCCTTACAAAGTACAATAATAAGACATGCGGTCTGGGACCCATGGTAACTAGGTTGTGTTAAGTAGTACTATTCTTAGCACTTTCATTCTCTGTTACTCCCCCTATCGGGGGAGGTCTATAGGGCTGGCATTATTAGCCTAACAAAGTACAACAATAAAACATGCGGTCTGGGACCCATGGTAACTAGGTTGTGTTAAGTAGTACTATTCTTAGCACTTTCATTCCCTGTTACTCCCCCTATCGGGGGGGGGGTCTATAGGGCCGGCATGATTAGCCTAACAACTATCAATCTATGTATATCTATCTACTTCAAATTTGGCCTAAACACAAGTAACTGTCTCAAAACAGTCCGGACACGAGATAGATAGATTTGACAGATAGATATACATAGATTGATAGTTAGATAGAATCGATAGAAGATAAATAGATAGATTTGATAGATATATAATTACCCTGACAAAGTATAATAATAAAACATGCGGTCTGGGACTGGGACCCATGGGTAACTAGGTTGTGTTAAGTAGTACTATTCTTAGCAGTTTAATCCCAGTTACTCCTATTGGGGGAGGTCTATATGGCCTGCATGATATATAATTACCCTGACAAAGTATAACAATAAGACATGCGGTCTGGGACCCATGGTAAGCTTGTGTTAAGTAGTACCATTCTTAGCAGTTTAATACCAGTTACTCCCCCTATCGGGGGAGGTCTATATGGCCGGCATGATCTATAATTAGCCTAACAAAGTAGAACAATCGGACATGTGGTCTGGGACCTACAGTAACAAGGTTGTGTTAAGTAGTACTATTCTTAGCAGTTTAATCCCTGTTATTCCCCCTATCGGGGGATGTCTATAGGGCCGGCATGATTAGCCTAACAAAGTACAATAATAAGACATGCGGTCTGGGACCCATGGTAACTAGGTTGTGTTAAGTAGTACTATTCTTAGCACTTTCATACCTGTTACTCCCCCTATCGGGGGAGGTCTATATGGCCGGCATGATTAGCCTAACAAAGTACAACAATAAAACATACGGTCTGGGACCCATGGTAAATAGGTTGTGTGAAGTAGTACTATTCTTAGCACTTTCATTCCCTGTTACTCCCCCTATGGGGGGAGGTCTATAGGGCCGGCATGATTAGCCTAACAAAGTACAATAATAAGACATGTGGTCTGGGACCTACGGTAACAAGGTTGTGTTAAGTAGTACTATTCTTAGCACTTTCATTCTCTGTTACTCCCCCTATCGGGGGAGGTCTATAGGCCCGGCATGATTAGCCTAACAAAGTACAATAATAAGACATGCGGTCTGGGACCCATGATAACTAGTTTGTGTTAAGTAGTACTATTCTTAGCCCTTTCATTCCCTGTTACTCCCCCTATCGGGGGAGGTCTATAGGGCTGGCATTATTAGCCTAACAAAGTACAACAATAAAACATGCGGTCTGGGACCCATGGTAACTAGGTTGTGTTAAGTAGTACTATTCTTAGCACTTTCATTCCCTGTTACTCCCCCTATCGGGGGGGGGGGGGTCTATAGGGCCGGCATGATTAGCCTAACAACTATCAATCTATGTATATCTATCTACTTCAAATTTGGCCTAAACACAAGTAACTGTCTCAAAACAGTCCGGACACGAGATAGATAGATTTGACAGATAGATATACATAGATTGATAGTTAGATAGAATCGATAGAAGATAAATAGATAGATTTGATAGATATATAATTACCCTGACAAAGTATAATAATAAAACATGCGGTCTGGGACTGGGACCCATGGGTAACTAGGTTGTGTTAAGTAGTACTATTCTTAGCAGTTTAATCCCAGTTACTCCTATTGGGGGAGGTCTATATGGCCTGCATGATATATAATTACCCTGACAAAGTATAACAATAAGACATGTGGTCTGGGACCCATGGTAAGCTTGTGTTAAGTAGTACCATTCTTAGCAGTTTAATACCAGTTACTCCCCCTATCGGGGGAGGTCTATATGGCCGGCATGATCTATAATTAGCCTAACAAAGTAGAACAATCGGACATGTGGTCTGGGACCTACAGTAACAAGGTTGTGTTAAGTAGTACTATTCTTAGCAGTTTAATCCCTGTTATTCCCCCTATCGGGGGATGTCTATAGGGCCGGCATGATTAGCCTAACAAAGTACAATAATAAGACATGCGGTCTGGGACCCATGGTAACTAGGTTGTGTTAAGTAGTACTATTCTTAGCACTTTCATACCTGTTACTCCCCCTATCGGGGGAGGTCTATATGGCCGGCATGATTAGCCTAACAAAGTACAACAATAAAACATACGGTCTGGGACCCATGGTAAATAGGTTGTGTGAAGTAGTACTATTCTTAGCACTTTCATTCCCTGTTACTCCCCCTATGGGGGGAGGTCTATAGGGCCGGCATGATTAGCCTAACAAAGTACAATAATAAGACATGTGGTCTGGGACCTACGGTAACAAGGTTGTGTTAAGTAGTACTATTCTTAGCAGGTTAATCCTTGTTACTCCCCCTATCGGGGGAGGTCTATATGGCCTGCATGATCTATAATTAGCCTAACAAAGTAGAACAATCGGACATTTGGGACCTACAGTAACAAGGTTGTGTTAAGTAGTACTATTCTTAGCAGTTTAATCCCTGTTATTCCCCCTATCGGGGGAGGTCTATATGGCCTGCATGATCTATAATTATACTAACAAAGTACAACAATAGGACATACATGTGGTCTGGGACCGTATGATTCTTTCAGGTATACCAGTTGCAGTGGTTCTGACCCTGCATTCTTGCTGCAACTCTACCTGCAAGAGAGATCTGTTACAGGATCTGTGGGCTGGTATGCAAAGAGCTGGCCTGCCTGAAAGGAGCATCGATTTTAGGAACTCGGAGATAATTTTTAGGAACCGGGAGATGGAAAAAGATGCTTAGACACCCAGTACAGGTCGTTCTCCTTCAGACTTTTTATACGAGGGTAACGGACCCTCAACAGAAACAACAGCATGAAACACCACCACATATGGCATGATTAGCCTAACGAATTACAACAATCGGATATGTGGTCTGGGACCCATGGTAACTAGGTTGTGTTAAGTAGTACTGTTCTTATTACTTTCATTCCCTGTTACTCCCCCTATCGGGGGAGGTCTATAGGGCTGGCATGATTAGCCTAACAAAGTACAATAATAAGACATGCGGTCTGGGACCCATGGTAACTAGGTTGTGTTAAGTAGTACTATTCTTAGCACTTTCATTCTCTGTTACTCCCCCTATCGGGGGAGGTCTATAGGCCCGGCATGATTAGCCTAACAAAGTACAATAATAAGACATGCAGTCTGGGACCCATGGTAACTAGGTTGTGTTAAGTAGTACTGTTCTTATTACTTTCATTCCCTGTTACTCCCCCTATCGGGGGAGGTCTATAGGGCTGGCATGATTAGCCTTACAAAGTACAATAATAAGACATGCGGTCTGGGACCCATGGTAACTAGGTTGTGTTAAGTAGTACTATTCTTAGCACTTTCATTCTCTGTTACTCCCCCTATCGGGGGAGGTCTATAGGCCCGGCATGATTAGCCTAACAAAGTACAATAATAAGACATGCGGTCTGGGACCCATGGTAACTAGGTTGTGTTAAGTAGTACTATTCTTAGCCCTTTCATTCCCTGTTACTCCCCCTATCGGGGGAGGTCTATAGGGCTGGCATTATTAGCCTAACAAAGTACAACAATAAAACATGCGGTCTGGGACCCATGGTAACTAGGTTGTGTTAAGTAGTACTATTCTTAGCACTTTCATTCCCTGTTACTCCCCCTATCGGGGGGGGGGTCTATAGGGCCGGCATGATTAGCCTAACAACTATCAATCTATGTATATCTATCTACTTCAAATTTGGCCTAAACACAAGTAACTGTCTCAAAACAGTCCGGACACGAGATAGATAGATTTGACAGATAGATATACATAGATTGATAGTTAGATAGAATCGATAGAAGATAAATAGATAGATTTGATAGATATATAATTACCCTGACAAAGTATAATAATAAAACATGCGGTCTGGGACTGGGACCCATGGGTAACTAGGTTGTGTTAAGTAGTACTATTCTTAGCAGTTTAATCCCAGTTACTCCTATTGGGGGAGGTCTATATGGCCTGCATGATATATAATTACCCTGACAAAGTATACCAATAAGACATGCGGTCTGGGACCCATGGTAAGCTTGTGTTAAGTAGTACCATTCTTAGCAGTTTAATACCAGTTACTCCCCCTATCGGGGGAGGTCTATATGGCCGGCATGATCTATAATTAGCCTAACAAAGTAGAACAATCGGACATGTGGTCTGGGACCTACAGTAACAAGGTTGTGTTAAGTAGTACTATTCTTAGCAGTTTAATCCCTGTTATTCCCCCTATCGGGGGATGTCTATAGGGCCGGCATGATTAGCCTAACAAAGTACAATAATAAGACATGCGGTCTGGGACCCATGGTAACTAGGTTGTGTTAAGTAGTACTATTCTTAGCACTTTCATACCTGTTACTCCCCCTATCGGGGGAGGTCTATATGGCCGGCATGATTAGCCTAACAAAGTACAACAATAAAACATACGGTCTGGGACCCATGGTAAATAGGTTGTGTGAAGTAGTACTATTCTTAGCACTTTCATTCCCTGTTACTCCCCCTATGGGGGGAGGTCTATAGGGCCGGCATGATTAGCCTAACAAAGTACAATAATAAGACATGTGGTCTGGGACCTACGGTAACAAGGTTGTGTTAAGTAGTACTATTCTTAGCAGGTTAATCCTTGTTACTCCCCCTATCGGGGGAGGTCTATATGGCCTGCATGATCTATAATTAGCCTAACAAAGTAGAACAATCGGACATTTGGGACCTACAGTAACAAGGTTGTGTTAAGTAGTACTATTCTTAGCAGTTTAATCCCTGTTATTCCCCCTATCGGGGGAGGTCTATATGGCCTGCATGATCTATAATTATACTAACAAAGTACAACAATAGGACATACATGTGGTCTGGGACCGTATGATTCTTTCAGGTATACCAGTTGCAGTGGTTCTGACCCTGCATTCTTGCTGCAACTCTACCTGCAAGAGAGATCTGTTACAGGATCTGTGGGCTGGTATGCAAAGAGCTGGCCTGCCTGAAAGGAGCATCAATTTTAGGAACTCAGAGATAATTTTTAGGAACCGGGAGATGGAAAAAGATGCTTAGACACCCAGTACAGGTCGTTCTCCTTCAGACTTTTTATACGAGGGTAACGGACCCTCAACAGAAACAACAGCATGAAACACCACCACATATGGCATGATTAGCCTAACGAATTACAACAATCGGATATGTGGTCTGGGACCCATGGTAACTAGGTTGTGTTAAGTAGTACTGTTCTTATTACTTTCATTCCCTGTTACTCCCCCTATCGGGGGAGGTCTATAGGGCTGGCATGATTAGCCTAACAAAGTACAATAATAAGACATGCGGTCTGGGACCCATGGTAACTAGGTTGTGTTAAGTAGTACTATTCTTAGCACTTTCATTCTCTGTTACTCCCCCTATCGGGGGAGGTCTATAGGCCCGGCATGATTAGCCTAACAAAGTACAATAATAAGACATGCAGTCTGGGACCCATGGTAACTAGGTTGTGTTAAGTAGTACTATTCTTAGCACTTTCATTCCCTGTTACTCCCCCTATCGGGGGAGGTCTATAGGACTGGCATTATTAGCCTAACAAAGTACAACAATAAAACATGCGGTCTGGGACCCATGGTAACTAGGTTGTGTTAAGTAGTACTATTCTTAGCACTTTCATTCCCTGTTACTCCCCCTATCGGGGGAGGTCTATAGGGCCGGCATGATTACCCTAACAACTATCAATCTATGTATATCTATCGACTTCAAATTTGGCCTAAACACAAGTGACTGTCTCAAAACAGTCCGGACACGAGATAGATAGATTTGATAGATAGATATACATAGATTGATAGTTAGATAGAATCGATAGAAGATAAATAGATAGATTTGATAGATATATAATTACCCTGACAAAGTATAATAATAAAACATCCGGTCTGGGACTGGGACCCATGGGTAACTAGGTTGTGTTAAGTAGTACTATTCTTAGCAGTTTAATCCCAGTTACTCCTATTGGGGGAGGTCTATATGGCCTGCATGATATATAATTACCCTGACAAAGTATAACAATAAGACATGCGGTCTGGGACCCATGGTAAGCTTGTGTTAAGTAGTATGGCCGGCATGATATATAATTAGCCTAACAAAGTACAACAATCGGACATGTGGTCTGGGACCTACGGTAACAAGGTTGTGTTAAGTAGTACTATTCTAAGCAGTTTAATCCTTGTTACTCCCCCTATCGGGGGAGGTCTATATGGCCTGCATGATCTATAATTAGCCTAACAAAGTAGAACAATCGGACATGTGGTCTGGGACCTACAGTAACAAGGTTGTGTTAAGTAGTACTATTCTTAGCAGTTTAATCCCTGTTATTCCCCCTATCGGGGGAGGTCTATATGGCCTGTATGATCTATAATTATACTAACAAAGTACAACAATAGGACATACATGTGGTCTGGGACCGTATGATTCTTTCAGGTATACCAGTTGCAGTGGTTCTTACCCTGCATTCTTGCTGCAACTCTACCTGCAAGAGAGATCTGTTACAGGATCTGTGGGCTGGTATGCAAAGAGCTGGCCTGCCTGAAAGGAGCATCGATTTTAGGAACCCGGAGATAATTTTTAGGAACTGGGAGATGGAAAAAGATGCTTGGACACCTAGTATAGGTCGTTCTCCTTCAGCCTTTTTATACAAGGGTAACGGACCCTCAACAGAAACAACAGCATGAAACACCACCACATATGCCATCCTTTTGCACAATAGAGTACAGTTATGGCATCGATTTTAGGAACCCAGAGATCATTTTTAGGAACCGGGAGATGAAAAAAGATGCTTTGACACCCAGTACAGGTCGTTCTCCTTTTGCCTTTTTATACAAGGGTCCAGGACCCTAAACAGGCACAACAGCATGAAACACCACATATGCCATCCTTTTGCACAATAGAGTACAGGTATGGCATCGATTTTAGGAACCCGGAGATAATTTTTAGGAACCGGGAGATGGAAAAAGATGCTTGGACACCCAGTACAGGTCATTCTCCTTCATCCTTTTTATACGAGGGTCCAGGACCCTCAACAGCCACAACAGCATGAAAGACCCCATATGCCATCCTTTTGCACAATCAAGTACAGGTATGGCATCGATTATAGGAACCCAGAGATAATTTTTAGGAACCGGGAGATGGAAAAAGATGCTTGGACACCCAGTACAGGTCGTTCTCCTTCAGCCTTTTTATACGAGGGTCCAGGACCCTCAACAGGCACAACAGCATGAAACACCACATATGCCATTCTTTTGCACAATAGAGTACAGGTATGGCATCGATTATAGGAACCCAGAGATAATTTTTAGGAACCGGGAGATGGAAAAAGATGCTTTGACACCCAGTACAGGTTGTTCTCCTTCAGCCTTTTTATATGAGGGTCCAGGACCCTCAAAAGCCACAACAGCATGAAAGACCCCATATGCCATCCTTTAGCACAATAGAGTACAGGTATGGCATAGATTGTTGGAACCCGGGGATACTTTTTAGGAACCGGGAGATGGAAAAAGATGCTTTGACACCCAGTACAAGTCGTTCTCCTTCAGCCTTTTTATACGAGGGTCCAGGACCCTCAACAGGCACAACAGCATGAAAGACCCCATATGCCATCCTTTTGCACAATCAAGTACAGGTATGGCATTGATTATAGGAACCCGGGGATACTTTTTAGGAACCGGGAGATGGAAAAAGATGCTTTGACACCCAGTACAGGTTGTTCTCCTTCAGCCTTTTTATACGAGGGTCCAGGACCCTCAACAGCCACAACAGCATGAAAGACCCCATATGCCATCCTTTTGCACAATCGAGTACAGGTATGGCATCGATTATAGGAACCCGGAGATAATTTTTAGGAACCGGGAGATGGAAAAAGATGCTTGGACACCCAGTACAGGTCGTTCTCCTTCAGCCTTTTTATACGAGGGTCAATGACCCTCAACAAGCACAACAGCATGAAAGACCCCATATGCAATCACTTCCTTTTGCACAATCGAGTACAGGTATGGCATTGTTTTTAGGAACCTGGAGATAATTTTTAGGAACCGGGAGATGGAAAAAGATGCTTGGACACACAGTACAGGTCGTTCTCCTTCAGCCTTTATATATGAGGGTCCAGGACCCTCAACAAGCACAACAGCATGAAACACCACATATGCCATCCTTTTGCACAATAGAGTACAGGTATGGCATCGATTATAGGAACCCGGAGATAATTTTTAGGAACTGGGAGATGGAAAAAGATGCTTTGACATCCAGTACAGGTCGTTCTCCTTCAGCCTTTTTATACGAGGGTCCAGGACCCTCAACAGGCACAACAGCATGAAAGACCACATATGCCATCACCTCGTTTTGCACAATCGAGTACAGGTATGGCATTGTTTTTAGGAACCCGGAGATAATTTTTAGGAACCGGGAGAGGGAAAAAGATGCTTTGACATCCAGTACAGGTCGTTCTCCTTCAGCCTTTTTATACGAGTGTCCCGGACCCTCAACAGAAACAACAGAATGAAACACCACATATGCCATCCTTTAGCATAATAGAGTACAGGTATGGCATCGATTATTGGAACCCGGGGATAATTTTTAGGAAACGGGAGATGGAAAAAGATGCTTTAACACCCAGTACAGGTCCTTCTCCTTCAGCCTTTTTATACGAGGGTCCAGGACCCTCAACAGGCACAGCAGCATGAAAGACCCCATATGCCATCCTTTTGCACAATCAAGTACAGGTATGGCATCGATTATAGGAACCCGGAGATAATTTTTAGGAACCGGGAGATGGAAAAAGATGCTTTGACACCCAGTACAGGTCCTTCTCCTTCCGCCTTTTTATACGAGGGTCCAGGACCCTCAACAGGCACAACAGCATGAAAGACCCCATATGCCATCCTTTTGCACAATCGAGTACAGGTATGGCATCGATTATAGGAACCCGGAGATAATTTTTAGGAACCGGGAGATGGAAAAAGGTGCTTGGACACCCAGTACAGGTCGTTCTCCTTCAGCCTGTTTATACGAGGGTCAAGGACCCTCAACAGGCACAACAGCATGAAAGACCCCATATGCCATCACTTCCTTTTGCACAATAGAGTTCAGGTATGGCATTGTTTTTAGGAACCCGGAGATAATTTTTAGGAACCGGGAGATAGAAAAAGATGCTTGTTCGGTCCTCCTACTTCAAATTTGGGGCACTGCGCGTGCAATCTACTGTGCCACCAGATATGAGTGGTAACATAGTAACATAGTAGATAAGGTTTAAAAAAGACTGAAGTCCATCGAGTTCAACCTATACAAATCTAAAATACTTACAAAAAGCTCCAGTTAAGCTTAAATAACCCCATTAAAATGTGACCCATTTAATACTAGCAATCATATCCATGAATTTTGTTTATATACAGAAATGTATCCAGACTATTTTTAAATGTATCTATGGTGTGTTAATGAGAACTATTCTTAACAGTTTAATCACTGTTATGTGCCTTTTTTTTGGTTTTGTTTTTGTAGCCACAGTGCATCACCAGAGGCCAGAAAAATTAGGCATGTCCAAATGTCTGAAAAATAAGGTATTGTTGCAGCCGTAAGCTTTAGCAGCGGCAAGAAAAATGTATGTTTGTAAAACAGTTAGAAAGTGCACTAAAACCTTGAGGCTTGAACACTAGTTGTTGGCGGATAAGTCACGCAAGTCATCCGGCATTCGAAGATAAAATACAGCAGCATGTGTACCATTCGTAGCCCAAGGCAGCTCATCTCATCAGGCCTTTTTTACTAAAATGTATCGCCCAATGTCAGTCCCTTCGGGATCCATCCCTCATTCATTTTAATAAAGGTGAGATAATCAAGACTTTTTTGACCTAGGCGACTTCTCTTCTCAGTGACAAAACCTCCTGCTGCACTGAATGTCCTTTCTGAAAGGACACTTGAAGCGGGGCAGGCCAGAAGTTTGATTGCAAATTGGGATAGCTCAGGCCACATGTCAAGCCTGCACACCCAGTAGTCAAGGGGTCCATTGCTCCTAAGAGTGTCAAGATCCGCAGTTAATGCTAGGTAGTCTGATACCTGTTGGTTGAGTCTTTCTCTGAGGCTGGATCCCGAAGGGCTGTGGCGATGCATAGGAGTTAAAAAGGTCCGCATGTCCTCCATCAACAACACGTCTGGAAAGCGTGCTGTCCTTGCCGGCGTGGTCGTGGGAGGAGGAGTATTAATTTCATCTCTTCCCCTGTTAGATTCCCGTGACATCACCCTTATACGCTGTGTAAAGCATAGTTTTTAATTTATTTTTGAACTGCTCCATCCTTTCCGACTTGCAGGAATTTGGTAACATTTCAGTTACTTTATGCTTATACCGGGGGTCTAGTAGTGTGGACACCCAGTACAGGTCGTTCTCCTTAAGCTTTTTTATACGAGGGTCCCTCAACAGGCACGACAGCATGAAAGACCCCATTTGCACATGGTTGGATGCCGAGCTAATCATGTCCCGTTCCTCTTCCTCACTGATGTCACTGAAGGTATCTTCTTCCCCCCAGCCACGTACAACACCACGGGTACCAGATAGGTGACAACAACAAGCACCCTGGGATGCCTATTGTGCTTGGTCTTCCTCCTCCTCCTCAAAGCCACATTCCTCCTCTGACTCCTCTTCCTCATAATCCTCTTCCTGCGTTGCCGCTGTTCCAGCAAGCAATGCTGATAAGGCTGTTTCTGGTGGTGATGGAGACCACAACTCTTCCTCTTCACGCTCATCTACGGCTTGATCCAGCACTCTTCGCAGGGCATGCTCCAGGAAGAAAACAAATGGTATGATGTCGCTGATGGTGCCTTCGGTGCGACTGACAAGGTTTGTCACCTCCTCAAAAGGACGCATGAGCCTACAGGCATTGCGCATGAGCATCCAGTAACGTGGAAAAAAAATCCCCAGCTCCCCAGAGGCTGTCCTAGCACCCCGGTCATACAAATACTCGTTAACAGCTCTTTCTTGTTGGAGCAGGCGGTCGAACATTAGGAGTGTTGAATTCCAATGTGTCGGGCTGTCGCAAATTAAGCGCCTCACTGGCAGGTTGTTTCGACGCTGGATATCGGACAATTGCGCCATGGCCGTGTAGGAACGCCTGAAATGGCCACACACCTTCCTGGCCTGCTTCAGGACGTCCTGTAAGCTTGGGTACTTAAGCACAAAGCATTGTACAATCAGATTACACACATGTGCCATGCACGGCACATGTGTCAACTTGCCCAATTTCAATGCCGCCACCAAATTACTTCCATTGTCAGAAACAACCTTGCCAATCTCCAGTTGGTGCGGAGTCAGCCACTGATCCACCTGTGCGTTCAGGGCGGACAGGAGTGCCGGTGTGGTGTGACTCTCTGCTTTGAGGCAAGTCAACCCCTAGATGGCGTGACACTGCCGTATACGGGATGTTGAATAGTACCTGGGGAGCTGGGGGGGTGCCGTTGATGTGGAGCAAGACGCCGCAGCAGAAGAGCAATCAGCCGAGGAAGAGGTTATGGAAGAGGATGGAGTAGGAGGAGTAGAGGAAGTAGCAGCAGGCCTGCCTGCAAGTCATGGCGGTGTCACCAACTGTTCTGCAGAGCCACGCATTCCATGCTTGTCATCCGCCAGCAGGTTTACCCAAAGAGCAGTGTAGGTGATATACCTGCCCTGACCATGCTTTGCAGACCAGCTATCAGTGGTCATATGGACCCTTGCCCCAACGCTGTGTGCCAGACATGACATTACTTCCTTTTGCACAATCGAGTACAGGTTGGGGATTGCCTTTTGAGAAAAAAAAATTCTGCCAGGTACCTTCCACTGCGGTGTCCCAATAGATACAAATTTTTTGAACGCCTCAGACTCCACCAGCTTGTATGGTAAAAGCTGGCGGGCTAAGAGTTCTGACAAGCCTGCTGTCAGACGCCGGGCAAGGGGGGTGGCTTTGGGACATTGGCTTCTTACGCTCAAACATGTCCTTGACAGACACCTGACTGTGGGCAGATGAGCAGGAACTGCTACAGAAGAGAGAATGAGTGGTGGATGGTTGAGAGGGGGCAAGGAGGACAGCAGTGGTTGACATGGATGAAGATGCTGGAGCAGGAGGAGGATGGTGGCTTTGAGTTTGGATGCTGCTTCTACTCATGTGTTCATCCCATCGGCGTTTGTGATGTGAGACCATGTGCCTTTGCAAAGCAGTTGTACCTAGGTGGGTGTTGGACTTCCCATGACTCAGTTTCTTTTGGCACAGGTTGCAAATGGCATCGCTGTTGTCAGAGGCAGACACAAAAAATGCCACACTGCTGAGCTCTGCGATGACGGCATTCTGGTGGTGGCAACAGCATGCGTTGATTGGCGTGCTGTCTGGCTGACCCCGGGTGCCGATGCATGCTGTCTGACTGTGACTGTGCTACTATGTCCTTGCGACGACCTCCCCCTGCTTCCAACTCGTCTCCTCCTCCTCCTCTCTGTCTCCCCATCTGAACTTTCCCCCTCTTCTTCTTCTCTTCTAGCAGGCACCCACGTGACATCCACAGACACATCATCATTAACCGCTTCACTTGTATCTGACAAATCAACAAAGGAAGCAGCAGCAGGTACAACATCATCATCATCATCACACCGTACGTCCATGTCTGTAATGCTGCCTGACTGAGACATATCACTGTTATCTACATCCTCTGTCAATGATGGTTGTGCATCACTCATTTCTTCCAACTGATGTGTCAATAACTCATCTGACAGATCAAGTGAAGCAGCTGTGGTGCTAGTGCTGATGGTGGCGGCAGGCGGGCGAGTGGCACTGGTCACTTGAGAGGGGCCCGAAGCAATGCTGGAGGTGGATGGTGCGTCAAGGTTACGAGCGGAAGCTGTAGCAGATTGGGTGTCCTGTGTTATAAAGTCAACTATTTCATCAGAACTTTTCGGGTTCATGGTATGTGCCCTAACACTGGGCATTATTCTATGGCCAAAGGGAATCACAGCACCACGACCACGACGGCACCTGCGGGGTGGCCTGCCTCTGCCTGTCATTTTTTTATTTAAATGTAGACTTACACTACTATTAAACAAGATATGAGTGGTGGCACTGGGCAAGTGGGCACAGTATACGCTGTGAGCCTGAAACAAAAAAGCAGACTGATGTTTCACAATCCAAAAAGTTTATTTTTTTTAAATGTACACTTACACTACTATTAAACAAGAAGATATGAGTGGTGGCACTGAGGATGGAAGTAGGCACAGTATATGCTGGAAGCCTCACACACAGGCTGGCACTAGGCTGACCTGGCAACTAAAATTTAATAACACTAGCAGACTGATGTAAAATAAAATTTAAAAAAAATTTACACTAATGTTACAACAGGTATGAGTGGTGGCACTGAGGATGGAAGTAGGCACAGTATATGCTGGGAGCCTGACACACAGGCTGGCACTAGTGGCAGGCTGGCCTGGCAACTAAAATTAAATAACAATAGCAGACTGATGTAAAAAAAAATTTTAAAAAAATTACACTAATGTTACTAAAAATATGAGTGGTGGCACAGAGGATGGAAGTAGGCACAGTATATGCTGGGAGCCTGACACACAGGCTGGCACAAGGCTGGCCTGGCAAATAAAATTAAATAACACTAGCAGATTGATGTAAAAAAAAAAATTATAAAAATTTACACTAATGTTACAACAGATATGAGTGGTGGCACTGAGGATGGAAGTAGGCACAGTATATGCTGGGAGCCTGACACACAGGCTGGCACTAGTGGCAGGCTGGCCTGGAAACTAAAATTAAAAAAACACTAGCAGACTGATGTAAAAGTTTTTTTTTAAAAAGTTACACTAATGTTACAACAGATATAAGTGGTGGCACTGGGGATGGAAGTAGGCACAGTATATGCTGGGAGCCTGACACACAGGCTGGCACTAGTGGCAGGCTGGCCTGGCAACTAAAATTATATCACACTAGCAGACTGATGTAAAAAAATATTTTTTTAAAAATTTACACTAATGTTACAACAGATATGAGTGGTGGCACAGAGCAATTAATCACAGTATATGCTGTGTGCCTGAGAAACCCAGGCCTGATGGAAAATGAAATTAGATTACACTAACAAACTAATGTAAATTTGTTTTTGTTTTTTAAATTGACAATAATGTTACACCACCAGATATGAGTGGTGGCACAGAGGACTTAATCGCAGTATATGCTTGCTGTGGGCCTGGCACACAGGCCTGATGGAAAATGAAATTAGATTAAACTTGCAATTAGCAAACTAATGTAAACTTTTTTTTTTTAAATTTAAAATAATGTTACACCACCAGATATGAGTGGTGGCACAGAGGAATTAATCACAGTATATGCTGTGTGCCTGGCACACAGGCCTGATGGAAAATGAAATTAGATTAAACTTGCAATTAGCAAACTAATGTAAACGTTTTTTTTTTTTTAAATTTAAAATAATGTTACACCACCAGATATGAGTGGTGGCAGTGAGCAAGTTGGCACAATATATGCTGTGAGGCTCACACACAGGCTGGTGGCAGGCAGGCAAATGCAAAAAAAAAAACGACTGGAGTTCTAGCCCTATGCAAAAAAAAAGGGCTTTTTTGGGGTGCTGTCCTTACAGCAGAGATCAGATGAGTCCTTCAGGACTGTAGTGGAGACTGAATACACTAGCCTAGCTATCAATTTCCCTATAAAATCAGGAGCTGCAACACTAAACCTCCTCTCTCTTCAAAAGCTGCATCACAATGATTCTAAAATGGCTGCTGCCCGGGACCTGGGAGGGCCTGGAAGGGAGTGTCTGCTGCTGATTGGCTGTAATGTGTCTGCAGACTGTGAGATACAGGGTCAAAGTTTACTCAATGATGACGAATAGGGGGCGGATCGAACATCGCGTATGTTCGCCCGCTGCGGCGAACGCGAACAAGCTATGTTCGCCGGGAACTGTTCTCCGGCGAACAATTCAGGACATCACTAGCTGCCACCTAGTGCTCTTGCAAATGGATAACATTCTTGCAGAACTGCTGCCATATAGTGATCCAGACATGTGCAGGGTCCTGAGCTTTTTTCAACAAAAAATTCCAAGAGAACAAAGACAATTTGATAATAGAAGCAAATAAGAAAGTTGTTTAAAACTGAATGCTATATGTGAATCATGAAAGAAAAATGTGGGGTTTCATGTCCGTTTAAGCCTAAAATGTAGTTCTCATTTTCTAACCAAAACAAAACAATTCTTTGAGCTATTGCAAAATTACTCATGCAACAAAATCAGCTACACACCTACATTATATGTTACCACTCCCTAGATGAGCACAGCCTGATCAGATTTTGTTTAATAACACTGGGTACGTCTGCATGCCCTTAGGCTTCAGCAGTTCCCACAAAAATCCAGGGATAGACAAGAATAAAGCACATTGTGTTACAGCGTCCTGAGAACTGCGGTCTGATCAATACTCAGAGAAACTCAATCTTTACAATGAAAAAGGTTTATGATCAGGTAACTTGTTATATTTCAGATTTGTTTTGTAATATTTTATTAAGTAAATATTGTTTTCTAAATAGCAATAGCAACTTATTGGTAATACATTTTACAGAACCATTGAAATAAAGAAATCCAATTCATAAAATTCTTAGACATCTTATACAAACAGCTTTTCTTTTTGGTGGCAATTTTTGCAGCAATAATAACCAACTAAACCTCATTTTCTCACTATGGTTATTTCTCTTAGCAAATCATACACGATGATTGTATACAAAGTATTATGCCTGTGCTTCATGTTTTATAAAAGATATTTCAGTAAATGGTAAAACCAAATGATCACTATCATGTTTTTGTTTTTTTACAATGATTCTTAGAAAAACTCTGGAGCAAACATAGATTTACCCTTATCAATAATATAAAACATTTTTAATTATAAAATATATTTATTTTAATTACTAATAGTGGCAGCTCTAGGGAGGTACTAGGGGAGTATGGTCTAAAACCAACCCTGGTCACTAATACTCAATATTCTTAGTTGATCGGAGCAAGAAATTAAAAATTCCCCAGTTTGATTGGGGATGAGTAAAGCACAGTGTTTCTTTATGATCCTGCAAAAAATAATAATAATCAGGTAATAATATACAGAAGTGTTGTTGACTCTGATGTGCATATATTGTTATCAAATCTTCCTACGCAAAGCAAATATGTTAAACTAGTAATTTACTTGATAGTGCATTTGAGTTTACCATGAACTTAAAGGGTAATTATAATTATGAGTTTAACCCCCTTTTAAAGAAGTTAACACTTAGGCAAGTTTTAGTTGGGAAACACAAACATTACATATTCTGAGCAGAATGCACCTGATGATTGCTGGCTAAGTGCGTGCAGTTCTCAAGTAGGATGTATCTGTGTTTTTAGCCTATAGTGTCAGAAATGCAAAAATGACATGCCGTAATGAAGAAGATCGGGTCATTTTTTTATTTCAAATTTCCCATTAAGGACATGATACTCAAAACACTTTTTAGCAGACATATGAAAGCACAGCAGTTAAACATGCCAAAAATATTTGTTTGCATAAAAAAGTTAAGTAAAAGCTATGTATATTTAAAGTTAAACTTTTAATAAGGGCATGAATGTGTAAAACAGTCTTAGGACTCAATAAAGCACTGCAATACATTTGGAACATTGTATTTTTGATGGAACAGATTCAATATTTGAGTATCATATACCTTTATTGAGATCTAATCCATATGAAATGCACACTATCGGCTAGATTTAGAGTTTGGCGGCCAAAGGGGTGCATTAGCTACGCGTGCTTTTTTTCTCCCGCACCTTTTAAATACCGCTAGTATTTAGAGTTCACAGAATGGCTGGGTTTTCAGTGCGTTAGGCTCCAAAAAGGGAGCGTAGAGCATAATTTAACGCCACTGCAACTCTAGATACCAGCGGTGCTTACGGACGTGGCCAGCTTCAAAAACGTGCTCGTGCACGATATCCCCATAGAAAACAATGGGGCAGTTTGAGCTGAAAAAAACCTAACACCTGCAAAAAAGCAGCGTTCAGCTCTTAACGCAGCCCCATTGTTTTTTATGGGGAAACACTTCCTACATCTGCACCTAACACTCTAACATGTACCCCGAGTCTAAACACCCCTAACCTTACACTTATTAACCCCTAATCTGCCGCCCCCGCTATCGCTGACACCTGCATATTATTATTAACCCCTAATCTGCCGCTCCCTACACCGCCGCAACATACATTATAGTTATGTACCCCTAATCTGCTGCCCCTAACACCGCCGACCCCTATATTATATTTATTAACCCCTAATCTGCCCCCCACAACATCGCCGCCAGCTACCTACAATAATTAACCCCTAATCTGCCGATCGGAGCTCACCGCTACTATAATAAATGTATTAACCCCTAAAGCTAAGTCTAACCCTAACACTAACACCCCCCTAAGTTAAATATAATTTTTATCTAATGAAATAAATTAACTCTTATTAAATAAATTATTCCTATTTAAATCTAAATACTTACCTGTAAAATAAACCCTAATATAGCTACAATATAAATTATAATTATATCTTAGCTATTTTAGGATTAATATTTATTTTACAGGCAACTTTGTATTTATTTTAACCAGGTACAATAGCTATTAAATAGTTAAGAACTATTTAATAGCTACCTAGTTAAAATAATTACAAAATTACCTGTAAAATAAATCCTAACCTAAGTTACAATTAAACCTAACACTACACTATCAATAAATAAATTAAATACAATTCCTACAAATAAATACAATTAAATAAACTAACTAAAGTACAAAACATAAAAAAGAACTAAGTTACAAAAAATTAAAAGGGCCCTTTGCGGGGCATGCCCAAAGAATTCAGCTCTTTTGCCTGTAAAAAAAACATACAATACCCCCCCCACATTACAACCCACCACCCACATACCCCTAATCTAACCCAAACCCCCCTTAAATAAACCTAACACTAAGCCACTGAAGATCTTCCTACCTTGTCTTCACCATGCCAGGTATCACTGATCATTCCAGGCTCCGAAATCTTCATTCAAGCCCAAGCGGGGGCTAGACATCCATCATCCGGCTGAAGTCTTCTATCAAGCGACGGCTGAAGAAGTCCAGAATAGGCTCCAAAGTCTTCATCCTATCCGGGAAGAAGAGTAGATCCGGACCGGCAACCATTTTCTTCCAAGCGGAATTGAGAATCTTCCAATCAGATTGAGCTCGCATTCTATTGGCTGATCGGAACAGCCAATAGAATGCAAGCTCATCAGCCAATCAGAATTTTCCTATCTTAATTCCGATTGGCTGATAGAATCCTATCAGCCAATCGAAATTCGAGGGACGCCATCTTGGATGATGTCCCTTAAAGGAACCGTCATTCGTCGGGAAGTCATCGGAAGAAGAAGATGGGTCCGCGGTGGAGGTCTTCAAGATGGAGCCGGTCGTCATCGGATGAAGATAGAAGATGCCGCATGGAAGAAGATGGTTGCCAGTCCGGATCTACTCTTCTTCCCGGATAGGATGAAGACTTTGGAGCCTCTTCTGGACTTCTTCAGCCGTCGCTTGATAGAAGACTTCAGCCGGATGATGGATGTCTAGCCCCCGCTTGGGCTTGGATGAAGATTTCGGAGCCTGGAACGATCGGTGATACCTGGCATGGTGAAGACAAGGTAGGAAGATCTTCAGGGGCTTAGTGTTAGGTTTATTTAAGGGGGTTTGGGTTAGATTAGGGGTATGTGGGTGGTGGGTTTTAATGTTGGGGGGGGTTATTGTATGGTTTTTTTTACAGGCAAAAGAGCTGAATTCTTTGGGGCATGCCCCGCAAAGGGCCCTTTTAAGGGCTGGTAAGGTAAAAGAGCTTTGAACTTTTGTAATTTAGAATAGGGTAGGGCATTATTTTATTTTGGGGGTCTTTGTTATTTTATTAGGGGGCTTAGAGTAGGTGTAATTAGTTTAAAATTGTTGTAATTTTTTTCTAATGTTTGTAAATATTTTTTTATTTTTTGTAACTTAGTTCTTTTTTATTTTTTGTACTTTAGTTAGTTTATTTAATTGTATTTATTTGTAGGAATTGTATTTAATTTATTTATTGATAGTGTAGTGTTAGGTTTAATTGTAACTTAGGTTAGGATTTATTTTACAGGTAATTTTGTACTTATTTTAACTAGGTAGCTATTAAATAGTTATTAACTATTTAATAGCTATTGTACCTGGTTAAAATAATTACAAAGTTGCCTGTAAAATAAATATTAATCCTAAAATAGCTAAGATATAATTATAATTTATATTGTAGCTATATTAGGATTTATTTTACAGGTAAGTATTTAGATTTAAATAGGAATAATTTATTTAATAAGACTTAATTTATTTCGTTAGATAAAAATTATAATTAACTTAGGGGGGTGTTAGTGTTAGGGTTAGACTTAGCTTTAGGGGTTAATCCATTTATTAGAGTAGCGGTGAGCTCTGGTCAGCAGATTAGGGGTTAATACTTGATGTTAGCTGTCGGCGATGTTAGGGAGGGCAGATTAGGGGTTAATACTATTTATTATAGGGTTATTGAGGCGGGAGTCAGGCGGATTAGGGGTTAATACATTTATTATACTAGCGGTGAGCTCCGGTCGGCAGACTAGGGGTTAATTATTGTAGGTAGCTGGCGGCGACGTTGTGGGGGGCAGATTAGGGGTTAATAAATATAATATAGGGGTCGGCGGTGTTAGGGGCAGCAGATTAGGGGTACATAGGGATAACGTAGTTGGCGGCGGTGTATGGAGCGGAAGATTAGGGGTTAAAAAATTTAAATATAGTGGCGGCGATGTGGGGGGACCTCGGTTTAGGGGTACATAGGTAGTTTATGGGTGTAGTGTACTTTAGAGCACAGTAGTTAAGAGCTTCATAAACCGGCGTTAGCCCAGAAAGCTCTTAACTACTGACTTTTTTCTGCGGCTGGAGTTTTGTTGTTAGATTTCTAACGCTCACTTCAGCCACGACTCTAAATACCAGCGTTAGAAAGATCCCATTGAAAAGATAGGATATGCAATTGATGTAAGGGGATCTGCGGTATGGAAAAGTCGCGGTTGGAAAGTGAGCGTTAGACCCTTTAATGACTGGCTCCAAATACCAGAGGGCGGTAAAAACCAGCTTTAGGAGCCTCTAACGCTGGTTTTGACGGCTACCGCCCAACTCTAAATCTAGGCCTATGATAGTTAAACACATGAGTTATCCTAGTTATGCATTCAGATAGTAAAGTATTGGATAGAAGGGCTTCTGTTACCATACATATTTGACAGCATAATGTGTTTTCAGAATACAATTGTACGTGCCATTTCATTTTCTCAGAATCCAGTCATACCCATATTTCTGTTATGTAGTTTGCCACCTCTGTAATGTGAAAACCACTGCATAGTAAAGCACATTTCTAGCTAAATAGGGGATACATGGAAAACAATAAAATTTTGTATAATAAGTACAAATTTCACAGAATTTAATTGTATTATTAATTAAATAGTTCCTTTTCCTGCAAAATTTCAAAACAATTTAAAACATTTTAATAAAATGTAATCTTTGCAGAACAAATTTGTAACAAATTTAAATATGATTTAAAGGGACAGTCTAGTAAAAGTTACATTTTGAACAACTTTTCAATTTACTTTTATCATCAAATTTGTGTGATCTTATCTTGGTATTTTTGGTTGAAAGCTAAACCTAGGTAGGCTCATATGCCTTGAAGGTCACCTCTTATTTCAGTGCATTTTGACTGTTTTTTAAGCTAGACCGCCCTAGCTCATGTGTGCCATATAGATAACATTCTGCTCACTCCCGTGGAGTTTCCTAGGAGTCAGTACTAATTGGCTAAAATGCAACTCTGTTGAAAGAACTGAAATAAGGGGGCAGTGTGCAGAGGCTTAGATACAAGGTATTCACAGAGGTAAAAAGTGTGATACTATAACTGTGTTTATGCAAAACTGAGGAATGGGTAATAAAGGGATTATCTATCTTTTTAAACAATAACAATCCTGAAGTAGACTGTCCCTTTAAAAATACAATTTTATACTGCATGCTTCTATTTTAGTATTTAATGTATTAGTTGTGAGCCCTATGGTAAATGTATGCACCTCTACATAATCAAATGCTGGGAACACCACTTTGCTGGGCACATTATTCCCAAGATAAAATCTGCCTTAAAAGAATTCCAACATGGGCTTCATGGTACTGGAGAGATATCTTACAGAATCTATCAAGCACAGATACTTTTAGATAATCAGATCCTAGGTTAGAAAGATTATAATAATTGCTTAAAGGTGTTTGATGTTTTAGAAAGCATACAACCAAATCAGACTACTTTACAGAATATCCATGTGGTCATTTTTGCTAAAACTACAAAAAAGGGAGAGCAAAGTCAAAATTAAACTTTTATGATTTAGAGAGAGCATTTAATGTTAAGCAGCTTTCTGATTTACTTCTATTACCTCATTTGTTTTTCTTCTTGGTCCTGAGGTAGGCTCAGGAGCAGCAAAGTACTTTTAAGATTGCAGCATGCCCCCAGGTTACAAGCAGAGCATACTTACCCAATACCCACTGCCTGGTGCATATGTCCTTGTGTGTGAACTTGATTTATATTTGTGCTAGTGAATGCGCAATAAACACCGATCTGTTCCTGTCTTGGCTCTGAGATGTACACTTAGCACGTACACAAGGTTTCAGACATAAAGAGTCCAAAGGAGCACTTTTTAACAAACTTTATATTGCTAAATGTATTCAATAGCCACAAAGCCTATTATAAACTTGTATGACCATCTAATTAAATGCCCAGGGCTAAAATGTATATGTAACAATAATTTATTTTGCTAATTGTTTGTCCACCTTCCTTTGTGTTCTACATAGGGTCCCAAATTTAAAGGGATATCATTTTTTTAATTAAAATGTAACAATAATAATAATAATAATAATAATAAATTAAACGTCATTTATGAATATTTACTGAAAATTTGTATTTTGGTGCCTAATATCATTTAAACAATAATATAGATTAATGCATTTAGTAAGGGGCACATGTAAAATATTTTCAGTTTGCTGCTTGTGGCATTCCTTGCGGCACAAGTAAATGTATCTGCACTTTCACTTCCCAGACAGTGGTCATCAACCAGGGTGCCAGATCAGAGAAGTATAATAAAAATAATAAGTAAGAGCTTCTAAAGGGAGCTGCATGGCTGCATGTTCAATTCAAAATAAAGTAAAATAGTTTTGAGATTTCAGCTTTCCTTACAGAAGTCAGTCATGGATTTTATAATATTCATAAATGAATGTATTCTTGAAATACTGACCCTAAGTAATGGGGTATTAAATAAACAGTAATGTAAAATAGTTCCATGAGTATTTTATTGAAATAATGGTGACCAGAAAAAACTGTGATCATATGCAATATAAATTGTGAAAACCAATCATTCTAAAAAAAAAAATTCCTGTGCATTAAGGCTCAGAAAAAAAAATTAAAGATGAAAAAATTCCAAACATTTAAAATAAAAAAAATAAAAAGTTATTTAGTACTGATTTTAGTTATCTATATGCCAGTGAAATTGTGATATCCCAGTTCGTAACAGAACCTTCTTTAAAAAAGATTTTAGAATCTTCCTCCTCGATTGGAGTCGGAGAGGTAAAATTATTTATGAAAACACTACCATGATATAGATCACATGCATTGGTGTAAATTTATAAGTTTCTTGGTGTTGGTTTTATAGCATTTTCTCAATCTTTTATTTTACAGACTGAGCTGAACAATGAATTGTTTGCTGCTAGGAATAAACTTGTTCTTGTATATTTTTCATCTGAAAAATGTGGACCATGTAAACTAACAACACCTTTTCTCAATGTAAGTAGAAATGTATAAAAATGTTTTGCAACATATGATACAAAGGAAACATGATTATCTTATACATGTCATTTATTTAAATAACATCAAATGTAATGCTACAAAATCATATATTTAGTCTGTATTTCCGATATCTCTGGGATCAGGGCTGGTGCTACAATAAAGGCAGATTAGGAGACCGCCTAAGGGCACAAATTTGATGCATGAATATTTTTTTAAATGTGTACATTTGCAATTTTTGCTGCCTAACTTGGGCTTTATAGTTGGGGCCATGTGTGGTGGCATAATGGCTAGGATCGGAGGGGAGTATATATTCACAAAATCCGTTGGTGCTCTACAAATAACTGATAATAATATGTATATATAAATAAATATAAATGGATATTTGTGTTTGAAATCCAGTGAGTGCGGTACTCTCTTTATGATTTATGTAACTTTGTACCGGCACCCTGGTAGATGCTATATCAGTAAGTGAAAGTGCAGTCCCTTTTGGATTTTATATATATATATATATATATATATATATACATATATATATATATATATATATATATATACACACTATATACACTATATACACTCTGCATGCATACCTATACATTAAAGTGTGTGTATGGATGGCCATAATCTTTATTCACAACAACAACATTGTGGCTAGATTACGAGTGGATCACACATTAGTGCTCCTGCTCAGTCATAAACTACGCTCAAAGGAGGTTTTTTAGTGATTTTACCAACATATCATTAGATATATATAGAAATATTTATTTAAGAATAAATAGAACATATTCATCTATGTGTAAAACATTGGAATGTGAAATATTTATATTTCTTGTTGGTTTTAGCGCACTTGAATAAACATAATCGGGTTAGCATGCGAGTATGGGTGTTAGTTTATTTCCAGTTTAATTGCTCCATTGAAATCTATAGTAGAATACATTAACGTATGTGTGATATTTGAAAGTCCACTTTTTGCACACCTCAGGTTTTTACACACACACTAACTTTTTTCTTTCAACTCATAATATGAGCACAAACTGACGTGCAAAAAAACACCATCTAGTGAAGTTAATGCGTGAGCGCCAAATTTTGCGCTGCTCGTAATCTAGCCGATTTTTTAATGAAAATGTGTTATTTCTTAAGAGGCACATTTTCAGGACAGAGAAGTTGATCAGCAGCTTAAACTAGTGCTACTGCTACAAGCCAGCAGCAGCACAAACATTTAAAACATATATATTTTATGTGGTTAGGATTGAGAATAAGTGAAAGTGAAGCTTACGTTGTTGTTGGTTGAAGCAGAAATCAATAAACTGTCAAATTGCAGGATATAGTTATTAAACGGCTAAAAACATTCCCACCTTAATAGTGCAAAAGTGATATGTGCTTCCTACTAATGCTCATTAGTGTATATCTGCTTCTTGCTAATGCTCATTAGTGTATATGTGCTTCCTGCTAATGCTAATTAGTGTATATGTGCTTCCTGATAACTCATTTGTGTATATGTGCTTCCTGATAATACTCATTGGTGTTTATGTGCTTCCTGCTAATATTCATTTGTATATATGTGCTTCCTGCTAATGCTCATTGATGTATATGTGCCTCCTACTGATGCTTATTAGTGTATATGTGCTTCCTGCTAATGATCATTAGTGTATATGTGCTTTCTGCTAATGATCATTAGTGTATATGTGCTTCCTGCTAATATTCATTAGTGTATATATGCTTCCTGCTAATGCTCATTGGTGTATATGTGTTTCCTGATACTGATCATTTGTGTATATGTGCTTCCTGCTAATGCTCATTGGTGTATATGTGCCTCCTGCTAATGCTCACTGGTGTACAGGGAGTGCAGAATTATTAGGCAAATGAGTATTTTGACCACATCATCCTCTTTATGCATGTTGTCTTACTCCAAGCTGTATAGGCTCGAAAGCCTACTACCAATTAAGCATATTAGGTGATGTGCATCTCTGTAATGAGAAGGGGTGTGGTCTCATGACATCAACACCCTATATCAGGTGTGCATAATTATTAGGAAACTTCCTTTCCTTTGGCAAAATGGGTCAAAAGAAGGACTTGACGGGCTCAGAAAAGTAAAAAATAGTGAGATATCTTGCAGAGGGATGCAGCACTCTTAAAATTGCAAAGCTTCTGAAGCGTGATTATCGAACAATCAAGCGTTTCATTCAAAATAGTCAACAGGGTCGCAAGAAGCGTGTGGAAAAACCAAGGCGCAAAATAACTGCCCATGAACTGAGAAAAGTCAAGCGTGCAGCTGCCAAGATGCCACTTGCCACCAGTTTGGCCATATTTCAGAGCTGCAACATCACTGGAGTGCCCAAAAGCACAAGGTGTGCAATACTCAGAGACATAGCCAAGGTAAGAAAGGCTGAAAGACGACCACCACTGAACAAGACACACAAGCTGAAACGTCAAGACTGGGCCAAGAAATATCTCAAGACTGATTTTTCTAAGGTTTTATGGACTGATGAAATGAGAGTGAGTCTTGATGGGCCAGATGGATGGGCCCGTGGCTGGATTGGTAAAGGGCAAAGAGCTCCAGTCCGACTCAGACGCCAGCAAGGTGGAGGTGGAGTACTGGTTTGGGCTGGTATCATCAAAGATGAGCTTGTGGGGCCTTTTCGGGTTGAGGATGGAGTCAAGCTCAACTCCCAGTCCTACTGCCAGTTTCTGGAAGACACCTTCTTCAAGCAGTGGTACAGGAAGAAGTCTGCATCCTTCAAGAAAAACATGATTTTCATGCAGGACAATGCTCCATCACACGCGTCCAAGTACTCCACAGCGTGGCTGGCAAGAAAGGGTATAAAAGAAGAAAATCTAATGACATGGCCTCCTTGTTCACCTGATCTGAACCCCATTGAGAACCTGTGGTCCATCATCAAATGTGAGATTTACAAGGAGGGAAAACAGTACACCTCTCTGAACAGTGTCTGGGAGGCTGTGGTTGCTGCTGCACGCAATGTTGATGGTGAACAGATCAAAACACTGACAGAATCCATGGATGGCAGGCTTTTGAGTGTCCTTGCAAAGAAAGGTGGCTATATTGGTCACTGATTTGTTTTTGTTTTGTTTTTGAATGTCAGAAATGTATATTTGTGAATGTTGAGATGTTATATTGGTTTCACTGGTAAAAATAAATAATTGAAATGGGTATATATTTGTTTTTTGTTAAGTTGCCTAATAATTATGCACAGTAATAGTCACCTGCACACACAGATATCCCCCTAAAATAGCTATAACTAAAAACAAACTAAAAACTACTTCCAAAACTATTCAGCTTTGATATTAATGAGTTTTTTGGGTTCATTGAGAACATGGTTGTTGTTCAATAATAAAATTAATCCTCAAAAATACAACTTGCCTAATAATTCTGCACACCCTGTATATGTGCTTCCTGCTAATGCTCATTAGTGTATATGTGATTCCTGCTAATGCTCATTAGTGTATATGTGCTTCATGCCAATGCTCATTAGTGTATATGTGCTTCATGCTAATGCTCATTGATGTATATGTGCCTCATCCTGATGCTCATTAGTGTATATGTGTTTCCTGCTAATTCTCATTAGTATATATGTGCTTCCTGCTAATGCTCATTAGGGAATATGTGCTTCCTTCTAATGTTTATTAGTGTATATGTGCTTCCTGCTAATGCTCATTAGTGTATATGTGCTTCCTGCTAATGTTCATTGGTGTATATGTGCTTCTTTTTAATGTTCATTGGTGTACTTACACCCCCCAACTGTCCCAATTTTAGCGGTCTGTCCCGCTGTCCCGGGTTGCTTGGCATCTGTCCTGAATTGCCCCAATCAGTTTTTTCAAAATAAATAAATATATATATATATATATATATATATATATATATATATATATATATATATATATATATATTCTCTACCAGGGTTAGATACCGGTTAGATTCCCTGTGGAATGGTGTGTGGGTTAAGCAGGAGGAAGAAGCCTGTATACCCTCTGACCTCAGGTAATGGTGACCTCTAACCTCTGGTAGTGATGACATCTAACCCCTGCTGATAATACTAGCATGCCTTCAGTTTTATAGGATGAGCAGTGCTTGCTAATACCAGGGTAACAAACAGGGCAGCCTCAGACTGCCAGCTAATGTGCTTTCCAACCCCAGGACCCAATATAATGAATTACAGATACCAATATATGATGTAGTGTGTGTGTGTATATGTATGTATAAGTGTGTGTGTGTGTGTGTGTAGAAGTGTGTGTATCTGCATGTATAACTGTAAGCTATGTAGTGTGTGTATCTGTAGGCATAATTGTGTGTGTGTGTGTGTATCTGCATGTATAAGTGTATACTATGCAGTGGGTGTATCTGCATGTATAACTAAGCTATGTAGTGTGTGTATCTGTAGGCATAAGTGTGTGTGTGTGTGTATCTGCATGTATAAGTGTATGCTATGTAGTGGGTGTATCTGCATGTATAAGTGTATGCTATGTAGTGTGTGTATCTGCATGTATAAATGTATGCTATGTAGTGTGTGTATCTGTATGTATAAGTGTGTGTATCTGCATGTATAAGTGTATGCTATGTAGTGTGTGTGTGTCTGCATGTATAAGTGTAAGCTATGTAGTGTGTGTGTATCTGTATGTATAAGAGTATGTGTATCTGCATGTATAATTATGCTATGTAGTGTATGTGTGTGTATCTGTATGTAAAAGTGTTTGTGTGTGTATCTGCATGTATAAGTGTATACTATGTAGTGTGTGTGTGTGTGTGTGTGTATATATGTATGTATACGTGTGTGTATCTGCATGTATAAGTGTATGCTATGTAGTGTGTGTATCTGTATGTATAAGTGTGTGTATCTGCATGTATAAGTGTATGCTATGTAGTGTGTGTGTGTGTCTGCATGTATAAGTGTAAGCTATGTAGTGTGTGTGTATCTGTATGTATAAGATTATGTGTATCTGCATGTATAATTATGCTATGTAGTGTATGTGTGTGTATCTGTATGTAAAAGTGTTTGTGTGTGTATCTGCATGTATAAGTGTATACTATGTAGTGTGTGTGTGTGTGTGTGTGTATCTGTATCTATAAGTGTATGTGTGTATCTGCTTATATAAGTGTATGCTATGTAGTGTGTGTGTGTATCTGCATGTGTAAGGTATGCTGTGTAGTGTGTATCTGCATGTATAAGTGTAAGATAAGTTGTGTGTGTGTATCTGCATGTATAAGTGTATTCTGTGTAGTGTATGTGTATCTGCATGTATAAGTGTATGCTGTGTAGTGTGTGTGTATCAGCATGTATAAGTGTAAGCTATGTAGTGTGTATGTGTATCTGCATGTATAAGTGTATGCTGTGTAGTGTGTGTGTATCTGCATGTATAAGTGTGAGCTATGTAGTGTGTGTGTGTATCTGCATGTATAAGTGTAAGCTATGTAGTGTGTGTGTGTGTGTATCTGCATGTATAAGTGTATGCTATGTAGTGTGTGTGTGTGTGTATCTGCATGTATAAGTGTAAGCTATGTAGTGTGTGTGTGTATCTGCATGTATAAGTGTAAGCTATGTAGTATGTGTGTATCTGCATGTATAAGTGTAAGCTATGTAGTGTGTGTGTGTGTGTGTGTATCTGCATGTATAAGTGTAAGCTATGTAGTGTGTGTGAGGTATATGCATGTGTAAGTGTATGCTGTGTAGTGTGTATGCTATGTAGTGTGTGTTTCTGTGTATTTGAGTGTGTGTACATGTATATGTGCATTTTTGCTGACTTTAAATGCCAGAATCTAGAATATTAATGGGGAATGCAGAGAACAGTTTTAAAGAATCTATTAATAAATGTCCAATTAAGCTTAAAATATTTAGCACTGTCTCTGGAAAGGCTAATTAAATACAGAGCTCACATAACAGCCTATACCAGTGGTATGAGCTTGTGTTTGATTTGCTGCCTAAGAGTATTAAAATATATGAATTATTTAGAATTTTGCTTATATTACTTTGGTCTTATGATTTTTTTAAGCCCCATCCCCACTCCTGCCCACCACATATCACACTTCTGCCGCAGGTGGTGTCCCTCTTTTGAATTTTTAAATCTTGGGAGGTCTGTATATGTGCTTCCTGCTAATGCTCATTAGTGTAAATGTGCTTCCTGCTAATGCTCATTAGTGTAAATGTGCTTCCTGCTAATGCTCATTAGTGTAAATGTGCTTCCTGCTAATGTTCATTAGTGTATATGTGCTTCCTGCTAATGCTCATTAGTGTAAATGTGCTTCCTGCCAATGTTCATTAGTGTATATGTGCTTCCTGCTAATGCTCTTTAGTGTATATGAGCTTCCTGCTAATGCTCTTTAGTGTATATGAGCTTCCTGCTAATGCTCATTAGTGTATATGGGCTTCCTGCTAATGCTCATTAGTGTAAATGTGCTTCCTGCTAATGTTCATTAGTGTATATGTGCTTCCTGCTAATGCTCTTTAGTGTATATGAGCTTCCTGCTAATGTTCATTGGTGTATATGTGCTTCCTGCTAATGCTCATTAGTGTATATGAGCTTCCTGCTAATGCTCATTAGTGTATATTTGTTTCCTGCTAATGCTCATTAGTGTATATGGGCTTCCTGCTAATGCTCATTAGTGTAAATGTGCTTCCTGCTAATGTTCATTAGTGTATATGTGCTAACTGCTAATGCTCATTAGTGTAAATGTGCTTCCTGCTAATGTTCATTAGTGTATATGTGCTTCCTGCTAATGCTCTTTAGTGTATATGAGCCTCCTGCTAATGCTCTTTAGTGTATATGAGCTTCCTGCTAATGCTCATTAGTGTATATGGGCTTCCTGCTAATGCTCATTAGTGTAAATGTGCTTCCTGCTAATGTTCATTAGTGTATATGTGCTTCCTGCTAATGCTCTTTAGTGTATATGAGCTTCCTGCTAATGCTCATGGGTGTATATGTGCTTCCTGCTAATTCTCATTAGTGTATATTTGCTTCCTGCTATTGCTCACTCATTAGTGCATATGTACTTCCTGCTAATGCTCATTGGTGTATATGTGCTTCCTGCTAATGCTCATTAGTGTATATTTGCTTCTTGCTAATGCTCATTAGTGTATATGTACTTCCTGCTAATGCTCGTTGGTGTATATGTGCTTCCTGCTATAGCTCATTAGTGTATATTTGCTTCCTGCTAATGCTTATTGGTGTATATGTGCTTCCTGCTAATACTCATTAGTGTATATGTACTTCCTGCTAATGCTCATTAGTGTAAATGGGCTTCTTGCTAATGCTCATTAGTGTAAATGTGCTTCTTGCTAATGTTCATTAGTGTATATGAGCTTCCTGCTAATGCTCATTAGTGTATATGTGTTTCCTGCTAATGCTCATGGGAGTATATGTGCTTCCTGCTAATTCTCATTAGTGTATATTTGCTTCCTGCTATTGCTCACTCATTAGTGCATATGTACTTCCTGCTAATGCTCATTGGTGTATATGTGCTTCCTGCTAATGCTCATTAGTGTATATGTGCTACCTGCTAATGCTCATTAGTGTATATTTGCTTCTTGCTAATGCTCATTAGTGTATATGTACTTCCTGCTAATGCTCGTTGGTGTATATGTGCTTCCTGCTATAGCTCATTAGTATATATTTGCTTCCTGCTAATGCTTATTGGTGTATATGTACTTCCTGCTAATGCTCATTAGTGTAAATGGGCTTCTTGCTAATGCTCATTAGTGTAAATGTGCTTCTTGCTAATGCTCATTAGTGTATATGTGCTTCCTGCTAATACTCATTAGTGTATATGTACTTCCTGCTAATGCTCATTAGTGTATATAAGCTTCCTGCTAATGCTCTTTAGTGTATATGGGCTTCCTGCTAATGCTCATTAGTGTATATGTGCTTCCTGCTAATGCTCATTAGTGTAAATGTGCTTCCTGCTAATGTTCTTTAGTGTATATGGGCTTCCTGCTAATGTTCATTAGTGTAAATGTGCTTACTGCTAATGCTCATTAGTGTATATGGGCTTCCTGCTAATACTCATTAGTGTATATGTACTTCCTGCTAATGCTCATTAGTGTATATGGGCTTCCTGCTAATACTCATTAGTGTATATGTATTTCCTGCTAATGCTCATTAGTGTATATGTGCTTCCTGCTAATGCTCATTAGTGTATATATACTTCCTGCTAATGATCATTAGTGTTTATATGCTTCCTGCTAATGCTCATTAGTGTAAATGTGCTTCTTGCTAATGCTCATTAGTGTAAATGGGCTTCTTGCTAATGCTCATTAGTGTAAATATGCTTCTTGCTAATGCTCATTAGTGTAAATGGGCTTCCTGCTAATGTTCTTTAGTGTAAATGTGCTTCCTGCTAATGCTCATTAGTGTATATGGGCTTCCTGCTAATGCTCATTAGTGTATATGGACTTCCTGCTAATTATCATTAGTTTATATGTTCTTGTAATTTTCTATGACAATAATGGCCCTTTAATTTCTTGTCTACAAACTGGGGATACATGTTTTAAGTTTCACAATCTCTGGTTCTTTTATGAATAACTGATTTTTGAATAAAAAACAAAAGTAGCTGATGCCCACCTACAAAGATAGGGGACTATTTATTAATGTGTGAGCGGACATGATCCGATCTAGTGGATCATGTCCGCTGCACATCGATAAATGTTGACAGCATATGTGTCGGCATTTATCATTGCACAGGCAGTTCCGGTGAACTGCTTGTGCAATGCGCCCCTTGCAGATTCAAAGCCAATCGGACTCTAGCAGGGGGTGTCAATCAGCCCGATCGTATAGGATCAGGTGGATTGATGATCGCAGCCTCAGAGCAGACGGACAAGTTATGGAGCAGAGGTCTTAAGACCGCTGCTTCATAACTGCTGTTTCCGGTGAGCCTGAAGGCTTGTGCGGAAACAGTGGCATTAAGCTCCATTCAGAGTTTGATAATTCGGCCCCTAAGTCTTAAATCAATGTATAGAGAACATTTTTTGAGCATTGTTTTTGTTTTACTGCATCACATAATATTATAATTATTATCTATTTCGTATACAGACATTAAAGGGACAGTCTACACCAGAATTGTTATTGTTTTAAAAGTTAGATAATCCCTTTATTACCCATTCCCTAGTTTTGCATAACCAACACGGTTATATTAATATACTTTTACCTCTGCGATTACCTTTGTATCTAAGCTTTTGCAAACTGCCCCCTTATTTGAGTACTTTTGACAGACTTGCATTTTAGCCAATCAGTGCTGGCTCCTAGGTAACTCCACATGCATGAGCACAGTGTTATCTATAGGACATAAAGGGGAAAAACTGTCAAAATGCATTAAAAAAAGAAGCGGCCTTCAAGGTCTAAGAAATTAGCATATGAACCTCCTAGGTTTAGCTTTCAACTAAGAATATCAAGAGAACAAAGCAAAATTGGTGATAAAAGTAAATTGGAAAATTGTTTAAAATCACATACCCTATCTGAATCATGAAAGTTTATTTTGGACTAGACTGCCCCTTATGTACACAAAGCTGTATATACCCATTAGCTATGAAGATACTAAGTAGCATCAAAATAACTAAGAACATATTTTCCATTTTACTTCACAGAACCTAGAACCACAGATGCCAGATGTGGTCATTATTAATGTTGATACCAACGAATGTGAGGTTAGTAAAAAAACAAAACAAAATAAAAAAGAAACTAAAAAAACAGATTTGGTCAAACATCTGGATGAATGTAATGTTTTTTTAAATTATTTTAGGATTTTATTGAGCGTTACGTGATCAAGGGAATACCATCATTTTACTTTTTTAGGGAAACTAAATTGGTAAGTATTTAAAAATATACAGAAAAATACTATATTGATTTTGTTTAAAAAAAAAAGAAAAAGAAAAAATCTCTCAAACATTAACCCCTTCACAACGTTAGGACGTTCCATGCCATTTTAACAGCGCTGGGCTTTAACGCCGAAGGACGGCAGGGAACTTCCTACCTTATAAGATGTCCTGCAGCCTCCCCATTTTGATGAACGCAAGATTGGACTGGGGCGTGCCTAGCAACTTGGGCAGTCCCCCATGTTCCGATCCTGGTCTTGAAATAACGTGATCGCATCGACGATTGGGTGATTTCATTTTTGCAGGAAGTGTTTACATCATTACTTTGTTCAGATTTTAAACACTTGTGATGGGCATGAACGGGTTAACCCCAGTCCTTTACATACTGTATATGACACTGCTCCTGTTATGTGATAAGCTGCAAAACTATACATTTAAATATGGTTCATAGACAACTGTCCTGAACTGTTAAATTCCTATCAGAGGCATTTTCAATTGGTTGATGAAGAAATAGTGCTACTGTAACACTAATTTACGGAGCCCCAGAGGTGTCACACAAGATTTTTTTTATAAATCATGAGCACATTTTGCTAAATCGTGAGCACATTTTGCTAAATTGTGTGCACGATTTATTATATTGTGCGCACAATTAACCTATATTGTGTGCACAATTTAGTTAAATCATGCTCACAATTTAGCTAAATCGTGCGCACAATTTAGCTATATCGTGCGCAGAATTTAGCTATATCGTGCGCACAATTTAGTTAAATCGTGCTCATGGTTTAGCTGAATCGTGAGCACGATTTAGCTAAATCGTGCACACGATTTAGCTAAATTGTGAGCATGATTTAAAATCATGCTATTCTACCTTAACCCCTTAACGACCGAGGACGTGCAGGGTACGTCCTCAAAAAAAAGGCAGTTAAAGCCTGAGGACGTACCCTGCACGTCCTCGGTGTGGAAAGCAGCTGGAAGCGATCCTGCTCGCTTCCAGCTGCTTTCCGGTTATTGCAGTGATGCCTCGATATGGAGGCATCCTGCAATAACTCTAGATGGCCATCCGATGCAGAGAGCCACTCTGTGGCCCTCTCTGCACCGGACATCGATGGCCGGTATTGTTGGTGGGTGGGAGCCGACTTGGGAGGCGGGTGGGCGGCCATCGATGGGCCAGGTAATGTAGAGGGGGGCGCGTGCACGGGGCAGGAGCGGGTGGGAACCGCTACACTACAGAAAAGACTGTGCTAAAAGTGTCAGAAAAAAGTTTTTATTTTAAAAACAAACAAACAATCAAAGGTATCTCGGATGGGGTGGGGGTTTGTTCTTTGGTGGTGAAGGAGCTACACTACAGAAAATGGGGAAAAAATAAAAAAGCAACTGTTTTATTCTAAACTGGGTACTGGCAGACAGCTGCCAGTACCCAAGATGGCGGCCATTAAGGCAGAGGGGGAGGGTTAGAGAGCTGTTTGGTGGGGGATCAGTCAGGTTGGGGGCTAAGGGGGGCTCCTACACAGCAGCATATGTAAAAATGCTTAAAAAAAACAAAAAAGCCTAAATATATCTTTTATTTTAGTACTGGCAGAGTTGCTGCCAGTACTTAAGATGGCGGGGACAATTGTGAGGCGGGGGAGGGAAGAGAGCTGTTTGGGAGGGATCAGGGGGTCTGATATTTCAGGTGGGAGGCTGAGCTCTACACTAAAGCTAAAATTAACCCTGCAAGCTCCCTACAAGCTACCTAATTAACCCCTTCACTGCTAGCCATAATACACGTGTGATGCGCAGCGGCATTTAGCGGCCTTCTAAGTACCAAAAAGCAACGCCAAAGCCATATATGTCTGCTATTTCTGAACAAAGGGGATCCCAGAGAAGCATTTACAACAATTTGTGCCATAATTGCACAAGCTGTTTGTAAATGATTTCAGTGAGAAACCTAAAATTGTGAAAAATTTAACTTTTTTTTAAATTTGATCGCAATTGGCGGTGAAATGGTGGCATGAAATATACCAAAATGGGCCTAGATCATTACTTGGGTTTGTCTACTACACTACACTAAAGATAAAATTACCCCTAAAAGCTCCCTACATGCTCCCTAATTAACCCCTTTAATGCTGCGCATAATACACATGTGGTGCACAGTGGCATTTAGCGGCCTTCTAATTACCAAAAAGCAACGCCAAAGCCATATATGTCTGCTATTTCTGAACAAAGGGGATCCCAAAGAAAAATTTACAATCATTTATGCCATAATTGCACAAGCTGTTTGTAAATAGTTTCAGTGAGAAACCAAAAGTTTGTGAAAAAAATTGTGAAAAAGTGAACGATTTTTTGTATTTGGCGGTGAAATGGTGGCATGAAATATACCAAAATTGGCCTAGATCAATACTTTGGGATGTCTTCTAAAAAAATATATATATACATGGCAATGGATATTCAGGAATTCCTGAAAGATATTAGTGTTCTAATGTAACTAGCGCTAATCTTGAAAAAAAAATGGTTTGGAAATAGCAAAGTGCTACTTGTACTTATTGCCCTATAACTTGCAAAAAAAGGAAAGAACATGTAAACATTGGGTATTTCTAAACTCAGGACAAAATTTAGAAACTATTTAGCATGGGTGTTTTTTGGTGGTTGTAGATGTGTAACAGATTTTGGGGGTCAAAGTTAGAAAAAGTGTGTTTTTTTTCCATTTTTTCTCATATTTTATATTTTTTTTATAGTAAATTATAAGATATGATGAAAATAATGGTATCTTTTGAAAGTCCATTTAATGACGAGAAAAACGGTATATAATATGTGTGGGTACAGTAAATGAGTAAGAGGAAAATTACAGCTAAACACAAAGACCACAAAAATGTAAAAATAGCCTTGGTCCCAAATGGACAGAAAATGGAAAAGTGCTGTGGTCATTAAAGGGTTAGGCATGAATCCTCCCACTTAATGATCAGCCTGCTCACCAGCTACACTTTCAATTTCAGAGTTCAGTCAGTGTGACTGTGTTAATATGAGACAGGCAGACTGGTAAGTAGCTTCAGCCACATGGATTTCTAAAAGTCCAATATTATCATTATGTTATGTGACAAAAAGTACATTTAGCATAAAACATATTATCCTTTCACAATACAATGCAATTATATTTAAATTATTAGAGGTGAAATACGGGTACATAAATTATATTATATTTTAAGTATATATTGAACAGAAATCAGTTATTTATTCAGGTTAAAAACTGTTTTTTCAAAACAAAATAGTTGCGCTCCCTGTAAAAAATTATGAATTGTATAATTTCAAATACTTATTTTTCTGTCATTTCTCTATAAAATATTGTCACATTCTGATGTCTTTTTTTAAGCAGTCATTTCGTTTTTTATTAATACTATAGAAACATCTAATTTGATTCCACTACCTAAAGTAAAAAATGGCAATGAGAACTGTACACATTTTCATAATGCTCTGTGCACAATAGAATCATGGAAGTACACACAATGCTGTACATTGCAAAGCTTATACAAAATATAGGGATTAGATCCCAAAGCAGTATAGCTGCAAAATGTGTTGTTTACATTAGATATGTGCGATTCGGTTCGATTTGGAAATTCAGAAAATTCGGCGATTCGAATCAAACCGAATTTCCGAATTAAATTTCTGCCGAATTTTCCGAATCGAACCGAATCGAATCGATTCGTAAATTCGGATGGGCATTGGGATTACACTAGTATTGTACAGTATGTTAGGTTAACACCTAATATACAGTATAATACTAGTCTAATCCCACCTAACACTTACCGAAATGCCGAATTTCTGAACCGAATCGAACCGAATCAAACCGAATCCAGCCGAATTTCTTCGAATCCGAATGAATCCAAAACGAATCCGAACCGAACTTCGAAAATTTCCTAATCGATCCGAACCAAACCGAATTTTTTCGCCATACACATGTCTAGTTTACATTGAGATATCTGTCTGAGTGCAATGTAAAGTTTAAAGGGACAGTCTACGTCAAATGTTTTATTGTGTAAAAAAATAGTCGGCTAGATTTAGAGTTTAGTGATTTCTGGCCGCACCATAAAAATAACTCTGGTATTGAGAGTCCACATAAAGGCTGCGTTAGGCTCCAAAAAAGGAGCGTATAGCATATTTAACGCAACTTCAACTCTCGATACCAAAGTTGCTTACGGACGCGGCCAGCCTCAAAAACGTGCTCGTGCACGATTCCCCCATAGGAAACAATGGGGCTGTTTGAGCTGAAAAAAAACCTAACACCTGCAAAAAAGCCGCGTTCAGCTCCTAACGCAGCCCCATTGTTTCCTATGGGGAAACACTTCCTACGTCTGCACCTAACACTCTAACATGTACCCCGAGTCTAAAAACCCCTAACCTTACACTTATTAACCCCTAATCTGCCGCCCACGCTATTGATGACCCCTGCATATTATTATTAACCCCTAATCTGCCGCTCCGTAAACCGCTGCTACTTACATTATCCCTATGTACCCCTAATCTGCTGCCCCTAACACCGCCGACACCTATATTATATTTATTAACCCCTAATCTGCCCCCCACAACGTCGCCTCCACCTGCCTACACTTATTAACCCCTAATCTGCCGACCGGACCTGAGCGCTACTATAATAAAGTTATTAACCCCTAATCCGCCTCACTAACCCTATAATAAATAGTATTAACCCCTAATCTGCCCTCCCTAACATCGCTGACACCTAACTTCAATTATTAACCCCTAATCTGCCGACTGGAGCTCACCGCTATTCTAATAAATGTATTAACCCCTAAAGCTAAGTCTAACCCTAACACTAACACCCCCCTAAGTTAAATATAATTTACATCTAACGAAATTAATTATCTCTTATTAAATAAATTATTCCTATTTAAAGCTAAATACTTACCTGTAAAATAAATCCTAATATAGCTACACTATAAATTATAATTATATTATAGCTATTTTAGGATTTATATTTATTTTACAGGTAACTTTGTAATCACTTTAACCAGGTACAATAGCTATTAAATAGTTAATAACTATTTAATAGTTACCTAGTTAAAATAATAACAAAATTACCTGTAAAATAAATCCTAACCTAAGTTACAATTAAACCTAACACTACACTATCATTAAATTAATTAAATAAAATATCTACAATTACCTACAATTAAACCTAACACTACACTATCAATACATTAATTAAATACAATATCTACAAATAACTACAATGAAATAAACTAACTAAAGTACAAAAAATAAAAAAGAACTAAGTTACAAAAAATAAAAAAATATTTACAAACATAAGGAAAATATTACAACAATTTTAAACTAATTACACCTACTCTAAGCCCCCTAATAAAATAACAAAGCCCCCCAAAATAAAAAATGCCCTACCCTATTCTAAATTACTAAAGTTCAAAGCTCTTTTACCTTACCAGCCCTGAACAGGGCCCTTTGCGGGGCATGCCCCAAAGAATTCAGCTCTTTTGCCTGTAAAAAAAAACATACAATACCCCCCCCCCAACATTACAACCCACCACCCACATACCCCTAATCTAACCCAAACCCCCCTTAAATAAACCTAACACTAAGCCCCTGAAGATCATCCTACATTGTCTTTACCTCACCAGGTATCACCGATCGGTCCTGGCTCCAAAATCTTCATCCAACCCAAGCGGGGGCTGGCGATCCATCATCCGGTGGCTGAAGAGATCCAGAAGAGGCTCCAAAGTGTTCATCCTATCCGGGAAGAAGAGTAGATCCGGACCGGCAACCATCATCTTCCAAGCGGCATCTTCTATCTTCATCCGATGAGGACCGGCTCCATCCTGAAGACCTCCACCGAGGACCCATCTTCATCCGGCGACGTCCAACTGAAGAATGACGGTTCCTTTAAGGGACGTCATCCAAGATGGTGTCCCTCGAATTCCGATTGGCTGATAGGATTCTATCAGCCAATCGGAATTAAGGTAGGAATATTCTGATTGGCTGATGGAATCAGCCAATCAGAATCAAGTTCAATCCGATTGGCTGATCCAATCAGCCAATCAGATTGAGCTCGCATTCTATTGGCTGTTCCGATCAGCCAATAGAATGCGAGCTCAATCTGATTGGCTGATTAGATCAGCCAATCGGATTGATCTTGATTCTGATTGGCTGATTCCATCAGCCAATCAGAATATTCCTACCTTAATTCCGATTGGCTGATAGAATCCTATCAGCCAATCGGAATTCGAGGGACGCCATCTTGGATGACGTCCCTTAAAGGAACCGTCATTCTTCAGTTGGACGTCGCCGGATGAAGATGGGTCCGCGGTGGAGGTCTTCAGGATGGAACCGGTCCTCATCGGATGAAGATAGAAGATGCCGCTTGGAAGATGATGGTTGCCGGTCCGGATCGCTTCTTCTTCCCGGATAGGATGAAGACTTTGGAGCCTCTTCTGGACCTCTTCAGCCACCGGATGATGGATCGCCAGCCCCCGCTTGGGTTGGATGAAGATTTTGGAGCCAGGACCGATCGGTGATAGCCGGTGAGGTGAAGACAAGGTAGGATGATCTTCAGGGGCTTAGTGTTAGGTTTATTTAAGGGGGGTTTGGGTTAGATTAGGGGTATGTGGGTGGTGGGTTGTAATGTTGGGGGGGGGAGTATTGTATGTTTTTTTTTACAGGCAAAAGAGCTGAACTTCTTGGGGCATGCCCCGCAAAGGGCCCTGTTCAGGGCTGGTAAGGTAAAAGAGCTTTGAACTTTAAGAATTTAGAATAGGGTAGGGCATTTTTTATTTTGGGGGTCTTTGTTATTTTATTAGGGGGCTTAGAGTAGGTGTAATTAGTTTAAAATTGTTGTAATATTTTTCTTATGTTTGTAAATATTTTTTTATTTTTTGTAACTTAGTTCTTTTTTATTTTTTGTACTTTAGTTAGTTTATTTCATTGTAGTTATTTGTAGGTATTGTATTTAATTAATGTATTGATAGTGTAGTGTTAGGTTTAATTGTAGGTAATTGTAGGTATTTTATTTAATTAATTTAATGATAGTATAGTGTTAGGTTTAATTGTAACTTAGGTTAGGATTTATTTTACAGGTAATTTTGTAATTATTTTAACTATTTTAGCTATTAAATATTTCTTAACTATTTAATAGCTATTGTACCTGGTTAAAATAAATACAAAGTTACCTGTAAAATAAATATTAATCCTAAAATAGCTATAATATAATTATAATTTATATTGTAGCTATATTAGGATTTATTTTACAGGTAAGTATTTAGCTTTAAATAGGAATAATTTATTTAATAAGAGTTAATTAATTTCGTTAGATTTAAATTATATTTAAGTTAGGGGGGTGTTAGTGTTAGGGTTAGACTTAGCTTTAGGGGTTAATACATTTATTAGAATAGCGGTGAGCTCCGGTCCGCAGATTAGGGGTTAATAATTGAAGTTAGGTGTCGGCGATGTTAGGGAGGGCAGATTAGGGGTTAATACTATTTATTATAGGGTTAGTGAGGCGGATTAGGGGTTAATAACTTTATTATAGTAGCGGTGCGGTCCGCTTGGCAGATTAGGCGTTAATAAGTGTAGGCAGGTGGAGGCGACGTTGAGGGGGGCAGATTAGGGGTTAATAAATATAATATAGGGGTCGGCGGTGTTAGGGGCAGCAGATTAGGGGTACATAAGGATAAATTAAGTAGCGGTGCTTTGCGGTCGGCAGATTAGGGGTTAATTATTGTAGGTAGCTGGCGGCGACGTTGTGGGGGGCAGGTTAGGGGTTAATAAATATAATACAGCGGTCGGCGGTGTTAGGGGCAGCAGATTAGGGGTACATAAGTATAACGTAGGTGGCGGTCGGCAGATTAGGGGTTAAAAAAATGTAATCGAGTGGCGGTGATGTGGGGGGACCTCGGTTTAGGGGTACATAGGTAGTTTATGGGTGTTAGTGTACTTTAGAGTACAGTAGTTAAGAGCTTTATGAACCGGCGTTAGCCCAGAAAGCTCTTAACTACTGACTTTTTTCTGCGGCTGGAGTTTTGTCGTTAGAGTTCTAACGCTCACTTCAGACACGACTCTAAATACCGGAGTTAGAAAAATCCCATTGAAAAGATAGGATACGCAATTGACGTAAGGGGATCTGCAGTATGGAAAAGTCGCGGCTGAAAAGTGAGCGTTAGACCCTTTTTTGAGTGACTCCAAATACCGGAGGTAGCCTAAAACCAGCGTTAGGAGCCTCTAACGCTGGTTTTCATGGCTACCGCCAAACTCCAAATCTAGGCCAGTGACTTTGCTACTTATTCCCCAGCTTTGCACAACTAACATGTTATATTAATATAATTTATAAGAACTAAAATCAATATTATTTTATAAGTTTTTCACAGCAAGACAAAAGCTAGTTAATGTGTACCATATAGATCAGGGTTCTTCAAACCATGGGTCAGGACCCATTACTGAGCCACAACACCATGTGTACTGGGTTGTGACTTGTGTGTGTGTGTTGTAGGAGTGTGTGTGGTGTATTGTATGAGATTGCGTGTGTGCTGTGCGTGTGTTGTGTATGAGAGTGTGTGGGGTGTGTGTTGTATAAGAGTGTGTGTGTGTGTGTTGTATGAGTGTGCTATATGAAAGTGTGTGTGTGTGTGCTGTATGAGAGAGTGTGTGTTATATGAAAGTGTGTGTGTTGTATGAGTGTGCTATATAAAAGTGTGTGTGTGTGTGCTGTATAAGAGAGTGTGTGTTATATGAAAGTATGTGTGTATATTGTAAGAGAGTGTATGGGGGGAGTGTGTGTTATATGAAAGTGTGTGTGTGTTGTAACAGAGTGTATGGGGTGAGTGTGTGTTATATGAACGTGTGTGTGTGTGAAAGAGAGTGTATGGGGTGAGTGTGTGTTATATGAAAGTGTGTGTGTGTTGTAACAGAGTGTATGGGGTGAGTGTGTGTTATATGAAAGTGTGTGTGTGTGTGTGTGTTGTAAGAGAGTCTATGAGGGGAGTTTGTGTTATATGAAAGTGTGTGTGTTGTATGAGTGTGCTATATGAAAGTGTGTGTGTGTGTGTGTGTGTGCTGTATGAGAGAGTGTGTGGTATATGAAAGTATGTGTGTATGTTGTAAGAGAGTGTATGGGGTGAGTGTGTGTTATATAAAAGTGTGTGTGTGTTGTAAGAGAGTGTATGGGGTGAGTGTGTGTTATATGAAAGTGTGTGTGTGTTGTAAGAGAGTGTATGGGGGAGTGTGTGTTATATGAAAGTGTGTGTGTTGTAAGAGAGTGTATGGGGTGAGTGTGTATTATATGAAAGTGTGTGTGTGTTGTAAGAGAGTGTATGGGGTGAGTGTGTATTATATGAAAGTGTGTGTGTGTTGTAAGAGAGTGTATGGGGGGAGTGTGTGTTATATGAAAGTGTGTGTGTGTTGTAAGAGAGTGTATGGGTGGAGTGTGTGTTATATGAAAGTGTGTGTGTATGTGTGTGTTGTAAGAGAGTGTATGGGGAGAGTGTGTGTTATATGAAAGTGTGTGTGTATGTGTGTGTTGTAAGAGAGTATATGGGGTGAGTGTGTGTTATATGAAAATGTGTGTGTGTCGTAAGAGAGTGTATGGGGAGAGTGTGTGTTATATTAAAGTGTGTGTGTATGTGTGTGGTGTAAGAGAGTAATATTGGGCTTTTAGAAGTCCATGTGACTGAAGCGTAGGTACACAGTTACTTACAAAAAAGAAATTATTCACTGGCACTATGTGGGTAATTGGAGGATCACGCTATTTTTGTTTGTATGAGTGGAATCAGTGCTGCGGTTATGGTCTCCATTGATTTGGGAGTCCAACTCCATTGCAGTTTATGTTAATGTGGTGATATAACTAGTATTGACCTATTTTAAATACTAGCTTTTTAGTTAATCACAATAAAGTTTTAGGTTTTATTATTTGATGAAGATAGTGCGTCAAATCTCTCATTCCATATCTTGTTTCTCCTTATCCCTTTTTCTTCTATATTTCCTTTTATCAGTTGAATTTGATAAGTGCACAGTTACTTACCAGTTTGTCCTGATCCTCACTGACACATAGGGCTCAATTTATCACTCAAGGGGCGCTCAGGGGCATACATATTTGCCCCTGTCCGCCCCAGCTCTCCTCTGGTGGGCAGCAATCTGCTGCCAGAATTAAACATTGTACACGAGCGCTGCTTCTTGTGTGGTAACTAGCCATAGAGCAAGCTATTATGCTATTGTTCGTTCCTAGGTTGAGCGCTTCTCTCTTTTTATTTATGCAAATTATGACACTTGGGGCAGTCTCCCTAAGTGTGATGCGGGAATCCAGACGTGGACACGTTGCTCAGTGTGCCTAGAGGGATATGGCTGCACCTCACTGATGAGGCCCACAATAGGCCGAAACGTATGTCTGGGGTTTTGCTGTTTCTCTCATTCGGAGAAGGATTGCCTGGTATTTTGGGGCTGGACTGTACTGTGAAGTCAGGATCAGATTGACATGCTTCAGGAGAGTTCTTCTCTGTGAAAGGCACATGTTGAGCAAAAAGAGGCTGCTTCTTGGGTGGTAACTAACCATAGAACAAGCTATTATACTATTGTTCGTTCCCAGGTTAAGCCCTTCTCTCTTTTTATTTATGCTATTTTGTGCTCGCCTGCGATCCCACTACCTAACCACACACAGCAAATCACGCACAGTCTGGAGCTGTCAATCTCCTTGGTTGGACGAGGAGAAGAGGTTAGGAAAGCAGCGGTCTCATGGCCGCTGCTTGATAAATAGTGACTTTAGGTTCTCTTATGAGAACCTGCAGTCATAGGGAGGAGAAGGGCTTCATAAATCAAGCCCATAGTGATGTCCAGTTCATGAACAATGCAGTAGAATTACATAATTAACAAGTGCATAATAAAAAGACAATGCAAAAACACTGACAAATTAATTTTTTCTCTCATATTCCAAACCCTCTGTATCATGTAACAGACATCAGCCAATCACAGACTAGTATACATATACCATGTGAGCTTGTGCACATGCTCAGTAGGATTTTGTTCCCCAGAAAGTGTGAATATAAAAAGATTGTGCACAATTTGATAATGGAAGTGAATTGGAAAGTGTCTTAAAACTGCATGATCTGTCTGATTTATAAAAGGTTATTTTGACTTGAGTGTCCCATTTAACTAACTCCTTTGCAATGAAACACTCAGTTAACAGTACACTGATTCAAATGTAAGGTCACAGCAGTTCTCAATAGACACCTGCTATTACCCCAACTGCACCTAAAAGTATCCCTTACTGTCCCAACAAGTGAACTAATTAATTGGTTCATGAACTAGTCCAGTTAAACGAACCATCATAAATGAACTGATTCATCAAGTTGAATCAGACTTCCCATCTCTACTGACACACTGAACTGTGAACTGAAAGTACTAGTAGCTGGTGGGCGGGAGCTCCTCCTCCTGTAGATAGGTCATCAAAGCCTGACTAGCTAGGGGAGGTGCAGACTGATCTGTAAGGGGGAGAATTCATGCTTAAAGGGACAGTATACACCATTTTTCATATAACTGCATGTAATAGACACTACTATAAAGAAGAATATGCACAGATACTGATCTAAAAATCAAGTAGAAAACCTTTTAAAAACCTAGAAGCTCCAAATTAGCACTGTTGAGAAAATTAACTGGAACACTTAGCGAAAGGGGCTGGGTGCAGATACTCTCCCCCCCCCCCCCCCCTTCATATGAAAAGACAGATTAGGCAAACAGGAGCCAGCAGTTGTCTGTAAATGCACGTATACATCTGACATTTTGAGGCTTGGGTAGGAGTCTGAAACCAGCACAATGTTAATAAAAAATAAGCAAAACTAGGGGGGCGTGACCAAGCCGCAGCCATGATAGGATGCATAATTATATAGCTCTGATCTCTATGTGAAGAATCAGAGGTTTAGCTCGTTATATTTTTTGGCTTCCTACATAATAATTTTGCCTTCTTCTCAAGCAGCCAAATCTGATTCTGGAGATACTATTCTTGCTACGATTCATTCAAACAGACGATCCAATCTGGATTACTGAAAGCGGAACACTGTGGCCCACCTCACAGTACCATCTACCCCCCCTCTCCCGGTTTGAGGGCTTACCAGGTTGAGTGGTGTTTATCTGTTAAATCTAATACAGGGTGAAGCAGACATTGACCGGATAATACCCTATTTATTTATTTATACATGGAGGACTGCTACTCACAGATACATGCGCTCTTGGAAGACTTGGAGTATCGGAGGGGCTGTAACTTTAACAATCTCTCACATATCATAAGAGCCGACAGAGAGAAGGAAAACAATGACAAGCTCAAGATAGCAGACAGTGAGAGTGACAACCCACTACATGAAGCCTCAAATGACAGCGAAAACCTTTCTCATCTCGAGACGAACCTCAAACTTGTGATAGGTGAATTACCAACGATGCAGGGAATTGTCTCCCCTTCTGTAAAGCCTACAATCCTCTGGGGTCGACCCAGATCCTACCCCACCGCTGGTCCTGTGACATGACTGCAGAGTTCATTCTGTTAGAGGCCCGGGTTGGAGTGGCCGGCCACCGGGCACGTGATGACACACAGTGGGAACGAAAATCTACTCAGAATCACACAAGAAGAGTGGAAGCTCTGATACCCATAAAACATGGTTTACATACTGTCCTTCAATTCTTGCTGCCTTGTGACCAGTGGACTCTTCCTCACCTACAATCTTACTGCAATTTGTTTGGCTCCTTCTTCTGCCGATTGCCCAGCTCAGCTTTATTATCAAAGAGAGGAGTGGGATTACTATATCACCATTAGTACTTGGTTGTTGTGAGGTACCTGGTTACCCACTTTTTGAGGTTCTACTATGTTTGCATATATGTTTTACCCTGTTTTATCCTCTTGCTGAAATGAACCCATGGTTTCATTGCCTTTTTGTCCTTTATAATGTGATATTGGTTTTCTGTGTGCCTTCTCTCATGTTTTACCTATCTTATTAAGGGTGATTTGAAGCATTTATGATTATGTAGATGGTTACTTGCAGGCATCTAATAGGGAGTTACCCAGACTTACATATACTAGACAAGTTTAAGTATTTTTACTCATTTGGTTAATAAAATTCCAACTGCTCTTTTTCTAACTAAACAATATGGGTTTGTGACATTGAGGAGGAAGCATACAGATAGCTGGTGCTAGTGGATAGTAGGCTCATATGTGGTGTGATCATTTGACTTTACTTAAAAAGGTTTTATTCCATACAAGAATACGATCTTTATGTTGTCTCGTAATCTCTATTCTGTGACAATCCTATACGCTAACATTACCCGCAATCTCATCAGTGCCATGTATATCTCCCCACTCGATCAAGTCATATTTATATTAACCCTATAACCCCAATCATATGCTACCACACGTCAAACTTTTACTCATAGCTCACTATCAATAATACTGGGTTTTCCTTTTATAATGTTATATATCCCATTACCTCAAATGTCTACCCCTCTACCTGACAGTTAGATTTAGCCAAATGGTGCACACAATTTAGCTAAATCATGCACACAATTTATAAATAATTATAATCATGCTATTCCACCTAAAAGGGACAGTATACACTACATTTTTCTTTGCATAACTGTTTTGCAGATGATCCATTTATACAGTCCACCTGGGAGTTTTTTTGTAACAATGTATAGTTTTGCTTATTTTTTTTTATTAACATTGTGCTGGTTTCAGACTCCTACCCAAGCCTCAAAGTGTCAGATGTATATGTGCATTTACAGACCACTGCTGGCTCCTGTTTGACTAATTTGTCTTTTCATATGCAGAGACGGGGGAGGAAAGTATCTGCACCCAGCCCTTTTCGCTGGGTGTTCCAGCTAATTTTCTCAACAGTGCAAAATTTTGAGCTTCTAAGTTTTTAAAAGGTTTTATACTTAATTTTTAGATCAGTATCTGTGCTCTTCTTTATAGTAGTGTCTATTACATGCAGTTATATGAAAATTGGTCTATACTGTCCCTTTAAGCATGAATTTTCCCCCTTGCAGATCAGTCTGCTCCTCCCCTAGCTAGTCATGCTTTGATGACCTATCTACAGGAGGAGGAGCTCCCAGCCACCAGCTACTAGTTTGTTCAGTTCAGTGTGTCAGTAGAGATGGGAAGTCTGATTCATCTTGATGAATAGGTTCATTTCGGATAGTTCATTTAACTGAACCAGTTCATGAACCAATTAATCAATTCACTTCTTGGGCACGTGATGCATGAGGGACGAGCCTCAGATTGTCCTATTACGGATGCTCGAACAATCCGATTCCTGACTCCTGAATTACTGTCCAACTCGTCCTGACACACAATGCAGCGTTACATCTATTTCTTACTCATATCATATGGATAACCAGTCTTTTGTTGTACATGAAAAACCAGGGCAAATACATAGAACATGGTGCATACAAGAGTATGCTGCATATATTGTGTGGGTTCCAACACAATGCATAGAACAGAGTATGCTGCAATTTATACTGTTGTATTTCCTAATAGTTGCATATCTTACAAAAGACTGGTTATCCATGATCATACACAAGGAAGTGATACCCACTTTATTTACCTAAATGGTATTATAATAAATTTACATTAACACAATAACTATTATCCCAGAGCTCCACAGCAATATTAATGGGTTTAATTTAGGAGCAGCTAGGGTTAACAGGGATCCTTAGGGTTACGTTATGGTGAGGAGTATATATAGTAAGGGGCAGTAAGGGATGTTTTAAGGTGCAGTTATAGGGAATGGCAGGGGTCTATTGAGAACTGCTGTGACCTTATATTTGAATCAGTGCACTGTTAACTGAGTGTTTCATTGCAAAGGAGTTAGTTAAATGGGACACTCAAGTCAAAAACATAATTTATGTAAGAACTTACCTGATAAATTCATTTCTTTCATATTAGCAAGAGTCCATGAGCTAGTGACGTATGGGATATACATTCCTACCAGGAGGGGCAAAGTTTCCCAAACCTCAAAATGCCTATAAATACACTCCTCACCACACCCACAAATCAGTTTAATGCATAGCCAAGAAGTGGGGTGATAAGAAAAAAGTGCGAAAGCATAAAAAATAAGGAATTGGAATAATTGTGCTTTATACAAAAAAATCATAACCACCACAAAAAAGGGTGGGCCTCATGGACTCTTGCTAATATGAAAGAAATGAATTTATCAGGTAAGTTCTTACATAAATTATGTTTTCTTTCATGTAATTAGCAAAAGTCCATGAGCTAGTGACGTATGGGATAATGAATACCCAAGATGTGGATCTTCCACGCAAGAGTCACTACAGAGGGAGGGATAAAATAAAGACAGCCAATTCCGCTGAAAATAATCCACACCCAAAACAAAGTTTAAATCATAAGCAGAAGAATCAAACTGAAACAGCTGCCTGAAGTACTTTTCTACCAAAAACTGCTTCAGAAGAAGAAAACACATCAAAATGGTAGAATTTAGTAAAAGTATGCAAAGAAGACCAAGTTGCTGCTTTGCAAACCGGATCAACCGAAGCTTCATTCCTAAACGCCCAGGAAGTAGAAACTGACCTAGTAGAATGAGCTGTAATCCTTTGAGGCAGAGTTCTACCCGACTACGACATAAGCATGATGAATCAAAGACTTTAACCAAGACGCCAAAGAAATGGCAGAGGCCTTCTGACCTTTCCTAGAACCGGAAAAGATAACAAATAGACTAGAAGTCTTTCGGAAATGTTTAGTAGCTTCAACATAATATTTCAAAGCTCTAACTACATCCAAAGAATGCAACGATCTTTCCTTAGAATTCTTAGGATTAGGACACAATGAGGGAACCACAATTTCTCTACTAATGTTGTTAGAATTCACAACCTTAGGTAAAAATTTAAAAGAAGTTCGCAACACCACCTTATCCTGATGAAAAATCAGAAAAGGAGACTCACAAGAAAGAGCAGATAATTCAGAAACTCTTCTAGCAGAAGAGATGGCCAAAAGAAACAAAACTTTCTCAGAAAGTAATTTAATGTCCAGCGAATGCATAGGTTCAAACGGAGGAGCTTGAAGAGCCCCCAGAACCAAATTCAAACTCCAAGGAGGAGAAATTGACTTAATAACAGGTTTTATACAAACCAAAGCTTGTACAAAACAATGAATATCAGGAAAACTAGCAATCTTTCTGTGAAAAAGAACAGAAAGAACAGAGATTTGTCCTTTCAAGGAACTTGCAGACAAACCGTTATCCAAACCATCCTGAAGAAACTGTAAAATTCTAGGAATTCTAAAAGAATGCCAAGAAAAATGATGAGAAAAACACCAAGAAATGTAAATCTTCCAGACTCGATAATATATCTTCCTAGATACAGATTTACGAGCCTGTAACATAGTATTAATCACAGAGTCAGAGAAACCTCTATGACTGAGAATCAAGCATTCAATCTCCATACCTTCAAATTTAAGGATTTGAGATCCTGATGGAAAAAAGGACCTTGCGATAGAAGGTCTGGTCTTAACGGAAGAGTCCACGGTTGGCAAGTGACCATCCAGACAAGATCCGCATACCAAAACCTGTAAGGCCATGCTGGAGCCACCAGCAGAACAAACGAGCACTCCTTTAGAATCTTGGAAATTACTCTTGGAAGAAGAACTAGAGGCGGAAAGATATAGGCAGGATGATACTTCCAAGGAAGTGACAATGCATCCACTGCCTCCGCCTGAGGATCCCTGGATCTGGACAGATACCTGGGAAGCTTCTTGTTTAGATGAGAAGCCATCAGATCTATTTCTGGAAGTCCCCACATTTGAACAATCTGAAGAAATACCTCTGGGTGAAGAGACCATTCGCCCGGATGTAACGTTTGGCGGCTGAGATAATCCGCTTCCCAATTGTCTATACCTGGGATATGAATCGCAGAAATTAGACAGGAGCTGGATTCCGCCCATACCAGTATTCGAGATACTTCTTTCATAGCCAGAGGACTGTGAGTCCCTCCTTGATGATTGACATTTGCCACGGTTGTGACATTGTCCGTCTGAAAACAAATGAACGACTCTCTCTTTAGAAGAGGCCATGACTGAAGAGCTCTGAAAATTGCACGGAGTTCCAAAATGTTGATTGGCAATCTCACATCCTGAGATTCCCAAACCCCTTGTGCTGTCAGAGACCCCCAAACAGCTCCCCAACCTGTCAGACTTGCATCTGTTGAAATCACAGTCCAGGTCGGAAGAACAAAAGAAGCCCCCTGAACTAAACGATGGTGATCTGTCCACCACCAATCGGTTTTAAAGATATTAATTGAGATATCTTTGTATAATCCCTGCACCACTGGTTCAGTATACAGAGCTGAAGAGGTCGCATGTGAAAACGAGCAAAGGGGATCGCGTCCGATGCAGCAGTCATAAGACCTAGATTTTCCATGCATAAGGCTACCGAAGGGAATGATTGAGACTGAAGGTTTCGACAAGCTGAAACCAATTTTAGACGTCTCTTGTCTGTCAGAGACAGAGTCATGGACACTGAATCTATCTGGAAACCTAAAAAGGTTACCCTTGTCTGAGGAATCAATTAACTTTTTGGTAAATTGATCCTCCAACCATGTTCTCGAAGAAACAATACAAGTCGATTCGTATGAGATTCTGCTAAATGTGAAGACTGAGCAAGTACCAAGATATCGTCCAAATAAGGAAATACCACAATACCCTGTTCTCTGATTACAGACAGAAGGGCACCGAGAACCTTTGTAAAAATCCTTGGAGCTGTTGCTAGGCCAAACGGCAGAGCCGCAAACTGGTAATGCTTGTCTAGGAAAGAGAATCTCAAAAACTGATAGTGATCAGGATGAATTGGAATATGCAGATATGCATCCTGTAAATCTATTGTGGACATATAATGCCCTTGCTGAACAAAAGACAGAATAGTCCTTATAGTTACCATTTTGAATGTTGGTATCCTTACATAATGATTCAATATTTTTAAAACCAGAACTGGTCTGAAGGAATTCTCCTTCTGTGGTACAATGAAGAGATTTGAGTAAAACCCCAGCCCCTGTTCCAGAACTGGAAATGGCATAATTACTCCAGCCAACTCTAGATCTGAAACACATTTCAGAAATGCTTGAGCCTTCACTGGATTTACTGGGACACGGGAAAGAAAAAATCTTCTTGCAGGAGGCCTTATCTTGAAGCCTATTCTGTACCCTTGTGAAACAATGTTCTGAATCCAAAGATTGTGAACCGAATTGATCCAAATTTCTTTGAAAAATCGTAATCTGCCCCCTACCAGCTGGGCTGGAATGAGGGCCGCACCTTCATGTTGACTTGGGAGCTGGCTTTGGCTTTCTAAAAGGCTTGGATTTATTCCAGACTGGAGATGGTTTCCAAACTGATACCGCTCCTGTAGGGGAAGGATCAGGCTTTTGTTCCTTATTGTGACGAAAGGAACGAAAACGATTAGTAGACCTAAATTTACCTTTAGATTTTTTATCCTGTGGTAAAAAAGTTCCTTTCCCCCCAGTAACAGTTGAAATAATAGAATCCAACTGTGAACCAAATAATTTATTACCCTGGAAAGAAATGGAAAGCAAAGTTGACTTAGAAGACATATCAGCATTCCAAGTTTTAAGCCATAAAGCTCTTCTAGCTAAAATAGCTAGAGACATATACCTGACATCAACCCTAATGATATCAAAAATGGCATCACAAATAAAATTATTAGCATGTTGAAGAAGATTAACAATGCTATGAGAATTATGATCTGTTACTTGTTGCGCTAAAGCTTCCAACCAAAAAGTTGAAGCTGCAGCAACATCCGCTAAAGATATAGCAGGTCTAAGAAGATTACCTGAACATAAGTAAGCTTTTCTTAGAAAGGATTCAATTTTCCTATCTAAAAGATCCTTAAAGGAAGTACTATCTGCCGTAGGAATAGTAGTACGTTTAGCAAGAGTAGAGATAGCCCCATCAACCTTAGGGATTTTGTCCCAAAACTCTAATCTGTCAGATGGCACAGGATATAATTGCTTAAAACGTTTAGAAGGAGTAAATGAATTACCCAAATTATTCCATTCCCTGGAAATTACTTCAGAAATAGCATCAGGGACAGGAAAAACTTCTGGAATAACTACAGGAGATTTAAAAACCTTATTTAAACGTTTAGATTTAGTATCAAGAGGACTAGATTCCTCTATTTCCAATGCAATTAAGACTTCTTTAAGTAAAGAACGAATAAATTCCATTTTGAATAAATATGAAGATTTATCAGCATCAACCTCTGAAACAGAATCCTCTGAACCAGAGGAATCATTATCAGAATCAGAATGATGATGTTCATTTAAAAATTCATCTGAAAAATGAGAAGTTTTAAAAGACCTTTTACGTTTACTAGAAGGAGGAATAACAGACATAGCCTTCTTAATGGATTTAGAAACAAAATCTCTTATGTTAACAGGAACACTCTGAGTATTAGATGTTGATGGAACAGCAACAGGTAATGTAACATTACTAAAGGAAATATTATCTGCATTAACAAGTTTGTCATGACATTCATTACAAACAACAGCTGGAGGAACAGATACCACAAGTTTACAGCAAATACACTTAACTTTGGTAGATCCAGCATCAGGCAGCGATTTTCCAGAAGTATCTTCTGATTCAGGGTCAATCTGAGACATCTTGCAATATGTAATAGAAAAAACAACATATAAAGCAAAATTGATCAAATTCCTTAAATGACAGTTTCAGGAATGGGAAAAAATGCCAGTGAACAAGCTTCTAGCAACCAGAAGCAAATAAACAACGAGACTTAAATAATGTGGAGACAATAATGACGCCCATATTTTTTAGCGCCAAAAAAGACGCCCACATTATTTGGCGCCTAAATGCTTTTAGCGCCAAAAATGACGCCACATCCGGTAACGCCGACACTTTTGGCGCAAAAACGTCAAAAAATTACGCAACTTCCGGTGATAAGTATGACGCCGGAAATACAAAGAAAAATTTTTTTGCGCCAAAAAAGTCAGCGCCAAGAATGACGCAATAAAATGAAGCATTTTCAGCCCCCGCGAGCCTAACAGCCCACAAAGAAAAAGTCACATTTTTAAGGTAAGACAAAAATTGATTATTCAAATGCATTATCCCAAATAATGAAACTGACTGTCTGAAATAAGGAATATTGAACATCCTGAATCAAGGCAAATAAATGTTTAAACACAAATATTTAGAACTTTATATAAAAGTGCCCAACCATAGCTTAGAGTGTCATAAAAATAAGACTTACTTACCCCAGGACACTCATCTACATGTAGTAGAAAGCCAAACCAGTACTTAAACGAGAATCAGTAGAGGTAATGGTATATATAAGAGTATATCGTCGATCTGAAAAGGGAGGTAAGAGATGAATCTCTACGACCGATAACAGAGAACCTATGAAATAGACCCCGTAGAAGGAGATCATTGAATTCAAATAGGCAATACTCTCTTCACATCCCTCTGACATTCACTGCACGCTGAGAGAAAAACCGGGCTCCAACCTGCTGCGGAGCGCATATCAACGTAGAATCTAGCACAAACTTACTTCACCACCTCCACAGGAGGCAAAGTTTGTAAAACTGATTTGTGGGTGTGGTGAGGGGTGTATTTATAGGTATTTTGAGGTTTGGGAAACTTTGCCCCTCCTGGTAGGAATGTATATTCCATACGTCACTAGCTCATGGACTCTTGCTAATTACATGAAAGAAATAACCTTTTATGATTCAGACAGAGCATGCAGTTTTAAGACACTTTTCAAGTTACTTCTATTATCAAATTGTGTACAGTCATTTTATATTCACACTTTCTGGGGAATAAAAATCCTACTGAGCATGTGCACAAGCTCACATGGTATACGTATACTAGTCTGTGATTGGCTGATGTCTGTTACACGATACAGAGGGTTTGGAATATGAGAGAAAAAATTAATTTGTCAGAAAAAATCTACTGCTAATTTGAAATTCAGTAGAGTAGATGTTTTTGCATTGTCTTTTTATCATGAACTGGACATCACTGTGGGCTTGATTTATGAAGCCCTTCTCCTCCCTATGACTGCAGGTTCTCATAAGAGAACCTACAGTCACAATTTATCAAACAGCAGCCATGAGACCGCTGCTTTCCTACCCTCTTCTCCTTGTCTGACCAGGGAGATTGACAGCTTCTGCCTGCGCGTGATTGGCTGTGTGTGGGTAGGTAGCGGGATCACAGGCGAGCGCAAAATAGCACTCGTGTGCAATGTTTAATTCTGGCAGCAGATTGCTGCCCAACAGAGGAGAGCTGGGGCAGACAGGGGCAAATATATACGCCCCTTGAGTAATAAATTGAGCCCTATGTGTCAGTGAGGATCAGGACAAACTGGTAAGTAACTGTGCACTGATCAAATTCAACTGATAAAAGGAAATATAGAAGAAAAAGGGATAAGGAGAAACAATATATGGAATGAGAGATTTGGTGTACTATCTTCATCATATAATAAAACCTAACACTTTATTGTGATTAACTAAAAAGCTAGTATCCAAAATAGGTCAATACTAGTTATATCACTAGTCCACTCTGACAGAAATTAAACTAGGATATAAGAAATGATACATTAACATAAACTGCAATGGAGTTGGACTCCCAAATCAATGGAGACCATAACCGCAGCACTGATTCCACTCATACAAACAAATCATGCCGTCATGTCCCCATAGCGTGATCTTCCAATTACCCACATAGTGCCAATGAATCATTTCTGTTTTGTAAGTAACTGTGCACCTAAGCTTCAGTCACATGGATTTCTAAAAGCCCAATGTTAGCATTATGTTATGTGACAAACAGTACATTTAGTATTGCAATTAAAGCATAGTTATCCTTTCACAATACAATGCTAAATAATCTGTGATTACCTTGTATCTACTGCTTTGCACCAATCCCCCTTATCTCAGAGGTGTGTGCATACTTGAATTTAGCCAATCAGTGATCACTCACTATTCAACGAGAGTCAGCTCAGTGTTATCTATATCAGGGTTCTTCAAACTTTTCCCCCCAAGACCCAGTGCCATGATACCACATACCTTTGGGACCCAATTTTTGTACTTGGGGGCCCATTTATCAAGCTCCGTATGGAGCTTGAGGGCCCATGTTTCTCACCCCATACACTCTCTTACAATACACACATACACACACACTTTCATATAACACACACTCCCCCCATACACTCTCTTACAACACACACACACATTTTCATATAACACACACTCACCCCATACACTCTCTTACAACACACACACACTTTCATATAACACACACTCACCCCATACACTCTCTTACAACACACACTTTCATATAACACACACTCACCCCATACACTCTCTTACAACACACACACACTTTCATATAACACACACTCACCCCATACACTCTCTTACCACACACTTTCATATAACACACACTCACCCCATACACTCTCTTACAACACACACACATTTTCATATAACACACACTCACCCCATACACTCTCTTACAACACACACACATTTTCATATAACACACACTCACCCCATACACTCTCTTACAACACACACTTTCATATAACACACACTCACCCTATACACTCTCTTACAACACACACACATTTTCATATAACACACACTCACCCCATACACTCTCTTACAACACACACACACTTTCATATAACACACACTCACCCCATACACTCTCTTACAACACACACACACTTTCATATAACACACACTCCCCCCCATACACACTCTCTTACAACACACACACATTTTCATATAACACACACTCACCCCATGCACTCTCTTACAACACACACACACTTTCATATAACACACATTCACCCCATACACTCTCTTACAACACACACTTTCATATAACACACACTCCCCCCATACCCTCTCTTACAACACACACACACTTTTATATAACACACACTCACCCCATACACTCTCTTACAACACACACTTTCATATAACACAGACTCACCCTATACACTATCTTACAACACACACATACTTTCATATAACACACACTCCCCCCATACACTCTCTTACAACACACCCACATTTTCGTATAATACACACTCACCCCATACACTCTCTTACAACACAAACTTTCATATAACACAGACTCACCCTATACACTATCTTACAACACACACATACTTTCATATAACACACACTCCCCCATAAACTCTCTTACAACACACACACACACACACTTTTATATAACATACACTCACCCCATACACTCTCTTACAACACACACTTTCATATAACACAGACTCACCCCATACACTCTCTTACAACACACACACACTTTCATATAACACACACTCACCCCATACACTCTTTTACAACACACACCTACACACACACTTTTATATAACACACACTCACCCCATACACTCTCTTACAACACACACTTTCATATAACACACACTCACCCCATACACTCTCTTACAACACACACACTTTCATATAACACACACTCACCCCATACACTCTCTTACAACATACACACACACTTTCATATAACACACACTCTCTCATACAGCACACACACACACACTTTCATATAGCACACTCATGCAACACACATACCACACACACACTCTCATATAACAAACACACACTCATACAACACACACACTCTCTTATACAACACACACCCCACACACTCTCATACACAACCCACGCACAGCACACACACAATCTCATACAACAAACCACACACACACCTACAACACACACACAAGCCACAACCCAGTACACATGGGCCTAGATTTAGAGTTCGGCGGTAGCCGTCAAAACCAGCGTTAGAGGCTCCTAACGCTGGTTTTGGGCGCCCGCTGGTATTTGGAGTCAGTGATTAAAGGGTCTAACGCTCACTTTTCAGCCGCGACTTTTCCATACCGCAGATCCCCCTACGCCATTTGCGTAACCTATCTTTTCAATGGGATCTTTCTAACGCCGGTATTTAGAGTCGTTTCTGCAGTGAGCGTTAGAGCTCTAACGACAAGATTCCAGCCGCCTGAAAATAGCAGGAGTTAAGAGCTTTCTGGCTAACGCCGGTTTATAAAGCTCTTAACTACTGTACCCTAAAGTACACTAACACCCATAAACTACCTATGTACCCCTAAACCGAGGTCCCCCCACACCGCCGCCACTCGATTAAAATTTTTAACCCCTAATCTGCCGACCGCCACCTACGTTATATTTATGTACCCCTAATCTGCTGCCCCTAACCCCGCCGACCCCTGTATTATATTTATTCACCCCTAACCTGCCCCCCACAACGTCGCCGCCAGCTACTTACAATAATTAACCCCTAATCTTCCGACCGCAAATCGCCGCCACCTACGTTATCCCTATGTACCCCTAATCTGCTGCCCCTAACACCGCCGACCCCTATATTATATTTATTAACCCCTAATCTGCCCCCCTCAACGTCGCCGACACCTGCCTACACTTATTAACCCCTAATCTGCCGAGCGGACCTGAGCGCTACTATAATAAAGTTATTAACCCCTAATCCGCCTCACTAACCCTATCATAAATAGTATTAACCCCTAATCTGCCCTCCCTAACATCGCCGACACCTACCTTCAATTATTAACCCCTAAACTTCCGATCGGAGCTCACCGCTATTCTAATAAATGGATTAACCCCTAAAGCTAAGTCTAACCCTAACACTAACACCCCCCTAAGTTAAATATAATTTTTATCTAACGAAATAAATTAACTCTTATTAAATAACTTATTCCTATTTAAAGCTAAATACTTACCTGTAAAATAAATCCTAATATAGCTACAATATAAATTATAATTATATTATAGCTATTTTAGGATTAATATTTATTTTACAGGCAACTTTGTAATTATTTTAACCAGGTACAATAGCTATTAAATAGTTAAGAACTATTTAATAGTTACCTAGTTAAAATAATAACAAATTTACCTGTAAAATAAATCCTAACCTAAGTTATAATTAAACCTAACACTACCCTATCAATAAAATAATTAAAAAAAATTACCTACAATTACCTACAATTAACCTAACACTACACTATCAATAAATAAATTAAATACAAATGCTACAAATAACTACAATTAAATAAACTAGCTAAAGTACAAAAAATAAAAAAGAACTAAGTTACAGAAAATAAAAAAATATTTACAAACATAAGAAAAATATTACAACAATTTTAAACTAATTACACCTACTCTAAGCCCCCTAATAAAATAACAAAGCCCCCCAAAATAAAAAATTCCCTACCCTATTCTAAATTAAAAAGGTTACAAGCTCTTTTACCTTACCAGCCCTAAACAGGGCCCTTTGCGGGGCATGCCCCAAGAATTTCAGCTCTTTTGCCTGTAAAAGAATAAATACAATACCCCCCCCCCCCAACATTACAACCCACCACCCACATACCCCTAATCTAACCCAAACCCCCCTTAAATAAACCTAACACTAAGCCCCTGAAGATCTTCCTACCTTGTCTTCACCATCCAGGTATCACCGATCCGTCCTGGCTCCAAGATCTTCATCCAACCCAAGCGGGGGTTGGCGATCCATAATCCGGTGCTCCAAAGTCTTCCTCCTATCCGGCAAGAAGAGGACATCCGGACCGGCAAACATCTTCTCCAAGCGGCATCTTCGATCTTCTTCCATCCGGTGCGGAGCGGGTCCATCTTGAAGCAGGCGACGCGGATCCATCCTCTTCTTCCGATGTCTCCCGACTAATGACGGTTCCTTTAAGGGACGTCATCCAAGATGGCGTCCCTCGAATTCCGATTGGCTGATAGGTTTCTATCAGCCAATCGGAATTAAGGTAGGAATTTTCTGATTGGCTGATGGAAACAGCCAATCAGAATCAAGTTCAATCCGATTGGCTGATCCAATCAGCCAATCAGATTGAGCTCGCATTCTATTGGCTGTTCCGATCAGCCAATAGAATGCGAGCTCAATCTGATTGGCTGATGGGATCGGCCAATTGGATTGAACTTGATTCTGATTGGCTGATTCCATCAGCCAATCAGAAAATTCCTACCTTAATTCCGATTGGCTGATAGAATCCTATCAGCCAATCGGAATTCGAGGGACGCCATCTTGGATGACGTCCCTTAAAGGAACCGTCATTAGTCGGGAGACATCGGAAGAAGAGGATGGATCCGCGTCGCCTGCTTCAAGATGGACCCGCTCCGCACCGGATGGAAGAAGATCGAAGATGCCGCTTGGAGAAGATGTTTGCCGGTCCGGATGTCCTCTTCTTGCCGGATAGGAGGAAGACTTTGGAGCACCGGATTATGGATCGCCAACCCCCGCTTGGGTTGGATGAAGATCTTGGAGCCAGGACGGATCGGTGATACCTGGATGGTGAAGACAAGGTAGGAAGATCTTCAGGGGCTTAGTGTTAGGTTTATTTAAGGGGGGTTTGGGTTAGATTAGGGGTATGTGGGTGGTGGGTTGTAATGTTGGGGGGGGGGGTATTGTATTTATTCTTTTACAGGCAAAAGAGCTGAAATTCTTGGGGCATGCCCCGCAAAGGGCCCTGTTCAGGGCTGGTAAGGTAAAAGAGCTTGTAACCTTTTTAATTTAGAATAGGGTAGGGAATTTTTTATTTTGGGGGGCTTTGTTATTTTATTAGGGGGCTTAGAGTAGGTGTAATTAGTTTAAAATTGTTGTAATATTTTTCTTATGTTTGTAAATATTTTTTTATTTTCTGTAACTTAGTTCTTTTTTATTTTTTGTACTTTAGCTAGTTTATTTAATTGTATTTATTTGTAGCAATTGTGTTTAATTAATTTATTGATAGTGTAGTGTTAGGTTAATTGTAGGTAATTGTAGGTAGTTTATTTAATTATTTTATTGATAGGGTAGTGTTAGGTTTAATTATAACTTAGGTTAGGATTTATTTTACAGGTAAATTTGTTATTATTTTAACTAGGTAACTATTAAATAGTTCTTAACTATTTAATAGCTATTGTACCTGGTTAAAATAATTACAAAGTTGCCTGTAAAATAAATATTAATCCTAAAATAGCTATAATATAATTATAATTTATATTGTAGCTATATTAGGATTTATTTTACAGGTAAGTATTTAGCTTTAAATAGGAATAAGTTATTTAATAAGAGTTAATTTATTTCGTTAGATAAAAATTATATTTAACTTAGGGGGCTGTTAGTGTTAGGGTTAGACTTAGCTTTAGGGGTTAATCCATTTATTAGAATAGCGGTGAGCTCCGATCGGAAGTTTAGGGGTTAATAATTGAAGGTAGGTGTCGGCGATGTTAGGGAGGGCAGATTAGGGGTTAATACTATTTATGATAGGGTTAGTGAGGCGGATTAGGGGTTAATAACTTTATTATAGTAGCGCTCAGGTCCGCTCGGCAGATTAGGGGTTAATAAGTGTAGGTAGGTGTCGGCGACGTTGTGGGGGGCAGATTAGGGGTTAATAAATATAACATAGGGGTCGGCGATGTTAGGGCAGCAGATTAGGGGTACATAGGGATAACGTAGGTGGCGGCGTTTTACGGAGCGGCAGATTAGGGGTTAAAAGTGTAATGCAGGGGTCAGCGATAGCGTGGGCGGCAGATTAGGGGTTAATAAGTGTAAGGCTAGGGGTGTTTAGACTCGGGGTACATGTTAGGGTGCAGACGTAGGAAGTGTTTCCCCATAGGAAACAATGGGGCTGCGTTAGGAGCTGAACGCTGCTTTTTTGCAGGTGTTAGGTTTTTTTTCAGCTCAAACAGCCCCATTGTTTCCTATGGGAGAATCGTGCACGAGCACGTTTTTGATGCCGGCCGCGTCCGTAAGCAGCTCTGGTATCGAGAGTTGCATTTGCGGTAAAAATGCTCTACGCTCCTTTTTTGGAGCCTAACGCAGCATTTGTTTGAACTCTCGATACCAGAGTTAAATTTATGGTGCGGCCAGAAAAAAACCCGCGGAGCGTTAACAGCCCTTTTACCGCCGAACTCTAAATCTAGGCCATGGTGTTGTGGCCCAGTAATGGGTCCTGACCCGTGGTTTGAAGAACCCTGATCTATATGGTACACATTAACTAGCTTTTGTCTTGCTGTGAAAAACTTATAAAATGCTATTGATTTTAGTTCTTATAAATTATATTAATATAACAATGTTAGTTGTACAAAGCTGGGGAATGTGTAGTAAAGGCGCAATCTATCTTTTTACACAATAAAACATTTGACGTAGACTGTCCCTTTAAACTTTACATTGCACTCAGGCAGATATAAAAAATAAATAAATATAATATAATTTATGTACCCTTATTTCACCTCTAATAATTTAAATATTATTGCATTGTATTGTGAAAGGATAATATGTTTTATGCTAAATGTACTTTTTGTCACATAACATAATGATAATATTGGACTTTTAGAAATCCATGTGGCTGAAGCTACTTACCAGTCTGCCTGTCTCACTATATTAACACACTGGGCGCCATGTACTAAATGGCGGGTGGATAGCTTCTTAACTCGCGAAGCTGTCCGCCCGCCTTCGCTACACACGGGCAGCAGATCTATTGATCCGCTTGCCCGTATGTATCATTACACACTCATTGGAGTGTGTAATGCTCACCCCTTCAATCGCGCGACCAATCACGCGACTGAAGGGGCTGTCAATCACCGAGAGCTGCTTCTTACATTGCGGGAAGCAGGCTCGCATATGCGAACCTGCCCCGCAAAGGCTCTGGAGCAGCTTTCGCTGCTTCGTACATGGAGCCCACTGACTGAACGAAAACTGAAAGTGTAGCTGGTGAGCAGGCTGATCATTAAGTGGGAGGATTCATGTTTAAGGTAGAATAGCATGATTTTAAATTGTGCTCACAATTTAGCTAAATCGTGCGCACGATTTAGCTAAATCGTGAGCACGATTTAACTAAATCATGCGCACGATATAGCTTAATCGTGCGCACGATATAGCTAAATTGTGAGCACGATTTAACTAAATTGTGCGCACGATATAGGTTAATTGTGCGCACGATACAATAAATCGTGCGCACGATTTAGCTAAATCGTGAGCACAATTTAGCAAAATGTACTCACAATTTAGCAAAATGTACTCACAATTTAGCAAAATGTGCTCATGATTTAGCAAAATGTGCTCACGATTTATAAAAAAAATCTTGTGTGACACCTCTGGGGCTCCGTACTAATTATATAAAACAGTATAAAAACTTAAAACAGCATAAACAACTCTCAAATTGTATCTAAAGAGTTTAAAGAGATATTGTAGTTGAATAATGACATTCTCAAATTAAATTGAGTATGTAGTGCAATATATACAGGCCCTTATTAGTTAGAGTATTCAGGGGTATAACACACAGGCGTAGATTACAAGTGGAGCACAATCAATATATGTGTATGTGTGAATTGTTTTAAAGTAAAGAACTCCATTACTTGAGAGGCAGTTTAGAGCCCCATCATCTTAGCACTCAAGTAATAGCTGCCATGAGTTTTTAGTGCACCCCATAGAAGTCTGTTAAGTGAGGGATTTAATGCACCTGCAATATCAGACTGATGTTAGAGAATCCTAGACTATTTCTTGAGTGGTAAAATATTATTTTTGACTTGTAATATGAGTTTAAAAATAAATGTGCTATTGATTTAACTTGAGCAATGTAAACGTACAATAGCACTTATATTTTTGTGCTGCACTTGTAATCTTACCCCTATAGTTGTTCTACTGTGAGGATTTAAAAAAAGACATACTCCTGTGCAATGTTACTTTATAATAGTTACATATAAAATGACATAAGCATTTCCCTTAAAAAAAAATATGTGATCTAAAGATTAGAAAGCTTTGGTTTTATTTTACAGCAATCTAATCAAAAATCAATTTTATTATTTTTTTTGCAAAAAGTTCACAACTTTAATAAACATTGTTCTTATAATTTTTTATTATGAAATAGTTGTCAATCAACATGTTTCTTTTACAGGTATATAACTTCCAAGGAGCAAATACACAATTCCTAGAAGCCCGAATCAATGAACTACGACATATTAGCTAATTCGTCTATTTCATATTTGACATTGTTCAATAATGGTTGGCCTTTTAATAATGACAATGTGCAGAAATAGACCTGTACTATTCACACACGGCATCCCCTTATTTTGGAATGAATTGAAAATAAAGTTTTTATTACTGGTAAAATACTGGTAAAATGTATTATGCTTAAAAAGCTGTATTTTTCATCACAATAAAGGACTCAGCTATTTTGTTTCTGACACTTTGTATTTCATATGCAGCTTGCATTTATGGATGCCTCTTATTTTTATCAATATTGACATGCGTATTGATCTCCCTTTAATTTCCAAATCTCCTTATTTTAGTTTCTTTTTTTTTTTTTTTTCTTTAGTGGATTTTTATGAACTCAGCATCATAATTTCAGACTATTTTCCATGATTCTCTTAAACATTAAAATAAGTAAGAAGGAGTCTCAATAAGGGTATGGAGTTATGAAGACATTATTATTATTATTATTATTATTATTATTAATAAAGCTAACATATCTTTGACTGGTAACTTTACAATAAATACCCTTCTTCAAGTTTACACTAACAAAAAAATGCCAGAGTGACTAAATTGTAATTGTATTTATTTATATATTTATTTTATTTATTATTTTAATGCATATTTTTATTACAATTTTTATTTTGTATTTCTAATATACATTACTATATTGTAATGTATTTGTCTTTGATTCAAATACAGAAATGTAGGGAACACCTCCAGAATCCTGTAAAGGATCTCAATGCACAGACAGAACTTTTTAGATAAAATCATATGCGTGGAGAGCTTTAGGCGCTCATGTATTTTGTCATTTCACATTTTCGTTGGTTATTGTACTGAATAAAACACAAAAGTGAGTATGAAATGCACTATAAGAGTGACTATAAAACGGCAGCCAGAATGAATTAGCTTGTCTGAACAAAACAGTGAACCTCAAGCCTAAATTATATCAGTCATATTGTTTGGTGTGGGGGTATTTAATTCAATAATCATCTAGAATCCTTCTCTGAGGTTTAGTGTGTATACACATTCTTGGGTTACCCATCGTACCACTTTCTCCATAATTTTGACTTCTCTGTTCAATTAGCTTAACCTCTCATCTCATCTAGACAGGGTGTGATCATCATGTATGCAGTGTAGTCTGCTCTCTGTCATGTCACCCATATAGCATAGATGCCCTTCATATTGTGGGATTGTTAATGTTTGGGTGCTCTGTACCCACTGTCCCTCCAGTAGCTTTGCCATGACCCAGAACATCTGTTTCAGCACCTACAAGCCTCCCTCACACTGCATAGACCTCCTAGTCCCAGAAGGTGTCCAGGAAATTGCCAAAGGTATAATGTGTCATCAAGCCAGGGGTCAAGTTGAGCGGAAACACATGGGAATGGAGTTCCTACACTATTTTTGCAGGAGGAACTAAGTTACCTCTGGACAGAGAACAGAAACATTTCAATAAAAGACTGCTGCTATTGGTGGGTGAGCACAGTCTGATTAGAGGGATCGTGAGATCCTCTAGTAATGTGCAGTAACACTTCCTACAATACACTAAATGTAAGACTGTCAGTGGTCCTGCTGTGTTATCACCCCTGTTATGAATATTATCTTTTATTACACATGGTTCTTACATTTCTGTGTGGCTTGCTCTTGTGTTATTTAGCTCCCCTCAGCAGAAATATATGTGTGTGTGTAAGTATATATATATATATATATATATATATATATATATACAGTATGCACACATACAATTACACACACACACACACACACACAGTATATATATATATATATATATATATATAAATATATATATATATATATATATATATATACCCACACAATGAAGGATTTCTCCCAGCAATTGTTTAGACAATAAGCACAAAATAATATAGAGAGAGAAGAGAAACTGTGCTTCCTACATTTAAAATAAATATTATACACACAATTATAAACCAAGTTTGCTACATCCTCACCTACAAACTGTAACTTCCTTTTATTACAGCCGTTTACAATGTGCACACTAGAAAAATCTATATGAACTGAAGTGCTGTGTTCATTGTGTGTTTTTTCTATAATAACTGCCACAAAGAGGTTAATATTAATCACATAGCTAAAGCATGTCTCGGGAGATGCAGCCCATGGAAGCTCCTGATGAAAACATGACTGATGAAAACATGGCTAGTGAACAGCAGGTCGTGTGACTGCCGCTCCTAATTGGCTTAACTGCCATCTACTTCTTGGGAGATGCATTGCTTGTGGCTCCCAAGAATGACTTCACCTATCTGTTTAATTCCTTTGAGGAGGTTATTAAACACATAGCTATGTAGGGTCAGTAAAGCAGAAATTATTAGCTTTAGTCCATAGGATGTACATTTTGCTTACTTTAGTATGTCATTTATTGAGATATAAACTATCCAAACTTGGTAATGTTAAAGAAGTTTTGACACAAAAAACTTAAAATAAAAACAACTTTTTAACATAATTAAAACAATTTGAGTATTATTAGATTTACCTTATTTTCCACATTTGTATTATCAGGGATAACTATGGGCTTCATGTACTAAGCAGCGAAAGCGAAAGTTGCTCCGGCAGTGACATTTTAATTACCAAAAAGCAATGTATGTCTGCTATTTCTGAACAATCCCAGAGAAGCATTTACAACCATTTGTGCCATAATTGCACAAGCTGTTTGTAAATAATTTCAGTGAGAAAAACCCAAAGTTAGTGAAAAAGTGATCAATTTTTTTTTATTTGATCGAATTTGGCGGTAAAATGGTGGCATGAAATATATCAAAATGGGTCTAGCTCAATACTTTGGGTTGTTTACTATACTAAATCTAAAATTAACCCTACAAGCTCCCTAATTAACCCCTTCACTGCTGGGCATAATACATGTGTGGTGCGCAGTGGCCTTTAGCCTTTAGCAGCCTTCTAATTGTTCCATAATTGCACAAGCTGTTTTTAAATAATTTCAGTGAGAAACCTAAAGTTTGTGAAAAAGTTTGTGAAAAAGTGAATTTTTTTTTTTTTTATTTGATCACATTTGGCGGTGAAATGGTGGCATTAAATATAACAAATTGGGCCTAGATCAATACATTGGGTTGTCTACTAAAAATATATATATGTATACATGTCAAGGGATATTCAGGGATTCCTGACAGATATCCGTGTTACAATATAACTATCGCTAATTTTGAAAAAAAGAATGGAAATAGCTAAGTGCTACTTGTACTTATTGTCCTATAACTTGCAAACAAAGCAAAGAATATGTAAACATTGTGTATTTCTAAATTCAGGACAAAATTTAGAAACTATTTTAATGGGTGTTTTTTGGTGGTTGTACATGTGTAACAGATTTTGGGGGTCAAAGTTAGATAAAGTGTGGTTTTATTTTCATTTTTTCATCATATTTTATAAAAGATTTTTATAGTAAGTTATAAGATATGATGAAAATAAAGGTATCATTAGAAAGTCCATTTAATGGCAACAAAAATGGTATATAATATGTGTGGGTACAGTAAATTTGAGTAAGAGGAAAATTACAGCTAAACTAAATTACAGCTAAACACGAACACCGCAGAAATGTACAAATAGCCTTGGTATCAAACGGTCAGAAAATGGAAAAGTGCCCTGGTCACTAAGGGGTTAAGATTATAGTATAAAATGCTCAATCATGCAGAGTAAAACAGCTTTGCAATATACTTTTAATTTGTTCCCCTTTTCCTGTATTATAAGTCTAAATATTGTGGATTTTTCAGTTCCGAAACTTTAAACTTTAAAGAGAACATGGAAGGCTTCCCAAGCCTAACCATGCCACATATATGCCACTAATTTGTAGTTTGTTATCTTATCATTTATGCTGAAGCAAAACAATTGAGATTTTTACAGTGGCAAGGAAAAATGCTGGGTGGAAGTTAACAAATCAAAAATAATTGCCGTAAACATGGTGTTAATCTGTTCTAATATCATTCCAACTCTGCTAACATGTTAATATATTGGAAGATTGCAGAAAAATGTAGTAACAAGGTTTTTACTGTTCATTTAAGTATAGGTCTAAAATGCAGCCTTTTCTCTGGACTGGTATATATTTCATGGAACATCATTCTTTTAAATATGCATTGTTTATGCAATGCATTCCATTGCTGAGATTGAATCAACATTCAAGAAGCAGATATAAAGTTTCGGAATACCTGACTTAATTTAGAAGACTTTATATACTTATTTTAGTAGTGAAGCACATAATAAAAAACAGACATGAAACCCACATTTTTTTCTTTCATAATTCAGACAGAGAAAACTATTTGAAACAATTTTCCAATTTACTTCTATTATCTAATTTGCTTTATTCATTTGGTATCCTTTGTTGAAGAAAAAGTAATGCACTACTGGGAGGTACCTGAACACGTTGGCTGAGCCAATAACACGAGGCATATTTGTGCAGCAACCAGTCAGTAGTTCCTGAGCCTACCTATGCATGTTTTTTAACAAAGGATACAAAAGAATGAAACAAATTAGATTTCAAAGTTGTTTAAAATTGCATACTCTGTCTGAATCATGAAAAAAAAATGGATTTCAGTTTGGCACTGAAAATGATTATATTTTTTTGAAAATAAGATAGTAAATAACCATGTTATGTAAAAGCTTAAAATGCCTCTGCTCAGCACAAAATGCCTGTTTCCTATGTCTAGGAGTCAGGAATGTGGGTGTGCCTCCATCTTGCAGAAATAATACCAGAGGAAATTGTCACTTGACAAGTTGAAACCTGACTACAGTAATAACAAAAAAAGGGTGTGATATGCATTTCCTTAGGGTTTTAAACTAACAAGTTGGGCTCTGTTGTCAATAAAAAGCAGACAACACAAAAGACAAAAAAATGACGTTTTTACATAATGAGGATTGTAGTTTAACAGAGCGCAGTCTTATACCAGATAAATGAATGCAGAAGAGCAGTTGACCTGCCATTGCTTTCAACCCAACAGATATCCTCATGTCTGACTCTTCCACCAGTGACCACTCATTATCTACTATACCCCTCACACACAGTCCCCTACCTAACACTAAACAACCCCCTACACAATTGCTCCATCAGTAAACTTTGGCTACAATAGACCTACTTTATAGTAACACCCCTAGCCATCAGTAAACACCCTCTAAAATACAACCCTCCTTTCTTTCCCCCATAGCAAATATCCCTTCAACACCTAGGGGTAGATTTAATAAGCAGTGGATGCTGCTATCTACTACCGCAGTTTCTTTAAGACCGCTGCTCCTTAACTTCTCCGCCAACTTTTAGGTGGCGGACTGAAATCAGATTAGATATGATCGGGATTATTGACAGTCCCTACTAACAGCCGCGAATGTGCAGGGGGTGACATTGCACAAGATATTTCACAAGAAAGTGTGTGATAGAGTGAGCGCTGGGAAGCTTAAAAGGACTGTGAGAGTATGGGTGTGTTAAAAATGAAACATATTTATTACAATACAATAAAACTACAATATAATACGCACAAAATATGCAAATAATATTAAAAAACTTCCTAAAATCTTCCTAAAATCTCCATGGATCCATGAGATAGAAATAAAAGGATGCAGTATGTTACCTATATCTGGTAACTAAAAATTCCCTTCTGGTGTTGGGATAAGTATAATAGTTAGCTCCAACAACAGTCTAGGATCATAATATGATCAATAAGGTACAATTTGAGCACAAATAATACGATTTCAATTTTAAACAGCGTGTTCAAAAAATAACGTGATACAATATGAATAATACAATATGAAAATAAAAGTAAAAGGTATAAGGAGAATAGGGTGACCGGCTGGATCCGGTGTGACTTGAAAATAAATAGTAGAAAATGTCTCTTAAAAATGTCTCTTAAAAAATCACAGTGTTCCACAAAATAGTGAGTTAGTGTGTGTGATAAATCCTAGGTGATTAAATCCAATTCGAAAAAACTTCCAAAAAACTTCCAAAAATAACTCCAATGACTGTGGTAAACGTGAAATACAAAAAGGAAAGCAAAAAATGCAATAATGTGGCGATTAGGTCCAAGATCTTCCTCCTAAACCTGTGGGTGAAATAAAATACAATAGTGCAATAACGTCTAGATGCGGTATAATATAATCAGAAATGTGCTCACCAGTATGTCGACGCGTTTCGGCCCTCCTAGGCCTTTCTCAAGACAATACTGGTCTGTATGTCTCTGGGAGCTTTATATCCTAATAACATAGGTGATTGGCTCTAATTTGGCGCCAAAACTCAGGGTCTGCCCTTTCCTGTTTGGCCCAGTGTTACATGGGAAATAAGGGTTTTCCTTTTTATTTAATATTTTTCTATATTTTAATGCTTAAGTATCTATATAATTTGCATCGTTTATATCACATACATAATTTAATATTCACACTTATACCGTTAAGGTTGTTTTCCACATGCGCTAAAGAGTTAAACACTGATCCATACATACAAAATTAGGATACTGATGGACCCCTAACCTACCACATAGTCATGCAGGCTATATAGCAAAATCTTTCAGGTTGAACTGAAGCCCCAAATTAGATCAACTTCCGGCAATAGCACAACCGGATGAGAGAAAATTCGGACTTCCGGGAATAGCGAAACCGGAAGTAGCATGAGCGAAACCGGATGTTAGACTACTGATAAAGAAACTGGAAGAGATAGTAAGTTTAACAGTCCGGAAGTGGGGCAAATACGGACAAGAAACATTGTCCGAAATATATTAAATTAGAGTAATAAGAGACGCCATCAAATAGAAATGTACACGAAAAGAATTAGACACAAATTATCTTAAAAGAACACAAAAATTACAGACAACAAAATATTAAATAAAAAGGAAAACCCTTATTTCCCATGTAACACTGGGCCAAACAGGAAAGGGCAGACCCTGAGTTTTGGCGCCAAATTAGAGCCAATCACCTATGTTATTAGGATATAAAGCCCCCAGAGACATACAGACCAGTATTGTCTTGAGAAAGGCCTAGGAGGGCCAAAACGCGTCGACATACTGGTGAGCACATTTCTGATTATATTATACCGCATCTAGACGTTATTGCACTATTGTATTTTATTTCACCCACAGGTTTAGGAGGAAGATCTTGGACCTATTCGCCACATTATTGCATTTTTTGCTTTCCTTTTTGTATTTCACGTTTACCACAGTCATTGGAGTTATTTTTGGAGGTTTTTTGGAAGTTTTTTCGAATTGTATTTAATCACCTAGGATTTATCACACACACTAACTCACTATTTTGTGGAACACTGTGATTTTTAAAGAGACATTTTTAAGAGACATTTTCTACTATTTATTTTCAAGTCACACCGGATCCAGCCGGTCACCCTATTCTCCTTATACCTTTTACTTTTATTTTCATATTGTATTATTCATATTGTATCACGTTATTTTTTGGACACGCTGTTTAAAATTGAAATCGTATTATTTGTGCTCAAATTGTACCTTATTGATCATATTATGATCCTAGACTGTTGTTGGAGCTAACTATTATACTTATCCCAACACCAGAAGGGAATTTTTAGTTACCAGATATAGGTAACATACTGCATCCTTTTATTTCTATCTCATGGATCCATGGAGATTTTAGGAAGATTTTAGGAAGTTTTTTAATATTATTTGCATATTTTGTGCGTATTATATTGTAGTTTTATTGTATTGTAATAAATATGTTTCATTTTTAACACACCCATACTCTCACAGTCCTTTAAAGCTTCCCAGCGCTCACTCTATCACACACTTGCAGTCACTTCCCGAGTCCACTAGGGGACTTTTGCCAGTGAGCTTAAGGCTGTAGAACACTAGCGCTCGGTCTACTATACACACGTTTTAAGATTACCTTCATACCTAGTTTGTACTCTGAGCAGCAGTAACCACCTCAAAACCATATTTTGCATCTATATTAGGATAGCTAAGAGGACTTTCACTAAAAGGATATAGAACGCATCAACTAGCAACTTAATTCCTTTACCAAAATTTTTTTTAGAATAGATAATATGGATCCACTAGTGACATTAAGAAGAGACATCACATTTAACATCTCAACATCAATATCCGACACTCAGACTGATCCAGATAGATTAGATATCACCTCTATTTTTAAAAATCTAGAAAAACTTCTCACATCAGAAGTCAGATATAAAGCTGAAATATCCTACTTAAATAAATGTCTGGAACTAGAGATCATTCCTAAAGGCTTATGTATTAAGAAAGACTGTGCATTCCAGCTAGTAGATCCACAATTTGCAGATAAATGGCTGAGATTCTTCTGGACGCATCTAAACAATTGATTAGATTAATCATCGAATACAGAACGTCTCTAATCAAGAAATTAGACAACGAAATTAAAGATGATGAAGTCATGTTAAACAACACAGACCTAACAGACTCAGAGTCAAAAGAACTCATAGAAAAGAAAGAAAGTCTGGTAAAAAGAATTACGAAAATTAGGGATGATATAATCACCAAGAAAACTAAAAAACTAAATAGAGAACTCAACATGAAAAAACAGAATGAGTCAAACCTCATAGAGATGGAGGAAACACAGAATAAAGAGAATAAAAACATGATAGATCAAGGCACTGATCAAGAACAAAGACATTCTAACATAGAAAATAGAGACACTTGGTCAGAGATAAAGAGAAGTTCAAGAGGAAACAGACACCCTTATGATGGACCTAACAACTCACACAGAGGGAATAGAGAAGATCACTTCCCGCAAAGGAGGACATGGGGATATCGAGGCCCAAGAAGGGATGAGATACCATTCGAAACAAGATACTGGTATAACCCACATGAGAGAAGGTATCATACCCGCAGAGATGACTATGACTTGAGGGGATACGAACGGGAACCAAGATTGGAAGGGGAAAGATATAACAGATACCCCAACCGGGAAAGAAGGACCTACCTGTCAAACTATAATATGAGAAGGTATAATACAAACTATCGATATAACAACCACAAAAAAGACAGAGGGGCCTCCCCAATGAGGAATGGCTTTGAAAGAAGAATTTCTTTTAATGATCAAATACAGGACAACCATAATTATGGTAGAAGAAACAACTACGTCGAACATAGATCTAATTATGATCAGTACACGCCTATGAATCATAGGAACACATATCGGAGACAAAGTTGGAGAGAAGACCCCCCCATGTATCATGGAAATCCAAGTGATACAAGACAAAGAAATAATTCTAAGGGAGAACAACGACAAGGCACCCAAATATCCCAACCTCATAAGGGTAACCAAAATTCGGCTAATACCACAAACCTGAACATAATGTCTACTGCTGACCAAGTTTTTTTAGGGGGAAGTCCCCAACCCCCCCGAGAAAAAGAGACAGAGAGAATAACAACGAAGAGGAAGAATATAGAGTTAGAAGAATCAAGAAGCCCAAATCAGAAAAAAAGACCCATCGAGGCAAGAGAGGAGGTGCGAAACTAAGAAAGGTCAAAGAGAGAAAAGAAAGACAAGAGACTACATCATGTCATAGCAGCACCAGCAAAGAATCGATTACCCCAAAAAATAAAGGAATATATAATCTCAGTTCCAAACCATTGTCAGAGGAAGAAGTATCAGTACTATCCTATGGTCTCAATTTCGCTCCAGCAAAAGGAATGGACAAATTCCAAACCTTTATAGGTATAAAGGAATTTGTAAGAAAGCTGACATTAAAGAGGCATTTTTCAAGAACACCACTTGAAAGAAATATTATTCAGCAAAGGCAACGATCAGAGGATTGCTACATACATACAGACCTCAAACCCAAATCCACTTTCTATCCAGTAAGCAGTAAAGGCACAGCGATAGAAACCTTTGAGGCAAATGTATGTCGAGATATCAAAAACCTTAACTCAAAAAAGACAAAACAAATTAAGCATAACCTAACAAGATCTCAAATGGGAACTATAAGAAAACTTGAAAGAAATCACGAGTTGATAATTAAGCCGGCAGACAAAGGCGGCGGAATAGTCGTAATGGACAAAGAAAGGTATGAGGATGAATGTAAGAGAATTCTAGATGATGAGAAGACTTATGAAAAACTCCGAAATAACCCTGTGGAAAGATATAAAACAGAATTGGAAGCTTTACTAACAGAAGCCAAAACACAGGGGATACTGAATGACAAAGAATTTAACTACATCAAAGTATCACATCCGATTACTCCAGTCTTTTACCAACTACCCAAAATTCACAAGTCCCTAGAAAACCCACCAGGAAGACCTATCATTTCGGGTATAGGGTCCCTGTCTAGCAATCTCTCGGAGTATGTTGACAGGAACCTGCAAAAATATGTCACAAGGCTTCCATCATACCTGAGGGATTCCACTCAAGTACTATCCATATTGGATAAGATAGTATAGGATGAGAATTATATATTAGCAACATGCGATGTGACATCGCTTTATACGAGCATTCCACATGAGGCAGGCCTAGAAGCCGTGAACTCTTTTCTATTAAAAGATCCTGAAGTACTCGATGGACAACGTCTTTTCATACTAGAAAGCATAAAATATATTTTGAGTCACAATTATTTTTGCAATAATAACAAATTTTTTAGACACATTTGTGGAACAGTAATGGGGACCAGGTTCACGCCTAGCTATGCTAATTTATACATGGGCCAATGGAAACAAATATTCTGGGACCCATGTCCAGCAGGCACGGACCTGGTCCTATACTCAAGATACATAGACGATATTCTTATCGTCTGGAAGGGGTCAATCTAAGATCTGATATATACTATTGACGTGATGAATCAAAATCTGAGAAATCTCAAGTTCACGTTTGAATATAGTTATAACAAAATAAATTTTCTTGACCTTACAATAGAGGTAAAAAATGGTAAAATTGAAACATCTACTTATTTCAAGAAAGTAGACTGTAACAATTACATTCATAGTATGAGCTGCCACCACCCTACCTGGAAGGCTAATATTCCAAAAGGACAACTTCTAAGGGTAAGTAAAAACTGTTCTAATCCCAGTAAATGGGCCGAACAAGCAGACATACTAAAAGAAAGATTCCTAGAGAGGGGGTACAAGGAAGAAAATTTGGTGGAAAATATAGAGGAAGTTGGCAAAACCGACAGAAATAGCCTGTTGAAGTACAAGGCAAGAACGACGATAGGAGATGAAGACAGCAGAATAAACGTACCGATGATAACAGAATATAGCTCTAATAGGCATATTCTGGAAAGAATCATCAGGAAACACTGGGCCATCCTAAAAGAAGATGATGTGATCGGTGAAAAATTTATACCTCAACCAAGATTCATCTATAGAAAGACCGATAACCTAAAAGGTATATTGGCCCCAACTGTCCTGAAGAACAGAAAAAGGGCCACCACAAACTATCAGGGAAAAACGATTAAAGGCTTCTTCCCGTGCCCGAACTGCAAGGCCTGTAGAAGTGGAGTCAAAACGAATAAGTTCTTTGGACATGATAAGAGGGATGAATACAAGATACAAGACCTAATCAGGTGTCAAGATAAGGGAGTCATTTATGTAATATTCTGCCTATGTGGCCTACAATATGTAGGACAAACTTCAAGAACATTAAAGGACAGAATAAGAGAACATATATTATGCATTGAAAAATTAGATAAAGATACGCCACTGTACAGACACTTCTCCACAACCCATAGAGGCAATATGAAAGTCTTTAAGTTCTTCGGGATCCAAAAGATAGAGAAGAACTGGCGAGGAGGAGACCACGAGAAAAAATTGTTATTCAATGAATCCAAATGGATCTTCACATTGGACTGCCTCTTCCCCAAGGGACTAAATCACAAAGAGGATCTGTCACACTTGCTGTCCTTAAGAAAAGACTAGACAGTAAATGTTACCTCTCATAGATGGTGTATAAAACAAATATACCACTAAATAGCCTTATCAAACAAAAGCATACCAATGAAAGCATGTGTTTTCACACTAGCTGGATTGCACACTCTAGATTGATAGACCAGAAGACAGAATCCTGCATATACACCAGTAGGTCCCCCGATATACTCACTAATAGACTAGACATACCGAGAAACCAAGAGAAGCAGAAGAATAGAAATCTCTCTCATTGAGGACAATATACAATTCACTAAACTCTCACTTTAAGCTCCTGGAATATAAGATATACTGGAAAGTTTCTCTCCCTTGAGTACACCAGTAAAATTTACTCCCACCCCCCAATACGGCTATTTCAAATTAAGATGTTCCAACTATTTTAAAACAGCGGCTCTAATTATCAGCACTCACATTTGCCAACCTATTTAGAAACCTCAATAATTCTCTTATAGGTTTAACAACCTTTTTAAGTTAATGTATGTTTTTTACTTCCTATACGCCTCTTAAAAGCCTCTTTGTTACCTATAAACTCCATCTTTATCTCATGTACTCTTTTATACCTGCGAAACGAATTTTAAGTAAGCACAGAATTTTAAGTAAGTTCTAAGTCTTTATTGTAATGTGTGACCCATTGACATACATTTTTGAAATGTCCATATATAATTTTTAAATACTTTTAAATATTTTGTATATTTTTCTATATTTTAATGCTTAAGTATCTATATAATTTGCATCGTTTATATCACATACATAATTTAATATTCACACTTATACCGTTAAGGTTGTTTTCCACATGCGCTAAAGAGTTAAACACTGATCCATACATACAAAATTAGGATACTGATGGACCCCTAACCTACCACATAGTCATGCAGGCTATATAGCAAAATCTTTCAGGTTGAACTGAAGCCCCAAATTAGATCAACTTCCGGCAATAGCACAACCAGATGAGAGAAAATTCGGACTTCCGGGAATAGCGAAACCGGAAGTAGCATGAGCGAAACCGGATGTTAGACTACTGATAAAGAAACCGGAAGAGATAGTAAGTTTAACAGTCCGGAAGTGGGGCAAATACGGACAGGAAACATTGTCAGAAATATATTAAATTAGAGTAATAAGAGACGCCATCAAATAGAAATGTACACGAAAAGAATTAGACACAAATTATCTTAAAAGAACACAAAAATTACAGACAACAAAATATTAAATAAAAAGGAAAACCCTTAGTTCCTATGTAACACTGGACCAAACAGGAAAGGGCAGACCCTGAGTTTTGGTGCCAAATTAGAGCCAATCACCTATGTTATTAGGATATAAAGCTCCCAGAGACATACAGACCAGTATTGTCTTGAGAAAGGCCTAGGAGGGCCGAAACGCGTCGACATACTGGTGAGCACATTTCTGATTATATTATACCGCATCTAGACGTTATTGCACTATTGTATTTTATTTCACCCACAGGTTTAGGAGGAAGATCTTGGACCTATTCGCCACATTATTGCATTTTTTGCTTTCCTTTTTGTATTTCACGTTTACCACAGTCATTGGAGTTATTTTTGGAGGTTTTTTGGAAGTTTTTTCGAATTGTATTTAATCACCTAGGATTTATCACACACACTAACTCACTATTTTGTGGAACACTGTGATTTTTTAAGAGACATTTTTAAGAGACATTTTCTACTATTTATTTTCAAGTCACACCGGATCCAGCCGGTCACCCTATTCTCCTTATACCTTTTACTTTTATTTTCATATTGTATTATTCATATTGTATCACGTTATTGTTTGGACACGCTGTTTAAAATTGAAATCGTATTATTTGTGCTCAAATTGTACCTTATTGATCATATTATGATCCTAGACTGTTGTTGGAGCTAACTATTATACTTATCCCAACACCAGAAGGGAATTTTTAGTTACCAGATATAGGTAAGATACTGCATCCTTTTATTTCTATCTCATGGGTCCATGGAGATTTTAGGAAGATTTTAGGAAGTTTTTTAATATTATTTGCATATTTTGTGCGTATTATATTGTAGTTTTATTGTATTGTAATAAATATGTTTCATTTTTAACACACCCATACTCTCACAGTCCTTTTAAGCTTCCCAGCGCTCACTCTATCACACACTTGCAGTCACTTCCCGAGTCCACTAGGGGACTTTTGCCAGTGAGCTTAAGGCTGTAGAACACTAGCGCTCGGTCTACTATACAAACGTTTTAATATTTCACAAGAAATGTTTGTGCAATGTTAAATGCCAATCTATTAGCAGTTTAGCAAAAAATAAAATAAAAACATTTTTAATAAAAGACTTCCAGCATTTATATTAAAACACATGAAATTAGCTCTTTGAGGCTACCCAATTGATAAAGGTGAATAATATAGTCCTGGGACATCTCCCAATATGTAAACAATTAGGCTTAGATGGTACACTTTTGGCCTATATGCACTTAGCCATGTACAGCAGACAAAATATTCCTTATTGCTTTGGTGATAGGCCTAATAAAGCAGATGCATTATATATAGGTATAGTCAGTACTTGACTTTATATCTTCAATATGTGTAATAATGCCTTTCTGCTTGGTGGTAGCCTGCCGTGGCTAATGGGAAAAATATACTTTACAGTACCTCTGCAGTCCGTGATTCTAAGCAAATCTTCAATCTCTCAAAGGTGGGAGCACCCACAAAAGCAGGGTCCTTACTCCAGTGATATTTCTCAGTAGCGATTTCCACGATAACATCACACGACAAATACCACCTGTTTAGGAGTTCACCTGCCAAGATGGAATTAGATTTCTTACATATAATCCTGCTCTTAGTACAACGTATGCGGGACAGATTGACAACAATCTCTGATGTTAAGATACAAAGAGTGTCTCTTTTCTTAGTTGCGTTTGGCCAAACAATTCGATTCTCAAAGTGTACAGATACAGCCTCAGACTATCAACATGTTTCACGCACTCATGGGGCTTTATCAAGAAGGCTGCTTTTGCGGCTGCTGCCACCTTTGAGAGATTGAAGATTTGCTCAGAATCACGGACTGCAGAGGTACTGTAAAGTATATTTTTCACATTAGCCACGGCAGGCTACCACCAAGCAGAAAGGCATTATTACACATATTGAAGATATAAAGTCAAGTACTGACTATACCTATATATATATGATCCATCTGCTTTATTAGGCCTATCACCAAAGCAATAAGGAATATTTTGTCTGCTGTACACGGCTAAGTGCATATAGGCCGAAAGTTTACCATCTAAGCCTAATTGTTTACATATTGGGAGACCTCCCAGGACTATATTATTCACCTTTACCATTTGGGTAGCCTCAAAGAGCTAATTTCATGTGTTTTTATATAAATGCTGGAAGTCTTTTATTAAAAATGTTTTTAATTTATGTTTTGCTTAACAGCTAATAGATTTAATTCTATACATCTGCAAATAGTTATTGCTGTTGTTCTTATGCTATAAGGAGTTTTACTATATATAAAAACATATTTCTTACAACTGTTTTCCATTTTTTATTTTTTACTTTTATTTTATTTTAATTAAATTGTAATTGTAAGTTAACATTTTGAGTGAAAGTGTTTATTTGACTGGTTTGACTCCGCTTTTAGCGCCCATCCACACTGTTTGATTGATTGCTTTTATCTTTGGGAAGGAGATATTTGGAAGGGGCAGTGAGTCTGTAGTTTAGCGCCACACTTCTCTTACTTTTCAATGTTAAATGTCGACAGTGTATGCATTTAGCGATGCCGGGCGCACATGATTCGCTACAGCATATCATGCCTGCCGGCATTTAATAAATTGACCCTTTAACCTCAAAATAACAAGCAGCCATCAGCAGTGGTTTGGCCCTGACTCGTTTAGGATTCTCTCCTATTTATAAGAAAAAGAAAAATAACAGTTTTTTTCAAAGCTATTAACAACCCTGTCAGTCCTTTCTTATAGTTTCTGGTACAATTCCTATTTATTTTCTTTATTTTAAACATTCATTTAATGTGCACACTAACCAAGCATTTTTTTTAAACAAACTGAGAACCAACACCTGGGTGTCACAGGCCTTTGTAATTTCCCTTAAGTAAATACTAAACATAGGAACGGACCCCACTATTAGGGGCCGATATATGAAAGTGCGAGTGGGCATGATACAATGTAGCGTATCATGTCCGCCGCACATCGATAAATGCCGACAGCATACGCTGTCGGTATTTATCATTGCACAAGCAGTTCTTGTGAACTGCTTGTGCAATGCTGCCCCCTGCAGATTTGCGGTCAATCGGCCGCTAGCAGGAGGTGTCAATCAGCCCGATCGTATTTGATTGGGCGGATTGATGTCCGCAGCCTTAGATTAGGTGGACAAGTTTTGAAGCAGTGGTCTTTAGACCGCTGCTTCATAACTGCTGTTTCATAACGGCTGTTTCCGGTGAGCCTTAAAGGGACACTAAACACATGCTTAAAATCCTTAAATCTTGCTCCTTCTAATCAATCTAAATGAAGTTAGCATGAATGTCTATGCCAACTTGTCATCTTACCCCAAATTGTTCAAAAAAAGTGTTTTCAATAACAATGGTTTACCTGTGCTCTTTGTGTGTATGCATGCCGCCATATTGTGATGTGCGTTACACACAGGTACACAAGTCACATGACACGCACGCATATTGTTCTATTATGTATTTGCTGCAGTGCTTAGAGGAATCACATCTGCAGCACACACTCACTGTGATGCATTCAGCAGCAGCACATGTGATTCTTGCAGAGCGTGTGCTGCAGTGTTTGTAGAGATATTGTTTCAAATGTGACTAATAGTAATACGTATTTTCAACATAGTAATACATACGTTAGTAAATGCAGGCTTCAGGAACAAGAATTTAAAGTAGCAAGTTCTGGGGAGGAAGGGGGAGATCAGCCCGGAAATAAAGGCTAAGCCTTGCATAAGAAAATACAAGCTCCGGTTATTTCAAATGGTTGCCAAGCACTCCTGAACCTGCAGTGCATAATACTGCACTGGGAGATCCTTATCCTTCCAGCCCGAAAGTTAGATTACTCCTTGGGCTCAAAGCAACAAGTATGGCGGCATGCATACACACACAGGTAAACCATTGTTATTGAAAACACTTTTTTTGAACAATTTGGGGTAAGATGACAAGTTGGCATAGACATTCATGCTAACTTGATTTTGATTGATTAGAAGGAGCAAGAATTAAGGATTTTAGCAGGCAGGTGTTAAGTGTCCCTTTAAGGCTCGCGCGGAAACATTGGGAGCTTGATAATTCGGCCCCATAGACTGGACAGCATACATATCCCAAGTCACTGTGAACCCCACAGCCCTGAATGTTTACAGACAGCTGCACAGTTCCCTGCAACCCAGGCAGTTAACCCCTGAGCAGCCTCAGTAACAGGCCCATATATATATATATATATATTCACAGACAGAAAATAACCAGAATGAACTAGGCGCATAACATGACAGCACATTACCTGACAGTTTACCCTACAGAAAATTGCGTAAAAAATCTACAAATATAAACACACACACTGCACTCTGTCATGGATAAAATAATATTATGCCACCTTATTCTGAGAGTGCTGCCCAGGTATGGGAGGTGCTTCCGCCAAAGCTGACAAACGGCAAAAACCATAGAGACAACACACCAGCTTTACATGATGATGAAGTGTTGGCTCTTTTGTACACTGACAAAAAACATGTGTACATGCTGTCTACAATGCAAGATGAAAGTACAGTGCTTGGGTCTGTCACCAGAAAGGATGCAGAAATCCAAAAACCAAAGTGTATTGTTCAATACAGCAAATTTATGCATTGCAATTATCCTCCACCATACTTCAATGTTCCTGCAGAAACTCATTCTTGTATTGCTTTCCAACCCCATGGCAAACAAGCTGCATTCTGCTACAGCCAGATAATTTAGATTATGGGGTCAATTTATAAATGTGCGAGCAGACATGATACAATGTAGCGTATCATGTCCGCTGCACATCGATAAATGCCCACAGCATACTCTGTCAACAATTATCATTGCACCAGCAGTTCTTGTGAACTGCTTGTGCAATGCCACCCCCTGAGGAGGCCGCTTGCAGGGGGTGTCAATCAACACAATCGTATTTGATTGGGTTGATTTCTGTCCGCCACCTCAGAGCAGGCGGACAGGTTATGGAGCAGCAATCTTTAGACCACTACTTCTTAGTGCATGATAAATTGAGCCCTTCATGACTCATCAGTCAGGAGCTCGTGCTGCCATTTTTCTGCACCCCAGTTTCTGTGTTTTCATGCATAGTTGAGTCATTTGACTTTTTTACTATGACAGAGGTGTGGCTTTTTGTATGCAAGTCTTCCATAAAGACCACTTCTGACCAGACGTCTCTGGACACTAGATGGGTGTAAACATCTTCCGATTGTGAAGGTAAGTAAGCATGATGTGTCTTTAATCTGCTGCACTAAGTTTCTTCGGGCCGACCACTGAATCTACATTCCTCAATTATGCCCTTTTTTGTTCTTCTTCAGAAGAGCTTGGCCATTACATCTGGAAATGCTGTCTACCTTGAAATTACTGCCTGGAAGAGACCTCGGGTGATGCAGTATAACTACCTTGTTTTATGTTGCTGTGCTCAGTATTGCCATGGTGTATGACTTGTGACATTAAACCGTCTTCAGCAACCTCACATTGTTAGCAGAGTTTGGCTGTTCCTCAACCAGTTTTATTTCTCCTACACAGCTGTTTCTGTTTCAGTTAATGATTGTCTTTAAACCTACATATAAATTGATAATTAATGGCACATGTTTGGTATAATTGTTTAATAATGCACCTGAATAAATCCAAGATTTTGCACAAGTGTACCTAGAAGAATTGATAGTGTGTTGAAGGCAAAGTGTGGTCATACCAAATATTTAATTGATTTAATTTTTTCTTCTGTTCACTTTGCATTTTGATAATCGATAAATATAAACTATTACTATTTCTATTTTTGAAAGCATTCTTACTTTACAGTATTTTCCCTTCATGCCTAAAACTTCCAAACAATCAGATTATGCCTCAGTCAGTCTGAGTCTCAGCAACAGAGTACCAAATGGGAGGACCATTACCTGCTCCTGCTTCCATACTACAGAAAGCCACAAAGCTTTAGCTAATGCTCACTCGTCTGCCAGCCTTTCTTAGTTTTTTTCTTTTTTTTTTTTAAATCTCTTTTTATTGAGGTTAAAATCATATTACAGCATAGTCCAAATGAAAATACACATTATATGAATACAGGAAAAGGATAAACCTCACAGTATAAACATGTGTGACATACACAGATTCATTTCCGTCACCAAAAAGGTCCGTATTTATGGAACAGGCATTAAACATAACACAGGATCTTAAACCTCTATTTTTTACGGATTCACTCAAAGGATTCTAAACCTTTACAAAACTTCTAGAACATTTATTCCGAAACTGGAAGAAAAAAACACAGAGCACAAAAAAAAAAAACCTAAGTAAAGAAACTTAAATTAAATTTGAATACCCTATGCTATCTTAAAAAACCAGATAAGACAGCATCAACCTAAAAATACCAGAGAACTGAAGGGGGGGGAGGGGGAAGCGGGAGACAAAAAAACAACAAAAACAAAGCAAAACAGACGAATAAACAATAAGAACAGCCAACAATCAGAAAAAAAAAAAAAAAAAAAAACTACCTGTTTAAAAGAACCTCTATCAATTAAACCTCTCCGTTAACCACAACCTAGGTAGTACCCCGGATATTATCAAATTTAAAAAAGGTACTGCATTCTGGAAGGGCTCCAAGAAGCGAGTCTGCTGCTCTGGGGCCCAAGAACTAATCAAACTTCCCCATTTTTTTAAATACCTTTTATACTGTTCTTCTGAATCATTCTTAAGATTCTGCCTTTCGACAAACATCTGAGTTTTAATAACATTGATAACTTCCCTAATGCAGGGGATTTCCCTTTGTCTCCATCTTTTAAAAAGCAGACTACGTGCTACCAATATCACTATATTCACCAGCTGCCTGTCTCCCGTATTAGCTGATTTTTTTGAAAAAAATATAGCCTCTGCCTGTAACTCAACTTTACTCTGAAGATGGCAGTTCATCCAATACTGAACCTTTGCCCAGTACTGCCTGACTTTGGGGCAACTCCAGATACAGTGCAACAGATCCGCCCCTGCCTTTGTACATTTGAAGCAGTTCCCTACATTCGCCTCCATCCATTTAGCCATTCTTGCTGGGGTCAAGTAAAAATGATGTATTATTTTGCACTGAGACTCCCTCCAGCTAATACACGAAGTCGCCTCTGTGGCGAGTTTGATACTTTCTAATACATCCTCCGCTTGTAACCTATCAAAATATTTGTTAAATTTGTCTTTGGCTTGATTAATATATATCGGCCCTTTAATATTTAGAATTTTTTGATACCACCATGAAATTGATCGTTTCCCTGCCTGATAGAGCTTTAAGCCTGGAGCTAATTGGGTCAGTCCCCAATCAGCTGCCACTTCTCTATTGACTTGTTCGATATAATGGCGTACCTGCAAGTATGCATAAAAATTATTGGTTGTCAGATGATATTGCTCTGCCAGACTCTGAAAAGTACGGGTCTGACCTCCCCTGTCATTTTTCAGCAAAATAACACAGGCCCTTCTCCCTCCATTCCGAAAACAATCCATAGTTGTAACCTGGTGGAAAATTAACACACCCGATAATCGGTAGATACGGAGACACCCGAAATTCCTGTCCCACTAAGCGACAGTATACCTGCCACCCTTTAATGATATTGGCGAATGTTAACATTACCTCTATATTCTGTGGTAACTTCCTGTATGGGCAGTGTAGCATGGCTTGGGGGCTGAAAGGTCTGAGCAACTCAGCATCTAAATCGTAGTATGTTACATACTCTGATTTTGTAAGCCAGTCTAATCCGAATTTTGCCAGAGCTATTAAATTGTAATGTTTAATATTAGGAATGGTGAACCCTGCATATTGTTTTGAATTGCTCATTTTATCTAAAGATATTCTTGGTCTCTTTTTCCCCCAGATGAAGGAGGTGCAAGCTTTGTTGTATCTATTTATATCCTTCCTTGTAACGAGAAGGGGGAGGTTTTGCATCATAAATAAAATTTTCGGGAATATAATTGTTTTAATTATCATGCATCTGGCCGAAATTGACAAAAAGTATAAATTCCATTTGTTTAAATCATCTTGGATCTTATAAAAAAATACAGTATAATTTAATCGATACCAATCACTGGGGTTCCTAGCAATCTTAATCCCTAAATAATTGATGGCCTTAACTTCACTGAAAATAGAATTAGTACTTTGCCTTGTTTTGTTAATCCATAATAGCTCCGATTTTTCCGGATTAATTTTATAACCTGAAAAGGTACTAAACTCTGTGATAATTTTGAGGACACGGGGAATAGAATTGACAGTATCCTGCAAAAACAGGAGTATATCATCTGCGTACAAAGAAATAAGTATGGTCTCCCTGCCTATCTTAACTGGTTGTAGTGTTTGCCGAATATACACTGCCAAAGGTTCTAGAGCAAGGTCAAACAGAATCGGGGATAATGGACAGCCCTGACGTGTTCCTTTTTCTAGGATAATATATTGTGTTAATTCCCCGTTCACTAGAAGCTGTGATCTAGGTTTATTATAGACCATTTTCACCAGATCAACCAACCGGCCAGAAAAGCCAAAGTTCAAGAGAGGTTATAAGATGGTTCCACTCGATAGAATCAAAAGCTTTTTCAGCATCGACAGTAATTAAAGCGAAATCTTTTTTGTTGCTGTTGTGATAATCCTTGCTGCCTGGCTGGCCGATCTGGCGAAAGTGGTCCACCACTGTCAGGACTCTTCTCATATTCCGGACCGAGTTCCTATTCGGGATAAAGCCTGCTTGGTCCGTGTGAATCAACTTACCGACAACACTTTTTAGCCTATCAGCTATAATTGACATAAGAATTTTGTAATCCTGATTTAACAGGGAGATTGGGCGGTATGCTGCTAACTCATCTGGGTTTTCCCCTTCTTATATATAAGAGTAACGATTGAATCAGAGAAGTAAGGAGATTTTAGGGCTTGTCTTAAAAAATAATCATTGTATAAATTCTGTAATGTGGTGCCCACTGTTTCTAATAGGATTTTGTAAAATTCAATCGAAAGGCCATCTGGGCCTGCTGCTTTACCTGCTTTTATCCTTTGTATTACTTTTACTATTTCTGACTCTGATATTGCCGCATTGATTTGATTCAGCTCCTCAGATGATATACTGGGTAATTTAATCTTTTCCCAGAATTGTGCCTTTGCACTTTCATTTATTCCACCACTAGTGTAGATACTATGAAAATATTTAAAAAATGCTTCCCTGATGTCTGGGGATTGAGTTATTATTTTATTACCATCCTTAATTGCTGATATTCTATTTTTCTTTTGACGAAACTTTACTATTTTTACCAAATACTTGGCTGAAACCCCCTGATATCCTTGATACTTGGCCCTCACCTTAAGATCTTCCCCAGCCCATTTCTCTCTGAGAAAATATTCTCGTTCACTTTTAAAAGCAGTGTATTTACTCCAGGTAAGCTGATTCAGGGATTGGAGAAATCTGTTATATGCATTTCTTAGCTGGTTAGACAACTGTAGCTCTCTTGCTCTAGATTTGCGTGTTAAGTTTACCATGTATGCCTTTATTTCTCCACGAATAACTGCTTTCCCTGCTTCCCAGAAAATTTCAGGTTTATTCTGATATTCAACATTCTGAGCACAATACTCTTGCCATTTTACTTTCAGCCAATTTACAAAATGCACATTTTGACTCATATATGATGGGAAGCGAAATGAATTCCCAGGACTTCTAATTCTTTTGTCCGGCCAGACCCGCAGACTAATGATGGCATGATCAGATAACAAAATGTCCGCTATCTGGGTTTCCATCTCAAGCCTTGCTGCTTGCGGGTTTATCAAAAATAAATTGATGCAAGAAAAGCTCCTATGCGCCTTAGACTCGCACCTATATACCCGGTCATCCGGATGTTGGAGCCGCCAAATATCCTTCAGTTTTAATGTCTTAATAAAGTTCCTAAAAAATTTGGCTTCTCTGTTATTCGATTGACTACATCTAATTCTAGACCTATCCATCTCTGGGTATGGAGTAAGATTCATGTCCCCAGCTATGATCAGATTCTGCTCTAGGTATGGTATAAGTTTTTGTTGGATCTTTTGCCAGAAACCTTTCTCCAGTTTATTGGGGCCATATATATTGCAGAAGGTCAATCTTACCCCTTCTATCTGAATCTGAAGGACTATAAACCTCCCCTGATGATCACACTCTTGTTTCAAATTTTTATAGTTCAACTTCCTGTTTATCATAAAGGCTACCCCACACTTACGCTTACTACAGGGTGTTGCTACAATTTCTGCCACCCAATTGGCTTCCAGTTTTTCTATTTCATGGCTCTTCAGATGGAGTTCCTGTAGGAAGATTACATCCGGTTTCTCTCTTTTCAACATTTTCAAAACATTCTTTCGTTTAATGGGGGAGGTTATTCCACCCACATTCCACGAAACTAACTTTAAGGGTTCTGCCATTTTAATCTTTTAACTAGATGAGTCAAAAAAGAACAGAGGAAAGAAAAAAAAAAAAAAACCCAGTACCCCCCCCCCCCCTCTCTGGAACATTTTATGTCACTCAACATTCTGCAGTTCTGATACATTAACAATACTTCAAACATACTGGTTAAATAGAGACTTCAACTCAGACCTCTATATTATTCTCCTGACAAAATTCTTTCGCTTCCTTGACCGAGTTTAACACTTTTCTCCCTTCCATAGTTAAAACAGTTATTTTTGCCGGATATATCATCACTGTTTTTAACCGGGCCTTAATTAAACCTGAACAAAAAGGTGCCATTGCCCTCCTCTTAGCGGCTGTTTCCGAGGAAAAATCCTGAAACAGCAGGATTTTTTTCCCTTCAATTGTTAATGGTTGTGATTTCCTATAGTACTGCATAATATTAATCTTGTCTTGAAAGTTCAAGTATCGGATTACAACCATCCTGGGACGTGTATTTCCTTCTGTAGAAGGCCTGACACTTCCTACCCTATGGGCCCGTTCAACTTGGAGTGCATCCCTGTCTGTCTGGATCCCTAATAACTTAGGCAATGTGTTGGCAGCGAATTTCAAGAGGTCCTCAAACTCTCTACTCTCTGGGAGTCCCACTACCCGGACATTGCTCCGGCGGGATCTATCCTCCAAGTCTTCCACTTTTAACAACAGTGCCTTGATTTTATCTGTGTTTTCCCTTAAAATGGTATCTTGGTTATTTAACTTATCTTCCGCCTCTGAAACCCTAGTCTCCACTTCTGAGATTCTAACTGAGAACAGTCTTATTTCCTGTGATAAATCTGCAATGTCCTTCTTTACCAGTTCAAATTGAGGAAGCAAAAGTTCCGCTAGCTAATTTATTGTCATCTGTGCATCTTGATTTATACCAGGACTTTCAAGACCGATCTCAGTTCCTATTTCTTGACCTGTTTTCTGTCTTCTCTTTAAAGGCATGGCGGGAGATTTGTTTTTTACACTTGACATGTATTTATCCATAGAGATTAAGGGGCTAGGATCCTTTTAAGGTTAATACACTCTGAACACTTATACCTGGGCCAAGGATAATTTTACTTATATCTTATAGTTATTGCACACTGATTATCCTTAGACCAACCTTTTAGGGCCTCTTCTTTTGTCTCTGCAACTATACTTAAAGTGTCTACGTGCCTTCTAGCTTTTAAGCTTCTTAATAGATATGACCTTTATATATCTACTCAGTGATCTTACTGTAATACCCACGGGCCCTTCTTATGTAATAGTACTAAATTTACACCGCCCCTGCACCCTTGAGACCTCTATACCAACTCTGTGTGTATTATATTTGTGTCAAAAACTCTATCTCCCTGCTATCAGCTCAGGCCGGGAGAGCAAAAAATAAAAATAAAAAAAGAGTGCCACTTAGTACAAAAGAAACAGAAAACGAAGTAACAAAACAGAGATATATTATAAACCACTAATATGTGTCTCTTATTAAGATTCCTTATTCCCCTTATTCCGCCCTCCTGACCCCTTCCCCTGTAATTCTACTAATGTTACTCGTGCTCAGTGTTGTGTCTAATATTTTTTCAGACCTGTACTAAATAAAGAGGTTAACGTGTATTCCACGTACAGAAAAAGCCTGCAGTTAGATTCTATGTTCAGGCGTGCAGCCTTGCGCTTTACTACCTCCTTAGTTTGTACTGGTCTGGTGTACTATTATTATCCAAACTAGCTCTTAATATTGATATTAATCCAGCATTAACATCCGCAGTTTTCTGATACTGTTATGCTGCTAATGACTAGAGCAAAATACCTCCCTAGCTAATGTGATTTTACAGCCCTACCGTTGCTGCCCCAGTATGTGTGTCTATTGATAGCTTTTCCCCCTGGTGGTTTCACTGTAGTTGCATGTGCTTGCCTCCTGTGACAGCCTAATACTTAACTTCTGTGAACCAATAATGTATGTAATGTGTTCTTAATTCCTAGCTGCAGAATTTTAAACATATACAATATTTTAAACATATACAATATGGGCATTCAAATGGAGAAAAAAGAATAAAGAGAAAAAACAAAAAACAAAAACCTTATGCTAGCTTGAAACACCATAAAAGGATAACCAGTTTGCCTACAAAACAGGTCTTTACGAAATTATAGGAAAAGGCTGTGCAATTCTAATGCTATATGAGAGTTCATGGCCTATGACCACTACTTGACTCCAAGTCCACGTCTTAACAGTACTTGCAGAGAAAAAAAAAAAGGTCACTTATATGCCAAGTATCTGACTTATCATATTCCTGTGTCTTTCAGTCCCTTTATAGGTTTTTCTGAGTCAGACCGATGTGAAACATACTCTAGCCCTTCTTACAGTCTCTTTTCAGACTCAAGTTTTGACCAGCAGTACATGAAGGGTTATTTGAATATATTTTTCAGAGGAGGGTGCTTGATTATCTTAATATCAGTTTATACACAGTAACTCCTCATTCTTTTGTTGCTTCTTTACCCCTCAGATAGCCCTACAATGCAGCCTGCTTCTTATGCTGCTCTTACGAACCTTGGTGGAAATATACTAGTCCTTTATTGGGACAAGGATCGTATCCCAGATTCACCTTAGCTTTAAGTGCAGTTATTGTATGCTCGCTTGCTTTTACAGCCACAACTTTAACAATAAGCCCCCATCCTTCAACACCAATAGACTGATATGTATTGCAGGTCTGTTCCCGTGTCAGCAGGGGGTGTCCCCTGAACTTGTGAGGACCAGGTCCTTTTAGTTATACTTAGTTGTACTTCTGCGATAGTAATGGCAACATTTCAACAGTTCAACAGCTCTTGCCATGTTACTTACCCCTGTTCCTCTTCACGGCCTATGCTAGGCTTTCTTACCACCTTGGGCAGCTCTCTTTCCAGCCAGCTTTCTGCCTGTGTGCTGTACTCGGGGCCGTCGTGTTCCAGTGCGGTCGAACACCGCCTCCCCACACACTACTCGACCCGTGGGGATGACGTCACCTGCCTTCGCCTACTTACCGGGGTAAGGTAACTCCGCTATCTCTGCTGCTTCCACGATACTGCAACTTGCTCTACACCGGTAGGTCTTTTTCTTCCTGTTTCCTTCCTTGTCGTCCACTTGCAGCCTGCTTGTAAGGGATGGCTACCCTCTTCCTGGGCTCACTCCCAGCTCTCTCCCAGCTGGTCCCGCCACTGGTCTCACCCTTTGGACTTGAAAGCTGCAGTCTGTATCACACCAGGGGTACCTCTCTCTGGAACCGATACACTTCCAGCTACTTTGTGAGTATATTTGACTTAATCCTTTAAAGTAGCCTTGTCTTGACTATAACTGTGGTGGAAAAAAAGATTTGTTCCAGCCACCAATAGTTAAAAAACCTTTATTTCTTCATATAGGGTCTTTTGACAAACATACAACATTTCAGACCTGCTATAGGTCCTTAGTCATGTAGATACATGACTAAGGACCTATAGCAGGTCTGAAATGTTGTATGTTTGTCAAAAGACCCTATATGAAGAAATAAAGGTTTTTTAACTATTGGTGGCTGGAACAAATCTTTTTTGCTACTTGAAGTATTTGCAGGATAAGGCAGATCCTGGGTTCCGTGCCCCACAAGCCACATATCTGTTGGTGCTGTTTTCCACACTTTGAGGATTTATAACTGTGGTGGAAGCTGGCAAGCAGTGACCATACGCGCTGTCCTCCACATTCCTTGCGGTCCCCACACCTGTGTTTTACGGCTGTGTCCAGGCAGCCTTTAAAGGGTATATAGACTTCCTACTGTCACAATAGTTTCCCCAGGCAGGGTACTTCTTTCCCCAAGCAATAGGGCTCTGTGACTGGGTATCCGCTGGTAAGTTGCCCCACGATCAAGGGAGCAGGAGCGTGCTCACCTTCCTCCACACTCCACCCACAGGAAGTCCCCCAGCCTTTCTTAGTTTAACTGCAACACTAATGGCTGCTCGCCGCTAGCATATGGATAGATGGCTTTGCTGTGCTGCTTTGAGGGGTTTTGTGCAACGCATTTGGACTTATTTTATCTTTCACTGATCTAGGTTATTTACTTACTATTTTGGTTGCTGTAATAAGCCATGTAAGGAGCTGCTGACACTTGTCTTTATACTTATAGGACATATAAGTAAAAGTTTTATAGATATTTGCCTTTTGTGTCTCCTCCAACTGAATTTTATTAACCTAGCCAAGCAGACCCATAATTATGACCTGGTTCCCCACTGCTATTAACCCTTTATGTGATTATAGATTTCACTGCAATGAACCCTCTATTTGACCCATACCACTAAATCCACCTTAACTTTCTAACATAACTACATGACTCTCTCCATCACAAAGTACATGGCTCTACAAACCCTTCAGTAAACAAGTAGTGAGGATGAAGAAGCTTCTTGTGGCTGATGATCCTTGGGTAGTCCGCATGGGTATTGGGGAGGGAGAATATTGAAGTAAGAAGTAGGTTACAGTTATGGTGAACAGGAATGGTGAACTGGGGTTCTAGGTTGTCAATACCTACAGTGTTGTTTTCTCCATGTACCTTTATTCTGGGAGAAAAGCCAAAAGGTATAATTATTTCATTCAAATTTTAAATAATAGCTTTTAAGACACCACACCCCAGACAAAGTGTGGAGTCTGTTATAAAAAGGAGTTAGCAGGGCCTCTACCTACTATTGCCCTTCCTGCTAAACTCTACCTGGCCTATGTAATACAGACTGTTTCAGAGTTAAACTATTAATTCAAATGATTTATTTGATTTATTTTATTATTTTGTATTCCTTACCTCAGCTTGTCCTGACTACTCTATGCCCCAACTTGTTATACTGACTACTCAGACTTCATGGATCCCCTGACCTTGGCCTGTCCCTTTTTACATTAATCCCGGCCACTCTAAGGTCATGATAAATAAGCTACACCATACAACTCAAATACCCCATTTAAAATATTCTGGGTTATCTACTTTTGTAAATGGTTTGCCATAATGGGGGAAATTTCCTTTTCTTGACTGCCATACTGTCTCAATGTGTTTAATTTTCATATATGAAGACTAAAAAGGGCAGGCCCCATATTTGGCCCTGTAACTTACCAAAACTCCATAAAACCTGTACATGGAGGGTAGTGAGACTTCGCTAAACACAAATATGGGTGATTTATAGCAGTAAAATATATAAGGATGATGTTATAAACATCAAAAGAGCTATGTTTGTGTGAAAAAAGCAAAAACAAAATATATGACCACTAAATTTAGCCAGGTTTTGAGTGGCTACAAAAAAAGACTGGGCATGCCCATGTGAGAATACCCTGGGTTGTCTTCTTTTGCAAATGATATCCCATGATGTGGGTAATTTTTATTCCTGGGCTGCCATACTGTCTCAAAGGCGACATAGGCACTGGCACAGCAAATCAATATTTTCCATGTAAATGGGCAGGCCCCATTGTTGGGCCTGTAACAACCCGAAACCCCATAAAACCTGTACATAGGGGTATTGTTGTACTCATGGGATATTGCTGAACGCAAATATGGGTGTTTTATTCCAGTATTATGACATTCACAATAAAATGTGTGTGCATGTTTACAAAACATAACATTTCTTAATTTCTCACACTTACTAATATTTTATTCATATTTAATGATAGTTCATATATATAAATATTTGATGTCAAAATAAAGGCCCATTTGCTCTCTTAAAAAACTATATACAGTATTATAAATGTGGTTGCACTTAATGTGAAAGAGGTAAATTATGGTTGAACAAACATATAGCTCAAATTATAGGTTTTGTTTATGTTCAGAACTTTGACAATTGCCTTGATACTTAAGGGGTTAAAAAGTAGCATCAGCAGCTAAGGTTAGGACCCAAACGCTGCAGGTGCAATGAAGGGACAGTCTTATCATCACTTGGAAAACAGCTGTAATTCATTCATCCATTTTAAATGTAACTTTAGGAAGTAAGTTGTTAATGAAGTGTTCACAGTACACAATATAGGTTGGAGCAGATGCCAGACTAATAAGCAGTGCATTTCAGGTTATAGGCAAGTTGTAATTTAGAGCATTAATTACTGGTGTGGCAATAATTGGAGAATCACAGGAAATCAGTTTGGTTAACTGAAACACATGAATGCAGAGTTGTAAAGTTCAGACAATGATTCAGTTGTAGAAATCAGAGAATGATCGTAGCAAAATAAAAAACTTGTAATTTCGATTGAGTTCTGAGTTAGCGAAATAGCAGTGTCCAGGAAACATAGCAGGAAATATATGGTTACTCATGGTTAGTAGGAATCAGGCTATAGTAGACAGAAAAAATATGACTTGAATATCTCTAGGAAAGGCATGACTTGAATATCTCCTAGGAAAGACATAACTTGAATATCTTCTATGAAAGGGATGACTTGAGTATCTCTAGGAAAGGCAAAACCTGAATATCTTCTAGGAAAGAGATGACTTGAATATCTCTAGGAAAGGAATGCTGGAAACAAACACAGGGCACTAAAAATCCAGAACATACTTTAAAGCTAGTGCCAAGAACAATTGGCCTGAGCATTGCTAAATAGAGGCTGAAAGAATCAGGTGCATGAATAATTAATTACACATATACTTTATAGTCCGCACCATCAATTCCAGAAATCAGTCCATGAAGGTAAAAAAAAATATTTAAAAAAATTGTTTTTAATCATAAAAGCAATTGATCCAAGATAAAGGCATAAACCTTGGTTAGAGCAGCTTGTCAAACATGTTTCGGGCCTCCTCTAGCCCTTGATCACTGGCAGGATACTAATGAATAATAATAAACCCATTAACGACCAAGGACATGTCAGGCAAGTCCTACAAAAAGTGTCAGTTAAGGACCAAAGATGTGCCTGACACATTCCCTGGGGCTTCAGGCGGTGGAAGCAATTGTGATCACTTCCAGCCACTTTCAAGGTATTGCAGTAATGCCTCAATATTGAGGAATCACTACAATACCCTTTTTAACCCACTCTGTGGCCCTCTCTGCATCGGCCAGCGATGGGGCCGATTGTTGGTGGGTGGGAGTCATAGCAGGGAGGCGGATGGGCCTGTGTGAGGGGGCGTGTGCATGTGCACGCTACATTTATACTAGAAGTAAAAATGTTTGGGAAGGAGGGAGAGGGAGGGGGGAATAAGAATTGAAAGGTAACTGAGAGGGTAGAGAATTGAGGGGGGGCAGCTACACTACAGAAAAAATATTTTTTAGGTAAAAAAAATATAAAAACACACTTTTTTAACGAAATACAGCTGCCAGTGCTCAAGATGGTGGCATAGAAGTAGAGGGGGGAGGGTTAGAAAGCTGTTTGGGGGATCAGGGAGGTAAGGGGCTAAGGGAGATCCAACACTGTAGAATAAACATAAAAAAGCCTTTAATTTTAGTACTGGCAGACTTTCTGCCAGTACTTAAGATGACGTTGACAATTGTGAGGTGGGGGAGGGAAGAGAGCTGTTTGAGAGGGGTCAGGGAGGGATCAGGAGGTGGGATGTGTCAGGTGGGAGGCTGATCTCTACACTAAAGCTACAATTAACCTTACAAGCTCACTTCAAGCTACCTAATTAACCCCTTCACTGCTGGGCATAATACAAGTTTGGTGTGCAGCAGCATTTAGCAGCCTTCTAATTACCAAAAAGCAACGCCAAAACCATATATGTCTGCTATTTCTAAACAAAGGGGATCCCAGAGAAGCATTTACAACCATTTGTGCCATAATTGCACAGGCTGTTTGTAAATAATTTCAGTGAGAAACCTAAAGTTTGTGAAAAAGTTAACAATTTTTTTTATTTGATCGCATTTGGCGGTGAAATGGTGGCATGAAATATACCAACATGGGCCTAGATCAATACTTTGGATTGTCTACTAAACAAAATATTTACATGTGAAGGGTTACTAAGGGATTCCTGACATACATCAGTGTTACAATGTAACTATTGCTATTTTTGAATGGTTTGGAAAAGTGCTACTTGTACTTATTGCCCTATAACTTGCAAAAGAAGCAAAGAACATGTAAATATTGGGTATTTCTAAACTCAGGACAAAATTTAGAAACTACTTAGCATGGGAGTTTTTTGGTGGTTATAGATGCGTACGAGATTTTGGGGGTTAGAAAAAGTGTGTTTTTTTCAATTTTTCATCATATTTTATAATTTTTTATAGTAAATTATATGATATGATGAAAATAATGGTATCTTTAGAAAGTCAATTTAATGGCGAGAAAAACAGTATATAATATGTGGGGGTACAGTAAATGAGTAAGAGGAAAATTACAGCTAAACACAAACACAGCAGAAATGTAAAAATAGTGCTGGTACCTAAAAGTAATAACATTGAAAAATGGTCTGGTCACTTAGGGGTTAATTAGGCAGGTAAGTTCCAGCAGTAGAATTAATGCACACTACACCCCAAACAGCATTATTGATAGAAGCAGGGAAGGCAGTCTTAAAGGGACAGTGATAGCAGGTATGCATATGTGACAATTATACTTTTTGACTTTTCTCCCATAAAAAATGTGAATGGAAAAAAAACACTGTAGATATTGACAACCTAAAACCCCAGCTCACCATCATTTTTCACCATGACTGTAACCTACTTCCGACTGCAATATCCCCCCCAATACCCACTAGGACCACCCAAGGATTATCATCCACAAGAAGCTTCTTCATCCTCATTACATGTTTTATGAAAGGGTTTGTAGAGTCATGTGGTATGGGTCAAATAGAGGGTTAACTGCAGTGAAAGCTATAATCACACAAAAGGTTGATAGCAGTGGGGAACCATTAGGGATCTTCTTGGTTGGGTTAATAAAATTCAGTTGGAGAGGAGACACAATAGGCAAATATCTCTATAACACTTTTAATTATATGTCCTATTCCTATAAGTATCAAGACAAGGGTCAGCAGCTCCTTACATGGCTTGTTACAGTAACCAAAATAGTAAGTAAATAACCAATATCAGTGAAAGATGAAAAATAAGTCTAAAATGCACTCCACTAAACCCCTCAAAGCAGTACAGCAAAGCCATCTATCCATATGCTGTTGCTGAGATTCTGACTGACTGGGGCATAATCTGAGTGTTTGCAATCAGTACTGTGGAAAAGTTTTAGGTATGAAGGGAAAATACTATAAAGTAAGAATGCTTTCAAAAATAGAAAAATTAATAGTTTATATTTAGCATTTAACAAAATGCAAAGTTAGTGAACAGAAGAAAAATGTAAATCAATTAAATACTTGGCGGCCTATTTATCATGTATCTGTCGGACCTGATCCGACACTGTAGATCAGGTCCGACAGACATCGCTGAATGCGGAGAGCAATATGCTCTCTGTATTCAGCTTTGCACCAGCAGCTCTTGTGAGCTGCTGGTGCAACGCCGCCCCTTGCAGACTCATGGCCAATCGGCCGCCAGCAGGGGGTGTCAATCAACCCGATCGTACTCGATTGGGTTGATTTCTGGCGATTCCTGTCCGCCTCATGAGAGCAGGCAGACAGGGTTATGGAGCAGCGGTCTGAAGACTCGCCAGAAACACGGGCCCACAAGCTCCTTATGGAGCTTGATAAATGGGCCCCAATGTGTGACTACATTTTGCCTTCAACACAGTAACAATTCTTCTAGGTACACGCGTAAAATCAGGGATTTAGTCAGGTGCATTTTTAAATAATTATACCAAACAGGTGCCAGTGATTATCAATTTATATGTAGGTGGAAACACAATCATTAAAGGCCATGATACCCAAATGTTGAAACACTTGAAAGTGATGCAGCATAGCTGTAAAAAGCTGACTAGAAAATATCACCTGAACATCTCTATTTAAAAAAGAAAGATATTTTACCTCAAAATGTCCTAAGTATTCAAACCTCATTGCAAAGGACTTTAAGCAGCAAATCAGTATGTCTGTCCCGGGACAGCCAAGGGAATGAGCTTCGTACACACTCATATTATTTCCAAACTTAGTTTAAGGAAGTTTACTATGAAATCTCATGAGAGTTAAGTGAAATCTCATGAGATCACAGTAAAAAAGTTCATGACCTCAGCACTGCTGATGCTGATTGGCTGCAGTTCATTTGATCATTTTTTTTTTACCTGCAGCTGAGCAACAGCTGAGTATAACTTTTTACATAGAACTTACTCTGCTGAGCTGAAGAAATTGTGAGGTAAAATATCTTCCTTTTTTTTTTTTTTTTTTTTTTTTTTTTTGAGTTTCAAAAGAGCTTTATTTATCTTATCATGCTTACAAATAAGAATATGCACACAATGAGAAAAGGAAACAAAACAGAAACAAGATTAGCAATTTGAGGACTCATAACGTCCTCTAGGAGATCTGTAAACACACATTTTGAAATGTATAGTGAGTAATTCAAAAGGATTCCGCATATACAGAGGTTAATTAAAACAGATAATGGAGTTTTGTAACGCGGATGGGGGAGAACCAAGGAGTTCCCGCCAGGAGAGAAAGGAGGGGGGGGATAGAAGAATGGAAGTAAGAAGGGTAGAGGAGAAGAAGAGGGTTTGAGGAATATATCATCATTCTAGAGTGGGTACGTCGTCAGGGAGGCAATTAAATCTGGACAGGTCTATCTCTAGCTCAGGCTCCCTGTTCCGTCCAGAAGGGCTAAGAGGGAGAGAGAACATTAGGTCTCCAAGTTGTGTCATAAGTGTCTTTCCAGTCGGCCCATATAAGTTCAAATAGGTCAGAGTTGCCTAGATTATAAAATATGCTTTTTTCCATAGTGTATAGGAAGGCCATATAGGAGCAGACTCTCGACCAGCTGGGAGGGGATTCCGACTTCCAGTCAGAGGCTATCAGGTGTTTGATGGACATAAAGAGGTAAATACTTATGCCGGCGTGATGTTTGGGGATGGAATGAGTACCTATGTGTAGGAGGGCTACTGCAGGAGAGCTACGTAGGGAGATTCCTAATTTGGGAAGGGCTCTGAAACATTTAAGCCACAGGGGGCGTATTTTGGGACATTCCCACCAAATGTGTAGAGAGTCCCCTCTCTGGCCACAACCTCTCCAACAGTACGGGGATGCGCTAGGAAATATTTTAGCTAGCCTGGTGGGCACATAGTACCAGTGAGCCACCAACTTATAATAAGTTTCAAAAAGGGTAATGCAATGTATAGTTTTTTTGGTTCGTTCAAGCGCTTGTTCCCAGTCAATTGCTGTGAAAGATCTGTCCAACAGAGATCCCCACTTTACAAGGTGGGGAGCCAGGTCTGAATTTAGCTCAGAGTTCAATAGAGTGTAATGCCTGGAGAGGGGTTTGTAAAGCCTCTCTCCCTGTTTCCAGGTGGTCTCCCACAAGGTTAGAGGCCGATTTGACTGAGGCTTAAAGCCCCAGGAGGTCAAGAAGTTTTTAACTCTGAAATATTCAAATTTCAGAATATGGGGCAAGTCTCCGTCTGATCCCAGCTGTGAATCAGGTTTAAATCCACAATCCGATGGCGGAAGCCAGAGATCCGAAACCATCTGTATTCCTATTTGGGACCATTTAGATGGATGGGCATCCTGTAGTCCTACTAATAGGCCGGGCAAGGAGGCTATGGGAGAGGGGTGGGGAGCGACCTGTCTAGAGTGGCGGATTTTATCCCAAAATTGCAGGCATTCCCGAATAATAGGATTTACTAGGGACAAGTCCCTGCGACAATGTGCAGGCGTCCAAATCAGGTCACGTAGAGTTAGGTTGAAGGGCAAGGAGGCCTGCTCAATAGACTTCCATTTAGAGGAAGACTGTGAAACTCCCCATTGAGAGACATGGGTGAGCATGGCTCCCTCATAATATTTTACTATCGAGGGAGAGCCCAAACCTCCTTGTGACCGAGGCAACTGTAAGACTCTCTGCGCCACCCTTGGGGGTTTACCCTGCCATATGTGTTTAGTAACCTCACTCTGAAACTGTAGTAGAATATGCCTGGGGACTTTGATTGGCAGACAACGGAATAAGTATGTGAGTCGAGGTAGGAAGGACATCTTTAGGGCAGCGATTCGTCCAAGCCAAGAGACTTGGGAGAGGTTCCACTTCTCACTGAGGGAACGAAGGTCTGACAGCAAGGGGAGGTAGTTGTCCCTGATAACCCGGGGGAAGTCGTTGGACAGTCTAACTCCCAGATGGGTCACTGAAGATTCCGACCATTTATACGGGTATTTAATCTTTAAGGGGGCTATATACGAGTTCTGAAAGCCTTGGGTGTAAATCTCAGTTTTAGAGATATTTAGTTTATAATGAGAGTGAGCACCGAATTCCCTGACTAACAGTAAAAGTCTAGGAAGGGTGGTCGCGAGGTCTGACGAGAACAAGGTAATGTCGTCAGCAAATAAGGCTATGTTGTGTTTGGTGCCACATAGGGTGATGCCACTCATATGCGGGTCAAGTCTGATTTTTTTCTGCTAACGGCTCGATGGCCAATGCAAAAAGTAGGGGTGATAAGGGACAGCCCTGTCTGGTCCCGTTGGAGATTTGAAAAGGGGGAGTTTGAAAACCAAGACCCTTTACCGTAGCGGAGGGAGTAGAATATAAGGCTTTAATTGCGCCCAAAAGGGAACTTGGGAATTTAAGGGTGTCAAGTACTTCCCACAGGAATCGCCATCTCACCCGATCAAAGGCCTTTTCTGCATCTAATGATATTCAAGAGTCGTCTAGTATTATCCGGACCCTCCCTTTTAGGGATAAATCCCACCTGGTCTGGGTTGATTAGACAGGGGAGAAGGTTGGCAATACGATTGGCTAGAATTTTAGAGAAAAATTTAATGTCAGTATTGATTAGTGAGATTGGCCTGTAACTGGCGCAAAGAGAGGGATCTTTGCCAGGCTTTAGTATAGTTACGATAGTGGCTACAAGGAATTCACTCTTGAATTTACCCTCTTCCCTAGCCAAATTAAAAAGTCTAAGGAGTAGGGGGGAGATTTCTTGGTTATAAGTTTTATAGAAGTGTACTGGGAAGCCATCTGGTCCAGGCGATTTGAATGATTTAGAATTTTTAATAACTTGTTGAACTTCTCTAAGAGAGAATGGCAAGTTTAGAGTATCACTTTGATCGGGTGAGAGGGACGGAAGGTTTAAAGATTTTAGGTACTCACGGATGGAATATTCCGGGGTTACAGGGGGGTTCTCGGAATGTTCTATATTGTATAGTTTGGAGTAAAACTCAGCAAAAGATTCCCCTATGCGCGAGGGAATTTTAAGGAGAGAGCCTTCCCTAACAATGCCATGTATACATGAGATACTAGTTCTATTCCTGAGTTTACTGGCTAAAAGGGTGTCCGCCCTGTTGCCCTTATAGAAGTATAGTTGTTTGAGTTTGGTTAGGTTTTCCTGTGTTCTCCGAAGTTCTAGTTGGGAAATGTGGTTTTTAATATCGGTTATTTGGGTCGTTAGGGGGGTAGTAGGCTTTACTCTATTTTGGCCTTCAAGTTCTCTGAGCTTAATGTGAGACTGAGCCAGCGAGAGACCCGCTTGCCTTCTAATTTTAGCTTGTTCAGATATCATGAAGCCTCTTATGGTTGCTTTAGCAGCTCCCCATAGGGTATCGTCAGCTACCTGTGCCCGGTCGTTAGCTTATCTTCCTTTTTTTACATAGAGATGCTCAGGTGATATTTTCCTGTCAGCTTTTTACAGTTATACTGCATCAGTTTCAAGTTATTAAGCATATGAGTATTATGTCCCTTTAACTGTGTAGGAGAAATAAAACTGGTTGAAGAACAGCAAAACTCTGCTAACAAGCACCTAGATTACGAGTTTTATGTTAGTGTTTTAACGCTGAAAAAATGTCAATTTCAGCGTTAAAACAGCAACGCAGCCATTACGAGTCTTGTCTGTATAGCTATACCGCAAGCCTTTTAGCCTGTAATGCAATGTCAGTACCGCACTCGAAAAAATTACGTTTTTGCATGGGATTTCCATAGCACTGCCATTACAAGTTTTGCGGTGAGGCTAAAAAGCTTGCGTTACACACCCTATACCTACACAATCCGTTTGGCGATCTGAGACCAGTAGTTATGAGCTTATGCAACAAAACTGTTACACAAAACTCATAACTAAAGTGTTACAAAGTACACTAACACCCATAAACTACCTATTAACCCCTAAACCGAGGCCCTCTTGCATTGCAAACACTATATTAAAGTTATTAACCCCTATTCTGTCGCTCTCCAACATCGTGACCACTATACTAAAGTTATTAACCCCTATTCCTCCGCACCCCAACATCGCCCACACTATAATAAAGATATTAACCCCTATTCTCTCGCTCCCCGATATCGCCGCCACTTAATAAAGTTATTAACCCCTAAACATCTGGCCTCTATTACACTGCCACTAAATAAACCTATTAACCCCTAATCCGCCAGCCCCCCACATCGCCAACAACTAAATTAAAATATTAACCCCTAAACCTAACAACTCCCTAACTTTAAATTAAAATGAAAAGATCCATATCTTAAAATAAATAAAAACTTACCTGGGAAATAAAAAAAAACCTAAATTTAAATTATAAATTAAACTAACATTACTATTATACTAAAATTAAAATAACTATCAATTAAGTAAACTAAATCTACTGTTCCAAAAATTAAAAATACGAAATAAAAAAAAAAAAAAAATACAAAATTACGAACAATAACAAACGAAATTATCCAAAATAAAAACAATTACACCTAATCTAACAGCCCTATCAAAATAAAAAAGCCCACCCAAAATAAAAAAAACCTAGCCTACAATAAACTACTAATAGCCCTTAAAAGGGCCTTTTGAATGGCATTGCCCTAAAGAAATCAGCTCTTTTCCCTGAAAAATATTACAAAGACCCCCCCAACAGTAAAACCCACCACCCAAACAACCCCCCCAAAATAAAAACCTAACTCTAAAAAAAACCTAAGCTACCCATTGCCCTGAAAAGGGCATTTGTATGGGCATTGTCCTAAAAGGGCATTCAGCTCTTTTTCTTGCCCTTAAAAGGGCATTCAGCTCTTTTTCTTGCCCTTAAAAGGGCATTCAGCTATTTTAAGACAAGCCCAAACCCTAATCTTAAAAAAAAAAACACCCAAAAAAGTTTAAAAAATCCTAACACTAACCCCCGACGACCCACTTACAGTTTTTGAAGTCCGGACATCCATCCTCATCAAGGCAGTGAGAAGTCTTCATCCAGGCGGCGAGGTCTTCATCCATCCAGGCAGTGTATTCTATCTTCATCTAGGAGGCATCTTCTATCTTCATCCCGGCGGCGCGGAGAGGCTCCATCCTGAAGACATCCTTCGCGGAGCGTCCTCTTCATACGGTCGCCGCCGTATACTGAATCTTCAATGCAAGTGAGCCTTTTCAAAATGGCGTACCTTGCATTCCTATTGGCTGATTTGATTTTTGAAATTCAAATCAGCCAAAAGGATGAGAGCTACTGAAATCCTATTGACTGTTTAAATGAGCCAATAGGATGACAGCTACTGAAATTCTATTGGCTATTCAAATCAGCCAATAGAATTTCAGTAGCTCTCATCCTATTGGCTGACTTGAACAGCCAATAGGATTTCAGTAGCTCTCATCCTATTGGCTGATTTGAATTTAAAAAAAATCAGCCAATAGAAATGCAGACACCATTTTGAAAAGGCTCCCATGCATTGAAGATTCAGTATACGGCGGTGACCGTATGAAGAGGATGCTCCCCACCGGATGTCTGCAGGATGGAGCCGATCCGCGCTACCGGGATGAAGATAGAAGATGCTGCCTGGATGAAGATAGAAGACACCAGCTGGGTGGATGAAGACCTTGCCGCCTGGATGAAGACTTCTCGTCGCCTGGATGAGGATGGATATCCGGACTTCAAAAACTGTAAGTGGATCGTCGGGGGTTAGTGTTAGGTTTTTTAAACTTTTTTTTGGTTGTTTTTTTTTTTAGCTTAGGGTTTCAATTGTCTTAAAAGAACTGAATGCCCTTTTAAGGGCAAGAAAAAGAACTGAATGCCCTTTTAAGGGCAATGCCCATACAAACGCCCTTTTCAGGGCAATGGGTAACTTAGTTTTTTTTAGAGTTAGGTTTTTATTTTGGGGTGTTGTTTGGGTGGTGGGTTTTACTGTTGGGGGGGTACCGTTCTTTGTATTTTTTTCAGGGAAAAGAGCGTATTTCTTTAGGGCAATGCTCTACAAAAGGCCCTTTTAAGGGCTATTGATAGTTTATTGTAGGCTAGAGGGGTTTTATTTTGGGGGGCTTTTTTATTAGATTATGTGTAATTGTTTTTATTTTGGATAATTTCATTTGTTATTTTTTGTAATTTAGTATTTTTTTATTTTTTGTAATTTAGTATTTTTTATTTTTTGTAATTTAGTATTTTTTTATTTTTTTTAAATACTTTTTATTGAGGCTTAAGATATGACAACAATAAAACAGATAACAATGATGCGAAAATAAAACTGTTGTACAGATTACAGTTATTTCCAATAAAATTCAGTGAGTTACGTGGCATAAGTAAAAGGTAAGCCTCACATTTTTCCATTTTTTTCCAATATTTGATTGCAATTGAAACAATCTGTAAATATTCTTAACATATTTTTGTAGCAGAAATTAAATTAAAGAAGTATTCATTAAGTATATGAGCATACATAGAAACATATATAAAACCCCTCTTATATAGTAGTACAAGCTGCTACCTTTGGCTGAATTACAAATATTCAAAACATAAACCATAGATCGAAGACATAATAATATAGAATGATCAACCAACTTTATAGTATTCTAGAAGAATCATGGGTCTAATAGATGATTAGAAATTATTACATATGCGGTGTCTTACGAGAAAAACCGCAAAAAACACTCTGGACATAGACACATATGCCAGAGTGTATTGGTGTGTGTGTGTGTGTGTGTGGGGGGGGGGTGTGTGTGTATAGATTAGGAATATGGGTAAGGACCTTGAAGTTTTAAATTAATAGCTAATATGAATGACTATGAAGAACATATATGTTATTTCTAAGAAATAAGTATACTGCGAAAACAAACCAATAAAGTACAGAGCATTGCCTCGGCCGCTGGCAATCTCCATATACTGTATTAACCATATAAGAAGTAGTATTAGAGATAAAAGGACATGGAGGAAAGAGATTGAACTATTAAAAATAATTATTTTTGGGGGCGGAGCCAACAGCGAAGCAGTGCAGTCGCACATTTCAGGAGCTCCAACAATTCTACATATAAAGTGTAATTATAGAGGTCGCTCCAGCTCGCATATTGGTCCCTAAATGAAGATCGGTTGACATGGGAGACCGTTGCACCTAATCCTTAAGAGATCTACACTATATTGATGAGAACTGGCGATTCTGAAGTGTATACCGCTGACACGCAGTTCCATAGTCAGCCATCTTGGGCCTACCTCTACTGTGTTCTCCTTCAGTGGGCTGTTTCCTACAATCGGCATTCATGAAGTCTGGAGATCAGATATTAGAGGAGATGTACCTCTTTCTGGATGGGTGTAGTGGCATGTTTGATTGCTTATTTAACCTATCGCCCCACCAAACAGCTAACAAACTTGAGGCCCATGGTTACCACGTGCCTGCTGGTATGGCCGCTCCTGGGGGTGGTGGCGCTTTGGGGCCCCGGCACTCTTCGCCTCCTGGGGAGGCTGTGTTGGGAGCGCAACCTGAGATTACATTGACTTACCTGCCCTGGAGGGAACCCGAGAACAAAATTCCCCATGCTAGATGCCTAACGCCCTTAGACAACTCAACATCTACCTGCGTGCCACCAATGATGAGAAGCCGATCTAGTTCAGCGCAACAGATGCCTCTTACCATGTCCGGTAGCTGCAAAGGGGGATTGTTACTTACAGCTGAAGACGCCACTCATGTAGTTACCCTGCCGCTCACGGAACTCTATCTGCTTACCGCCGAAACAGAAAAGACCTACACAGGGCCGCCTTTGGCCTCGGAGTTGGCAATTTCCAGGGTCATACTGCGGAGCTTGGAGCACTCAGTGCGGACGGATTTCTCTCCGTACGATACAGGACACTATCAAAACTGGCGAGAGGGTGTAGGTTGAGGCCAAACAGCTGGTGAGATTTTGTGGCGCTGCACCCTTGAACTCTCCTGAACTCTCCTATTATATGTCATACTAGAAAACTGTCTAGCTATACTCCTTGGTCTCTCCTGCTCACTTATGATAAGTATTGGACACTAGTTTTGCCGTTTAGTTCAGCTGTTAAGTATACACAAAGTTTTCACAGTTGAAGATTGTTAATTTTATTTACAACAGTATATACTCTCTAAAATGTTCATAATACTATGTGTTATGTTTTGTCATGTCTACATATAAGCTAATGTGCCCAACTCAGTGATTTTTGCTCCACTAGATATAGCATATTCTCTCTTTATGTGCCTGCTTATAGTTACACTGATAACATGATTATAATACTTTGTGTTATATTTTGCCATATCTATATATAAGCTAATGTGCCCAACTCAGTGATTTTTGCTCCACTAGATACAGCATATTCTCTCTTTATGTGCCTGCTTATAATTACACTGATAACATGTTTATAATACTATGTGTTATGTTTTGTCATATCTATATATAAGCTAATGTGCCCAACTCAGTGATTTTTGCTCCACTAGATACAGCATATTCTCTCTTTATGTGCCTGCTTATAATTACACTGATAACATGTTTATAATACTATGTGTTATGTTTTGACATATCTATATATAAGCTAATGTGCCCAACTCAGTGATTTTTGCTCCACTAGATACAGCATACTCTCTCTTTATGTGCCTGCTTATAGTTACACTGATAACATGTTTATAATACTATGTGTTATGTTTTGTCATGTCTATATATAAGCTAATGTGCCCAACTCAGGGATTTTTGATCCTCTGGATATAGCATATTGCAGGATTTAGATTAATTTGTTTAGACTGTGCCATATTTATAGCTTGGCCATGCTTCTATATTGTATTTAAGTGGCCCAAGGCGTGAGGCTGGGCTTCTCATGCTTTTCATATCTTTATCTGCATGTTTGTTACATCTCCATCATCCATATAGCAGTGTAATCATCGCTAGGTTTAGGCGGAGGCCCATACCCCACGTGACTGAAGACCGTGCTTGTCAAAAGCCCTTATCCTTTTGTTACGCCCATAGTTGCTGTATAACCACATGTCTTAGAGGACACATTTTGTAAAGGTATCCATAATTGGCTCTTAGACTTAGGACCCCCCTATTATATATTATATTTTATATTTTATCTTTGCGGTCCAGCTTTGTGCTAAACGTGTTTATTGTTTCAGCACTGATCATTGATCTTAGCCAGCAGAGTATTGATTCTATATACCCAATTTGTCTTCTTTATATATTGACCCTCGCAGTATATAGATCATTGGATTCAATTTCTCATCCCATTCCCATGTTAGACTTTTGAGCTAGTACCATTGATATTAACCCAAGGGGGTTGGGCTGCCAGCGGCCGGGGCAGCAAAACCCTCTTTCCAACTATTTTAACTAGGTGCAAGCCCTTAACTATCATTGGGAGCTTGGAGGCGTATAACTACTCACAAATAAAGCTGGCTTTACTTTAGTATTCTTATTACAACTCCTGAACTTCTAGAAATCAATACACGCACAACTCAATTTTCTATTATATTTAAATTCCCACCTCCCCCCCTCCCCTCCACACCCCCCATAATAAGCCTCCCAATCTGGGAGAACTAACTACGCGGCTTATCTTGCCCATGCCGCACTATAACTATTATATTGTACCTACATATCATAGTATATTATTTTAGCAAAGGAACGGTGCCTCCATGGCAGCTATTGGTTGAAATATTACCTACCAGTCTATTTTAGGATACTATATTATGTTTTATATCTTACATCGTACCTACATATCCCACTATGTTCTTTAAACATTGTATGTAAAAATAACTGAGGTTCCAGTCTTTCGCTTGGTGCTACATGTGATGAGAATGTAATCTATCTCTATGTATGCAGAATCATTATACTGTGTTTTATATGTTTGTCTTAGGATATGTTCCTCCTCTTGTGTTGTATTATTTTCGCACAACCTCAATAAAAATTAAATTTAAAAAAAAATAAAAAAAATAAATAAAAATAATTATTTTTGGAACCAGCTAAACGTAAAGTTTGTACCCAAGGACATATAACATACATAGTAACTATAGAAGTGTTGGATCATATAAATAAACATATAAATAAATATATACATAGATGAATAGAGCCAGCTTATACAATATTTCAATAACAAAGGCATATCAATATCAGAATTGTGAGTTGAGGTATCTTTTCAAACAAACTATAGAAGCACCTCCTAGTGTAGAGTGGCAGTATGAGATCCTTCAGAAGCTTACAATACCTATGTTCCAGCCATCCAGCACTATGAGGAACCATAAAGTGATAATTATGAGTAATTTATGAGTATTTTAAAGCAATTTCTACTAACCCATAAAGCTATGCTAACAGTGGAACCAATGAACAAGTGGGTGATATGAGCATACTAAGGTAGTCCCAGGGAAGAGCTTGAATCTGGTACTACTTTCATAAGGATTAACTAAAGTGTCTCCCACTCATAGACTTAAGTCCTGCCTTCTGGGTACGGGCCCTATACCCAACGACAGGTGGATTAAACCAGATATCAATAGCAATGAGGGATTAAAGTGTAAGTCAATTGACCAATCCTTGGTGTACTACAGGTGGAGACCTTATACCCTAAGCTCATTTGGGTGTTTCAATATAAGGGTAATAGGAATGCCCAAGTTAAAAGTGTAAACCATCACCCTGTAAAGTCAAACAGGGGCTGCCAAGTGTAATTATGTGTATGCTTTATGTTATAGTTTAAGTTCAGTAGTTATGCTTAGTTCACTCTGTGCACTACAAACAGTTAACATTTTAGTCATGTGATTGGAGGGGCGGGCAGTCATTGTTAAGATGGATGCTGCTGAATAAAGTCTGTATTCTTGTTCTCTCTCCTTGCTGTTTGCTAATACATTATAAAGATCATCACATGGTTCCAGAAGTGGGTGAAAAGTGACATGGCAGCAAACAGCAACACAAAGAACATTCCTTCTCTGGATTTAGAGTCAGGGAACATTTCTGATAATTGGTCAAAGTGGAGGGAGCTGATTGAACTTGTGTGTTGCAGGCCCAAATGCAGACGGATGGACTGAGCAACAGAAGGCATCACACTTTTTGATATGTGTGGGACAAAAGGGACGTTATGTATGCAGAGCCTGGCAGGCAAGCGGGGATATCACTGCAGATGACAAAAAAAAAACAGAGGTATTGTTTGCAAAGTTTGAAGCATACTGCAATCCAAGGAAAAACATCACAGTGCAGAGGAAAATGTTTTATGAGAGAAATCAGTGTGGAGGTGAATCTGTGGATGAATGAGTGACACAGCTGCGCTTGCTTGCCAAAGACTGTGCTTTTTATGATGCAGCTGATATGATAACACCGTATTCTGATGGGCAGTAAGTTTAAAGAAGTTCAGGAAAAGCTGCTGCAGGAAGAATATTTAAATCTTGAGAAAGCCATCAGGATTGCTAGAGTATATGAAATGTCAAGAAAGGACATGCAGGTACTGGAAGGAACACAACACCAGATCAGTGCTATAGAAAATCAAAGCAGCAGATACTGGCAAGAAAGAGGACACAAGGGGATAAAAGGCAAGTGGGACACTGGGACAAGTAACACACAAGCAACCTGTGGCTACTGTGGAAACATGCACAACAAAAATGCTGCCTGTCCTGCAAGGTGGCAGATATGTAAAAAATGCAAGAAAAGAGGACATTTTGCCAGGGTGTGTAAACTGTTTTCCCATATTGCAAGGACACAAACACAGGCTGTACACGCCATAGAGGACAATGATGCCAATGCAGGGTCAGACTCAGATTGCACTCCAATATATCTTGCAGCAGTACAGAAATCACACAAGTCTGCAGATGAAGCAAATGTAACCCTACAGATAGGGGCTCACAAAACTCCAGTCACATTCAAAATAGATACAGGGGCACAAGTAAACTGTGTGCCAAGCCACACATACCTGGAACTCCTTAGAAATGAATTCCCCTTAGAGACTCAAGACCTACCAAAACTGTTGGGATATGGTGGTGAAAAGCTGAAAGTGATGGGTCGCTGCATGCAAAATGTTTTTACAAGGGATCTGAAAAGGTCTTACAATTGTTTGTGATAGAAACAAAACCCCCAGCAGTATTAGGTCTAAAAACAAGTAAAGATATTGGACTTGTAAAGATCATTATGGCTGTGGATGGTGGGTGCAGTGAACTGTCAAAGGACAACATTAAGCATGAGTACAGTGATCTATTCAAAGGCCTAGGGTGCCTCCCGGGGATTAGCCGCATACGTATAAAAGAGGGTGCACAGCCTGTCATTCATGCCCCAAGGAAAATACCTCTATCCCTTGAGGCTAAAGTCAAACAAGAACTAACTAGGATGGAGAAGTTGGGGGTAGTAAAAAAGGTCACAGAACCATCAGAATGGGTCAGTTCTATGGTTGTGGTAGAGAAGAAAAACACAGGCGCAATTTGTATTTGCATTGACCCACGTGATTTGAACAAAGTAATAATGAGAGAACACTACAAACTCCCCACCATAGATGATATAGCTCACAAGCTAGTAGGAGCAACAGTGTTTAGTGTACTAGATGCACAATCTGGTTACTGGCAATTGCGTCTTGATGAACCCAGCAGTCACCTGACCACTTTCAACTCCCCCTTTGGACGATGGCATTTCACAAGGGTACCTTTCGGCATTGCTTCTGCTCAGGAGATATTTCAAAAGAAATCACATGAGTTGATTGCTGGTCTACATGGTGTTGAAGTAATAATTGATGATTTGCTGGTTTATGGAAAGGATCGTACAGAACATGACGAAAACCTTATTGCCTTACTCAAGCGGTGTCGGGAGAAAAATCTTAAACTCAATCCAAACAAAATGCAAATTGGGGTAGAAGAGGTTACATATTTTGGACACCTTTTAACCAAAGAGGGTTTAAAGCCTGATCCAAAGAAGATAACAGCAGTTATTAGCATGAAGGCCCCATCCTCCAGGAAGGAACTAGAGACATCATTAGGCATTTTTAATTATCTATCCAAGTTTTCTCAGGGCCTGGCTCAGCTGACAGCCCCACTATGTGCATTGCTACAAAGGGATGCTATTTGGTCTTGGGACGCAAACATGGAAAAGACATTTGAGAAAGTAAAAAAACTGATCACTAAACATCCGGGGCCAATATTGAAATATTTTGATGTAAACTGCGACATCCCAGTTTGGGTTAGGTGCTGTGTTAATGCAACAAGGACATCCTCCACCAAGGATTTATAATGGAATACCCCATAAGGGGGTTGTGCTAATAAAATATAGGATATCGTCTGAGTGGTACATATATCACTGAATGTATGGGAGAGACATAATGACATGCCGAACATTGCAGTACAATTTTTATATTCCAATATAATGCTTATTATTAAAGTAATATTGAAGTCAATGAAAGCAAACATTTATTATATATTTCTACCCACCTCCTATGCTGTCTATAAATACATGGCTGGAGATCTTGGAGGAGACAAGAGTAAAATAGAAAAAAAAAAATTTGAAAAAATGAGGCAAATTGCAAAACCACATCCGTTTGTTGAACATAAATTATAAGTAACCCTTGACTCCCCTCTAGTGGCGGAAATAATAATTGCATCTTCTATTTAGGAATATTAATTTTAAATCGATATTCTGTTGTGGAAACTTTTCTTGTAAATATCGGGTATTAAAGGAAAAATAGTAGTGATAACACAATACAATAGTAAGCTAGTAAAGCTGCCTATTAACTAATATTTTTCAGAGTGCCTATAAGCAGTAATGTTACTATAACTAGCGGTACATAAAATAACCTGAACAATAGTTAAGTTAGACAAGTGCAAAAACATAAAGTGAAATGTCTCTTATTACAGGCAAAGAGCGGCTAATACACCACTTAACTACTATGATGTCCATGGGTTGGGGAACAGTTATCAGTCCAAGCCAGAATTTATGCTATAGATTTAGCATGAGGAGTCTGTCCTAAAGACATCGCAATTTGCCATTCTAGCCCACTCCTAATCGCACTTTTAAGGCTCTCCATCTGTCACAGCACAATCTGCTAATATCTTTCCAAAAGCTGTGCAGACCAATCTTCCTTTATAAGATCATTGCTTACTTCGCTATGCAAATGCAAGTCCTGTTCACATATATGAAGAGCTGACTTGGTAACATTCGTTACGGTCCCAAAGTTGCAAAGATGGAAACCCCATTCCGTAGAAGCTTTTTCACCACCTCTTATGGATTTAGCACGCTGCCACCAGAGTAGCTTTACACTCCTAGTTTGACCATACAGGGAATATATCGTCACCCTAGGCAGCCAGGGTACGGAGTTCTCAACATACTTGTGCTCATCTTCTTTTTCAGTAAAGTCGCGCACAACATGATGCAATATCTCCTTGCCACAGTATGCAGTGTCGTCTGTTTGTTGGAGATATCCAGTATGGCCGTCCGCATTCTGGAAAGCATATGTATCAGCACTAGTGATGTCGCGAACCTAAAAATTTGGGTTCGCGAACAGCGAACGCGAATTTCCCCAAAAGTTTGTGAACGGGCGAACCGGGTGAACCGCCATAGATTTCAAAGAGCAGGCAAATTTTAAAACCCACAGGGACTCTTTCTGGCCACAATAGTGATGGGAAAGTTGTTTCAAGGGGACTAACACCTGGACTGTGGCATGCCGGAGGGGGATCCATGGCAAAACTCCCATGGAAAATTACATAGTTGATGCAGAGTCTGGTTTTAAGCCATAAAGGGCATAAATCACCTAACATTCCTAAATTGTTTGGAATAACGTGCTTTAAAACGTCAGGTATGATGTTGTATCGATCAGGTAGTGTAAGGGTTACGCCCGCTTCACAGTGACAGACCAAACTCCCGCAGTGGGTACAACATCATCATCATCACACCGTACATCCATGTGTGTAATGCTGCCTGACTGAGACATATCCCTGTTATCTACATCCTCTGGCAATAATGGTTGCGCATCAATCATTTCTTCCAACTGATGTGTAAATAACTCCTCTGACAGATCAAGTGAAGCGGCTGTGGTGCTAGTGTTGGTGGTGGCGGCAGGCGGGCGAGTGGTAACTTGAGAGGTGCCCGAAGCTAAGCTGGAGGAGGATTGTGCGTCAAGGTACCGAGCGGAAGCTGTAGAAGATTGGGTGTCCTGTGTTAGCCAGTCAACTATGTCCTCAGAAATGTTCGAGTTCGGGGTACGTGGCCTCTGAACACTGGGCATTATTCTAGGGCCAAAGGGAATCTCAGCACCACGAACACGACGGCCCCTGCGGGGTGGCCTGCCTCTGCCTCTCATTTTTTTTTCAATTGGTGGTACTATGCGTGCAAGCTACTGTGACAACAGATATGAGTAGCACTGTGCACTGGCAGAAGTTGGCAGAGTAGACGCTGTAGGCCTGACACACACGCTTGCAGACAACTAACTGCTATTCAATCTATTACAGTCAAAATTGTATTTTTTTTTTTAAATCTACACTACTGTTACACCAGATATGAGTGCCCTGGCAGGCACTGAAATGCACACGTGTGTAGGAAACTGACTGCTATTATTTAACACAGTCAAAAAAGTGTTGTTTTTTTTAAATCTACACTACTGTTACACCAGATATGAGTTGCACTGGGGTGACACTGTGCCCTGGCAGGCAAGCCCTGAAACGCACACGTGTGAAGGAAACTGACTGCTATTATTTAACACAGTCCAAAAAGTGTTGTTTTTTTTAAATCTACACTACTGTTACACCAGATATGAGTTGCACTGGGGTGACACTGTGCCCTGGCAGGCAGGCACTGAAACGCACACCTGTGAAGGAAACTGACTGCTATTATTTAACACAGTCAAAAAAGTGTTCTTTTTTTTAAATCTACACTACTGTTACACCAGATATGAGTTGCACTGGGGTGACACTGTGCCCTGGCAGGCAGGCACTGAAACGCACACGTGTGAAGGAAACTGACTGCTATTATTTAACACAGTCAAAAAAGTGTTGTTTTTTTTAAATCTACACTACTGTTACACCAGATATGAGTTGCACTGGGGTGACACTGTGCCCTGGCAGGCAGGCCCTGAAACGCACACGTGTGAAGGAAACTGACTGCTATTATTTAACACAGTCAAAAAAGTGTTGTTTTTTTTTTAAATCTACACTACTGTTACACCAGATATGAGTTGCACTGGGGTGACACTGTGCCCTGGCAGGCAGGCACTGAAACGCACACGTGTGAAGGAAACTGACTGCTATTATTTAACACAGTCAAAAAAGTGTTTTTTTTTTTTTTAAATCTACACTACTGTTACACCAGATATGAGTTGCACTGGGGTGACACTGTGCCCTGGCAGGCCCTGAAACGCACACGTGTGAAGGAAACTGACTGCTATTATTTAACACAGTCAAAAAAGTGTTGTTTTTTTTAAAATCTACATTGCTGTTACACCAGATATGAGTGGTTGCACTGGGCAAGTGGGCACAGTATACGCTGTGAGCCTGACACACACCCTGGCAGGCAGGCAACTGCAATTAGATTACACAGGTTAAAAAAAAAAAAAAGCAGACTGATGTTCTAGCCCTAAAAAGATCAGATGAGTCCTTCAGGACTGTAGTGGACACTGAATACACTAGCCTAGCTATAAATTTCCCTATTAAATCAGCAGCAGCTACACTGTCCCTCCTCTCACTAAGAATGCAGCTTCAAAATGAATCTAAAATGGATGCTGTCCAGGAGGTGGGAGGGTCTGGGAGGGAGTGTCTGCCGCTGATTGGCTGTAATGTGTCTTCTGACTGTGAGGTAAAGGGTCAAAGTTTACTCAATGATGAAGAATAGGGGGCGGATCGAACATTGCATTGTTCGCCCGCCGCGACGAACGCGAACATGCTATGTTCGCTGGGAACTATTCGCCGGCAAACTATTCGCAACATCACTAATCAGCACATCTGCTATGAGGAGTGTCAACCTCAGTGGTTTCAGAGCCGTGATCTAGAGCTCGATTAGCTCCTTGTGTAGAAACGCTGTCATTACCTGCTGCATCCCCGTATGACCTGCTTAATGCCAGCTCCAGGCTGGAGAAATGAGCCGCGAGGAGATGCGCCATTTCTGATTCCCAATCCTCTGAGGCCTCCATCGTGGATAGTTTTCAGTTACAACTCAAGACCAAACGCCTCCAATTGGTCACCTGGGGTATTCGGTGACTCTAGGTGCTGTAGAAATCTATTTTTAGTGTATAAAATATTTTTCATAAAGTCAAAGCTGCCTTTTAATCTATTTAATGTCAGGAGCTCTTTACACATACGTCTTTCTTCATTGATAGCTGGCTCTGCCCCCCGTCATTTAGTATTTTTAATTTTTTGTAACTGTAGTAATTTAATTTATTTAATTGATAGTTATTTTATTTTTAGTATAATAGTAATGTTAGTTTAATTTATAGTTTAAACTTAGTTTTTTTTAATTTCCCGGGTAAGTTTTTATTTATTTTAGGATAGGGATCTTGTAATTTTAATTTAAAATTAGGGGGTTGTTAGGTTTAGGGGTTAATAGTTTAATTTAGTGTTTTGCAATGTGGGGGGCTGGCGGTTTAGGGTTTAATAACTTTATGTAGTGGTGGCGATGTCGGGGAGCGGCGGAATAGGGGTTAATATCTTTATTATAGTGTGGGCAATGTTGGGGTGCGGGGGAATAGGGGTTAATAACTTTAGTATAGTGGCAGATTGGGGGTTAATAGATGTATTTTGGTGGCAGCAATGTCGGGGGCGGCAAATTAGGGGTTAGTAAGTTTATGTAGGTGTTGGCGATGTCGGGGGCAGCAGATTAGGGGTGTTTATACGTGAGTTTATGTTAGGTTGTTAGGTTTAAACTTTTTTTCTAACACTCTCTCCCCTTGTATTTTTTGCGGTATGGAGCTTAAGGCAACCATATCACATGCACAAGGCAGCTTTTTCAAAACTCGTAATGGCAGCACTATGGAGAGTGAAATAATGCAACTTTTGTTGCGTTTGTTTAGCACCCTCTATAGCGCTAAACTTGTAATCTAGGTGTATGTGAGGTTGCTGAAGTCATACACCATGGCAAGACTGAGAACAGGGTTTCTTCCAGGCAGAAATGTCAAGGCAGACAGGGTTTCCAGATGTACTGTCCAAGCTCTTCTTCTGAAGAACAAAAAAGAACATAATTAAGGAACATAGATTCAGTGGTCGGCCGAAGAAAAACACATCATGCTTACTTCCCTTCACAATCGGAAGATGTCCAGCAGTGCCATCTGTTCAAAATTGGCAGAAACCTGGTACACCCATCTACTATCCAGAAGTCTGGTCAGAAGTGGTCTTTAGGGAAGACTTGCATACAAAAAGCCATACCTCTCTCATGGAAAGAAAGTCAAGTGACTCAACTATGCATGAAAACACAGAAACTGGGGTGCAGAAAAAAGGCAGCAGGTACTCTGGACTGATTCAAAATTTGAAGCATTTGGCTAAAGCAGAAGGCAGTTTGTTTGCCATGGGGTTCAAAGCAATACAAGAATGAGTTTCTGCATGCAACATTGAAGCATGGTGGATGTTACTTGCAAGTTTGGGGCTGCATTTCTGCAAATGGATTTGGGGATTTGTTCAGAATTAATGGTCTCCTAAATGTTGAAAAGAACAGGCAGATACTTCATCATGCAGGCGGACAAGTTATGGAGCAGCGGTCTTTATAATTATTGTTTTCGGAGAGCCTGAAGGTCCGCCAGAAACAAGGGGCATCAATCTCCATACGGAGCTTGGGCATCAATCTCCATACGGAGCTTGATAAATATGCCCCATTGTCTCAGCTCAAATTTATGGCTAACCAGTAAAAATTCTGTCTTGAACATCAGACACGTGCTGTTTGCATGTGTATATATACATATATATATATATATACAGGTATATATATATACAGTTATATATATATATATATATATATATATATATATATATATATATATACTGTAAATATATATACTGTATATATGTGATATATACAGTATCTCACAAAAGTGAGTACACCCCTCAACATTTTTGTAAATATTTTATTATATCTTTTCATGTGACAACACTGAAGAATTGACACTATGAGGCTGAATTATCATATGTCTGTTGGACCAGATCCGACAGTGGGGATCAGGTCCGACAGACATTGCTGAATGCGGAGAGCAATACGCTCTCCGTATTCAGCATAGCACCAGCAGCTCACAAGAGCTGCTGGTGCAACGCCACCCCCTGCAGACTCGCGGCCAATGGGCTGCCAGCAGGGAGGTGTCAAGCAACCTGATCGTACTCGATCGGGTTGTATTGTGGCGATTCCTGTCCGCCTCTTCAGAGCAGGCGGACAGGGTTATGGAGCAGCGGTTTTTAGAAACACAGGCCCTCAAGCTCTGTATGGAGCTACAATCTAAAGTAGTGAGTGTACAACCTGTATAACAGTGTAAATTTGCTATCCCCTCAAAATAACTCAACACACAGCAATTAATGTCTAAACCGTTGGCAACAAAAGTGAGTACATCCCTAAGTGGAAATGTCCAAATTGGGACAAATTAACCATTTTCCTTCCCTGGTGTCATGTGACTTGTTAGTGTTACAAGGTCTCAGGTGTGAATAGGGAGCAGGTGAGTTAAATTTGGTGTTATTGCTCTCACACTCTCTCATACTGGTCACTGGAAGTTCAACATGGCACCTTATGGCAAAGAACTCTCTGAGGATCTGAAAAAAAAGAATTGTTGTTCTACATAAAGATGGCCTAGGGTATAAGAAGCTTGCCAAGACCCTGAAACTGAGCTGCAGCATGGTGGGCAAGACCATACAGCGGTTTCACGGGACAGGTTCCACTCAGAACAGGCCTCGCCATGGTCGATCAAAGAGGTTGAGTGCACGTGCTCAGCATCATGTCCAGAGGTTGTCTTTGGTAAATAGACGTATGAGTGCTGCCAGCATTGCTGCAGAGGTTGAAGGGGTGGGGGGGTCAGCCTGTCAGTGCTCAGACCATACGCCGCACACTGCATCAAATTGGTCTGCATGGCTGTCGTCCCAGAAGGAAACCTCTTCTAAAGATGATGCACAAAAAAGCCTGCAAACAGTTTGCTGAAGACAAGCAGACTAAGGACATGGATTACTGGAACCATGTCCTGTGGTCCGATGAGATACAATTTTTTGGTTCAGATGGTGTCAAGCGTGTGTGGCAGCAACCAGGTGAGGAGTACAAAGACAAGTGTGTCTTGCCTACAGTCAATCATGGTGGTGGGAGTGTCGTGGTCTGGGCCTGCATGAGTGCTGCCGGAACTCACAGTTCATTGAGGGAACTATGAATGCCAACATGTACTGTGTCATACTGAAGCAGAGCATGATCCCCTCCCTTTTGAGACTGGGCTGCAGGGCAGTATTCCAACAGTATTCCAACATGATAATGACCCCAAACACACCTCCAAAATGACCACTGCCTTGCTAAAGAAGCTGAGGGTAAAGGTGATGGACTGGCCAAGCATGTCTCCAGACCTAAACCCTATTGCGCATCTGTGGGGCATCCTCAAACAGAAGGTGGGGGAGCGCAAGGTCTCTAACATGCACACGCTCCGTGATGTCATCATGGAGGAGTGGAAGAGAACTCCAGTGGCAACCTGTGAAGCTCTGGTGAACTCCATGCCCAAGAGGTTTAAGGCAGTGCTGGAAAATAATGGTGGCCACACAAAATATTGACACTTTGGGCCCAATTTGGACATTTCCACTTAGGATTGTACTCATTTTTGTTGACAATCGTTTAGACATTAATGGCTGTGTGTTGAGTTATTTTGAGGGGACATATATATATAACATATATGTGTGTGTGTGTGTGAGGGGGTTGTCATGGCAACAAAACACCTTTAAGCTCTTTGCTACAGCTGCTGTAAGCCTTTGCAATGGTTTCCAGCCCTGGCTGTGGCTGTTGCTAACTGGAATAATAATAATAACAATCAGGCCACTCTTCCAATCCTTGTCTGGGAGTAGCAAAATGGTTCTAAATATGGTTGATTTTGAATTAATTTGGGATGGTCACATATTTGTGACCAATATAATATTTGGTGCTTTGGGCACATGTGAAGGTTTTTGAGTCTCTATTTGTCTCTTTGGATCATTTTTTCAGTTACACGTTATTCACAGTAGATAAAAACTTTACACTTTATTAAATATTACACTAACATAACAATAATCTAAAGATGGGCTTAAAGGAACGCGTATGGGACATCCAATCCTGTAGTCATATATGACCCAACACTAAGTTAAAAGCTTGGATAGTATAGGGTTAACACAATTATACATGCATTCATTCAGTATAGGCACTCCTATGCGTTCAAAGGCGTCCTCCTGCCTGCAAGCTTCATGGGGGTTACCAAGCCAGCTGATTTCTGACTAATATCCCTATATCTACTTTAACAGCACTTCACACAGGGCTAAAAATAATTCAAATTATGTAGTCATCATGGACTATAATTATGTATCCATTTTCCACTATTAGCGGTTCAATTTTAAACAAAGTTGCAATTTCATAGTCTCCGTGTTCACACCACAGCCTGTAACACACGCTACCCCTTTAGCCCCGTGTAGGAGTGCCTGTACTGAATGAATGCATGTATACTATCTATATGCATCTATACTATTCAAGCAGTACAATCACCTTCACACACCCCTTAGCTACATGGCCCTATTTTTTGTTTTTAACTTAGTGTTGGGTCATAATTGACTACATGATTGGATGTCACATGTCCTTTAAGCCCAACTTTAGATTATTGTTATGTTAGTGTAATATTTAAGTTTTTATCTACTGTTTATATATTCTAGTGTATAATTCTACACTGGGCTCAAAGCCCTAAAATACTTTATATATCCTAATATTTTTGGTACACTTTAATCACCCAAGAGTTAACTTTGATTGTGTTATTAGTTCATTGTGAGCGAGACAGTTTGAAATTTGAGTTTTGTATTGCTAATTAAGATTGGTTAAATAATATTATTTAAGCTTTTTATTTGTGATTAGTTACATACCTAATGAAACAGCATTTGACCGCTGAGAAACATGTTGCATATGGAGACCTGATTCTAATGTCAGTCTCTTTTTAATTTATTGATTTTAAAGGGACAGTCTAGTCCAAAATAAACTTTCATGATTCAGATAGAGAATGTAATTTTAAACAATTTTCCAATTTATTTTTATCACCAATTTTGCTTTGTTCTCTTGGTATTCTTAGTTGAAAGCTAAACCTAGGAGGTTCATATGTTAATTTCTAAGCTCTTGAAGGCCGTCTCTTCTCTCAGGGCATTTTGACAGTTTTTTTCAGCACTAGAGGGTGTTAGTTCATGTGTGTCATATAGATAACACTGTGCTCACGCACGTGGAGTTCCAGGGAGCCAGCTTTGATTGGCTAATATGGATGTCTGTCAAAAGAACTGAAATAGGGGAGCAGTTTGCAGAGGCTTAGATACAAGGTTAGTACAGGGGTAAAAAGTGTATTCATGTAACTGTGTTGGTTATACAAAACTAGGGAATGGGTAATCTATATATTTTTTTTTTTTTAAATCAAAGTTTTTTATTTAGGTATTTAGCAAACAATATTGATAATATAATGATACACATAACATGTTCGATATGCCAAAGCCTGTACATAAACGACTTATAAGTAAAACACTTTTATCAAATACAAATGTCATCATGGGTGGCATATCATATACATATAGAAATATCCGCACTCAATGTTGAAACCCAGCGAAACAATCTTAATGCATATATGTCTAGAATTTCTGCTGGGTAATGATACCTATTTTTAATTTTTCTATGCTAATTTGTAAAATAACTCAACCCTGGCACCTCCAAAACATAAATAGCTACCTAATAGGATGATACTTTATAAAAACCTGTTAGGCTATAACATACTCTTTTGCTATGGGATGTGCCTTTTTTTTTTTTAAGTATTATTTAGTTAGATAGGTGAAGAATCCTCTTCAGTAATTTAATTTGCCTGATAATATGATATCTAAGATCAAGTTGTAAGTAATGAATAATAAAATATCACGTTAATGATATGAGAGGGTTATAAGATTTAGCTTACACATATTAATTGCTTAATGAGTGGTCGGAGAGGACCTGTCATTGATAACCAGAAACCGTCTAAACTATTATAGAGCGGATTAATACCGCTGAAGAATACACCAGACTGGGTGAATATGTGAGATAAAATAATATTACCCCTCAGGAGCTCTTATTAACCTGGAGGGGGGGGGGGGGGGAGGTAGTACAGGTATATACTGTGCAGGACAATTACCAATATTTCTCTAAAATGACAACAGATATAGATATTTTATATATATATCATACAATCAATTATATCCTATGACCTTTGTAATAGGGGTATATAGGTGATCTCAAGTAGAGAGTGTTGAAGGTAATCTAGAAATGGGCCCCTTCCAGAGCTTTAGCTGTCAGTTACAATAACACACCTGTATGATGCAATACTCAAGTGGAGGCGTGACACCTACAACTAAAGTTAAGAGTCTAGCTAAAATTATCAATATATAAGATAAGGTAGGATAAGAGATCTAGTGTCAACGTCTCTCTTCATGACATCAAAGTCTGAATATAGAAGGGGACAAGTATGAATTTGTCCACCTAATTTAACCGTGGCTGCAAGGATTATCTATAAACAATCTTAATCATAAAGTGTTAACATACATTTAGTCGGTTAAATAAAATAGTGCTAGGTCCCAGAAGCTTGTCTACGCGCCACCTCGAGGTATACTAAAGGAGAGTAAGCGTGTCACCTCGGCCGCCGGCGACACATCAATACCATAAGTAACAGGGGATGAGGTGCACTATAGGGGAATACTTCTAGTAAGATACAAATAATATATAGACAAAAGGACCTAACATAAAAAAATATAAACACATTGAACTGAACCTATGGACTTTGACAGAGAAAAACCTTAAAACATATTTGAGCATTGCAAAATGACAGTATCTGATGCATAGACATAACAATAGGATAACTTTGGGCCGAAATTAAGTGTATAGTACAAGGTGACTATTAAAGTCTACTAAAAGTAACATCTGTGATATGCAAGTCTCTTACAGGGAACCAAGGATTGTGTAAATATAGGAGCAGGCTATGATGAGAACCAAAAATTATTGCTGATAGATCTGCATCGTATATCCCATAGGAAACAGTCATTTAACTATGAATCAGCCAAAACTCTCTCATACAATCCTGTACTCCCAGCGCTGCTAATGGTATCTCACCCAATTCCAGCTGGGTCTGCAGTAAGTTCCTCTGTAGTGGAATATAAAGGCTGAAAGCTGAAATGCAGGGTCACCGCTTCTGCCAATTTAGCCTCCGGTCTCTCAGGAATGCTGTGACATGTTGGAGGTGGCTTTTTCTGCTTAATAGTAGTAGCAAGTCTCTGCTCATGGTGTAGGCGATGCGACGTATGGTCTAATGGCTGCGACAGCACTTCTTTCTTTAATGGCCGTTCCGGAGTTTCTGCAGTACTCACGGTAGCCGTTGTATTATCCACTTGCAGCACACTGTATTGGCCTTGCGATGGATAAGGTATGTCTTCATCTCCAGTACTACATAGTGATAATTGGCGACATGTTGTTGAGGGATCTGTCAGCAGGAAATCTTTCCATGTGCCTCCAGGGGCGTTTCTGATCTCGCCTCTCATTGCCGAACTGAGTGTGTCTGAAAGATCAGCAAAGCGGTTTACAATCTGTTGATCCAGATCTTGTAGTAAAATATAGAGCAGTTCCGGAGTCTTTTCCATATTAAAGACAAATTCAGGCTTAGATCTGCAGGCAAATGATAGCAGAGGTAGGCCCAAGCATCTCAACACTCACAGTATACCAGCTCTCCACAATATGGGCGCAAAGCACAGAGTTAACACCTCAGATTGACTCATGCATAGTGTCTTTCCCTCGTAGATCAGCTAACACAAGTCTACATATAAGTTTAGCTCATTCCGTTTCTATAGATAGTAACTTTAATTAGATATGGCCTAGGAGCTCAGGGTACACACGTCTGATCATCCTGGCTGTTGGCTCCGCCCCCTCGTAATCTATATTTTTAAACAATAAAAAGTCTGGTGTAGACTGTCCATTTAATAAAGCATTTTAAGTATCCTGGTTGCTGAACACAGCTTTCTACAAGATTGTAGAAGAGTGTTTGTTTGTAGTGAGGATTTCTTCTTTCTCCTTGTATCTATTTGGAGTGTTCCTGTCTCCATGATTGGAGTTTCTGAGAGACCCATAACAGAGTATCAGTTAGCTGGGCCACTGATAATAGCCCAGTCTGCGTATATCAGCATGAAAGAGTGCTGATAATCTTGTTAATTTGTTGAATATGAATGGGATTTTCCTGTGTTTATATTGAATGTGGTGCCATGTAATACTAAGGCTGGTACAGTCAAGGTTCTCACCTTGAGAACCGGTTCGCCCGGCTTCGCAGAGTACGAGCACTGTATGTCCTTTGCCTGTATATGTATCATTACACATGCGTTTGGGTGTGTAATCCTGCCCACTTCCCTCACGTGACCTATTGCCCAAGAGAAGGGCCTGTCAATGACCCCGAACAAATGTTTTCTGGGTGATTTCTGTCTGCCAACCCAGAGGTATTGGAGAGTGTAAGAAGCAGTGGTCTGGTGATCACTGCTTCTTACATTGCGGAAAGCAGTCTTGCACGTGCAAGCCTGCCCTGCAATGGCTCAAAAGCAGCATATGCTTTTTTGTTCATTAAGCCCATAGAATTTTATGATAGATAAGAACCAAAAGGCACATCATGTCTACCCATATTACATGTTCCCAGGGCCACCACTAGAAATTTAATTAATTAACCATTGATCTTCCTCCCCCCCTTGACATGTGCAATTTTTGACCAAGTGACTAAAACGTATATGCACTTTATTCTTAAGTGTAGTCAAACTTGGAAATGTTGTAAAGGTAGTAACACACAAACACACAGACACACTCATACACTGAAACACACACTCACACATAAGGATTCACATATAGACACTCTAGCAGACACGCAAAGAAGCACACAGACACAGACACCCACACAGACACTCAGCACTTGTTTACATTGTCCTGACAAGTAATAAGATAGACTACAAGACAAAATCTGGAGTTCTGGTTATCTTTTTGTCAAGGAATGATGATAACAGCATGCAGTGGCTGAAAGGAAGGACCCTGAACTGCCTAAACAATAATTTAAAGGTTACGTGGTGGATTGGTGACTTCCGGAAAGGTCTCATTAGTCTCAAAGTCTGTAGAAAGATGTGAATAATCAGTAGTAGGGTCAAAAGGTCCTAAAAAAGAACAGACAATGGACACACACAAACTCAAACACAAACTTGCACATTCTCCCAAGGAAACACCCACAGAGACAAACAAAGACATATACACTCACAGACACCCACAGAAAACACACAAAGACATACAGACACACAGCGAGACACCCACAGAAAACACACAAAGACATATGTTATGTTTTCTGTGTAGTCAGGATTAGAACATTCAGTTGTGTGCTGTTATCTTGTGTCTTGCACATATCACTGAGACTCTGCAGCATGTACTTTAGTCAAACTTTTATTCAGCTACAACCACATGGCTTCTTCACTAACAGATTAATCAGTAAAACTAAACATGGATTCTGATGGTCACATAGACCAGACACACCCAGAGGGTGTGGTAAGCTGAGCTTAAAGCTTTATCACTTCTAACATATAATGAGGAGACAATGTTAGTGCAAAGATACAGTAAACGCTGCAGTAATCTTAACATCTTTTTTCTCAAAAATAAATAAATAAAATAATAAAAAAAATAAAAAATAAATAAAGAACAGACAGTGGATAATATTGTAACATACAACAAGTAATAGACATGCATGTTTATCTCTAAACCATACACTTGAACTTAAAACAGTTTATCTCTATAGTCTATGTGAACAAGACCTAGGTCACAGCCTACATTTTAGTCACAGTTAAGTATTCTGTGATTAGTCCACCTTCAGATTAGGCCATTCCTTGCTGAATAATCTCTCACTGAATCCTCACATTGCCATCTGAAAGGTGGCCTTCTCTGTCTAGAAGGCCATAGAGTATTTGGCTCAGGAGAAATTGTCTGTGGAGGAGTACCCAACGGTTGTTGATCACCTGTGATATTTTGTTGTTGGACAGAATCATTCTGAGGTTGATCTGTTTCAATTGTGTTCACTTAATTTTCATCCTCTGAAGAATCATGCCAGATATCCTCACCATCTGAATCCTTGGATATTTGTGTAGCTGTTTGAGATCTATGTCTCATTTGTTTTACATGACAGCAAACTGTACCACCCGCTTGTAGTTGAATTTAAACATTCTGTTGCCTATGCCTTGTATTATGACAGCTGGAATCCATTTATTCTGGCCACAGTAGTTTCTAACCCATACTCTGTCATGAAGAACACATTCTGAAACATTAGAAGTGTTCAACTCTTGTTTGGGATGTTCTGGTCTAACTTTATCCAGTGAAGTTCTTAGGCGTCTTCCAAACATTAACATTGCAGGTGATAGCCTAGTAGTGGCATGGGGAGTGTTTTGATAGTTAAAAAACATAATTTATGCTTACCTGATAAATTTATTTCTCTTGTAGTGTATCCAGTCCACGGATCATCCATTACTTGTGGGATATTCTCCTTCCCAATAGGAAGTTGCAAGAGGATCACCCACAGCAGAGCTGCTATATAGCTCCTCCCCTCACTGCCATATCCAGTCATTCGACCGAAACAAGACGAGAAAGGAGAAACCATAGGGTGCAGTGGTGACTGTAGTTTAATTAAAATTTAGACCTGCCTTAAAAGGACAGGACGGGCCGTGGACTGGATACACTACAAGAGAAATAAATTTAGCAGGTAAGCATAAATTATGTTTTCTCTTGTTAAGTGTATCCAGTCCACGGATCATCCATTACTTGTGGGATACCAATACCAAAGCTAAAGTACACGGATGATGGGAGGGACAAGGCAGGATTAAACGGAAGGAACCACTGCCTGAAGAACCTTTCTCCCAAAAACAGCCTCCGAAGAAGCAAAAGTGTCAAATTTGTAAAATTTTGAAAAGGTGAGAAGCGAAGACCAAGTCGCAGCCTTGCAAATCTGTTCAACAGAGGCCTCATTTTTAAAGGCCCAGGTGGAAGCCACAGCTCTAGTAGAATGAGCTGTAATCCTTTCAGGGGGCTGCTGTCCAGCAGTCTCATAGGCTAGGCGAATTATGCTCCGAAGCCAAAGGAAAGAGAGGTTGCCGAAGCTTTTTGACCTCTCCTCTGTCCAGAGTAAACGACAAACAGGGAAGATGTTTGATGAAAATCTTTAGTAGCTTGTAAGTAAAACTTCAAGGCACGGACTACGTCCAGATTATGTAAAAGACGTTCCTTCTTTGAAGAAGGATTAGGACACAATGATGGAACAACAATCTCTTGATTGATATTCTTGTTAGAAACCACCTTAGGTAAAAACCCAGGTTTGGTACGCAGAACTACCTTATCTGCATGAAAAATCAGATAAGGAGAATCACATTGTAAGGCAGATAGCTCAGAGACTCTTCGAGCCGAGGAAATAGCCATCAAAAACAGAACTTTCCAAGATAAAAGTTTAATATCAATGGAATGAAGGGGTTCAAACGGAACTCCTTGAAGAACTTTAAGAACCAAGTTTAAGCTCCACGGGGGGGGCAACAGTTTTAAACACAGGCTTAATTCTAACCAAAGCCTGACAAAATGCCTGGACGTCTGGAACCTCTGCCAGACGCTTATGCAAAAGAATAGACAGAGCAGAAATCTGTCCTTTTAAAGAACTAGCTGATAATCCTTTGTCCAAACCCTCTTGGAGAAAGGACAATATCCTAGGAATCCTAACCTTACTCCATGAGTAATTCTTGGATTCACACCAATAAAGATATTTATGCCATATCTTATGGTAGATTTTCCTGGTGACAGGTTTTCGTGCCTGTATTAAGGTATCAATGACTGACTCGGAGAAGCCACGCCTTGTTAGAATCAAGTGTTAAATCTTCATGCAGTCAGTCTCAGAGAAATTAGATTTGGATGATTGAAAGAACCTTGTATTAGAAGGTCCTGCCTCAGAGGCAGAGTCCATGGTGGAAAGGATGACATGTCCACTAGGTCTGCATACCAGGTCCTGCGTGGCCACGCAGGCGCTATCAGAATCACCGATGCTCTCTCCTGCTTGATTTTGGCAATCAGTCGAGGGAGCAGAGGAAACGGTGGAAACACATAAGCCAGGTTGAAGAACCAAGGAGCTGCTAGAGCATCTATCAGCGTCGCTCCCGGGTCCCTGGACCTGGATCCGTAACAAGGAAGCTTGGCATTCTGGCGAGACGCCATGAGATCCAGTTCTGGTTTGCCCCAACGATGGATCAGTTGAGCAAACACCTCCGGATGGAGTTCCCACTCCCCCGGATGAAAAGTCTGACGACTTAGAAAATCCGCCTCCCAGTTCTCTACGCCTGGGATGTGGATCGCTGACAGGTGGCAAGAGTGAGACTCTGCCCAGCGAATTATCTTTGAGACTTCTAACATCGCTAGGGAACTCCTGGTTCCCCCTTGATGGTTGATGTAAGCCACAGTCGTGATGTTGTCCGACTGAAATCTGATGAACCTCAGGGTTGCTAACTGAGGCCAAGCTAGAAGAGCATTGAATATTGCTCTTAACTCCAGAATATTTATTGGGAGGAGTTTCTCCTCCTGAGTCCACGATCCCTGAGCCTTCAGGGAGTTCCAGACTGCACCCCAACCTAGAAGGCTGGCATCTGTTGTTACAATCGTCCAATCTGGCCTGCGAAAGGTCATACCCTTGGACAGATGGAACCGAGATAGCCACCAGAGAAGAAAATCTCTGGTCTCTTGATCCAGATTTAGTAGAGGGGACAAATCTAAGTAATCCCCATTCCACTGACTTAGCATGCATAATTGCAGCGGTCTGAGATGCAGGCGCGCAAATGGCACTATGTCCATTGCCGCTACCATTAAGCCGATTACTTCCATGCACTGAGCCACTGACGGACGTGGAATGGAATGAAGGACACGGCAAGCATTTAGAAGTTTTGATAACCTGAACTCCGTCAGGTAAATTTTCATCTCTACAGAATCTATAAGAGTCCCTAGGAAGGAGACTCTTGTGAGTGGGGATAGAGAACTCTTTTCCACGTTCACTTTCCACCCATGCGACCTCAGAAATGCCAGAACTATCTCTGTATGAGACTTGGCAATTTGAAAGTTTGACGCCTGTATCAGGATGTCGTCTAGATACGGAGCCACCACTATGCCTCGCGGTCTTAGAACCGCCAGAAGTGAGCCCAGAACCTTTGTAAAAATTCTCGGGGCTGTGGCCAACCCGAAGGGAAGAGCTACAAATTGGTAATGCCTGTCTAGAAAGGCAAACCTTAGGAACCGATGATGATCTTTGTGAATCGGTATGTAAAGGTAGGCATCCTATAAGTCCACTGTGGTCATGTACTGACCCTCTTGGATCATGGGTAGGATGGTCCGAATAGTTTCCATTTTGAATGATGGAACTCTGAGGAATTTGTTTAAGATCTTTAGATCCAAGATTGGTCTGAAGGTTCCCTCTTTCTTGGGAACCACAAACAGATTTGAATAAAACCCCTGTCCCTGTTCCGTCCGCGGAACTGGATGGATCACTCCCATTACTAGGAGGTCTTGCACACAGTTTAGGAATGCCTCTTTCTTTATCTGGTTTGCTGATAACCTTGAAAGATGAAATCTCCCTTGTGGAGGAGAAGCTTTGAAGTCCAGAAGATATCCCTGAGATATGATCTCCAACGCCCAGGGATCCTGAACATCTCTTGCCCACGCCTGGGCGAAGAGAGAAAGTCTGCCCCCCACTAGATCCGTTTCCGGATAGGGGGCCGTTCCTTCATGCTGTCTTGGGGGCAGCAGCAGGCTTTCTGGCCTGCTTGCCCTTGTTCCAGAACTGGTTAGGTTTCCAGGCCTGTCTGGAATGAGCAACAGTTCCCTCTTGTTTTGAAGCGGAGGAAGTTGATGCTGCTCCTGCCTTAAAATTTCGAAAGGCACGAAAATTAGACTGTTTGGCCTTTGATTTGGCCCTGTCCTGAGGAAGGGTATAACCCTTGCCTCCAGTAATGTCAGCAATAATTTCCTTCAAGCCAGGCCCGAATAAGGTCTGCCCCTTGAAAGGAATGTTGAGTAACTTAGACTTTGAAGTCACGTCAGCTGACCAGGATTTAAGCCATAGCGCCCTACGCACCTGGATGGCGAATCCGGAATTCTTAGCCGTTAGTTTAGTCAAATGAACAATGGCATCAGAAACAAAAGAGTTAGCTAGCTTAAGCGTTCTAAGCTTGTCAATAATTTCATCCAATGGAGCTGTATGGATGGCCTCTTCCAGGGCCTCAAACCAGAATGCCACCGCAGCAGTGACAGGCGCAATGCATGCAAGGGGCTGTAAAATAAAACCTTGTTGAATAAACATTTTCTTAAGGTAACCCTTCAATTTTTTATCCATTGGATCTGAAAAAGCACAACTGTCCTCAACCGGGATAGTGATACGCTTTGCTAAAGTAGAAACTGCTCCCTCCACCTTAGGCACCGTCTGCCATAAGTCCCGTGTAGTGGCGTCTATTGGAAACATTTTTCTAAATATAGGAGGTGGGGAAAAGGGCACACCGGGTCTATCCCACTCCTTGCTAATAATTTCTGTAAGCCTTTTAGGTATAGGAAAAACGTCAGTACACACCGGCACCGCATAGTATCTATCCAGCCTACACAATTTCTCTGGAATTGCAACTGTGTTACAGTCATTCAGAGCAGCTAATACCTCCCCAAGCAATAGACGGAGGTTCTCAAGTTTAAATTTAAAATTAGAAATCTCTGAATCAGGTTTCCTTGAGTCAGAGATGTCACCCACAGACTGAAGCTCTCCGTCCTCATGTTCTGCATACTGTGATGCAGTATCAGACATGGCTCTTACAGCATTTGCGCGCTCTGTATCTCTCCTAACCCCAGAGCTATCGCGCTTGCCTCTTAATTCAGGCAATCTATATAATACCTCTGACAGGGTATTATTCATGATTGCAGCCATGTCCTGCAAGGTAATCGCTATGGGCGTCCCTGATGTAATTGGCACCATATTAGCGTGCGTCCCCTGAGCGGGAGGCGAAGGGTCTGACACGTGGGGAGAGTTAGTCGGCATAACTTCCCCCTCGACAGAACCCTCTGGTGATAATTCTTTTATAGATAAAGACTGATCTTTACTGTTTAAGGTGAAATCAATACATTTAGTACACATTCTCCTATGGTGCTCCGCCATGGCTTTCAAACATAATGAACAAGTAGGTTCCTTTGTATCAGACATGTTTAAACAGACTAGCAATGAGACTAGCAAGCTTGGAAAAAACTTAAAACAAGTTTACAAGCAATATAAAAAAACTTTACTGCGCCTTTAAGAAACACAAATTTTGTCCAAATTTGAAATAACAATGAAAAAAGGCAGTTACACTAACGAAATTTTTACAGTGTATGTAACAAGTTAGCAGAGCATTGCACCCACTTGCAAATGGATGATTAACCCCTTAATACCAAAAACGGAATAACAAATTACAAAAACGTTTTTTTAAACAGTCACAACAACTGCCACAGCTCTACTGTGGCTTTTTACCTCCCTCAATACGACTTTTGAAGCCTTTTGAGCCCTTCAGAGAAGTCCTGGATCATGCAGGAAGAAGCTGGATGTTTGTGTCTGTAATTTTTGCTGCGCAAAAAAGCGCTAAAATAGGCCCCTCCCACTCATATTACAACAGTGGAAAGCCTCAAGGAACTGTTTCTAGGCAAAATTCAAGCCAGCCATGTGGAAAAAACTAGGCCCCAATAAGTTTTATCACCAAACATATATAAAAAACGATTAAACATGCCAGCAAACGTTTTAAAATACACTTTTTTAAGAGTATGTATCTCTATTAATAAGCATGATACCAGTCGCTATCACTGCATTTAAGGCTTTACTTACATTACTTCAATATCAGCAGCATTTTCTAGCAAATTCCATCCCTAGAAAAATATTTTAACTGCACATACCTTATTGCAGGAAAACCTGCACGCTATTCCCCCTCTGAAGTTACCTCACTCCTCAGAATATGTGAGAACAGCAAAGGATCTTAGTTACTTCTGCTAAGATCATAGAAAACGCAGGCAGATTCTTCTTCTAAATACTGCCTGAGATAAACAGTACTCTCCGGTACCATTTAAAAATAACAAACTTTTGATTGAAGAAATAAACTAAGTATAAAACACCACAGTCCTCTTACGACCTCCATCTTTGTTGAGAGTTGCAAGAGAATGACTGGATATGGCAGTGAGGGGAGGAGCTATATAGCAGCTCTGCTGTGGGTGATCCTCTTGCAACTTCCTGTTGGGAAGGAGAATATCCCACAAGTAATGGATGATCTGTGGACTGGATACACTTAACAAGAGAAATAAAAGTTAGAAAGGGAGTTTGGATTAAATTTTGGTTTGTGAGAGACAGCTAAGTAACGTTTTAAAATTTGTACAAATCTTTCAGCCCGTCCATTATAGGCTGGAACATATGGAGCTGTCTTAAAGTGTTTGATGTTATTTGAAGCTAGAAATGTTTAAAATTCCTGTGATATGAACTGTGAACCATTGTCTGAGACTAAAGTCTGTGGCAGTCCAAATCTTACAAAAATACTATAAAGAATGACAATGGCTTGTTATGTTGTAGTTCTTGACATTTGAACTACTTCTTGCCACTTCGAATGAGCATCCACAGCCTCTAAACGCATCCGTCCATCCACTGGCCCTGAAAAATCAACATGGATTCTTGTCCAAGGTTCATTCAACTATGGCCAAGTTTTTGAGGCGTCCCTGCTGGGATTCCGCTGTGTCTGTGCACATGCATTGCAAGCAGCTACATAAGAAGCAATATCTGTATCCAATTTAGGCCACCGAAATATTCTCGTGCTGTTTGCTTCATTTTTACTACACCCTAATGTGAGCTGTGTAGTAACTTTAATACTAATGTTTGCAGTAAAGTTGGAATTATCACTCGTGACCCCCCATAACAGACAGCCTGAGTCATCCACAATTTTCTTCGTAAAATATGGTTGAAGGTCAGAAAGAACTGCTTTAGGCCGTCCATGTTTAACAAAAGACTTAATTTCCTGTAAAGTAGAATCAGAGCATATGTAAGTAGCAATCACTTTGGAATTTAGATTTAAAGGCTGTGGAGGGGTTTCTATGATTTCAAAAGATGCTGTCATGTGATGTACCATTGGTAATCTTGAAAACATATCCACATTCGTATGATCACTATGGCATCGATATTTAATGGAGAAGTTGTAAGCCGCCAGCTGAAGTGCATAGTGCTGAAGTCAAGCAGCTGTTGTGTTGGAGATACCCTTCTGAGGGTGCAGAATGGACAAAAGTGGTTTATGATCCGTGATCAGAGTAAAAGGTCTGCCATATATATAAATGTGGAATTTCTTCACAGCCCAAATTATTACTAAAGCTTCCCAATCAATCTGGGCATAATTTCTCTCAGATGGAGTTAGAGATCTGGACGCAAAAGACACAGGACGTTCAGAACCATCGGTCATAATGTGTGAAAGTACTGTGCCCAAACCATATGGTGAAGCATCACAGGCTAGTACCAAAGGCTTCTTAAGGTCATAGTGGACAAGGAGTCTTGATTCCAGAAGTTGCTTAGAGCATTCAAATGCCTGTGTACATAAGTAGTCCAGGACCACTGGTTTTTACTATCTAAAAGGCGGTGTAGTGGATATAGTAAATGAGCCACATTTGGTAAAAATCTGTGATAGTAATTGAGCAACCCCAAAAAAGAACATAGCTGGGATATATTTACAGGGGTGGAAGCATGAACCAGCGTTTTCACTTTTTCAGAAGTTGGTGGAGAACAGTCTTGTCCACTACATGTGAACAATATTCTAAACTCTCAGGGAAGAACTCACACTTTTCCATGTTTACTTTCAGTCTGAATTCCTGTAGGTGCTGTAAAACAGCTTCAACATTGGCTTTATAAGCAGCATCATTTTCACCTGTGATAAGCATGTCATCTAACATACAGTGGGTATGTGGAATACCTGCCATAATCTCATCCATTATCCGTTGCCACACTGCAGGTGCTGGGGCAATTCCAAACACCATCTGTGTATACTGAAAAAGTCCTTTGTGAGTGTTGAGGTGTCTGGAGTCTGGATGTACCTCTAACTGCAAGTACGCTTGATGCAAGTCAATTTTTGTAAATTTTTCACCACCTGCCAGAGAACTAAACAATCCGTGGTAAAGCATACTGATCCACAAGTAATTGAGGGTTAAGAGCCATTCTGAAATCTTCACAGATGCGAATGTCCCCATTTTTTTTCTGACAGGAACTATTGGGGAAGCCCATTCACTGCTAGAAACTGGAACATTAATCACTTGATTTTGTAGTCTTTCTAGTTCTGCTTCAATTTTAGGTTTAAGTGCAAATGGTGCAAACTTTTAGTTTACAAAATTTTGGAATAGCATTTTCTTTGAAGTGAAGCTGAATCTTCTTGCCTTTTAATAAACATAGGGTCCGATCAAATACAGTCTTATATTTGTGCTTTAGTGAATTAATCCAAGTAGAATCTGAATTGCCACTTTGGTCCAGTAGTTTGTTAAGCGGTAACTGTTGTGGTAAATTTGGCATGCCCAATGCTTGGATTCAGGATCTACCAAACAAAGGTGGTCCTCCTTTAGGTAAAATGTAGAGGCATAGCTTTTTAGTTATACTACGAAATGTCACTGTAGGTGATACACACCCAATAGGCTTTATTATTTAATTTGAATAGGTTTGTATGGTGAGAGCTGTTGGAACAATTGGTTGCCTTAGTCCCAGGCAGTTCCAATCAGCAGCTATGATAACAGAAACTGCTGCTCCTGTAGCAACTTCCATAATGAGAGGTTTACCATCTATATTCACCTTTGCTTGCGGTTCTGGAATTTTATTTTCAAGGCTGTAGATCTGTAATCTGTATAATGGTATGTCTTCCTCTGAATCTGTGTGTGGTGTATCTACTTGCATATGAAAAGTTGCACGTGACTTGCTGCCTTTTTTACTTTTATCTCTGTCTCAGGAACTTCTGCACACTCTCTTTGTATGACCATAGCAGGTGCTGTTCTTAAACCTGTAGGTATTTGCTGTGTGATTCTTGTCACAACATCTGTAACATGCTGTATGTGGCCCTACTATTTATTTAGGTGCATACTTGTATGAAAAACATCTACTTCTTTTTCCTTATCACAAACTGCCTGTGCTGGAGCCTGGAATATTTGTGCATCTTTAGTAGCAAGTTTCATCACTGTAGCTATATCTATAGCAGGCTTTAGTGTTAAATCATCCTCTGCTAATAGTCTATTTTGTACTATACAGTCCATGGGGTCGATTTATCAGGGGGCCAAATGGGCCGTGATGCCCCTGTTTCTGCTTGAGCCTTCAGGCTCGCCGAAAACAGCAGTTCTGAAGCAGCGGTCTTAAGGCCGCTGCTCCTTAACTGGTCCGCCTGCACTGTGCGGCGGACAGCAATCAACCCGATCAGATACGATCGGGTTGATTTACACCCCCTGCTAGAGGCTGATTAGCCGTGAATCTGCAGGGGGCGACATTGCACAAGCAGTTCACCAGAACTGCTTGTGCAATGTTAAATGCCAACAGCGTATTCTATCGGCATTCAGCAATGTCTGTTGGACATGATACGCTACAGCGTATTATGTCGGACAGACATTGTTAAATCGGCCCCTATGAGTCCACAAAATAAAAAAAGATATTATCAGATATTTAAATTAATTACAACTAATCTAATAGCCCTATCAAAATAAAAAAGCCCACCCAAAATAAAAAAAACCTAGCCTAAACTACCAATAGCCCTTAAAAGGGCCTTTTGCAAGGCATTGCCCCAAAGAAATCAGCTCTTTTACCTTTAAAAAAATACAAACAACCCCCCAACAGTAAAACCCACCACCCACACAACCAACCCCCCAAATAAAATCCTAACTAAAAAATCTAAGCTCCCTATTGCTCTGAAAAGGGCATTTGGATGAGCATTGCCCTTAAAAGGGCATTTAGCTCTTTTTCAAGTGCCCAAACCCCTAATCTAAAAATAAAACCCACCCAATAAACCCTTAAAAAAGCCTAACACTAACCCCCGCAGATCCAATTACAGTTTTTGAAGACCCGACATCCATCCTCAATGAAGCGGCAGAAGTCCTATTCGAAGCCGGCAGAAGTCTTCATCCAAGCGGCCAAAGTCTTCATCCAAGCCTGCAGAAGTCTTCATCCAGATGGCATCTTCTATCTTCATCCATCGGGTGCGGAGCGGCTCCATCTTCAAGACATCCGATGCGGAGCATCCTTTTCAATCGAAGTCTTCTTGCAGAATGAAGGTTCCTTTAAATGATGTCATCCAAGATGGCGTCCCTTGAATTCCGATTGACTGATAGAATTCTATCAGTCAATCGGAATTAAAGGTGAAAAAATCCTATTGGCTGATGCAATCACCCAATAGGATTGAGCTCGCATTCTATTGGCATTCTATTCGCATTCTATTGGAACAGCCAACAGGATTGAAGTCAATCCTATTGGCTGATTGCATCAGCTAATAGGATTTTTTCACCTTTAATTTTGATTGGCTGATTCTATCAGCCAATCAGAATTCAAGGGACACCATCTTGAATGACGTCATTTAAAGGAACCTTCATTCTGTAAGAAGACTTCGATTGAAAAGGATGCTCTGCGCCGGATGTTTTGAAGATGGAGCCGCTCCATTCCGGATGGATGAAGATAGAAGATGCTGTCTGGATGAAGACTTCTGCGGGCTTGGATGAAGACTTCGGCCACTTGGATGAAGACTTTTGCCGGCTTCGATGAGGACTTCTGCCGCTTCATTGAGGATGGATGTCGGGTCTTCAAAAACTGTAAGTGGATCTTCGGGGGTTAGTGTTAGGCTTTTTTAAGGGTTTATTGGGTGGGTTTTATTTTTAGATTAGGGGTTTGGGCACTTGAAAAAGAGATAAATGCCCTTTTCAGGGCAATGGGGAGCTTAGGTTTTTTTAGTTAGGATTTAATTTGGGGGGTTGGTTGTGTGGGTGGTGGGTTTTACTGTTGGGGGGTTGTTTGTATTTTTTTTACAGGTAAAAGAGCTGATTTCTTTGGGCAATACCCAGCAAAAGGCCCTTTTAAGGGCTATTGGTAGTTTAGTTTAGGCTAGCGTTTTTTTATTTTGGGGGGGCTTTTTTATTTTGATAGGGCTATTAGATTAGGCGTAATTAGTTTAAATATCTGATAATTTCTTTTTTTATTTAGTGTAATTTAGGTAATTGATTTTTTAATTGTAGTGTAAGGTTAGGTATTAGTGTAAGACAGATTAGGGTTTTTTTTACAGGTAAATTTGTATTTATTTTAGCTAGGTAGTTAGTAAATAGTTAATAACTACAAACTTGCCTGTAAAATAAAAATAAACCCTAAGCTAGCTACAATGTAACTATTAGTTATATTGTAGCTAGCTTAGGTTTTATTTTACAGGTAAGTATTTAGTTTTAAATAGGAATTATTTGGATAATGATAGTAGGTTTTATTAAGATTTATTTTAATTATATTTAAGTTAGGGGGTGTTAGGGTTAGACTTAGGTTTAGGGGTTAATACATTTAGTACAGTGGTGGCGATGTTGGGGCGGCAGATTAGGAGTTAATAAATGTAGGCAGGTGGCGGCGATATTAGGGGCAGCAGATTAGGGGTTAATAATATTTAACTAGTGTTTGTGATGCGAGAGTGCGGTGGTTTAGGGGTTAATATGTTTATTATAGTGGCGGCGATGTCCGGAGCAGCAGATTAGGGGTTAATAATTTTATTTTAGTTTTTGCAATGCGGGAGGGCCTCGGTTTAGGGGTTAATAAGTAGTTTATGGGTGTTAGTGTACTTTTTAGCACTTTAGTTATAAGTTTTATGTTACAGATTTGTAGCAAAACTCATAACTACTGACTTTCAGTTTATGGTATTAATCTTGGCGGTATAGGGTGCACCGCTCACATTTTGGCCTTCCAGGCAGACTCGTAATACCGGCGCAAAGGAAGTCCCATTGAAAAAGGACTTTTTGAAAGCTGCGGTAATTACATTGAGTTAAGGCCAAAAAAGTGTGCGGTGCCCCTAAACCTGCAAGACTCGTAATACCAGCGGTAGTGAAAAAGAGCCTTAACGCTGCTTTTTCAGTCATACCGCAAAACTCGTAAACTAGCCAATAGGTAGGTAGTGGTCAGATAACATGCAGATCAAGTCACACAAAGGTTTAAGATTAGTTTTTTTCTGGTGAGAGAATGTCCCTTAATGTAGTGTAAGCTGCTGAGCCTATAGTTGTCAGAAACACAGCCACTTGCGTATCTGCTCCTATGTTATTTGCTGTACAATATAGTTCAAACTGTTCAACCCATGTGTCCCATCTGTCTGTGTCTGGTGCAAACACAGGTAAGGAGCCAATAAGAGCCATTATAAGATCAGACCAGAGATCCTCATCGTCAGCTGTTATGTTCTCTGTGTAGTCAGGGTTAGAACATTCAGTTGTGTGCTGTTTCCTTGTGTCTTGCACACAGGAGTCGAGTCCAGTGGGAACGCATGGGAACGGCGTTCCTGCGCTATTTTTGCAGAGGGAACTATGTTCCCTCTGCAAAAATAGTCCCTCACAACTTATACCGGTATTTATACAGACACAGGGCAGTTGGGGGGAGCTGAAGTGAGGGGTAATGATACAGAGTTTGCTGTATAGAAAATGCTTAGACTGATATGGAACAGGCATGGAGATTACAGGCACCGCTACTGATTGCAGCCTTCAAGGCAGATGCCTCTTACACAGCAGCTAGCAGCGTTCCTGTGCTCCTGCAGATAGTCACATGGGATGTAAGTGCTTTGTCATCCCATCTGCTCCTTTCGCCCTCCCCTTCACCCTCCTCTCAGTACTAAAGCTCCCTCCTTGTCTAACTAGATCAGTGCTCCTTTTCCCCTCCCCTTTACCTTCCTCTCAGTACTGCAGCTGTCCCCTCTTTGTCTAACTACATCAGTTCTTCATTTCAACCCTTCTGCTACTTTTCCCCTCCCCTTCACCCTCCTCTCAGTGCTGCAGTTCCCTCCCACCTTGTCTGACTTCATCTAACTACATGGAGCACTGTTTAGTGTGCAATGGAGGGAAACATGCGGTTTAAAAGGTAAGTCTAGCTGACACACACAAACAGACAAGGGGTTATCACAAAGCACAGAGAAAAAATATTGTAAAGAAGGGGCTGGGGATTTCTGTTTGAGAACAGTGTAAAATGTAGCTTTTTTATTTTTCACCCATAGAATGTGTTTATCAAAAAGATGATTAACCCCTCCTTTATTTCACTTTGCTTATTCAGCAACTCTTGGCTAATTTTAATGAACCCTCTAAAATGTTTAATCCCCAAAATATATATCCCAGAGTAAGTGGTGACATGTATATGTATGTGGGTAATAATATGTGCCTTTGTCTATGCATGTGTGGTTGAGTGTGCATGTGAATGTCAATGGGGGTTTGTGTGTGTCCATGTGACTCCCTGTGTTTTTCCTGTTTATGTGTGCATATGGGTGACTTGATATATGTTTATGTGTACATGTGTCTGTGGGAGCTTGTGTGTGGATTTCTGTATGTGTATGTATACATGTGCACACATATGGTTGTACTGGTTTTGTGTATGTAGGTGTAAATGTGGTTGCTTGTGGGTGCCTTTGGTATACCTGTGTATGCAGGTGCCATGGATGTTTGTGTGTGTGCATATACTTGTCTGTGAGTACCTGTCTGTGTATTTGCTTTTAAAGCATGGATTTTATCTGTCATTTATGGGCATATAACTGACAGGTATTTTAAACCATAAGTCTGGTCTGAACTCTCATATGTACATATAACTTGCAGGTATTTCAGCACCATAGCTATTATGTTCTGGGTTTATTTAGTGAAGATGTATAGATTTTTTTTTTCTCTTCCCACCTTAATTTATAATTTTACTTCCTTTTTGGTTTTGGGTGCAAATGTTACAATCTGTGATTTCACTTCCTGTGATGTAACATTTGCATAATTAATTATACTTATTACCAAGGATGGTATTTTTTTGGTGAACAAAGGTTGCAACCCTAGCTTCAAGATTTTACTGTACACATCCTTTACTGGAGGGGAAGAAACAGCATTTTTTTTTTCTGTTCACAAATGCCGTCACCTGAAATGCCACTGCCTTTCAGCTAGATTACGAGTTATGCGAGCTATAGGGAAATTAACGAACGCAAAAAAAGTTGCGTTATTTAACCCTCTATAGAGCAGCAATTACAAGTTTTCAAACAGCCGGATTGTGCGTGCGATATGGTGGTTTTAAGCTCCATACCGCACACAATTCAAGCGCTGTTTTGATGTGCTTGTGCACGCTTTCCCCCTAGACATCAATGGGGAGAGCAGGTCAGAATAGGGTACGGCCATGGGCACCAGGTTCACTCCAAGTTTCGCTAACTTATTCATGGGGACGTGCTAACCAACAATCCTGTGCTAAAGAACATACTTGGTCCTAAACCCAAGGTGGTCTATAGAAGAGCTCCTACCCTTAAAACTGCTCTAACTCCGAGGAAAGTAGTCAGAAACAAATTCCAAGTAATTACTTCCCCACAAACCAGTATTCTGGGTCTTGGAAACATGAGACATAAGATTTCTAAATGCTGCAGGAAAAGATGTGGGATGTGCAGCTCTATCTTGCATAGAACTTCCACTTTCACATCATATACCACCGGTGAAACATTTAATATAAAAGAGCATATGACCTGCAAATTTTCATTTGTCATATATCTTCTCAATTGCCAGGGTTCAGTATATTGGTCGTACTTCCTGTAAGGTTAAAAAAAGATGGGGCAAACATGCACATAGCATTACAATTAACTCAAAAGCCCACAGTGTCTCCAGACACTGTTTAAATTTTCATTATAAAATAAAAAATCCCATCAAGATCATTCCAATTGAGTTGATCTTTAGATCCCATAAGGGAGGCTTTCTTGACCCTTAGAAGGCGAGAGTCATATTGGATCATGAAAATGAAAACACTCCAACCCGATGGTCTTAATGATAACTTGGATATGGCAGCTTTTTACTAGATCTAGGGTATGTGATATATAATTTAACTTGTAGTCCACTTAGTGGCATGGCAAATGACCTTTGCTTATTGTGTACTCTAACACTTGTGATTATATGCCACACTGTATTCCGGGTAACAGTCTTAATCCAACAAGTATTTGTTTGTCCTGGGGTATCCCCCCTTCCCTCATTAGATGATATTAGGGGTGGGTTATGAGGCTCGTCCCATTGATAATTGTTTTTTAAGTTTATGTGTATTTGTCTATACATTAGACACTTTTAGGCTCATTTTCCTATGCTCACCAAATTGGTAATATCTTTACCATTCTTTATAGTTCACTTATTTCCCCATATATATATATTTGCACATTTAAATTCCTATATATATATATTTTTATTCAGTCATTGCTGGATTTTTGTAGTACCGTATTTATTCGAGTATAACACGCAAAATTTTCTACCAAAAAAAGAAATCAAATTTTGGGTGCGCGTTATAAACGAGGGCTGGGGTGGGGTGGCAGTGGCGGCCGGTCCATTGAGGGCGCAGGCGAATTGTACTACTACTAGACCAGGCGCACTACTGAAGAAATCCATGCTTGTATGGGACCAGTTCCGCTCAAACCTGACAGACACTGTGAAGGACAAACTGAAAAGTCTAAAAACATTTCAAGCTGTGATTCCAGGTGGACTAACCTCTATTCTTCAGCCACTAGATGTCGTTTTAAACAAACCCTTCAAAGACAGAGTCAGGGAAAAGTGGATTACCTGGATGAAATCCGATGACAAAGAATTGACTGCAAAAGGAAACCTCAAGAAACCTGGCCTATCTCTCGTGACATCCTGGGTTAAAACATCATGGGAAGACATACCAAAAGAAATGATCATCAAGAGTTTTTTGAAGACAGGCATCAGCAATAAAATGGACGGCACAGAAGACGACCTGCTGTGGAATTCAGACTCAGAAGAAAGCGAGGAAACTGGAGAAACAGATGCTCCTGCCAACTGGGACACTGATGAAAAATTAACTCGAGAAGAATGGGAACAACTCTTTAGTGTATCTGATGATGAATCTGACTTTGAAGGATTTTAAATAAATATTGTTACCGGTAATTTTATTTCGGTATTGTGTTTATACCAGTTTACGTTGTCAATAAATGATTTTTATCATGGCCACACGTGTTCAACAACGTTTTTTTGTCAATTACAATGCTTGGTGTGAAACAAAATTTTATACCGATTTTTAATCGAAAATTAGGGGTGCGCGTTATACACGAGTGCGCGTTATACTCGAATAAATACGGTAATCGTTTGGTCCCACCATTATAGTATTTAGTTTTAGAATTGTCATTTTAATACTACATTAGTTATTAGTATACACCTCAATTTCCTTTTAACACTCTTAGGAATATCCCAGTACTCTAGACTGGTTTATTCTTCACTACACTCACCTCTTTGATACCACAATCCATTATTGTCTTTATATTTCACACTAATCCCTCTTTTAACTCATAATATCTTTTTTTATATAGTACTATATATTTAAGTCAAGATCGCATAGTCACAAATTAGATCTATTTTCACATTTGTTATTATAGTAGTGCTTATCACTACCTTACACACTTTCAATGATTATTTTCCAATGATTTATATTATTCCCTCCTTGAATCCATTCACTTTGATTTTATTCGTCTCACACGTTAAATAGTCACACACATAGTGCTCATGGCATATTTACCCATATTAATCACATATCCTTATTTTGTACACATATACACTTACGTTCTATTCATTTGTTGTACACTCTTATCTGTATTCATCACACAGTTAACATGTTAGATATAATATAGATGTCTAACACTATTGCTTTGTATATTAATGTAGCTACCGGATTCCTTTAGGATCCAATAAATTTATATTACCAAAGCCTGCCCTTGTCGGGCTGACCATTTTAGTTACTAACATAGCTGACAGCTTGTCACGTACTAGTTATTCCCCGATATGACTTGTGTGTCATTGTGTAAGTAGCTAGAGTATAGCTGGGCTCCGTCTCTATCCGGAATCGTCTCATTCCAATTGGCTCGATATTTACTTTAAAAGTAGATTGCAGCCTAATACTTAGCAATAGAGGGGAGAAAAGAAGGAGGCGCCACAATAGTGTGAAATCGTAGATGAATAGGACCCCCACACAACGATACAAGATCACTTACTAGATTCAGAGCACTTGAGAAGTGCCACAGGTGCAGGCTGAACTATTCACAAGCTGTCCAGCGAGCTTATCCTCACGATCTACTCCGATCCAGTAGCCAAAGTGAAGATTACATGAAACCCCACAAGTACTTGGGGTCGCAAAGATGCCCAATGATGGTACGAGTGTCCTCCTCAGGGCAAAAGTACAGCTAATATTGATGTGTCAAAAGCTGATAGCTGATAAAAAGTTGAAAATAGCTTTTCAAAGCAAAGATAAAAACAAGCGTGATGACAGATAGGTTAAAATATAACATATAAGTTTATTAAAACCTAATACACTACGCGTTTCCCGGTCACAACAACCGTTTCATCAGGTGTATAGAACTAACAGTCATCACACTATTTAAAACAAATCTCGGCGTTCACCAGTTAACAATGCGCATGCTCATAAAAGCTGTTACCAATGAGATGATAAACTGAGCCGGCAAGCGTTATGATTGGACCTAAAGATGGGCGTGTGGTACCAGCCCCTGTAGCGTGAATAACCTGTCACTCAAATGGCGACAGTGAAGGCTCGCTACGATTTCTATCTAAAAACACGGCTGGGAGTTTTAAATACACACCGTGATTAAAAAATATACATATATACACTACTGGAAAGAGACTTAGATATACATCATGGGCAGTGGTCCCCAAGATATCCCCATATAGGGCGGTGTGATTTCCTATATAGGAATGATAATTTTTAAGAGATACATTTAATCATCAACATATATGTCATTCATGATTTATTGGGAGCAAAACTGCTAAGTGATTGCTATTAGATGCTTATAGGCAAAAATTTATAATATATCTAATGGAAAATTAATGCCGAGAGTTACAGCATAGCACCTCCCAAGAAAAAATTCCTATGTGAGCAAAAAATACTAATATGATATCGATGTGAATATAAACGAATATAAGGTAAATGCCAACTCAGGGATCATCTGATAAGTCACAACTCCATGTCATTGAGTAATGCACTAAGACTTATAATTTCATAAAAAAACACAATAAATATGTAGTAATAAAAATACAAATACCGTATATCTACATAACAAAACAATTCTCAAAAGGATAAATACCAATTAAAAAAGTAACTAAATATAATCCAAAAATGTTTCAATTAAAAGCTGCCATGTCAATGTTTTCATTTAGACCATGGGGTTTCAAAGTTTTTAATTTCCATATCCAATAGGTCTCTCTTTGTCGTAAGTGTATGAACCTATTTCTACCCCATTTAGGAGCTACATGTTCTATAGGGAGAATATTAAATATATCGTTTTCTCCTGGATGGCATACGCCCTTATGGCGAGGAACACTATGATTTACCAATTCTTTCTTTACATTTCTCGTGTGTTCACCCCATCTCTTTTTGATGGGTCTTGAGGTTCTCCCAACATACTGAACCCCACATTTGCATTGTAACAAATACACCACAAATGTTGAATCACACGTGAAGTGTGAAGAAACACTGAATTTTTCATTGGTGACTGAGGACTTAAATTCATTGACACTCCCCATCGTATAACTGCAAAGGCCACAATTATTTTTCCTACATTTAAAAAAACCTATCTTGGTGTTCAAAAAAGAATTGGTGTTAGATTTAGAACTAGTTACCAACCTATTTGTGCGTTTTTTCATTAGAATCTTACTTGGTGCCAACTTATTTTTAAGTGTTTGAGCTCTTCTAAAAGTGCATATAGGGGTATCATCCAAAATTTGTTTCAAAACTGGATCATTTTTTAAAATGAACCAGTATTTTTGTAAGATATTCTTGATTAGATGATGGTTATTATTATACCTAGTAATGAATCGAGGATGATTGCTATTTTTAGAATTATAAAGCAACCTCTCCTCTTCCACATTCCCTGTTTTTACAAATTTGTCCTTTTTCTCAGAATTGAACAAATCTGCTCTTATTTTATTCCTAGCTTTTTGATAGCCTAATTCTATAAGTTTTGATGGATATTCTTTAGCAAGAAACCTTTCTTTTAATATTTTTGATTGTTCATCAAACACAGACATTTCAGTACAATTTCTGCGTATTCTGCAGAATTGATTGAATGGAATATTTTCTTTCCACGGTTTATAGTGATTACTTTTAAAATTCAAATAACTATTCGTATCCACAGTTTTGAAAAATGTCTTAGTTAAGATAGACCCTTTTGGATCCCAATATAGTGTGAGATCCAAAAATTCAATTTGTTCTTTTGAAATATTGGATGTAAATGTTAAACCCATATTATTGGTGTTGAGGGATGTTACAAATTCCTCTGCCTTCAATACTGTTCCATCCCATATAAAGAGCAAATCATCAATAAAGCGGCCATAGAAGACCAGGTTCACCCTCGCCGGGGAATTATAGATATACTCCTCTTCAAAGGACCCCATAAACAAATTAGCAAAGCTGGGGGCGAACCTGGTCCCCATGGCCGTGCCCTTTATTTGTAGGAAAAACTGCTCCTGAAATACAAAATAATTGTGCTTAAGCACAAAAGAGATGGCGTCTAATAGGAAGATTTTTTGCTGTTCAGGTAAATAAATATCTCTAGATAAAAATTTATCAATAGAGTTAATGCCTAACTCGTGTGCTATATTTGAATAGAGAGCTGACACATCACATGTCATCCAAACTAAATTTTTTACATCCAGGTTTTTTAATTTCGATAGTTTACTAATTAAATCCGGTGTGTCTTTTATATATGATGGTAAACACTTTACTTCCTTTTTCAAAAAGGAGTCTATGTATTCAGATAGATTACACGTCAGGTTCCCGATCCCCGATATAATCGGGCGACCGGGAGGGTTATCCTTACACTTATGAATCTTAGGGAGGTGGTAGTAGTATGCAAGACTAGGGTTACCCGGGTTCAAAAATTCTTTTTCTTTTTTGGTGAGGATCCCTTTGTAGTATCCATCATCTATAAGTTTAACCAAACCAATCATATATTTCTTAGTAGGGTTAAAAGTCAATCTCTTATAGTACTCAGGATTACATAGGATCCGATTTGCTTCCCCTAGATAATCACCCCAGTCCTGCAATACTACTCCACCTCCCTTGTCAGCTTGTCTGATCACTAGAGACTGATCTTTAGCTAGCTTAGATAAGGCTCTAATTTCATAGATATTCAAATTTGAGGCCTTCTTTCTATTTCTATTGATATTATTTATAGAACTAAACTCTTCCAGAACCAAGTCTTGAAAGAGTTGGATATTATGATTGGTGATGGGAGGATTAAAACTGGATTTCAACATTAGATTAGAATGAACAAAATCATCAAACAGAGAATTACATAGATCTTCTGGTTCATAATAGATAATATCTGTGGAGGGTCTTTCAGACATATCATTAGTAATAATAGGTATCCGTTTATCTTGTTTTAATTTTTTATCACAGAAGTATCGTTGTAACGATAGCTTCCTGATAAATTTATTAAGATCAACAAATAATTCAAATATGTTGTGTTCGTCTGAAGGACAAAAAGATAGCCCTCTGTTTAGGACACAAATCTCTTCATTTGTCAACACATGGCTAGAAAGATTGAATATACCCTCTTTCATCCTTCTAAGTTTCTCCTTTTTGGAAGATTCAGTGTTTCTTCACACTTCACGTGTGATTCAACATTTGTGGTGTATTTGTTACAATGCAAATGTGGGGTTCAGTATGTTGGGAGAACCTCAAGACCCATCAAAAAGAGATGGGGTGAACACACGAGAAATGTAAAGAAAGAATTGGTAAATCATAGTGTTCCTCGCCATAAGGGCGTATGCCATCCAGGAGAAAACGATATATTTAATATTCTCCCTATAGAACATGTAGCTCCTAAATGGGGTAGAAATAGGTTCATACACTTACGACAAAGAGAGACCTATTGGATATGGAAATTAAAAACTTTGAAACCCCATGGTCTAAATGAAAACATTGACATGGCAGCTTTTAATTGAAACATTTTTGGATTATATTTAGTTACTTTTTTAATTGGTATTTATCCTTTTGAGAATTGTTTTGTTATGTAGATATACGGTATTTGTATTTTTATTACTACATATTTATTGTGTTTTTTTATGAAATTATAAGTCTTAGTGCATTACTCAATGACATGGAGTTGTGACTTATCAGATGATCCCTGAGTTGGCATTTACCTTATATTCGTTTATATTCACATCGATATCATATTAGTATTTTTTGCTCACATAGGAATTTTTTCTTGGGAGGTGCTATGCTGTAACTCTCGGCATTAATTTTCCATTAGATATATTATAAATTTTTGCCTATAAGCATCTAATAGCAATCACTTAGCAGTTTTGCTCCCAATAAATCATGAATGACATATATGTTGATGATTAAATGTATCTCTTAAAAATTATCATTCCTATATAGGAAATCACACCGCCCTATATGGGGATATCTTGGGGACCACTGCCCATGATGTATATCTAAGTCTCTTTCCAGTAGTGTATATATGTATATTTTTTAATCACGGTGTGTATTTAAAACTCCCAGCCGTGTTTTTAGATAGAAATCGTAGCGAGCCTTCACTGTCGCCATTTGAGTGACAGGTTATTCACGCTACAGGGGCTGGTACCACACGCCCATCTTTAGGTCCAATCATAACGCTTGCCGGCTCAGTTTATCATCTCATTGGTAACAGCTTTTATGAGCATGCGCATTGTTAACTGGTGAACGCCGAGATTTGTTTTAAATAGTGTGATGACTGTTAGTTCTATACACCTGATGAAACGGTTGTTGTGACCGGGAAACGCGTAGTGTATTAGGTTTTAATAAACTTATATGTTATATTTTAACCTATCTGTCATCACGCTTGTTTTTATCTTTGCTTTGAAAAGCTATTTTCAACTTTTTATCAGCTATCAGCTTTTGACACATCAATATTAGCTGTACTTTTGCCCTGAGGAGGACACTCGTACCATCATTGGGCATCTTTGCGACCCCAAGTACTTGTGGGGTTTCATGTAATCTTCACTTTGGCTACTGGATCGGAGTAGATCGTGAGGATAAGCTCGCTGGACAGCTTGTGAATAGTTCAGCCTGCACCTGTGGCACTTCTCAAGTGCTCTGAATCTAGTAAGTGATCTTGTATCGTTGTGTGGGGGTCCTATTCATCTACGATTTCACACTATTGTGGCGCCTCCTTCTTTTCTCCCCTCTATCTGCAGATCGTCGCTGGTGCCATCAGCTTTGGAAGGAGTATTTGCTGCCGCATACCCGCTATCTGAGGGAACACCCGGAGGAAATAATCTCCACTCCATGAACTTTGGATAAGAACTATATATACACCCTATTTGTTTTTGGGCACCTATTGTATGTATCTGGTATTTTTATGCTATACCTCCACTAATATGTGTCTCTAACATTGTTTGTTACTATTAAGCGTTTGTAACTACTCTCGCATTGATAGTTATTTCATCTCAGCAACATAGTTGCTGGAGGTTGTTTTCGATATCTTTATTTTTTGATTTGGAAGACACATTAGTAACACTTTACAGGCACAGTGTTTTTATCTATATCCACAGTTATTTTGTTATTTATATATTTTTTGTACACCCATATGTACTTTTATATATAGTTATCCATCACTTTAAGAATATAGTTGTGAATACATATCACACAGATTTCAAATCCTTGTCCTTTGTTGAAGAGGGCTGTCAAGACTTTGGGATATACATCACATGTTCACTTTTGGTACACTTTATTCGTGTGCATATTTAGGCGCCTTCATTTTTTCACATCACTTTTGTAATACTTAGCAATCCATTTGTGGTATTTAGCCCCTTTTCTAGCCTTCTTGGCGAGACGAGTTTTCTTGTGGATTTAATTTGGTTAAGTCCAAGTCACTCATCTCCAGCAGGACACAATGCCTTACCGTAAGGGTAGGGATTTCACAGAATAGTATTTACATATATATTTATTTATTGTGGATGCATCTGAACAGATTATTATATGATGTATTCATGGGGTATGTGATTGTTTTTTAAAATTGTGTTATTAACTAATGCTGATTTATTTAATTTATCAAAATGTTTTTCACAGTGTGATTATACATAGGGCTTGGCTTATAAAAACTGATACCAGATTTAATCCCTAAGAGAAAAGCGAAGCTCTGTCAATTGTGATGTGATTTAGGCATGGGCTAGCCAACTTGATATGTGATTATTTTGAATATAGCCAAATCCAGAGTCAATTTGATGTTACAATTGTGGGAATTTATGTTATTGTTATATGTTTTTGTTTAAATTATTTAGGTATGTTGGGTTGGGAATATTAATATAGGACTGTGATCTATATGGGTCTAATAAGGTCAATTTGTGTATATTTTTGTCAGGAGCTCTTTTCTGAATGTTTATTCACTCATGTTGGTTGTGGACAAATTATGTATTACTCATGTCAAATATCTGTGAGGTCATTGCTGGGAGGTTTGTTTGGTTTGGTTCCCATGCCAACTAATTACCTTCTGATGATACACACAGGGGTCCTTTGTTAATGGTTTGTTTCATTGGAGTTTTTTTTATCCCTTTATATAGCAAGTGTATTTCATTTAATCTTTGTATAGCCTGAGGAAACAGCCCCTGCAGAGGCTGAGAAACGTGTCACTTTTTAATAAAACTTTTTTTAATATAGTATACACTTGCTGTGTTTTGTGGAGTTTATTAAAACTATACTCTGCATTTTGCTTTGGATATCACATCATTATCTTTCTGGGTGTCCAGCAAGCCAAGGAGTGCAGTCAGCTGGGAGGCTGTGAAATCCCAGCCTGCTCATACTGCACCTGGAGGTGCTTCAAATTCTGTAAGTGCAATCATTTCCCTTATACCTTGTTTCCCCTGTCTATACGGTATTGGGCTATGGTTGTTTGGTCTCTTACAGATAAAGAGACTACCATCTGATATGTTCCAGAATTGACACGACTGCTGGATTTTAACAGTTAGCTGAAATACTGCAAAGCTCCAGCCTGCTTGAATAGCACCATTAGGTGCAATACTCTTGCGAGTATATTTCTTATTATACCAATTTATCATCTCTTTAGGTGGTACTAGGCCATTGTGGCACCTCTGTTTTTTCTCTTAAGATTGCCAATTACCAGGATCCGACCATCCTTTGACAGAGAGCTGTCTGTTTTTTAATCATATGGACTTTTCGTTTAAGTTTGGCTAAATTTGTATATATTGTTTGAGAATTTTTTGAGTTTACAAGAAGCGCCCCCTATGGGATTTTGTTTGTGCCTTGGCATACAATATCTCCTGTTTTTATTTCGGGTCAGAAAAAAGCTTAACACCTGCGATCGCGGAATGAAAAGCTCCGTAACGCAGCCCCATTAATGTCTATGGGGAAAAAAAGTTACGTTTAATCCTAACACCCTAACATAAACCCTAAGTCTAAACACCCCTAATCTGCCTCCCCCAACAGTGCCGCCACCTACATAATGTTATTAACCCCTAATCTTCCACTCCTGATATCGCTGCCACCTAAATAAAGCTATTTATCCCTAATCTGCCGCCCCAACATCGCCGCCACTATACTAAAGTTATTAACTCTTATTCCCCTGCACCACAACATCGCCCACACTATAATAAATATATTAACCCCTATTCCGCCGTGTTGTGGCCTCCCACATCACTATCACTAAATAAACCTATTAACCCCTAAACCGCCAGCCCCCACATCGCAACAACCTAAATTAAACTATATTAACCCCTAAACCTAACCCTAAGGTAACCCTAACCGTAACCCTAACCCTTACACCCTCATAATTAAAATTGAGCTAAATTAAACTTACAATTATTAACTAAATAACACCTATTTAAAACCAAATACATACTTACCAGTGAAATAAAACCTAAGCTAGCTACAATATAACTGATAGTTATATTGTAGCTAGCTTCGGTTTTATTTTTATTTCACAGGTAAGTTTGTATTTATTTTAACTAGGTAGACTAGTTAGTAAATACTTATTAACTATTTACTAACTACCTAGTTCAAATAAATACAAACTTACCTGTGAAATAAAACCTAAGATGCCCTACACTAAAACCTAACATTACAAAATAAAAAAAACTACCATTACAAAAAATAGCAAAATTAAATTATCCAAAACAATAAAAATTATTCCTATCCTAATACCCTTAAAAAAAAAAACACCCCAAAATAAAAAAGCCTAATCTAGAATAAACTACCAAGGGCCCTTAAAAGGGCCTTTTGTGGGCTCTTAAAAGGGCCTTTTGTAGGGCACTGCCCTAAAGTTAACAGCTCTTTTGCTACAAAACAAAACAAACACCGCCTAATAGTATACAAACCCCCACCCCCCAAACCAACAAAATGAAAATAAAGTAAAACCTAATCTATCCATTGCCCTGAAAAGGGAATTTGTATGGGCATTGTCCTTAAAAGGGCATTTAGCTCTTTTGCATTGCCCTGAAAATGTCATTTAGATTGTTTACGAAAAGCGCAAACCCTAAACTAAAAAAAAAAACACCCCAAAAAACAATAGGATGAGAGCTTTTGAAATTCTATTGGCTGTTCAAATCAACCAATAGAATTTCAGTAGCTCTCATCCTATTGGCTGATTTGAATTTCCATAATCAATTCAGCCACTAGAAATGCAAGCGACGCCATCTTGAATAGCGTACCTTGCATTGAAGATTCAGTGTACAGCGCGACCGTATGAAGAGAATGCTCCATGCCGGATGTCTTCAGGATGGACCCGCTCCACCCCGCCGGGATGAAGATAGAAGATGCCGCCTGGATGAAGATAGAAGAGGCCGTCTGGATAAAGACTTCTCGCCGCCTGGGTGACGATAGAAGAGGCCGCTTGGATGAAGACTTCTCGCAGCCTGGATGAGGATTTCGCCACCTGGATGAAGATAGTTCTAGCGGGACTTTAAAAACTGTAAGTGGATCTTCGGCGGTTAGTGATAGGTTTTTTTAAGGGTTTTTTTGGGTGTTTTTTTTTTAGTTTATAGTTTGGGCTTTTCGTAAACAAGCTTAAATTCCCTTTTCAGGTCAAATTAAAAGAGCTAAATGACATTTTAAAGGCAATGCCCATATAAATGCCCTTTTCCAGCCAATGGTTAGTTTAGGTTTTTTTAGATAGGTTTTTTATTTTGTGGGTTTGGGGGGGGTGGGGGTTTGTAATGCTAGTGGGACTTTGTATTTTTTTTTCAGTTAAAAGAGCTGTTTAACTTAGGGCAATGCCCTACAAAAGGCCCTTTTAAGGGCTATTGGTAGTTTATTGTAGATTAGGTTTTTTATTTTGGGGTGGATTTTTTTTTAAATGGGTATTAGTATAGGAATAATTTTTATTATTTTTTTTTTTTTTTAATTCGTTTTTATTATCATCGAGGATACAACAAATGTTTACAAGATCTACAAAAACAGCCACTTTTGATATTCACAAGAAGAGATTACATATGGAATACATCAAACTATAACAGGATATTCGCATAAATAATGAGCAATCTTCAGTTATTCAAATTAGCTTAGGATGTTACCACATAACTGCATTGTAGAACTGTTCGTTGTAAAAATGAGGTATATCTTAATTATTCATCGCTTATTTGCACGTATCCCTCAATGACATTTTTCTGTTTTTTAAACCTATAAAGTAAACTAACTATTCTAACACATCTAACAATTATCAACTACCTTGCTATCTGAGTAATAGAGCCCCATAATGTCCCCATGAGTCGAGCCTGGCAAATAAGTAAGTATGCATATGTATGAGTGTGGGGGGGGGGGGAGGGAGAAGAGGGGGGGCAGGAATGAAAAGGGGGGGAAATCGGCTTAATTAAAAGAAAGATTCAATCAGAATCAACTCAGAGCCATCAGCTCCAATCCGAGGCGATTCCTGAAGAGTCAAAGCTGCCCAATCTCTCTGCAGAATCTCCTCCAATATTATCTCATGATGTGCAAAAGGCTTTAGAATTTGTTTTTGTTGGTTTGCGGGTAATTTCTCTATAAGACATCTCCACTTCCTCAAGAAAGGTCGTAATCTATATTTAGTGTCCTAACAGGCATCCTGTCTCTCAATAAACAGATGTTTAAATAGGAATCTCTTAAATTGTGTCATTGAGGGCGCCAAGCGGGAGCACCATAGGATGAGGATGCAATGTCTTGAAAGTAGTGTACATAGTGTAAGTAAAGGCTGTTTTTTCCTGTCAATATTAGGCCATGTAAACAAGTATATATTGGTGGGATTAAATGTTATGTCAATGCACAGGGTAATTTTAAGCCAATATTTCAAATATCCCCAAAACCTCCCAACCAGCGGGCAATCAAAGAAGTAATGAACCAATGAGGGCTCAGGGAATTGACATTTTATACATCTGTTTGGGAGATGAGGGTTCTATTTCGCCCTCCTGCTAGGGGTGATGTAATCCCTGTTAATTAGCCTAATTTGTGCTTCCCGCAATGCCAATGATAAGGTGGCTGATTTAGTCATCAAAATACTATCCTTAACATCCTGCATAGATACCTCAGTTATGTCTAGTTGCAGCTTTTCCATTAGTCCCGCCTGAGCCCTAGCACTGTGTTGTCTAAGAATTTACTGATAAATCCCTGAGATAGAAAAAATCCCCAGTGTGAAAACAGCTTGGGGAATTGCAAATAGGGCTTGATTCCAGAACCCTGAGTTGGCATTCATTAGTGCTCTGATATAATGCCTAAGCTGTAAATATGCATAGAAATGCTGGTTCGGAAGGTTGAATGTGGTTTTTAGGTCTTGAAATGTTCTGACGGTGTGTTAGGGTTAGGTATAGGGGTTACTAGTTTAAATTAGTTTATTGAGATGTGGGGGCTTTCGGTTTAAGGGTTAATAGGTTTATTTAGTATACTTCATTGTGGGGGGCTTTTGGTTTAGGGGTTAATAGGTTTATTATAGTTGCAGCGGAATTAGGGCTTAATAACTTTAGTATAGTGGGGGCAATGTGGGCGGATGGCAGATTAGGGGTTAATAATATTTCAATAGTGTTTTCAATGCAGGAGGGCAGCGGTTTAGGCATTAATAACTTTAGTATAGTGGCGGCGATGTCAGGGAGCAGCGGAATAGGGGTTAATAATTTTAGCAGTGGTGGCAATGTCGGGAGTGGCAGATTAGGGGTTAATAACTTTAATATAGTATTTGCGATGTGGGAGGACCTCGGTTTAGGGGTTAATAGGTAGTTTATGGGTGTTTAGTGTACTTTGTAGCAGTTTAGTTATGAGTTTTATGTAACAGTTTTGTTGCGTAAAACTCAGAACTATTGCTTTTAGATTGCGAAACAGATCGTGTCGGTATAGGCTGTAACGCAAGCTTTTTAAGTCTTACTGTAAAACTCGTAATGGCAGCGCTATGGAAGTCCCATGAAAAAAAGGTAATTTTTACGTGTGCAGGACTGACGTTGCGTTACAGGCTAAAAGGCTTGCGGTACAACTATACCGACAAGACTTGTAATGGCTGCGATGCTGTTTTAAGGTGAAATTACCATTTTATCGCAGTTAAAACATGAACACAAAAACTCATAATCTAGGTGAATATTTGTAACAGGAAAGTATTGGAAGAAGCGTGGTAATATTTCCCCTAGTAGGTGTTGGGTGGGTCATAAGATGCAGCTGGTAAATGTGATGCCCTCTGTTATTAGAATGTTTTGAGCAATACTTTGTGTGGTATTTGTTGTGTGTCTATGTGTCGGGGGATGTATGACATGAGTTCTACTACCACTATTTGTGTATATGTGTTCATTTTGTGTGTATTGTGTGTGTATATAAAGTGTTATTTTTGCAGTATCCTTCACCCCTACCTCTACAATGGGGTAGAGAGTGTAACATATAAATGGAGTTATAAATACAAAGTGGGGAAAGATCCAGAAAATGAAAGAGAATTACATAAGAGAGGAATAAGAATTAGAGTGACACGCACTCGAAGGGGTTAAACAAATAATACTATGTAGTGCTGACACTGATCCCACCTGCATTTCTCTGTGTGTTTGAGAGTGTATATATGTGTGTGTGTGTGTAAATGTGTAAGAGACAGAGTGTATCTGAGTGTGTGTGTGCACGCAAGAGATTGTATCTGAGTGTGTGTGTGAGAGAAAGTGTATCTGAGTATATGTGTGAGAGAGTGAGTGAGAGTGTATCTGAGTGTGTGTGTGAGAGAGTATCTAAGTGTATGTGTGAGAGAGAGTGTATCCAAGTGTGTGTGAGAGAGTGTATCTGAGTGTGTGTATGAGAGAGTATCTGAGTGTGTGTGTGAGAGACAGTATCTGTGTGTGTGAGAGAGAGTGTATCTAAGTGTGTGTTTGAGAAAGAGAGAATGTATCTGTGTGTGTTTGTGAGAGAGAGAGTATCTTAGTCTGTGGGTGAGAGTATTTTTGTATGTGTGCATGTGTGAGAGAGCGTATCTGAGTGTGTGTGTGAGAGAGAGTATCTGAGTGTGTGTGTGAGAGTGTATCTGTGTGTGCATGAGAGAGTATCTGAGTGTGTGTGTGAGAAAGTGTAACTGAGTGTGTTTGAGTGTATCTGAGTGTGTTTGAGAGAGGGTGAGAGAGAGATAGTAACTGAGTCTGTGAGAGTATTTTTGTATGTGTGCATGTGTGAGATAGTCTATCTGAGTGTGTGTGTGTGTGTAAGAGTGTATCTGAGTGTGTGTGTGAGAGAGAATCTGAGTGTGTGTGAGAGAGTATCTGAGTTTGAGTGTGAGAGTGCATCTGAGTGTGTGTGTGAGAGAGAGAGTGTATCTGATTGTGTGTGAGAGAGAGTGTATCCTAGTGTGTGTGTGTGCACGAGAGGTATCTGAGTGTGTGTGTGTGTGAGAGAGAGAGAGTATCTGAGTGTGTGTGTGTGTGTGTGAGAGTATCTGAGTGTTTGTGAGAGAGAGTATCAGTGTGTGTGTGTGTGAGAGAGAGTATCAGTGTGTGTGTGAGAGAGTGTATCTGAGTGTGTGTGAGAGAGTGTATCTGATTGTGTGTGCGAGAGAGAGAGAGTATCTGAGTCTGTGTGTGAGAGAGTATTTTTGTATGTGTGTGAGAATGTATCTGAGTGTGTGTGTGAGAGAGAGTATCTGAGTCTGTATGTGAGAGTATTTTTGTATCGGTGAGTGTGTGTGAGAGAGTGTATCTGAGTGTGTGTGTGAGAGAGATATATGCATGCATGTGTGAGAGTGTATTTGTGTGTGACAGAGAGAGTGTGGGTGTTTTTGTAAGAGAAATAGTGTATCTGTGTGTGTGAGAGAGAGTTTATTTGTATCTGCTATAGTGTTATTGCTGTGAGAGTGTGTTTGTGTGTGTGTGTTAGAAAGTATCTGTGTGTGTGTGTAAGAGACTGTGTTTCTGTGTGTGTGTGTGTGTGTGTATGTATGTATATATATATATATATATATATATATATATATATGTATCTGTGTATAAAACAATATCAATTATGAGGGGTGTGGAAAACGTGGTGAGTTCCCACACTTTTTTTGTAGGACTTGACCCCTGCTTGCACATATCACTGAGACTCTGCAGCATGTACTTTAGTCAAACTTTTATTCAGCTACAACCACATGGCTTCTTCACTAACAGATTCAGCAGTAAAACTAAACATGGCTTCTGATGATGTGACAGAGACCCAAACTTACCCAGAGGGTGTGGTAAGTTGAGCTTAAAGCTGCAGCACTTCTAACATATAATGATGAGACAATGTTAGTGCAAAGATACAGTAAAAGCTGCAGTAATCTTAACATACACACAGAGAGAGATACCTACAGAAAACACACAAAGACATACATACACACACCCTCACAAAGACACCCACAGAAAATGCACAGACATACACACCCTCACAGAGACACCCAAAGAAAACACACAGACATACTGTATGCACACACCCTCACAGAGACACCCACAGAAAGTACACAGACTTATGCACAAACCCTCAAAGAGACACCCACAAAAAACACATACATATGCACACACCCTCACAGAGACATCCACAGAAAACACACAGACATATGCACATACCCTCACAGAGACATCCACAGAAAACACACAAAGACATAAACACCCACCCTCACAGAGGCATCCACAGAAAAGACACAAAAACATACATACACACACACACCTTTACAGAGACACCCACAGAAAATGCACAGACATACGAACACAACATCACAGAGACATATGCACACACCATCACAGAGACACCCACAGAAAATGCACAAAGACATACACACACACCTTCACAGAGACATCCACAGAAAATGCACAAAGACAGACACACACACCCTCACAGAGAGACCTACAGAACAAAAATACATACACACTCATAGAGACACCAACAAAAGCACAAAGACATAAACACAGGCACCCACAGAAACACTCACAGGAGGTAAAATGTCTACACATTGCCATCCCCTAAATAGCAGAAATAGCAGAAATTAAGAGATCACTTTTTAAAGAATAATATTTGTAAATGTACATTAATGATCTGTCAGAATGGGTAGATGAAGAAAAGTAATTTTGAAAGTTTGACATATGTTTGGTCCCCCCCCTCCCCATTTTCCCCAACCAAGAGCACCACTTCAAATCTGGTGTACAAATATTCCCATCTGTCAGCTGTACTTATGAATTTTGAAAATGATGTACTCTATATGGTCTTGGTGGAACCATAAACTGTGGTACTCAGTCTCATACCATTGTATGTATTTCAAAATTAAGTCAGCTGTAGTGTAAACTGAACAGTGTCAAGTTAACCTGTCTCATTTCAAACACTGAGCAATCTTAGCCTGAGAGTGTAACATTTTATGCAGATGTAAAAGACTTAGATGAAATGCCTCCTGGCAACTGGAAAGACTTTGCACAATGGGTCAGTAAACTGGAATGTAATAAAAAAATATATACAAATAAAAAAATCATATCTGCCAAAAGGGCCCCTACCATTTGTGTATTGAGATGGAAATATTTCTGCATGGTTTTAAATATAGATTTTCTATATTGTCAAATAATCATAAAAACACTTCTGCATATTGCTAAAAAAAAATGTGTTTTATGGACCCCTGGCCCCACCATACAACTACCATACTGAAGTTACAATCCAAAATTGCACAAAGAAATAAAAAAAAAACATTTACTAAGTAAGTCCTACCTCCTCTGCAAATGAAAGTGATCTGCCATCTGATTCAGGCACACACTGTACAAACTGAAGTGCCAAGTCTGTCTCACTATGCAGAGTGGTTTAGTGCACACTCAGAAATCCTCTCAAATGCTTTACTCCTTGTAATGACATTTCCCGTGCTCAAAAACACTCTGCTGTAGTGCCCTCTGGTGGCTGCCAACAATATTATTATTTTTTTAATAATAGTTGTGCTTGCTTCATTGGGCCCCCTGGCCCAGTGGGCCCCTGACAGGAGTCACCCCTTTCACCCCCTGATGGCGGCCCTGCATGTTCCTTGTGTTTACCACTTCTATTGGATGTTTAATCTTACTCTATTTACCACCAATATGCCACAGCTCCTGTGTTGCTGCCCTGGGTGTCCCTATTTTCAGTGGAATAAGGCATGAGTGTAGCATATCACCCTTACTTTTCAAGCTAATATTAAAGTAAGGAATGCCGTTTTGAACAATATTGAACCTTTCCTTTTAAAATGTTACTGCTATTTGTTCCAGTATGAATACAAAGGCATCTACTTATCAAGCCGTCAACCGCAAATACGCTGGAATTCCGCAGCGAATTTGTTGCGAGCCTGATTCCCCTTAGTTATCAAACCCTACAGACTGGCAAAAGTAGAATTTTGTGACATAACATACGATCCGCCGGTCTCAGTCCGACACAGATCGATGCTTACGTCATTACAGATGTTCTGAATGCAAATTCGGCACTATCTGACTACTTTTGCTAGTTATCAAAGTTCTACCAGGTACGCTCACCACTATTCCAGCCCTAGAGGCGGCGGATACCATAGGAATCAATGGGAGTCTGAAGCAGCGAATGCTCATGTTCGCTGCTGCCCGATATCCCATTGATTCCTATGGTAATGTTTACACCTAACACCCTAACATGTACCCCGAGTCTAAACACCCCTAATCTGCCGCCCCCTACACCGCCGCCACCTACATTATACTTATTAACCCCTAATTTGCCGCCCACCACCGCCGCCACCTACATTATACTTATTAACCCCTAATCTGCCGCCCCTACACCGCCGCCACCTACATTATACTTATTAACCCCTAATCTGCCGCCCCGCCACCGCTGCCACCTACATTATACTTATTAACCCCTAATCTGCCGCACCGACACTGCCGCTACCTACATTATACTTATTAACCCCTAATCTGCCCCCCCTGACACTGTCGCCACCTACATTATACTTATTAACCCATAATCTGCCGCGGCAGCAATGTTAGGCGATCTTAGGCAAGCGTATTGGTGCCGTCGAATGCAAGTAAGTTGACAGCTTGATAAATAGATGCCTAAGTGTCCACTTATATTAGCTCTAACCATTGAGTATTCCAATAGAGCTGAAAAAATAGGGATGATTATTTTTTTGTGTAAATGTGTTTTTGAAGCAGTGACTGGTTATTTTCACGTTATATGCATATATAATACATATACTATAAAATAATAATACATATATAATAATACTACACTCATAGCATTATAATATGCACACCAGGGAGAATGTGCATGTCATGGTGAATGCCTTCCTAGGGGCTAGATTATAAGTGTGGCATTAATGTTTTTGCTCTAGCTCAATTGCGATTTCGTGATCCATTTTTCTTCCACTGATATTACAAGTCAGGAGAAAAAAAAGTCAGGATTTTTTTAGTTAATTTATGGGTATTTTAATTTGGGTTAAGTTAGGGGGTGTTAGGTTAGGGGATTTAGATCATAGTTTATTACTTTGTGATGTGGGGAGTTGGCAGTTTAAGGGTTTATAGTTTATTTAGGTTCTTTGCTTCATGGGGGGTGGCGGTTTAGGGGTTAATAGTTTATTTAGGTAGTTTGCGATGTGGGGGTGGCAGTTTAGGGGTTAATAGATTATTTAGATAGTTTGGGGATGACAGTTTAGGGGTTATTAGGCTGGGGCTTATTGTAGGGTTTTAGGTGTTTTCACTTTTTTTTTTTTTCGTTTTCGTGAGTAGGGGAGGTTTTTTCCAACTTCTTTTTCTCCATTGATCTCTGTGGGGGAACACATGCACGTGAAACCTCCCCTAGTGATGCAGGTACTGCATAGAGGAGGTGGATTTGTAGGTCTCTGATGATTATAAATTGCTACATTAAACGATTGAATTGTAATATGTTTAAAAAAAATAATACTGGTTCTAAATGTTTTAATTTGGTAAAGCAGGAATCATTATTCTAAAGCAAGCTACATTTTATTTATTCAAGTGTTATGTAGTATTTGGCATCATTTATTGGTAAAACAAGTTTATTTTCTCAGCTATTTGACATTCACTGTAAAAATTGCTATGGGGATTCAATATAGGGAGTTGAACTATACTACAGAGTTCTGTCTCTTGGGACAAAATGGTATATTTTGTGCTGTAAATCCTTGGTTTCCACAGCAGCTGCACTGGAGCTCTGTAAATACACTGTTACAAGCATTGATACATTGTTGCAAATATTAATATTTTGCATTATGCAGTTTTTCTAATGCAAATACAAATGTTTTAAAAAAATGATATCTACATTGCACAAGTGCTTCAGTTGCCTACGGAAAGTGTATGGGGAGAACAAGGCTTTTTTTATACCACAGACTATTACTCTTACTTGTCCCTGGGGACATAAATATGTTGGTATTGTTCACAACCAAGAACTGAGTTTCCACACCAATGTTTACAGTAAAATAATGTTGTATGACAAATAAATTAATTTACAGTGTTAAATTATACATAAAGTTGCAATGCCTGCTAGCTTTTTTGTAAATCGGATACCAGCGACAATGCTTCATGCCGCTCTCAGCAATGTCACTATAACCCGTCAGGCTTGTTTCAAGTAAACTTTTGGTCTTATACAAAATGTTTACATAGAATCACAAAGGACAAATTTAAAGTATGTGGTAGAATAAGTAAGCAGTGTACTAAAACAATTCTTAAGTGAAGGTAAACTTAACCCTACTGCCTCACAGCATTGGATAGACTTTTAAAAATGAACCAGAGTTTAATTCAGCAAATTTTTTATATTTATTTTCTCAAATTTTTAAAGTTTTACCGCTCCGACGATAAGCGCAGCTCTCCCGCCCGCCATATTGTCTAATTGATTGACAGATGACAATTCTTAAAACAACTAATCCTTGTTTCCCCCCTGGGGCGTTCAGGCCCTTTGCATCAACGTCATGGCCCAGGGGGAAACAAGGATTAGATGTTTTAAGAATCGTCATCTGTCAATTAGACAATATGGCCGTCGGAGCGGTAAAAAATTGAGAAAATAAATAAATAAAGGAACAGTAACGTCCAAAAAAACCTTTCATGATTCAGATAGGGCATGCAATTTTAAACAACTTCCCAATTTACTTTTATCACCAATTTTGCTTTTTTCTCTTGGTATTCTTAGTTGAAAGCTAAACCTAGGAGGTTCATATGCTAATTTCTTAGACCTTGAAAACTGCCTCTAATTTGAATGCATTTTGACCACTAGAGGGCATTAGTTCATGTATTTTATATAGATAACATTGAGCTCATGCACGTGAAGTGACCTAGGAGTGAGCACTAATTGACTAAAATGCATGTCTGTCAAAAGAACTGAAATAAGGGGGCAGTCAGTAGAAGCTTAGATACAAGGTAATTACAGAGGTAAAACATGTATTATTATAACTGTGTTGGTTATGCAAAACTGGGGAATGGGTAATAAAGGGATACTCTTTCTTTTAAACAACAAAAATTCTGGTATTGACTGTCCCTTTAACTTGTTTTCTAAAATTAGATTTATTTATAATAAGAGAAGTGATGTTCAACTATATCTATCTACCTATATTCAATGGCAAAAAAACTTGTTAAAGTGATGGGAAATTTCTGACTTTAATGGGACATGAAACCCAACATTTTTCTTTTTCTTATTTTTCATGATTCAAATAGAGCATGTGATTTTAAATGACTTTCAAATTTTCTTCTTTTATCCAATTTTGTTCATTCTCATGGTATCCTTTTTTTGAAGGAGCAGCCATGCACTACTGGGAGCTATCTGAAGACATCTGGTGAACCAATGAAAAGAGGCAATTTTGTGCAGCCACAAATAAGCAGCTACCTCCCAGTAATGCATTGCTGCTCATGAGCCTATCTAGATAGGCTTTTAAACTAAGTATACCATGAGAAAAAAGGAATTTAGATAATAGAAGCAAATTGGAAGAAACATTTTAGGTTTCATGTCCCTTTAAGAATGTTGCAAATAAACAAGCAAAACCGCATACTTTTTTTGTTTGTTTCAAAAGTGTATGTATATACAGTATATATTAATACAAGATGTATAATCCTACTTAATATCTTCTGTTCCTCCAACTCCCTTCATTTTCTCTTTTGGCTGGGCTTTGACATAGAGAGCAGTTCCACCCACTCTCTACATAGGCTTCCTAATGGTTTTAAAAGGGTTGGACACACACACACTAATTGGATGTTCATTGGAATTGTTATATAAAAAAAGAGTTCATCCCAGTGGGCTGGCATAACATTGTTATAGAAGCATTACTATAGGCATGGATTTAACCCGTTTCACGGATAGATGAAAAAAAACAAAAGGTACACATACTTTTTTTTATGGCAAATATTACATATATGGTATTTGATTAGATAAAGTTTACCATCACTTTAATGCCAGAGATTTGAATCAAGCATTAAAAGAAAATAATGGAAATTTTGAACTTAAATCCCTCCCTTGGGAGTTTTGCAATCGCATCATCAATGGCCTCACTGATGACATCACACATTACACTGATGATGACATCACCCATAATATCATCCTACAGTCAGACAATGTACAGTATATGCCTATAACTGCATACACATTTCTATCATTGTACTTTGTTTAAAAACACTCTTAAACAAATATAAATATATTGCTCTCATAGACAACTTTTTTACACTTATATGTTACATAATGAACCCCCCTTTCCCTCATATACACAACCTTCTAGTTTCTCCCTTAGCACCTGTTCTCACAATCTCATTCCACTTCTTCACCATATCAGCTTTCCTGTGCATCTATTCCTAGACCTGGTGTGGGCCCACAATTTAACCCATGCTTGGGCTAGCTTCCAATTCAGCCTGGATCTTCATCTAACCTAGCTAGGATCCACATTCTTGTAAGGTGCTATCCTAGTTCCAGACTGCCACAGTAAACTCAGCACTAGCCTTGTTCCTTTGGTACCAGTATCCTGCTTGTGTTACTATGATGGCAGTATCCTGCTTCTGTTCCTGTGGTGTCAGTATCCTGCTTGTGTTACTCTGGTACCAGTATCCTGCTTGAGTTACTATGATGCCAGTATCCTGTGGTGTCAGTATTTTGCTTGTGTTCCTGTGGTACCAGAATCCTACTCAGTGTAACTTTGGAGCCAGTATCCTTCTCAAAGCTCCTATGGTGCCAGTATCCTGCCTTGGGCACCTGTGGTGCCAGTAAATAATCCTGTGTTTCAGCAGCATCTGCACTCAGCCTTGTCTGTAGCCTTCTTTGCTTTCCTGTGGTGTCAGAATCCTGCCTTGCATTCCTGCAGTACCAGTGACCAGCCCTGAGTTCATGAGGCATCTGTATCCAATCTTGGGTTCCTGTGGTGCTGGTATCCTATGCTGTCTTCCTGCGGTGTCTGTGACCTGTCAAGTGTACCAGATTTGCCCAGTGAACCAGAATCCAGTCTTGGGTTCCAGCTTTTGCTTTTTCCCCAGTACCTGTTAAATAAGCCGTCTTTCCAAAGTGTATTTATCATACCCAAAGCAAACAGAAAAGGTCTCTGGGCTGGTGAGATTTTAGAATACTCGCAGTAGCTACTTTTTACACTAAAGGGCATATACTGCATTTTCTTTTGGGAAGGAGATGCATACATTACATAAGTATAGAATGAAAAATGTAAATTGTAAATCATACAAAACAAATAATTGAACCATTCACATATAAATATGCTGGAAAATTTGTATAATTAAAGTGCTTCAAAAATTGTAGCAAATTGTTCATTAAATTTGTTATCAAAAACATAAAATCTGTATATAAAGTACACAGGAATAAATTTTATAAAATATACATGTTGTAAATTATAATCTAAATTATAATCTAAGTATAATAAATTATAAACAGAGTGTCTTAGTAAATGGAGGGACAGGGCTGTAACTAGTGGTGTTCCTCAGGGGTCAGTTCTGGGGCCTGTTTTATTTAACATATTTATCAGAGATATCAGCAAATGACTTCAGGTGAAAGTATGTCTGTTTGCAGATGATAGAAAAATTTGTAATAGAGTAGATTATCTGGGGGGGGGTAGACAAAATGAGAAGTGATATACAACAATTGGGAATTATTATTTCAGGAGGGCTACTAAAATGGTACATGATCTAAAAAATAAAATGTACCAGGAGAGGCTCAATTACCTAAATATGTATAGCTTTCAAGTATATTAAAGGGATTAGTAAAGCTGAGGCTGGATTTTACATAAAAAGAGAAATTCAAGAACAAGGGGTCATAATCTCAAGCTGAAGGGTAGTATATTCAGGAGTAATTTGAGGAATCACTTCTTTACAGAAAGGGTGATTGATTCATTGAATAAACTTCCACAAGCGATAGTAATGACAAACACTGTGGGGGGCTTTAAAAATGCCTGGGATAAGCATAAGGCTATCCTACAAACTAGATAAGTTTATACTTTTAGGCAGACTAGCTGGGTTTATGGCTCTTATCTGCTATCAATTTCTTTGTTTTCTATAGAGCAGGGCAATGGGATTTGTGTTTGATGTTCCCTGCATACTGCTAACTTCGCACTACCCAGAGAAGTTTCCCTTTCCAGCGAGCTCCATAACTTTCTATGGGAGACATTTTGCCATTTGCAGGAACTGCCCCTTTTTAAAGATAATTTAACCAGGGCAATAGCTTAAAGAATAGACTTAAAGGAAAAGCTCACCATTGTGTGTGTGAATGCTATAAGTTGCCTCTTTAAGGATTTGTATACATTCTATTTATGTGTGTGTGCACCATAAACCAAACCTAAGGGCACCATTGGTGCAGTAGGTGAAGTGGCACCAGGGCCCAAGTGCTGGAGGGGGCCCAAAGCAGCCAGTCTATACATACGCATGTGAGGAAAGTGTACTTTCCTAAAACAGGGAAGCCTTTCATTAGTGCAGGTTGCAGATCTATATATCTATTTATCTATCTCAAAATCATAATACAGAACAGTATGTATATGATTACAATTGCTTGTTTACTGTTGGGGGGCCCAAAAAAATGCACCAGGGCCCCCTGTTGAATAGGTCCGCTACTGGTATGAATGCTATTTAAGGCAGAGATGTGGACTTGAGTTGCATAACTTGGATTTGACTTCGACTCAAATTTGATGACTTGTGACTCGCCTCTACATAATCAAGGAAGTCTTCTCACTTGACTTAGACTTTGAGAGCAACGACTCAAGACTTGAATTGAACTTAAGCCCTATGACTTGCCAAGTCTTTATACATTCTAAAGGTCAGAGTTTTTGTTTTAATTACACCTCAAGATATTCATTTTTGATCAAACAATAAAATATGATAAAATGCCATTGGAAAGTGTCATGTTTTTACTCTTATTTTCTTTTTTGTTTGCTTGTTTTTATTTTTGGAATGGAGGTGGGGTGAGGAGGTAGCTTAAAATAGTAATAAAAAAGGTTATACAAAATCTTAGAATGTCACAATCTAAGGTTATTTGTTAAAGTTTGACCCTTATGTGAATACTTTACACACATGCTGTGACTGACTGTTTAAGGGATCTCTTACCAGGAATTGAATCTACACACAAGGGCCTAGTTTCCATTGAGGTGGTAAAGTTCTGAAACTAGTAGTAACATAAGAAATCTCCATAGACTTTAATGGAGATAAAGGGTTTTATCACCACTTTCCACAATTTACCACCTCAATGGAAACTAGCCCAAGGTCAGCTAGTCAGAGCAGTCCATGGAAAATGAAACTGGGATAAACTAAGATGCTGCTCTCAGTCTGACGTTTAAAGTAATATAAAATAAAAAAGTACAACAAACAAAAAGTTTAACTGAATTCTCATATTATGCTGTATTTGTTGCACTGGACTTGTCTCTCCTTCACATAAAATATGCAGAGAGCAGTCCTTAGAGAAGTATAGCAAAATTTGCCTGTGTAGAATCTTGTGAAAGCTCTCGCGTTACTGGAGAATTATTTAGATCATCGCATCTAAGGAGAGAGATTTATGGGAGGCATCTCTTATCTCTCTGGAACAAACAGTTTTTGTACATTATCTTATAGCATTCAGTGAGTGTTATCCACAGACAGTCCCATTTTTGGCTTCCTGTCCCTGCCTTTTAAAGGGACATTCTAGTTATTGTTTAAAAAAGAGTTGATTGCCCTTTTAAGGGCAATGCCCATACAAATGGTAGATTCGTTTTTTTTATAGTTATGTCTTATTTATTTTGGGGGGTTGGGTGGGTGGTGGGTTGTATTGTTAGGGGGACTTAGTACTTTTATTTTAAGTAAAATAGCTGTTAAACTAAGGGCAATGCTCTACAAAAGGCCCTTTTAGGGGCTATTAGTAGTTTAGTGTTATATTAGGGGGTGCTTTTATTTTGGGGTGTTTTTTTGTTTTTTTAGGGTATTAGATTAGGATTAATCTTTTTATTTTGCATTTTGTTTATTATTTTCTGTAATCTTTTTTAGATTTAATTTTTTTGTAATGTTAGTTTTGTTTCGTAATGTTAGGATTTTATAATTTTTTAATTTAAGTTTTTTTATTTTTGGTATCGCTTATTGTTTTAAAATAGTAATGTTAGGTTTATTTATAGTTTAAGCTTATTTTTTTATTTCACAGGTAAGTTTTCATTTATTTTAAGGTAGTTATATTGTAACTTTAATTTAAAGTTAGCGGGTATTAGGTTTAGGGGTTAATAGTTTAATTTAGTTTTCTGCAATGTGGGGGGCCAGCGGTTTAGGGGTTAATAGCTTTATTTAGTTTGTCGTGATGTGGGGGGACAGCGGTTTAGGGGTTAATAGCTTTATTTAGTGTTGGCGATGTGGGGGGACGGTGGTTTAGGGGTTAATAACTTTATTTAGTGTTGGCGATGTGGGAGGACGGCGGTTTAGGGGTTTATAGCTTTATTTAAAGTTGGTGATGTGGGGGGACGGCGCTTTAAGGGTTATTAGACTAGGGTGTTAGGTTTTTAAACAACTTTCTTTTCTCCATACTCTTCAATGGGGAATGCATTAATGCTATCGCCATTACGCAATTGCAGGTGTTAGGTTTTTTCCTACATTTTTCTCCATTGATCTCTTTGGGGGGAAACGTGCACGAGCACGCAAAGTCAAAATTTATTGTTGGTGCGGTATGGGGCTTACCACATCATAACGGCCGAAAAAAGAAAGTTTTAGGGTGACTTGTAATATTGGCGGTATAGAAATAGTGGTACAGACCCATTTTGTGTGGTGTGTATGCTACGGCTATACCGCACAACTTGTAATATCGGTCATGGTGAGGGCTGAAAAGGGAATTACTTGGATATGTATAAAGTTTCTTTGCAATTTATATCAGAATGATCTAAAAATATTACAACTGTAGATCTCGCAGAATTATGCTGCCAAATGTAGGCTGGAGAGTTTGTTTCAAAATACAAATTACGCTTATAAACGTAAAAGAAAATGAAGAAAACAAAGAAAATGTAATGCAAGTTACTCAGAAAACAGCATAATTTGATTCCTACTTCTTTCATAAGAAAAAAATATTGTTATCATTCGCCTAGATTACGAGTCTTGCATTAGCCTTAAAAAGCAGCATTTAGGGGTCCCAACGCTGCTTTTTAACGCCCGCTGGTATTACGAGTCTGGCAGGTAAAGGTGTACCGCTCACTTTTTTTCCGCGATTTTAGCATACCGCAAATCCCCTTACTTCAATTGCGTATCCTATCTTTTCAATGGGATTTTCCTAACGCCGGTATTACGATTGCTTGAAAAAGTGAGCGGTACACCCTCTCCTGTCAAGACTGATACCGCATTTAAAAGTCAGTAGTTAAGAGTTTATGGGCTAACGCCGTAACATAAAACTCTTAACTAAAGTGCTAAAAAGTACACTAACACCCATTAACTACCTATTAACCCCTAAACCGAGCCCCCCCCCCCCACATTGCAAACACTTAACTAAAGTTTTTAACCCCTAATCTGCCGACCGGACATCGCCGCCACTTAAATAAATGTATTAACCCCTAAACCGCCGCACTCCTGCCTCACAAACACTAGTTAAATATTATTAACCCTAATCTGCCGTCCCTAACATCGCCAACACCTACCTACATTTATTAACCCCTAATCTTCCGCCCCCCAACTTCGCCGCCACTATACCAAATTTATTAACCGCTAAACCTAAGTCTAACCCTAACCCTAACACAATATAATTTAAATAAAACTAAATAAAATTACTACAATTAAATAAATTAATCCTATTTAAAACTAAATACTTACCTATAAAATAAACCCTAAGCTAGCTACAATATAACTAATAGTTACATTGTATCTAGCTTAGGGTTTATTTTTATTTTACAGGCAAGTTTGTATTTATTTTAACTAGGTACAATAGTTATTGAATAGTTATTAACTATTTAATAACTACCTAGCTAAAATAAGTAAAAATTTACCTGTAAAATAAACCCTAACCTAAGTTACAATTACACCTAACACTACACTATAATTAAATTAATTCCCTAAACTAACTACAATTAAATACAATTAAATTAAATAAACTAAATTAGGAAACAAAAAACCTCTAAATGACAGAAAATAAAAAACAAATAAAACATTTTTAAACTAATTACACCTAATCTAATCCCCCTAATAAAATAAAAAAGCCCCCCCAAAAAATAAAATTCCCTACCCTATACTAAATTACAAATAGCCCTTAAAAGGGCCTTTTGCGGGGCATTGCCCCAAAGTAATCAGCTCTTTTACCTGAAAAAAAAATGCAATCCCCCCCAACATTAAAACCCACCACCCACACACCCAACCCTACTCCCTTAATAAAACCTAACACTAACCCCTTGAAGATCACCCTACCTTGAGACATCTTCACCCAGCCGGGCCGAAGTCCTCCAAGAAGCCGGGCACAAGTGATCCTCCAGACGGCCAGAAGTCTTCATCCGATCCGGGCAGAAGAGGTCCTCCAGAGGGGCAAAAAAATCTTTATCCAGGCGGCATCTTCTATCTTCTTCCTTCCGGCACGGAGCGGGTCCATCTTCAATCCAGCCGACGCAGAACATCCTCTTCCAACGAAGTCCACCAGACGAATGAAGGTTCCTTTAAATGACATCATCCAAGATGGCGTCCCTTGAATTCCGATTGGCTGATAGGATTCTATCAGCCAATCGGAATTAAGGTAGGAAAAATCCTATTGGCTGTTGCAATCAGCCAATAGAATTGAGCTTGCATTCTATTGCCTGATTGGAACAGCCAATAGAATGCGAGCTCAATCCTATTAGCTGATTGGATCAGCCAATAGGATTGAACTTCAAGGATTTTTCCTACGTTAATTCCGATTGGCTGATAGAATCCTATCAGCAAATCGGAATTCAAGGGACGCCATCTTGGATGACGTCATTTAAAGGAACCTTCATTCGTCTGGTGGACTTCGTTGGAAGAGGATGCTCCGCTCCGGAAGGATGAAGATAGAAGATGCGGCCTGGATGAAGACTTCAGCCCCTCTGGAGGACCTCTTCTGCCCGGATCGGATGAAGACTTCTGGCCGTCTGGAGGATCACTTGTGCCCGGCTTCTTGGAGGACTGCGGCCCAGCTGGGTGAAGATGTCTCAAGGTAGGGTTAGTGTTAGGTTTTATTAAGGGGGGATTGGGTGGGTTTTAGAGTAGGGTTGGGTTGGGTGTGTGGGTGGTGGGTTTTAATGTTGGGGGGTATTGTATTTTTTTTTACAGGTAAAAGAGCTGATTACTTTGGGGCAATGCCCTGCTAAAAGCCCTTTTAAGGGCTATTTGTAATTTAGTATAGGGTAGGGAATTTTATTTTTTGGGGGGGCTTTTTCATTTTATTAGGGGGATTAGATTAGGTGTAATTAGTTTAAAAAAATTGCAATTATTTTTTTATTTTCTATAATTTAGTGTTTGTTGTTTTTCGTACTTTAATTTATTTAATTTAATTGTATTTAATTGTAGTTAGTTTAGGTAATTAATTTAATTGTAGTGTAGTGTTAGGTGTAATTGTAACTTAGGTTAGGGTTTATTTTACAGGTAAATTTGTATTTATTTTAGCTAGGTAGTTATTAAATAGTTAATAGCTATTTAATAACTATTGTACCTAGTAAAAATAAATACAAAGTTGCCTGTAAAATAAAAATAAATCCTAAAATAGATACAATGTAACTATTAGTTATATTGTAGCTAGCTTAGGGTTTATTTTACAGGTAAGTATTTAGTTTTAAATAGGAATAATTTATTTAATGAAAGGAATATTTATTTAGATTTATTTAAATGATATTTAAGTTAGGGGTTGTTAGGGTTAGGGTTAGACTTAGGTTTAGGGGTTAATAACTTTATTATAGTGGCAGCGACATTGGGGGCGGCAGATTAGGGGTTAATAATTGTAGTTAGGTTGCGGCGACGTTGGGGGTGGCAGATTAGGGGTTAATAAATATAATGTAGGTGTCTGCGATTTTAGGGGCATCAGATTAGGGGTTCATAGGTATAATGTAGGTGGCGGCGGTGTCCGGAGCGGAAGATTAGCGGTTAATAATATAATGTAGGTGTCAGCGATGTCGGGGGCGGCAGATTAGGGGTTAATAAGTATAAGATTGGGGGTGTTTAGACTCAGGGTTCATGTTAGGGTGTTAAGTGTAGACGTAAAATGTATTTCCCCTTAGGAAACAATGGGGCTGCGTTAGAAGCTGAACGCTGCTTTTTTGCAGGTGTTAGGTTTTTATTCAGCCGTCTCAGCCCCATTGTTTCCTATGGGGAAATCGTGCACAAGCACGTTTAGCCAGCTGCGCTGGTATTGAGGTGAGATGTGGAGCTAAATTTTGTTCAACTCTCACTTTTCTGAGGCTAACGCCGGCTTGCAGAAAACTCATAATACCAGCACTGTCTTAAGTGAGCGGTGAGAAAAAAAGGAGCGTTAGCACCGCACAGCCTTACCGACAAAAACTCGTAATCTAGCCGAAAGTGTGGTGCTACTGCTCCCTGTAACACTCACTCTCCCTTGCAAGAATCTACATTCTAATGAGCTTCAATACTGTCTGTAGAGGTAAGCTCACAACTCGCTGTAAAATTCCTGGTTCAGTCCCTTTTCTTAGACTATTCCATGAGGTCTCCTCATGCGAGGGTCAGCAACATTCTATTTCTTGACATATTTTTTAAACATAGAAAAAACGTTTACTGAAATAAAAAACACAACTTAAATTCTCTAAAGTTTGCCTGTTTTTTAACAATCAGGAGGAGATTTATCAAGCAGCCAATGCTGCTTGCTATGGCCAAGGTTTCAGGACCGCCTGAAACCTAAGTTAAGAAGCAGCAGTCATCAGACCACTACTCCTCTACTTGTCCACCACCTTTTAGATATGATCAGGATGATTGACACCCCTTGCTAGCGGCCGATTGGCCACGAATGTGCAGGGGGTGGCATTGCACAAGCATTTCTTGTGAACCCCAAGTGTTGACCCCCAAGTGTAATTCATGCACATTTACAACTATCTAGCATCCTGATAGGCTAAACAAATATGCAGCATGTTTATAAAAATGAGTGAGGGTGGAGCTGTAAAATGATTTGTGTTTAATTATAAATCTAACTTAAAAGCACCTGGTTTAAGCTATAATTTACAGTGGTATATAGACAGGAGACAAACAATAAAAATTAAAAATCTATTGGTATATTGGAACATTTAAACATTCAAAGGGACATGATACCCAAATGTTCGAGCATTTGAAAGTCTTGCAGCATATCTGTAATAAGCTGACTAGAAAATATCACCTGAATCACCTATATATTAAAGAAAGATATTTAACTAAACATTTCCTCAACAGACACATCCCATAGTAAAGGGACTTTAAGCAGTCAATCAGGATTCTAGTCCCAGGACTTGCAAGGGAGCCTGCATTTGGCATGTGCAGGCACAGTCATGTTATTTCCCTACTCAGTCTAAGGGAAGTTTACTATAAAATCTCACAAGATTTCAGTAAAATCTCATGAGATCACACTAAAGGAAGGCATAACCTCAGCACTGCTCATGATGATTGGCTATTGTTTTTTTTTCTTCTTCAATCTGCAGCTGGACAATAGCTGAAGCATAACTGTTCACAGAGCACTTAAAGGGACAGTATACACTCATTTTCATATAACTGCATGTAATAGACACTACTATAAAGAATAATATGCACAGATACTGATATAAAAATCCAGTATAAAACTGTTTAAAAACTTACTTAGAAGCTGTCAGTTTGGCTCTGTTGAAAAGGTAGCTGGAAAGCCCACTGCAAGTGGCAAATAAGACACTCCCCCCCCCCCTCCCCCTTCTTTTGCATATGAAAAGACCCTTTACACAAACAGGAGCAAGCTGGAGTAGGTAGCTGAGCGTATTCACATAAAACTTTGGGGCTTGGTTAGGAGTCTGAAAATCAGAGCAATGTTATTTAAAAATAAGCAAAACTATACATTAATTTAAAAAAAAAAACTTTATGGGCTATATAAATAGATCATCTACAAAACATTTATGCAAAGAAAAAATGAGTGTATAATGTCCCTTTAATATTGTTAGATGAAGAAATCTTGAGGAAAAATATCTTCCTTTTTTACATAGAGATGTTCATGTGATATTTTCTTTGTTTTTACAGTTATACGGCATCACCTTCAAGTAACATAGCATAAGGGCATTATGTCCCTTTAAGGCACATCATAAAGTTAAACTATTTACAATTGGTGAAGTGCCAGTCAATGCATGTAACCGTTTTTAAATGTTTTAATGAAGCTTGAATTTGCTTTGCTTCCCCATCCCTGAAACTACATCCATTATCACTTTTGGGGTGTGTGTGAGAGAGCATCCATAGTCCGACGGTAATGTAGACAGCAGTGATGTGCGTGCCAGGCTGTTTCACCCTCTGGAGGACAATACAGAAGTGAAATTTGTTGTGCATATACAGAATGCGATTATGGAGGTAAGACATTAGTGCTGTACTTGTTAAACATTTAAAAAGTGGATTTGTGTTCAACTCCTTATAACTTCCTATGAGACTGAATGAAAGTGACTTTAGAAGTTTTACTATGGCATCTTTCAAGTGTTAAATAATTGGCAATTTTTCAAAACATGCTGTCAAACTTTTTTTAAGCAGTTTAACAAAGGTTTACAAACCTAAATGCTGATGGGCATGATACAATTAAAATATTAGTATGCATTTGTTTTCAAGTCATAAATTATGCAACATTTAACTGTATATGTGAAGCCAAAGTTTAATATTTAAAATGAATGTATTAATACAAAAAAAACACATCACTGATTCACTATTGCGGTACTTCAACTACTCCAAAATTATTTTTTGCAACCTTTTCAATATTGAATAAAAACAAAACTAATAAAAAATAAACAGTCTGTTGGCTAAGGATTTAAAAAACTTGGGACTGTAGCATCTAATTGCTCTTTTAGACTTACAGAAAATTTTAGAAGTTTCTGCTTTTTTAATTGGGCAACATAACTGGCTCTTTACTTAGCAGTTATAATGGCTTTTCCAACATTCTCTCCCTTAAGCATCCCAATAAAAGCAGAGGGCATGTTGTCAAATCCATGAGTGATGTGTTCATGGTACTTCAGCTTCCCCTAGAAAATGACAAATAATTGTTAATTAAATTGTTGTACAGAAGCATAGCTTATGTATTATTCTCAGTTTAAGAAAAGGCATAAAGAAGGTGAAATTTCACATTCAATGATTCAAATGTTGAATCTTATGCAAAAGAAAATCCATATTTGAATAAAACTATTCACCGTTTCTTGATCAACAAATTTAAACTTAACAAAGACGTTAAAGACCAATCATAATACAGCGCTACAGAATTTTGCGGTGTCATACAAATAAAAACGCTAATACTTATCTTTATACTCTATCTGCGGTAGTGGTGTGGGTCTCCTAGCAGTAGTAACTCCTTCAGTATGTGCTAAATGTTATCTTTGCCTTTACTTAAAGGGACAGTCAACCTAAAAAATGTTCCACCTTATTTAGATAATGTTTGCAACTATTAGTACTGCAAACATTATCCCAATGTGGATAGATATAAAAATAAATACTAGTTAACCTCCGGCCATTTTGAGATGGCCGCCTGCAAGTGTCACACTGATTATGTACTCATCTCCACCATCAAACTACAAGATCCTGCATGGTCCCGTGATTTGCGCATGCGCAATGCGCTGTTTATGCTGAAGGGGGATAATTCTGTAAGTAACTAAAAATGACCGCTCAGCGGTTCTTGTATGCAGCATGCAGACATGGTTAATTAAGCAATGGTTTTGTAAAGCATGATTCTGAGCGGTCAATGAAGATGAATTAGTAACTATTTTTACTTTCACACTACGAGGCCTATTTATCATATGTCTGTCGGACCTGATCCGACAGTGCGGATCAGGTCCGACAGACATCTCTGAATGCAGAGAGCAATATGCTCTCTGTATTCAGCATTGCACCAGCAGCTCACAAGAGCTGCTGGTGCAACGTCGCCCCCTGCAGACCTGCAGCCAATCGGCCGCCAGCAGGGGGGTGTCAATCAACCCGATCGTACTCGATCGGATTGAATTCCGGCGATTCCTGTCCACCTCATCAAAGCAGGCGGACAGGGTTATGGAGCAGCGGTCTTTAGACAGCTGCTTCATAATTGGTGTTTCTGGCGAGCCTACAGGCTCGCCAGAAACACGGGCCTCAAGCTCCATTCGGAGATTGATAGATAGGCCCCTACATATCTATCCACATTGGGATAATGTTTGCAGTACTAATTGTTGCAAACATTATCTAAATAAGTTGGAACATTTTTTAGGTTGACTGTCCCTTTAACTCTCTAAGGACTTAGGGCCCGATCCAATATGCAGCGTCGCCCACAAAAGCCGGTGACGCAGAATTTTGCGCTGGTTTGGTATCCTATATACGGCGTAACCTAGACGTTAGGCTCGTATATTTCTGCCTTCGCCCGTAGTTTTTTGGGCCATAGGCAGGTATACCAAACTCGCGCAGTTTGGTATCCAATATACAGCGTCGGGACTTACGTGGCGAAAATGGAGAAATCTTACTCCATTTTCACCTCACCACAAAATGCAGCCGTAGTAAGCCTTACGCTGTCTATTGGAGCCCCGTAACTCTCTAAACGACCTGCTAAATAAAACCTAACACCTAACGCATGCGCAATGTCTATCTACCTGTCAACCACGATCCCCCACCCGCAATCCCTAATAAACCTGTTTAACCCCTAAACCGCCGCGCCCGGATCGGATGAAGAGTTCTGCCCGGCTGGGTGAAGACAAGGTAGGGAGATCTTCAGGGGGGTAGTGTTAGGTTTGTTTTTTTTTTGTTTTTTTTTCAAAAGTTTATTGAAATCAAAACAGTTACATCAAGATAAGACGCTTAGAATAGATAGCGTTTTGAAACATTACACTTCAGATTTGTCAACAAAATAAAATAGGGGGGGTGGGGACATATAGATGAAATCAAAATATGGCTACAATCAATAGATAACAAATAGAAAGTTAAAGAGTCTCTTAGCATACATTCCGTTTCAACAAACATTGGTTATTACTTTATCAATTTTTGAAATAATAATTAGGGTAGATCTATGTATGTGTATCTCAGTGTGACTGTGAGGGGTATTTATGTATATATGACTCCCACATAAACGTCATTTGGGCATATAGGTCTGTGTTTTTGTTTTTCATATAGGAATATCCCTCTAGGGAGATTGTGCGGTGGCACTCTGCGTGCCACTGAATAAGGGACGGTACTTCCTCAGACTTCCATTTCCTGGCTATCAAAATTTTTTGATGGGGTAGGGAGTTTTTTTGGGACTTTGTTAAAAAGCCACAAGCATGGGTCAGGGGGTATATTTACACCCAGGATTTCACTTGTCTCCTTAGCTATTTCTAACCAGATGGGCGCTAATTTATTACATTGCCACCAGACATGGGACATGTGGCATTCCTGTGACCCACATCTCCAGCAATGTGCCGATTTAAGTCTATATATCTTTTTGCATCTTTCGGGGGTCAGGTACCACCTCTGTAAGATTTTTAAGTTGAGTTCTACAAATTTACTTGAGACTGAAGTTTTTTTAATGTTGGTAAAAATCTGTGAGGCATCCACATGGGACATGTCTATGTCTAGTTCTAGGTTCCATCTGTCAATGTAATATGGAAGTGAGCCCTGCGACTGTTGCGACAGCATTGTATGAATGATTGAGAGTGCATGTCTAGTCGGGGTGGGTTTATTGCATAGAGATTCAAATGGTGTCATTGATCTTGTTAGGTTATTGGATTGGGGGTGTGAGGTAATATAAGAGTGACATTGTCTGTAGAAGAGCCAGTCTTTGAAGACAGAGAGACCTGCAGAAACCAGTTCCTCTATGTTCGGGGAGTAGATTTCATTTCCAAGGTGATAGATTTGCAAGGATCGAGTAGGTGTGTCTATTAATTTAAGGGCTATTGAGAGGCCGGGTCGGAATTCGAAATTATGTGTTAATGGTGTGAGGGGTGAAAATTTGGATGAAATGTTAGGGTATTCTGTAAGGATCTTGTCCCAGATTTTAAATGTTTCTGAAATTGATTGGGAGGAGAATTTAAAAAATTTAGTCCTGTCTTTTGGGGTCCAGCATAACTGCCCTAAATGTTGATTTTGTGTAAGGTCATGTTCTAATTGAACCCAGGTTTTGTCAGCTTGGTTTGAGTGCCAGTCTATAATACGCTGTAAGAAAGTGGCTTGTCTGTATCGACGGAAGTCCGGGACACCCAGGCCTCCTATCTCCATAGGGAGGAGCATAATTTTTTTACTAATTCTGGCTCTGTTGTTAGCCCAGATGAAGTTCAAAATATTCGACTGCAGTGAATCTAGAAAACTTTTGGGGAGGGGAATAGGCAGTGTTTGAAAAAGATAAAGGACTCTTGGAAGAATGTTCATTTTAATAATGTTAATCTTTCCTAGCCAGGAGATATACTTTCTTTTCCAAGAGGAGAGATCTGTGATTATCTGTTTAAGCAAAGGTTTATAATTTTGTGTGAATAGTTGGTCTGGTGTTGGGGTGAGTTGAATTCCCAGATATTTAAGTGAGTTTTGTTGCCAATGAAATGGACATATCTGTTGGACTGAGTGTATTTCAGATTGTGGGATATTAATATTCATGACTTCTGATTTATTTTTGTTGACTAAAAAGTTGGAAGCCCTACCAAATTCGTCTAACTGACTGATGTGGGGGATAGTGGTTAGAGGATTTGATATACAAAATAGGATATCGTCCGCATACAGCATGACTTTATGGTGCAAGGTTTGAGTTTGTATTCCTGTTATGGACGGGTGATTACGGATCTTTTGTGCAAGGGCTTCTATTGCGCACGCGAATAGTAGTGGGGAGAGGGGGCAGCCCTGTCTAGTGCCGTTCGTAATACTAAAAGGGGCTGAGAGGGACCCATTAATGCGGACTCTAGCAGTTGGGGTGGAGTACATAGCAAATATACGGTCCAGGAATTCTTGTCCTATGTCCATTTTCTGGAGTACCGCTCTCAGGAACTGCCAACCAACGCGGTCAAAAGCTTTTTCCGCATCAGTCGACAGAACCAGGAGCGGAATGTTTTTATTAGTGGCGTATTCTATAAGCTGAGTGATCCTGACCGTATTGTCTTTCGCTTCCCTTTTGGGGACAAATCCAAGCTGATCATTTCCAATCAGCTGTGGCAGAACAGTATTTAATCGTGTTGCAAGCATTTTGGCATAGATCTTGAGATCTGTATTTAAAAGAGAGATTGGCCGGGGGGGGGGGGCGGAGCAAGCTCTGCATCTGTGCGGTCGCAACTCATAATAGCTCCGGACCGGTCCGGATTATTCACACAATTATAACCGCTCAGTGCAGCTAAATTTTCTACTAAACTGGGGTGTATGATCTAGGAAGACTACACAAGTACTCTGAAAGCCTGACTATAGAGGATTCGCATTTGACAGTGCCGAAACTACGATCGCAAAAACTTCTGGGGATCCGCCATCTTGTTACCCACGTGCAGTGAATCATGGAGGAATTCAACACCGATATTCTCATTCATCTAGAAGCCTTCGGCAATCTGATGTCCCTCAGGTTTGCTGATCTGAGAGGAGTGCTCAGAGACTGCTTAGCTCCATCAGCATCAATATCGGAACCAAAGGTAAACTTGAAATCCCCAATGACCTACCTCCCAGTACCACAGCAGTTCGAGCCAGAGCTTACAGGGTGCTTAGAAGAGCTATGCGACCAGCCTAATCTGTCAGTGTCGGCGCAAAGAAAGAAGACCCTTCCAGATCTGCCGGATACAGCCAGAGTGATCTTTCCCCCGACTCCTGTAAATGGGGATGCGGCCTGCCTCCCTGGTGGGGTCGGGGATTTTAATTTTGAACCGGAGGCTTACCTGCAGGACCACGAGAGTCTAAATCCTGCTGTGCTAACCGCAACTGCATTCTGTATTGTAACCGAGATCCCGCAGGTCACCGCAGCTCATAAGTCAGTCTCACTGGGTCTAGAAAAGAGAGATCAGGACAGCCTACAGAGCGAAGGATCTCTGATGGTAGGCCAAAGTCTATCCGCCGGACAACTTATACAACGATATCATCTATGTCTGAGGCCCCTTGTACAGCAGACATGCATCCCGAGAGATAATCCAATGCTGTTTATTTTTAAAACTGGCGTGGGGTAACAGCTTTATTTTATACCCTGGAACTTTAGCAAATTGGCTGGACAGTTCCTTTAAGATAACTATATTATGACACCTTAATGAAAGCAACTTTATCTTAAACAACATGTTTAGTTCATGGTTATTGACTCATGTTTATCACATTCTCTATCAGTCTCATGGTTTTTAGTTGCACAGTTGATGCTATTTCTCATATGTCCCTTTTGAGATATTGGTTCTAACATGTTTAGGATTTTAACACCTATGCAACTCCACATGCAAATATCTATTGCATGGCTTTAGGTACGCTAGAGATTTATATATAATCTGAGGAGTCAAAGCAGCACTGAGTTGTAATTACAGGGAGATGCTATGTCAATGGAGAAGCTCTAAACTACTATATACAATAGGCTATGATTTTTGTCAGTTTTATCCTTACCACCTCACTAATGACTACTGTTAGTTGCTGTTTATGTACATTAAAACTTTGTTAACTAGTTACCCCATTGAGTGCCCACTACACCTATTATGAGGGTAACGGATTATATGAGACTAAATACAACTTTTGGTGCATATGGAACGTATCTATCAATCAATATTGAGCTCTACAAAATCCCCATGTGCTTAAATAAAGTCATTAGGATGGTAATGTAACTCTCTGCTTATAGTTCTAGTGGTGGTAGTGTAGATTATATAGATGAAGCTGTCTACATCTCTTACCTGGAGCAGACCTTCTGTTATAGATAGACACTTATCCACGCCATTTTGATAATTAACATTGCCTTCCCCATGATGGTCCTTTAGGGTATTGAGGACTATTTGGATATGCGGTCTGGGGTGAAAAATCCAACTTTATATGACACCCATGAATTTATATTGTATGTATTCACATGTCATAAACCAACTATGAAGTTCCTTTACTATGCTATAGAAAATCTAAATGCCAGGTCATCTTTGTTCGGAAACACACCTACTTACTGACTTCACATTACATTTGACAGTGCAGGGTGCACCTTTCAAAAATGTCATGAGCTCTATTAAAGCCCCCTAGACTCAAGTCTTGCACTACTCCTCATTATTCACTAACATATCCCTTATAGTTATTCCTTAATCTGACGGCTTAACAGGGGTACCCTTTAGCATTTGACTCTAGTATTCTTCAACCCTCATTTACAGGTCACAAGATACATATCATAAGACATAATTACCCCCCTATTTAACCTACAGACCTCCCCCCTTGTATACTCTATGGATTTGTCTAGGTTTTCATTTCACATAGAGCTTTATTAGCAATTCTTATTTGAAACTGGATTTTTGCTATCATACTTTGGGCTCTCTTATTCCTCCCATATGTAACAGATATAATCTGCTTTAGTATGTATGCTGACCCTGATCTGCACTTTTAGTAAATCTCCCTTCCTGGGGTTCACTTACTTAGTCATGTAATCTGGCCTACATCTATTCCCCCCATTTCTCTACTTCGGCACACTTAATAGCTCCACCCCTCCATCCCCCCCTCCTCTATTTCAATTAGAGCGGCTCTTGTCCGCTGAACTTCCTTTCCCCCCCCAAAATAATAATAAGCTAACTCCCCTCCTGCCTCAATCCTATTAGATCAGAAAACTTCAGGAAATCACTATCTGGCAACGTGGGGACCATATTCCCTATTTAAATAATACAAAACCGAGGTTTCATTATAATTTAGATCAACTCCTAGCGGACATACTAGTTAAACATGTTTTGCAACATCTCTTCCAGTTTTATATTGTAGACTTTATACTTCCACACAGGCAGTTGGAATTTCTGATATGACTATTTAATGCATGGTTTATGGTACTTTCATTCCTATTGATCTGGTTAGAATTTATGACTAGAGCGGTTATCCGCCAGCTCCTCTGCTCTGTGTATATGTTAATACTGTATGTCTTATTACTATGTTGTTATTACTTCTGGTTGAGTTCTGCTTGTAACATATCTTATAACCTCAATAAAAAAATGTATTTAAAAAAAAAAAAAAAGAGAGATTGGCCTGTAATTTTCTACGAATTCAGGGCTTTTACAGGGTTTAGGTATGATAGAGATGTATGCTTCTAACGTCTGTGTGGAAAATGGGCTGTTAGGTGTGATAGAATTGAAAAGGGTAAGTAAGTGTGGGGCTAATAGGTCAATGTATTTTTTGTAGTAATAATTTGTATAGCCGTCTGGGCCTGGGGCCTTTCCAGTAGGAAGGTCTTTTATAGTATTTCTAACTTCGAGTATGGTGAAGGGATTTTTAAGAAATGCTTGCTGGTCTTCTGTTATTACTGGGAAGTTTATGTCAGAGAGAAACTGGTTTATATAGTGTAAGGGGTCTTGTGATTTGCTTGGATGGGAGTTCTCGAATGTAGTGGATAGGTTATACAATTGTTCGTAGTAAGTACGAAAGGATTCAGCAATAGCTGCTGTATCGTAGTATGTTTTATTTGTGGATTTTATCGAAAGGATGTAGTTACGGTTGGTGTTACATTTCAGTCTTCGGGCAAAGAGCCTACTACACTTATTATCACCTTCATAGTAGGATTGTTTAAGTTTCAAAGCTAGACTTTGACATTCTTTATCTATAAGATGGGCCGTTGTCAGTTTTATGGCTTTTAGCTCCGTCAGTAGCAGTGCATCTGTAGGTTTTTTTTTAAGTTGGGTTTCCAGATCATTTAATTTATTTAAGGAGTCATGTAGTAATTGTCTCTGTTGTTTTCTGTAGTGAGATGAGATGCTGATAAGTTCTCCCCTTATTGTTCCTTTATGTGCTTCCCAAATGTTTTGAAATGAGGGGATCGAGCCTACGTTAATGTCAAAATACTCTTTGATAGTGTTTTGTATCTTTTCACTGTATTGTGGTAAGTCTAGGAGTTCTTCGTTAAGTTTCCAGAGGTAAGCTGATATGGATGCTGAGGGCCAAGCCATTGTGCATAGCACCATGGAATGGTCTGACCAAGATAAGGGGGTAATGGTTGAGTGCGTGGAGATTGATAGTGTATTGACGTCTGTTAATATATAGTCTATGCGTGAATAACGCGAATGTGGGTGGGAAAAGAAGGTGAAATCATTTGTATCAGGGTGATGAACTCTCCATATATCATGGATAGCTAATTCTCGAAAGCG